>NC_140953.1:34036785-34669285 GCF_014529385.1 Adiantum capillus-veneris | reverse complement strand
TTTTATTAATTAAAAATCATCATTACCAACAAAGAAAGATAATGACATTTTGTAATTTAAAAAAAAAGTTATTTTAATTTATGTCATTTTTATAATTAGTTTTGTTATTTTTATGCAAATTAATTTAGAAATTAATAAATTATGTTGTTTTTTAAAATTGTGACCTATCATAGGTGTTGCAAATGTACATTAGAATGCTTTTAGTCAACTTTTAGTATTAGGTTCTAATTACCTTTAATTAACTTCATGCGTTTTGCAAATCGTTGGTGGAACTGAAGTTGGTCTTTGGAGGGAAGTGCTCTATGCCAAGCTGTGGGTGCTAGTAGATGCTAGAAAAAGGTGCTAAAGCAAGTGAAAATAACCTGGGCAAGCAGGTGCTAGTGGGAATGTATGCATGCTACGGATTTTTAGGCCAAAAAGGCTCCAAAATGGTCCAATTAGGATGATAGATAAAGTTACCAAAAATGCTATGTTTGTGCCCTAGAATGTGGTGTTCAAGAAGCTGTGAGAGCCGTTCCAAACGGGTCCTCAAACGGAGCCTTGGTGTGAAAGATGTTGAATTCCAAAGATGGAACGGTTTGCAAATCCAAGATAGATAGGGCACGTGGGGACAGGTTGCCAGAGCTGGAATTAGTGGATACACGTGGAGAGCTTGAGCTATGGAGCATGCTTGTCTTCTTGGATCGCCAATCAGGTCTCTGGAGGGAAATTTATGGCCAAAGGAAGGTTTTCCGAGGGTCCGGTTTGTGCCCACTTGACCACATTGAAAGGTCTGCCATCTAGAGATTTTTCGAGCTTGGTGAGATTCTGGCATGTAGAATGCATTGTGTGAAGTTGACACAAACTGATGGCTTGTCAATTGGATGCTCGATCAACAAGATATGACGAGTCAAGGTTGGGGGGTTGTTGCTAGAGTGCAGGTACCATATTTTTTTTCTATTTTTGGTGGCATGGGATGGCAGGCTAGATGGAGCCCAAAAGTGGGGGGACTTGCATGGAGTGGAAGCTCAGCATGTAGGCTTTCAAGGGGTCTTGGTAGCTTGAGCATCATATCGGTGAGAAGTAAATGGCATGGCAAAGACGTTAGGGGAGAAAAAAAGAAGTTTTTAGAGATTTTGTGGGTTTTTTTGGGCCTTGAAAGGCTGAGGCCCTCCCTAACCGCCATGTGGTAGGTGAAAAACCCATATGCGGGGGTATATAAGATGAAATATTTGGGTATATAAGCTGGAACTTGATCATTAGTGGGTGTGCAAATGAAGAGAGAGAGATCTCCATGGCGTCGGCTATGGCATGCACCCTTGGCACTCCTGAGGCATCATGGTTGGCCGTGTTTGGTGGCGTTTGACGCCCTTCGACGGCTTTGAGAGGCGACAGTTGGTGGTTGACAGTGTCGAGCGGTAGCGCGCAAAGCTCATGATTGGCAAAGCACCCATAAGGGTAAGGTTCCCACGCCCATCAAGGGCCCCGAAGTTTTTGAGGGGGAGAAATGAAGCCCCCCACCCCCCCCCCCCCCCCCCCCCCCCCCCCCCCCCCCCACCCCCAACAACCTCGCTAGTGGTGAGGTGAGGGGAATTGGGTCCAAGTGGTGAAAGAGAGAGTTGGAGGGTGATTCCAGGGCCCATCAAGGGGTAGTCAAAGACCAATTAAAGCTGGGCAAGGGCCAGTTAAAGCGATCATTAGAGGGTGGTCCAAACCTGGTCCGGAAAAACGTGGGAGAAAGAGAGAGAGAAAAGTTAAGTAGAAAAAAAATAAATGAAAGTGCAAGGGGCATTAGCAACATTGTTAGTGCACTCCCCTCTCAAGTAAAGCTAGTAGAGCAGCTCAAAAAAAGGAAAAACATCACCATGCAAGCATTCTAATTAGGAAGTGGACAAGTGTTCGGTGTTCCCCACTTTACCAGATAAGGGTGAGTTCTCTTATAAATAACCAAAGATAGTCCATTTTCAGGGCTTTTTTGCATAGTGGAGTTGTTTTGTGTTGAAGCTCATCATTATGAGCGTTATGATGGTTGTATTATCTCTCTGCTAAGAAATACCAAGAGGTTTCCCCATTTTCTTGGTGTCATTGATCCCCTTCCCTTCCTTTTCTTCTTGATTTGTGTGTGTGTGTTTGTGTGTGTGTTGGCACCTACAAAGGTGTCTGCAAGCAGACTCTTGAGTGATGCAAAATTGGAGGGTGGTGTGATTTGCAAGCGGGGTGTTGAGTTGCGGTGGTTTTGCCGATTGTGTGCAAGGTTTGTTCCATTAGTGCAAATTGGTTGATTTGAAGGTATTGTCTGAGAGGTTAGGGGTGTTGTGGATACCCTCAGCTATAGGGAGATAGTAGATTGTGTGTTGGGTGTGTTCCCCATTCCCCCTCTCCATCTTTTGGTGCCCCTACTCAGGAGAATTTGATTGCTCGTCAGTTTTGCTCAAAGAAGGTTTTTCCATTGAGAAGAGATGGCAGCATGAGGTTATGGACCATTTTTCACCGCCGAGAAAGAAGATCCAGAAGAGTGGATAGCCGACTTTGAGCTTTATATGCTATCGTTGCATATGCCATTCTATTGTTGATGCAGGGAAGAGAAAATACATGGTTCTATGCTTTGGAGGAGGAACCAAGGCTTATGTGACCAGAGTTACATGGTCATTTCTGCACGACTTACGTAAAGAGATGTCGCCTATCGATTTGGATAGAGGGCACCTCTTGGATACAAGGTTGAAGAATTCGTGAACGAGGAGTTCAATGTTTTCCTCAATTGTTTTGAAGGATGTTGGAGGGATTTTGCAGTAGCCATGCATGGCTAATGGCGGTGAGTACTTTAAATTGGAAAAAATTATGGCATGTTTGCATCCCAAAGTTCGAGAGAAGGTGGTTTTTTAGGGTCCAAAAATTTACAACGGGGTGTTGCTATTGCATGAGAAAAGAGCCAAAAAATAAAAAAGAAGATCAAGCAAGGTGCACTAAGATACGAGATGATGGTTCCCAATCCTACTCCAAGTCCGAGAGAAGAAGTTCAAGTGGAGAACCAAGCAAATTGAGGTGTATCAACAACTCCTCAACAATGGGTACGTGATGTTCAAGATTTAATTGAGCAAATGCAAGAATTATGATTAAGTGTTATGGATAGAGGTCAATCGAGGGAAGGAAGAGGTAGGTGCTATACTTGAGGAGAAGAGGGCCATTATGCTCCTGATTGCCCTCATCCACCGAGAGAAAGAGGCGGCATGTACCCTCTGTTTGGCTAAGGAAAGGGGCAAGCACAATTCAATGGCAAGTGGAGTAGCAAGTATTTTAAAATCAAGCACCGCATGCTCCACCAGGTAAGGATCAGGTGCAAAGGCTTAACATTAATGGCATGACAAGTAGGAGGTCAATATTATGGCCAACAAAAGAGGAAGAGGTGAAAGAGAGACTGAGGTGAAATGAGAAACCAAGGGTAGGAAAGGTAAAGAGAAGTTGAACAAAAGCCAAGAGCATCTGGAGTCAAGAAAAAGAAGATGGAGGTGGAAAATTACACAAATGGACTTTCAGTTGGGGCGCGGTAATCCCAAGTATGACCTAGTAAGGGATGCTAAAAATCAGAAATCTTATATAACTTTTGGGCAGTTTCTTGCATTAAACCCCAAGCTGAGGAGACAATGGTCAACTAGTGTTAGTGCAAGGCTTCCCCGAGTAAGAGGTGATGTGCATGCTCCACAGAATCTAGCCTTAAGGGTGGGGAGTCCAACAGATGTGCTTCCAATGGTGGAGGATTTTCTTGAGAAGAAGAAGCACATGCAAGCGTATAGTGATGGTGGTGCCCAAGGATATCGGTATTAAAGTTGTAGTCAAGTCCAATGCACAAATGAAGATGGCCAACCATGCCCAAGCCCGATGTTTGGGAGTAGCTCAGGACGTGAAGGTAAAAGTCATGGGGATTGAATGTCTTATTGATTTCTTTGTTATGAAAGCATGTGAAAATGCTTACCTAGTTATATTGGGGAGGCCGTGGTTGTTGGCTATTCGGGCCAAACAAGATTGGAAGAAGGAGGTTTTTACCTTGCCAAATCGAGAGGGGGGAGAGATCGTGCTTGACCTGAAGACCAGGGAGAGCCACTTTCATCCGGAGATACAGGGTGATAAGAAAGAGATTCCAATACCAGCTACAAGTATGAAATTGAGTCAACTTAAGATGAAGGGTCCACCAGTGTCAAAGAAGAAGAGAGTGATGAAGATTTTTTGAAGCTAAATGCAAATTTGTGTGGGTGTCCCCATAGACCCCGTGAGTTTGAGCAAAGGTATGCAAGCTCGAGATCGTAGTCTAAAGTTTAAAGAGGTGGAAGATATGTTGTTTAAAGATCTAACCAAGCAGAAGAAGGAAGGTTATGTGGAACTATGTGCATCCTATCCCAATTTTTTCGCATCTGAGTATAAATATTTGAGAGGAGCTAAAGAAGTGGAGCATCGAATTATACTCAACGGCGGATACATGCCAAAAAAAACAGAATTTGCGAAGGTTGGGAGATATTTAGAAGGAGGCTCTATGGCAAGAGGTCAACAAGTTGCTTGAGGTAGGTATTATCTATCGAGTAAAAGAATTTGTGTGGGTTTCACCAATTTTTATTATGCCAAAGAGGAATCAGAAATGGGGGGTATGTGTAGACTATAAACCCTTGAATGCTGCTACCAAGCTGAACCACTACCCCTTTCCATTTCATGACAAAACTTTGAACCAGCTTGTAGGACATGAGCGCTATCATATTATGGATGTGTTACCATATACATGTGGTAGTGATGTGTGTGAACACACTTAGGACCGCCGGGGCATTTTTCCATCACTAGGAAGTTTTTTTCCTCGTGCATTGTATATACGCCCATTCATTCTAGGGCTATCTATGTTTCTATTTCACACTAAGTAATACACCCTCTATTGTGTGCCTTGAGCTTCCTTCGTCTTCTCCAAGCTGTGTGTGTTTTCTTGCAGCCCTAATTCCAACAATTGGTATTAGAGTAGGTTGCATCCTCCCGGGTTTAATCGCCAGCAGCTCCAGCACACGCTTGCTCACTTTCTTTGATTTTAGTGAGCTTTGGCGAGCGTTCGTAGTTCAAATTTGTTTTTGGGAGAGATCATAGAGCTTACTTAGTCTGCTCAAATTTTTGATTCCGGCTCATTTTGGCCTCTGTTTCCACTACAGCCAGTACTACATTGGAAATTTTGTCATTTTGTGCAGAATTTTTGTCAGTGCCATTTTTTGCATATCAGGTCCTTACAGTCTTCTATGGTTTGTGCTATATAGCAGGTGTTGTTGCCGCTTTGTTTCTCCTCTTTTCGAGAATTTTTCACATCATTTACCATGGCTGACAACAACGCATATGTGTTCAAGATGTTTGCTGTTGAGGACAGATTGGATGGGGACAATTACCCTATGTGGGCTTACATGATGCAACATGTTCTTGTGTAAAAGGGCGTCTGGAATATTGTGCAGGGAATTGATGTATGTCTTGGATTTGAGGATGTAGGCGACATTGAGGATGTTGCAGGTCTTGCTGCAAGGATTTCTGTTGCTAGAGTTGTTTTGCCTACGACAGAACAAGCTCGTTGGGATGTAAAGGATGCACAAGCCCATGCGTTGATTGCATTGTCTGTGAAGCACACCATTACTCCTCACATTTGTTCAACGAAATCTATAAAACAAGCTTGGGATGTTCAGGCTGGTCTTTATGCAAGCCGCAAGGAGGCAAAAATTGCATTGCTGTGTAAAGAGCTAGAGTCAAAGATTATGCATGAGGAAGATGATATGGACACTTTCCTTGCTAGTGTCAAGGATATCAATGTGCAACTTGTTTTTGCAGGTGAAGTCATTTCAGACAGTTCCCTAGTGCAGACTATTCTTGATGCCTTGCCAGAATCTTACTAGACTTTTACTTGGAGACTTATGACCCAAGGAAATCCTGAAGTTGTCAAGTTGGATGCATCATGCACATTGCTAATGCAAGAGTCACTTCTCCGAAAAAATAGGACTAGACTTTGTGCTGTTGAATAGGCTTTTATTGTTTCTCAAAGAAAGGGTGGAAACATCCATGCAGCCACTTCTTATGGTTCTTCTGTGAGTCAAAAAACACCTGTTACTAATGCTTCTGCTGGTAGCAATTTGTCTGGAAATTTTGGTGATAAGGGAAAAAAGAAGATGCGTTGCCATTATTGTAAATCTAATGATCACTTGATCAACTAGTGTCCTAAGTTGAAGGCCAAAGAGGCTAAGAAGAAAGCGGGTGGTTCCACTGTAAATGTTGGTTCCAGTACGCAGCTATTACTGAGTCTTCTGTGAAAGGAGACTGTGATGCTGATGTTGATGCAGAATGGGCTTTTAATGCAGAGTGTATCTATAATCCTACTGTCGATGATGCATGCATGTCAGTTGCTGCAGATTCACATGTGTGGTATTTTGACAGTGGTGCTCCAAGACACACTACCTCACATTGTGATTTGTTCACCTCTCTTGACTATCCCTCATGGGAATTTAGTTACTTGTGCCAACAATGCCTCTTATCCGGTTCAAGGAGTTGGCGCTTACTGTTGCAAATGGGAGTTCTTTCACACTTGTTGATGCACTTTATGTACCTTGGATCAAGAAGAATCTTTTCTCTATATCTGCACTTGCTAGACTTGGTCTTGTAGTCAAATTTGTGGATGACAGATGTACAGTACATGATCTTAGTTTCAGTGATGAAATTATTGCATGTGGCATTTTATGTCGTGGGCTGTATAAGCTCACTTTGTATGAAAAGTGTGGGTAGAATTTTGCAAATGTAGTTGTGGATTCAAAGGCTATTCCAGATGCAAAACTTTGGCATGCACGTTTTGGTCATCTGAATTTTTCTAGTTTGCTGCGTTTGCAAAAATGTGATATGGTTGCTTCTTTGCCGCCTCTTGAAGCATCTGTCAAACATGTTTGTGAAAGTTGTATTTTGGGTAGATTTAGCATTTGAAGTTTCCAAGGATGGTTCAGTTAGGGCCACATGCAAGTTGCAGCTTGTGCATAGTGATGTTTGTGGGCCCATGTAAACTCTGTCCTTGGGCAATTACCTTTACTTCGTGATTTTCATTGATGATTACTCCAGGCATGCATGGGTATTTCCACTTAAAGAGAAGTCCAAATATTTTATGTGCTTCAAACAATTTCTGGCTATGGCTGAAAATGTCTTGAAATACTATGGACACACTCCATTCCGATCGAGGGGGGGAGTATACTTCTCATGAATTTAATGCATTCCTAGCTAGTCGTGGGATTAAACACCAATGCACAGTGCCTTATATGCCTCAACAAAATGGTATTGCTGAGAGGAAAAATAGGTCACTTATGAAAATGGCACGATGTATGGTCAAAAGTCAAGCTTTGCCGCATTCATTTAGCTTGAGGCTATCATGTGTGCCACTTATGTACTAAACATGTGTCCTACAAAAACTTTGCAGACTATTACTCCATATGAAGCATGGCATAATAGAAAGCCTTCTATTGAGCACATGCATATTTTGGATGTTTGGCATATGCTTTGGTGACACAAACACATCGAAAAAGATTAGATGATAAGGCTTTCAAATGTATTTTTGTTGGTTATAGTGCTAAAAGCAAAGGTTACAGGTTGTATCATACACAAACAAAGCGTATTTTGGTTTCACGGGATGTTGTGTTTGTGGAAGACTCTGTTCATCCCTTGCTCTCATGTACTAGAGACAGTAATGTTAGCTCACAAGACATTTATGACACTTTGTTGCCTCTTTTTAGTGGTGGAAGTTTGAATCTAAATTCCAATGAGGCAAATGTACAGTCTATGGAGCTTTTTGAAAATGTTACAGATCACCCTATTACTAATATAGATGTACATGATGTAATTGATGAGGAAAGGGCTGAAAATGAGCAGGCTAGAGGTATGCCAAAATGGCTGGTGCATACATTGTGTGACTGTAAACTGGATGCACCTTTGTCTAGTCATACTCGTTCACGCTCTCGCCATGCATCTTATGCATTAGATTGTTATGATTTGGCTGTGTCTAGCTTACATGATGTTGATGAACCTCTATCTTTCGATGAAGCACATAATTAAAAAAATTGGATGGCTTCCATGCAATCAAAATATGCTGCACTTTTAGAAAATGACACATGGACTTTATGTGATTTTCCTCCTGGCAAAAAGGCCATTGGTACAAAGTGGGTTTACAAGTTGAAATGCAAGCCAGATGGTGAGATTAATCGCTATAAGGCTTGACTTGTTGCAAAGGGTTATGCACAGAAAAAAAGGCATAGACTATAAAGAGACTTTTACTCCCAGTTGTTGTATGACTACTGTGCATGTTTTATGTGCATTGCCAACTCATTTTGGTTGGGATGTACATCAATCAGACATTGTTACTACTTTCTTGAATGGTGACATATTTGAGAAAGTTTATGTAACACAGTCTCGTGGTTTTTTCAAGAAAGGACAAGAGGATAAGGTGTGTAAATGTAACAAAGCTTTGTATGGGTTGAAGCAATCTCCTCGTGCTTGGTATGAGAAGGCTGACACTCATTTGGTCAAACGAGGCTTTTGTAACAGTCCAACAGAAAGCACGTTGTATGTCAAGCGTGAGGGTTATGTACTTCTCATTGTTGTTCTTTATGTGGATGATTTGTTGATCACTAGTCCCAATGAGGCACATATTGCTGAATTTAAGGCTGATTTGAATGCTACTTTCAAGAATAAAAATTTGGGGTTGTTGCATCATTACTTGGGCATACATTTTATGCAGTGTGATGGTGGTATTTCCTTGTGTCAAAAAAGCTACATAGAGACATTGCTATGTAAGTTTGGACTTGAGGATTGGAAACCTATTGCCACTCCCATGGAAACATGTTTGAAGTTGAGTCTACATGATGTTGGTGATCTTGTTGATATCACCACAAGGCCGGATATTCAGTTTGCAGTCTCAGAGATCAGCACATTTATGCATAACCCAGGGTCTAAGCATTGGCAGGCTCTCAAGAGGATTTTTTGCTACTTGAGTGGCACTTTACATCTAGGCTTGTTTTATCCCAAGGGGGGATCATTGCTGCCAGACTTACATGCTTTTTCAGACTCATAATGGGCTGGTTGTTTTGACATGCAAGTGTCCACAAGTGGTTTTTGTTTCATGCTTGGCAGTTCATGTATCTCATGGTTGAGCAAGAAGAAACCTATTGTGGCCACTTCGAGTTGTGAGGCTGAGTACATGGCAGTCTTCACAACTATGGTTGAGTGGTATGGCTTAGATTCCTTATGGCTGATTTGGGTGTTGGATAGGACACTACCAAAACTATCTACACTGACAGTTAGAGTGCATTGGTAGTTGCAAGAAACCCAGTTTTTCATGCTCACGCAAAGCACACTGAGGTGCATTACCACTATGTTAGGGAGAGGCTCTCAGCAGGAGAGATTAGCTTGGCTTATGTGCCGTTACACGAAAACCTTGCAGATCTTTTCATAAAGGCATTGTCTTGTGAGAAGTTCAAAGCTTTCCACAAAGCTTTGGTCTTACTTCCCTTTGTGGATTGATCATGTCCTCAGGGCATGGCACTTCCCTTTACTTATGTGCCAGTTCTTGTTCACCGCATCACTCCAAGGGGGATTTGTTACCATATACATGTGGTAGTGATGTGTGTGAACACACTCCCGCCGGGGAAATTTTTCCCTCACTAGGAGGTTTTTTCCCCCATGCATTGCATATATGCCCATTCATTCTAGGGCTGTCTATCTTTCTATTGCACAATAAGTAATACACTCTCTATTGTGTGCCTTGAGCTTCCTTTGTTTTCTCCAAGCTATGTGTGTTTTCCTGCAACCCTAATTCCAACAGGATGGATTTTTCTAGATTGGTATTGCTTTGGAGGATCATGGAGGATCAATTGAAAACTACAAACATCTCTCCATGGGGGTGCTTTGCTTATCGCTTTGGGCTGGTGAATGCATATGAAACATTTCAAGACTAGATGAACAAAGTGTTTGGGCCATACTTGGGTAAGTTCATTAGAGTTTTCATTGATGATACTGCTTGTTATAGTTCCAGAATGGAACACCTATCCAAATTCAAGCTGTGTTTTCAAAGGCTAGATGGAGGCTAGATAAGGAAGGAGGGTAGTTGAATCTAAAGAAGTGTAAATTGGCACAACCGATTTTGGGCCATGTGGTCTCACAAAATGGTATAAAAGTGGATCCAGATAAAGTGAAGGCCTTGGTTCTGATGGATCCTCTCACCAGTGCAACATGGCTGGCATCATTTGTGCATAAGTTAAAATATCTGTCACGGTTCTTTTGAATGTTGTCCCAATATGTGTATCCTCTTCAAAAGAGGGCTCAACAGGTACGTGGATTTCAATGGGATGATTAAGCTCAAGAAGTGTTTGAAAAAGTCAAGGGCATTCTATCTCAGCTACCTATAGTATGCCCTCCCAATAAAGAGGATGACTTCTATATTGCCATGACAGTAGGTACGGTGGCCATTGGAGAAATATTTTTACAAAAGGTGGGAAGAAGCTACAAGTCTGTCTACTTCAAGAGCAGGGTAATAAGTCGGGGAGAAGCAACATATAGGGAAGCATAGCAATGGGTGATGGATTTAGTCTTTGCCTGCAAGAAGTTCAAAGTGTATCTGATCATTTGTAAGTTTTATGTATTGACAACTAATAATCTTTTTCTTGAGGTGGTGCTACACTTGAAGCCAGAGAAGTATATTATGAAGTGGGTGATAGAGCTCCATAAGTTTGAATTCAAGTTCAAGGTTGACCATACTAGTCGGTCTCATCTGGAAGATATCCTGGTCAACAAAGGGGTCAAGTTACCAGTTTATCCAAGGGCGGTGTGAGATGAGACTAAAGAGCTAGACTTGGTAGGGGCCTTTGCTATGTGGTTTGATGGTGCTTACATGAGGGTAACACAAAAAGCAGGTGGAGGTGTTGTGATACAAGATCCACACGGCACAATAATATTTTCAAAAGCTTACAACTTGGAGGATGTTCATACCAACAATGAGGCAAAGTATCTTACTTTAAATTTGGGTTTGAAGTAGTGCATAGAGTTTGACATATCAGGGGTTAATAGTAAGATGTGATGCTATGTTGGTTATCAAGCAGCTTTTGGGCCAATGGTAGGTAAAGAGGGACTCTCTCAAGAATTGGTGTTTTCCTTTAAAGAAACTCTTAAATTTTTTTGAAGGGGTGTAGTTCAAACATATTAGAAAGGAGAAGAATCAAGAGGCTACGGCAATTGGCCAGTAGTTGTATGCATATACAAGTATCAGGTTTATATGTGGCACCAACTATGTATGCAGGTAGGGAGACTCTAAAGGAAATTGATGATTTCTTGAGCACACGTCAATCCTCAGAGGGGCTATCAAAGTTGAAAAAGAGAAGGATTGTTCAGAAATCTCAAAAGTTCACTTTGGTGGGAGAAGATCTGATGACGTATGGTCAAGATGGAGTGCTGCGGAGAGTACTCTACAAAGAAGATATTGGCATGGTGTTTGAACAATGTCATGAGGAGAGTGGACATCAAGGCAAGGATCATGCACTATTTTGTATTTTGAGAGGTGGTTTCTGGTGGCCTTTTGTTGTGCAAGATATGCACTATTGGTGCAAAACATGCCATTAATGCCAAATAATGGGTGAAAGATAACTCGTAGCCAAGCTGCAAGGGGCTATCATAGCACATGATGCCTTGGAAAAGTGGGGTTTGGATGCTATTGGTCCGTTGCGCAACTCAGTCAATGGTAAGAAGTACATTGACAGTGGCCATAGATTATCTCACTAGGTGGGTTGAGGCTAAAGCGGTGAAAGAGGTAAACACTCATACATTTGCTCGATTTGTTTTTGATTTCATATGTTATCGATTTGGAGTGCCTTGGGTGCTCATTTTTTATTGAGGAAAAGGATTTAGAAGTAAGTTGGTGCGTGTACTAGTGGAAAAACTAGGCCCATTCAACACAGGTTTTCATCTCCATTCCATCCACAATGCAATGGTCTGGTTGAAAGTGCCAATGGACAGATAGTTAGGATGCTTACCAAGTACATTTACAAGAAAGTTGAAGAGTGGGAGGATAACCTTGACAAATGTTTGTGGGTGTACAGGACTTCCTACAAAGTGGCTACCAACTTAAACTTTTTTTTATCATACATGCTACACCTCCTTGGCCTTTACGTTGCTTTGCATTTTTGGTCCACATCAAAGAATGCACATCATATTTGTCAAATCCAAGAATTTGTTGTGCATCATGCTCCCATGTTTCAACAAGAAGTATCACATCGGAGTCATTGGTAAGCTCATCAATGCCAATTCCTGCATTCCATGGATAGCCGTTACAATTCCAAAAGCTTATTCGCAAGCGTGAGTTGGTCTCATAGATCATGTGTCCCTATTTGTTGGGTGGACTTGCATCCTCCTCAAGTGACTTTTCATCTTGAGATGACACCTTGACCTTCATGGTTCTTTCCTCATATGCTTTGCGATGTACATTTTGTTGCATAAGAGTGCGATCCTCATATACATTACAACCCGTTCCTTTGAGGTAGATCCAACTATTATCAAGGATGATCTTTCTCTTTACCTCATCAGCCATGGTACATACAATAGGTCTTTCTCCTAAGTGAGGGATTCCTTGTTTTCCAACTTGATGTGCACCATAAGCCATGATTCCAGACATGGAAAAGTGTATGGCAAAAAACGCTTCAATAGCAATCGCAAAAGATTGGGGTGTTTCCATGCTTTCCTCCTTGATTCCACGAATGACGATGTTCTTTGAGTGTTTTTGCCGTTCTTGCAATTTTTGAGTGTCCACATTCTCTACATTCTTTGCTTGGACTATGGATTGCATGATAGGAGATGTAGAAACCGCATTATCCTTACATATATCAGCCCATGATTTGGATGCATTTCTCATCTCACATACATCATGTCGTATTGTATCTATCATTTCCTCTTTCAATACATGATTACTCTCAACTTTGCTCATGCGCTCTTTCAATACATTCATGTCCACAAGAGAGCGCTTACATTCTTGAACTTCATTCTCAAGATGCACCAGGTGTTTTGTTTTCATTTCAAGAACCTTCTTGAGGTGCTCATTCTCCACAACAACAACTCTTAAAGTACCATTCTCCATTGCAAGTGCGCGCAACTCTTCACCTTGCGTGTTGACGGTTTCTTGTAATGACATCAAGTAAGCCAAGATCATTGCTTTCGTTGTTGTAGATGATGTGGTTGGATTAGCATCCAAATTACTTGGAGATTTTGCATCATTCTCCATGGCGAGTGTGGATTTTCCATCCTTGCGAGTTTTGTCCATTGCCTTCAAGTCGACAACTTAAATGCAAAGTTTTGACAGTTTTTTCAGTTCTGAGATGCTGTTATAGCAAAGCCTTCCATTTCTCAAATTTTTTTTGTCTTTACATCAATGCGTAGATGGCTTCGTGCTCTTCGATTGAGGCTAGAGAGAGAGAGAGAGAGAGAGAGAGAGAGAGAGAGAGAGAGAGGAAGGAGAAAACAAAGAGAAAGAGAAAGAGGAAGAAAGAGAGAGAGGAAGGGGGAGAAGACAAATAAGAGAGGTAAGGGGAGAAAACAAAGAGAGAGAGATTAGATTAAGATTTAAATTAGGTTAAGTTAGATTACATTTAGAATGATGTTTATGTTGAGTTTAAGATTAGGTTAGATTTAGATTTACGTTAGATTAAGATTATGTTAGATTTAAAATTAGGGCAGTATTAAAGATTAGCTAGCTATGTTAGATTTAAGTTAGATTACATTTAGGTTTAGGATTTAAGATTGGATTAAATTTATGTTTATGTTGAGTTTAATATTAGATTAGATTTAGATTTAAGATTAAGAAAAGATTTAAGATTAACTAGATTAAATTTAGATTTAAGTTAGATTATGTTTAGGTTTATGTTAGATTTAAGATTAGATTAGATTTAGGTTTATTTTGAGTTTAAGATTAAATTAGATCTAGATTTATGTTCGATTTAAGATTAGATTAGATTTAGGTTATATTTTAATGCATGTCAATGAAGGTGCGCTTTGCCCAAAGAGCAAACACTAGTTACATAACAATATGTATATTCCCATTAGAATCTAACACCTATTAACTCACACACTAACCATATTCAATTAGCCGCAAATCACCACATGTTTAATTAGGTTAGATTTAAGATTATATTTTGGCTTGAGTTTTTATATTAGAATCTACCTTCGGGATTATAGTAAAAAAATTAGAGTTAGACGAATGGTGATCCCTCTCTTCCTCTCTATGGATGTGACCTTAAGTTGAAAAGCTTTCAACGGCATGATACTCAGATTGGAGGCCAACATGTAATGTGCTAAGTAATCCCTCAAACAAAGATCTGTTGTGAAGAGATGTAAAGATGTTGTGAATTGCTACAGCTAGAGAACAGGCAAAGGGGTTTTGTCCACTACATGCACTATCATGTAGAAATGGTGTGTAAATTTCTTGTATCCACAAATATTGGCATTGACCAATAAAGAAGAGATTATAACCCGGTGGTTCTGATCTCCATGCACCTCTAGACCGAGGTGTGTAGGAATTGGACATGACTAGAGAATGTGAGGTAGTTTACAGTGTGAACAAAGAGAGAGAGAGAGAGAGAGAGAGAGAGAGAGAGAGAGAGAGAGAGAGAGAGAGAGAGAGAGAGAGAGAGAGAGAGAGAGAGAGAAGACGGAGGATTCCAATAGAAGATTAAATTTATGTCCAGGTTATAAGGTTTTTACCTTCATTTTGAGTAGTGACGAGGATGTGGGGCTGTCCAACCGAAACACCTATCTCTCAACAAGGATCTTATGTACTTGTAATCAATGCAAGCATGCTGTGCGACAGACAAGATGTGCTTCTTTGCAGCACGTTCGCAAATTTGGTGAGTTCGATCCACCTATTATAGATCAAGGTGTTGCCAATTATAACTCATCGGACTCTGACGCTAGCCAACATGCAACAATCTTGCAACCCAATAGACGTATTCGCAGGCGCTTTGGTCGAGCAGTATACGTGAAGCCACAAGATGTAGCCTCAGACAGCTCGGAGGATAATCATGTAGACCACATTCCCAATGAGGTAATTTTTGAGCCCGAGATCGATGAAATGATCGAGATGATCATGGATTCAGAAAGGCTTATCTATGATGATATGAAAAGTGAAGCCGATACGCCATTGCATGATGGAGCACGTGTGTCTAGATTGAAGGTGCTCCTGGTTCTTCTCAACATGCAGACAAAGTTTGGATGGAGTGACACTAGTGTCACAATGCTTTTGAGGTGATCTATTACAATGTTTTTACTTTAATAAAAAACTCTAGATGTATAACGATCTGATAGATTACTTACACAAGTGTACCATATTTTTTTCGTTGTGTAGATTGCTCAAAGAGCACATACTCCTAGCTGATAATGTGATGTTAGATTCCAAAGAGGAAGCAAGAAAGATCTTGCAAAACTTGGGGATGGATTACAATTCGATTCACGCTTGTCCTAACGACTGGATTCTTTTCTGAGGGGAATACATAGACATGGAGAAGTGTCTAAGATGTTATTTCGAGAGATATTGAGTAGATCTCCACGGAACAAAAATTCCACAAAAGTTTTTGCGACATTTTCCTCTGCTTCCTCGCATCAAGCATTTCTTCAAATGTAAGTCCATGTATGGCCACCCTAGCATCATGGCATGAGGAGAATAAATCTTCGGATGGTGTGCTACGGATTCTTGCAGATTGTGCAGCCTGGAAACATATAGATGAAACATGGCCGGATTTTGCCAAGGAAGCTTGAAATTTTCACCTAGGCATGGCTATGGATGACGTAAATCCATTTGGTCAAAGATCAACATCTTACAGTGTATGGCCAATTGTCATCGTCAACTACAACATTCCTCCGTGGTTGGCTACCAAGAAGGGATACCTGTGGCTAAGATTGATTGTGCCGAGGTGGTATAAAGTGAAGAATATGGATGTGTATCTTTGTCCACTATTGGAAGAGGTACAACAATTGTGGATTGGCATAGAAGTGGTTTAATGCAGGTATGGATGATGATGAGTTTCTTTCTTCTTTGTCACTCCGACAGAGGCAGTAGTACTAGGATCGTCATCGCTCTGGAGCACCATCACGTCGTTCTACTCCTTCAGTGTCTCCCTTTGTTTCGGAGCATTCAACGCGCTCCGAAGCTTCGGTGTCGACTAAACGATCTTCATACTCGTATAGGCACCGACGCTCTAGTGGTGGCGGCAGCGATTGTTGTGGGGATGCCGCCACTGATGCCTCGACACCGCCTCGTGTTCAACGAGGCTCTTTACCTTTCCCTTCTTTGTCCGCCCCACACCAGCCACGACATCGCCATCTACGCCAGGTTTTGCGCGACTATCGACGGTTCCTGGCTACACACCACTACCTACTCCTCCGGGAGTCACCCCAAATGACACTCCTCGCTTCGGGGCCCAGACTCCAGTGGAGACACCTGACATCCATACCTCCACCGACATGCCACTAGAGACCCCTGTCTCGGGACACCTAGGTTCACGCATCACAGGCGAGAGGGCTTGCCTTACTTTGTCGACTTCAGCAGCGGCATCATCTTCGATGATGAAGGCAAGAAGGTGATCTTGCGCATGCGTGGTTTCTGCTCTCAGGTGTTTAGATACTACATACTAAACACCTAGAGTGAAGTACCAAGTGAATTAAAAGAGAGAGTCATCAGCATGTTGCATTGACGAGTTTCTCGTGTCAACACGGGATGACCGCTTCAATGAAGATCTGATGAAGGTTTGAATATACGAATATTGCAAGCACAAGCGTTCTGAGGTACAAAAAGTCATAAAGCATGGGTGGAATAGACCAGATTGACTAGCCAAATAAGATTGGAAGAATGCGAAGCAAGCAACGAGCGAGAAACCTGACAAGTGGAAGCAACAAAAGGAGGCAGCCAAAGCGCGAGTAGAGGCAGGGAGCTCGCACCACTTGGGAAGCGGCGGGTGGGCATCATTTGAGGTCGATTTTGTAAGTGTTTACTCTTTTCTATTTGTTGTATTGTTTTGTAAATTATATGTTTATACTTACAGAAAGCTGTCTTTTTTTTGTGCAAAATTCGACAGATACGCCGCTTGGACGCGATGAGACGTCTGATCATTAGACGACGGCAGTCTAGTCGTAGCTAGATAGCATTAGTTTCCTTTTGTCATAGCATATGTATCATGAGATGACGTGTATACGTCTTTTTGTAACTATTGATAAACCATGTATATTTTCTCAATAATGACAATGGTGTTGTAGCTATTATATTTACAAAGCTTAACACGCAATCAAGTGATTTTGCCTATGATGTGTATAATTGTCATTGATTTACTTTCATCAATTTACTTTTGTCATTTTTGTATCTTTATTGTGCAAACAATACTATGGATGATGGAGTTAATGGTCATATTGTCTTGTAGTTGACTACTTTGAGTTTATACCTAAGCTTGCACTTTTTTTCAAAGGCGAATCTGGACTTATCTTGGATTCATTAAGTTTACTCTATTATTGAAACATTCAATATGGTTGATGGGTGAATGCCGTGCTACCAAAAATTTCTACTCTTGGGCGTCGCTATATAAAGCTCTGCAACGTCACTATAAGCGTCACTATAGGTAGCCTGAAAGCGTCACTATATGCGTCGTTATATAGCGACGGCTATAGCGACGATTATAGCGATGCTCATAGCGACGTTCTTGTATCAATGCTATTAGCGACGGTCTTAGCGACGCCGGGGAGTATAAAAGGCCAATGTATTTTCGTCGCTAAAAACGTCACAAGTGCACACAACCTCTTGTAGTGAAAACTTCAAAAAATTCAGCGAGATTTTATTTATTCACGTTGATAATCATTTTGACTTTAAATGGTATATTTGCTCGTGAAAATACAATAAATATGTCATTCCTGATAAAAATTGTCTAGATCTAACAGAACATGTTAAAAATCTAAAACAGTTCAAAACCTCTTGGAAGATACGTGCATCGTGATGTATATATTTTCAATTTTATTTTACCTCATTTAAAACATTGGAAGTATACAAATCGGGCTAGAATATTGTAAAGAATGTCTTGCTATTTAAAAAGATGGAAATTGATATTTAACATGCACATTGTGTTCACACACTTTTTTACATAGAATTAATGTAAATGTAGTATTTAAAATGGCGATGATTATTGACGCTCTTTAAAAAGATACAAAAGAATTTATTACATGCAAATTGTGTGTAAATTCTTTTTTACAGGGAATTTATGTAAATATAGCGATAAAAATACAAATGATGCTTGGGGTCCTTTAAAAAGAAAAAAATGAATATTTAACATGCAAATTGTGATGATTGATGAATAAAAATATTGATGAATGATGAATATTTAACATTAAAAATAGCGATAATTGATGAATGATGAATATTTAACATTTAAAATAGCAATGAATGACTGATGATTGATGAATATTTAACATGCAAATTGTGATGATTGATGAATATTTAGCATTTAAAATAGTGATGATCGATGAATAAAGCATTCTTTTGAATATGATTAGGTAGTATATAATTTCATAAGAATATTAAAAAACAACAAAATCAAACAATTCAAACATTTATTTATGAAATACTCTTCACAGCCGCGTTACCAACCAAGTATTTCATATATTTAATATTTAAAAAATTAATTGCACATGCACGCACAAATTATATGACGTTCGTACGGTCGGGTTAACGATCTGAATGACACATTTATGCAAAAACAGATGCTTCTAACAAATGACACTCAATTAGCTGCGTTACCGATGAGTGCCGCTTGAATCTAAGGAGAAATAATGGCTTGCATAGGAGCATCATATAGCCGCGCTACCGACTGATGTCCATATGTTTTTTGGGAAAGGGAAAGGGAAGTTGACCTACCATAAGGATACTAAATTCGCCGCGTTACCGATGTAGTACCTACACAGTAAGCCAATACTTACAGCAAGGACACCATCTTCCCCGCGTCACCGAAGTGATGCCCCGTGGTAAGCATTGTTCCATAGAACAGCTTACGCAAACATTCCCATTGTGTGGTAAGGTACTTTATGATTGCCGCGCAATATGAAATATGACAACGTATACACACACACAACACTAAATTTAGGTTGTGTGGTCAGGTACTCCGCTACTACCGTGCACTGCAACATAGAGCACGCTGCCACACGACCTCCTCTCTCTCTGTGGGCCTCTCTCCTCTCGACGTACCTGCAAAGGCGGTCGTCTCTCTCTCTCTCTCTCTCTCTCTCTCTCTCTCTCTCTCTTTGAAGATAGCTCAAAGAATAACGTCCAACGGATCCGATCGGAGCCGTATATATATAATTCTACGAGCCCGTCGAGCTTTAGGGTTTCCCCGACGGACCCGCAAGGAAAACTTTAAAGCCCGGCGCGATTTTAGTCGGTTTCCTAATCGTCCTTGATCGGATTGTTTGTGATCATGTTAAGTGTAATCATGTAAATGTGTCAATAAGACCTTGTGATCACACAAAATTTGTGATAATTACGTAAATATTAAATCTTTAAAATTAATTGATCAACACGAAAGTGTAAGAGTATCGAATCTTGCACCTCAGGTACTACGCCTGCGCATATATGCTTGGGAAAGAGGCATGAGTAGCTCTTTATATCTGTGAAGAGGTTACTCGCCTTCAAGTAAGTGTCATGACCGGCATAGGCAGTCACCGTCACCTACACGATGGCTAACTAGCTATATTTATCCATAGCCCTTGAGGTCACCATAGCTTTGCTCGGCACGAGCTCACTGACATACGTTGTGAGATCGATATGTGTTAGTTTGAAAAGCACTGCGATGATGGGAAAGCATTGCCTTGCCTCCTTTGCTTCATTTATTCTTCCTGCTTCTTTGCTCTGTGCCGAAGCAGTCCTTTATCGGTTATACTCTCACTTGCAAATCTAGCTCTACATCTTCAAGGCTTTCTATCGTTTCCAATTTAACTGCTGCATCGCGTTCTTCCACGAAAATGTTCAGGACTATGAGTACGGTTTCCAATGGACCGTCTATGGTTTGGCCACTTTGAACTCGTGGGTGCGGAGTGCAGTCTTCGGCTGTTGGTGGTGTCCGTGAGAGGGCCGACTACTTGATATTGGACTCAATATTGTTGCTAGTATCAGAAAATTGATCTTGAGGATTGAGGCAACACAGGGCCTGTTATGGTGGCAGCTCCAGTCCAGTGATAGCTTCTGTTTCCACACACATTATGTACCTGATGGAACGTGAAGTTCTGGATAATTATGGGTGTGCTACAAGTGATACTATGGACAATCTGGGCTGATTATGTTCGCCGTCCTTCAAGGTTGAAGCTATGGTTGATGGTTACGGGCAGCGCAACAATTAAGTTTCCGGACATTTTGGACTTCCCACCCTTATGGCGCAAGAAGATTTAAATATTTTCTCATCTAGGAAAACGGAGTCTTTCTCAATGTTTTTCATACAATGCATAACATCATAAGCTTCTGTTCTAAAGGCACCGCATACCTAGCTAGGTACGATTGGGGACACGGGATCACCGCCCCCCCCACCGGGCCAACGGTCCCCTACCCCCAATCGTACCTAGCTAGGTATGCGGCGCCTCCCTCACGGAAGCTCAAGATGTTGAGGTGAGTCACAATGTGGGAAATATTGTGAGAATTTGTCCAATACTTCTTGTGGGGTTGGCTTGATGCTCATGCGCTCCAGCTTGCTTTCCATGTGGCTCTACATGGCTTTGGTGGAGCTTTATCATAGACGATGCATCACATAGGACTTCGTAGGACACAAGAAATAGGAGAGTCAAAAAAATATCAATCGCTCGTTCCCAATCACTTCGTAGGACACAAGAAATAGGAGAGTCAAAAAAATATCAATAGTTCGTTACCTCTCCATGGAGTTTGTAGCCATGGAGTTCGTGATCAACCATTACCCCCTTCTTCATCTCATCTAGAAGCTACTTAGCCGAGAGGATGACGAAGTCCTCAATGGAAACTCCACCATTGTTTCTGATCCCTCTCCTTCTCAAGATTACCTGTGTGAGCACAATGCAACGACTAGCAAAGCTATTGATGTGAAGAGTACCCCAATTCCTATGTCTTTATCATTGACATGCTTGCTCTCAAATCCTCAAAGATTAAGGTGACTCTGGAGAGTGGAAAGGTGTTGTTTCTCTCAGGGGAGCGGAAGGAGAATGCAGAACCAACAAATATGGTAAAGTACTTATCGATGGAGTGGAGAACTATCAAATTCATGAGGAATTCTCACTTTGCCAAGTGATGCAAATGTGGAGAACATCTCAATTGTGTGCTTGGATAGAGTCCTCAGTGTCGAGTTCTAAAATCCCTCCACTTGCTCCGCAAGCCGTTGTATTTCCATTTGCGATGAGGCCTCTGTGTAGTTCTCAACATCACCATGCCCCCCACCCTTGCCCTTTTCTAAGCATTAGGGGGTTTCATGAATACTGAACAATGCCAAGAAAGCGTCGTGCCAAAATGTTGTGTCATGGAGTCCATTGATTGCGACTCATGGAGACTTGGAGTGCATTGATTTTAGGGTATGTCCAACAAGGTTAGTGCTAGGGTCGGAAGCTCTGGGTTGTTTTTAGCAGATGCAACGAGAGGGCATCTCTCCAAATGCATCGTGTACTCTTTCACCTTGACGGCATGTGGCATTACACAAGATGCTGATATGTGCAAAACAATTCACAATGATATTGCTAGTCAGGGATTGTTGAAAGAAAACATCGTGCTTGGCACTGCCTTGGTCGACATGTATGGCATATGTGGTGCACTTCACAAATTACAAAAAGTGCTTATCCTGGATGTCGCTCTTGGAATGCACTGATTGTGGGGTGTGCCCAGCATGGGCAGGGCCAAGAAGCTCTGGACTATTTTTGGCGGATGTGAAGCGAGGGTGTCTTGCAAGATGCAGCAATCGTAAGTCCTTCGTTGACTAACAAGCCTCCCTTGCTTGATAGTCTAGAAGCTGATGGGCAACACCTCTTCTGTCAATTCCTATGTTTGCCTCCAAAACTATTGTATGTGCATGACAATGGCAGTTATACTAGGTGTCGTAGAGCTACGACCAACTATAGAATAGGCTGGTCACTCGGGCCATCAACGGGGATGGACGTGAGTCGAGAGGTGAAAAGGTAAAAGAGATGAACCCACCTCTATGGGAGGTGAAAAGGCATCTCTCTCTCACTCTCACTCACTCTCTCTCTCTCTCTCTCTCACACACACACACACACAGCACTTGCCCTTCGCTACAGACTTGAGCAATGGGAGCTGGCCCCAATGTTGGGACGTAGTCTACTGCGCGTGCTTGCAATAGTAGCATCGGATATGCTTCAAGCTTGATCCTCATTAACTGCAAGTTAAAAAGCATATTTCTCTATCGGTATGGCTGCCAACAACTAGCAACCCATCCTCGCCCTTGACCTTGAGATACGTGCAATGCAGCTAGGCCACAGGTGGCCACTTCGCCGGAGACGTCGGAGGGGAAGTCTCACTCTCAAAACTCAAAAGGAATACCTTTTAATTTTGCGTAAAAGTTGCCCCTTGGATGTTGAGGATCAAGGTAAGAAATCGAGATGGTCTACGTAATGAAAGTGGTTGGAGTAGATGAGGAAGCTTTTAGATAGTAGATTCAGATTCTCTCTCCAAAGCTGCGGTTCAAATAAACAAAAAAAATGTAAGGTGCAAAATGGCAATCACCATGTGCGCAAATGACAATTCTCTTATGCCAAATTATCACCCTAAAAAGTTCTCTAATTGTCAAACAAGCCTAAGTTAGCTGTAGATCAATTTCTAAGAATGCAGTACACATGCCACCATAAAGCATAAATTAATGAATCACCGAACACATGTCACCCAATGTTTGTCTAGCCTTTCACCAAAGTCATATTACAGCGAAAGGTTGGATGAAGTAACGAGTATACATACCCATACAAATGGCCAATGTCTACCGTGAGAAGAAACCATTAGCATTCCAAGGGGGAGCTTTCATCTGTACAATCTTTGAAGATATTTTACTTACCACACATATTATCACCTTACTTTCTTGTATTTCTCGGAGAAGCTAGCTAGAGAGAGGTTGCTATGGAATACGCCGCAATTTCTAGCCTTCCAAATACTATTGAAGAAACAATATCTGACAATGTGAGTATAGATAAGCAGTGCAAAACTTCGAAACTCTTTCCCACTGAGGCACAAATCCTTTTTGAAAAACCTTATCTTTTATATTATTTGTATCCATTTGCACACTTTTCCTGCTAGGCCTCTAATAGCCGGGCATTGCCTATGAACATGTTCGAACATCTGTCGGACCCGATTCCGTGTGCTTGTATCTTGACGCATGTCGGCAAGGGCCCCCAAAGAACCTTCCACATAAATATCTTCATAAAACTAGGCCACTCTGGATTTCAGATGTTCTTCGAGACCTCCACCCATCTAGCCTCCGTCCATTGCTTCTTCCACTGCTTGTTTAATGGGGCGAATCAATCCGCCTAGTGTATTAACACTTGGTAATGCCCTTGGTATGAGTTTTAAATAAATCGCTATTGAAATTCTATTTCCAAGCTTTCCACTCAAAAGTAAATTCATTGATTGGCATCACAATACTAGTCACGCCTTCTACTACTCTGTTAACAAGCAGCTTCTCAGTGTCATTGAGTTGAAACTGGGCTGCCACCTGGTCAACAAATTTCTATCATTTGCCATTTCTATTCAAGAAGTGGCTCAGCCACCACTGGAGTCCTTTACTGTTGATCCTTTTTGTAGTTTCTCTCCAATAAGGGTTCATGATTACACTAACAATTTTAGATAGCCAAGGGGACCCGTTATGATAGGATGGAGTTTTGGAAGTTTCTGGTTAATTCGCTCCACTCCATACCCTTGATGCTCTATTTCACTTTTGCACAAGCTCTCTTGTGATGCCACCCAAACTCAGACTAGACCACGTCGAAGCTAATAGTTTGTCGTGTACCTCAAGCTCTTTCCATTGACCACCATCAGAGCAAAGTTTTGCCTTGTCTACCATATCCTTGGTCATGACAGCCCATAACTGGTCTTGTTTTGCAATTGAGACCACAAATTTGGCACAAAGGGCCTCAACATGAACCGAATGGTTGAGAATCCTAAGGCCACCATGGACCAATGGTCGAGCGACACCTTTCCACTTTGCCCATTGCCATGGCGATAGGACTTTAGTGCTATTCCTCCACAAGAATCTTCCAATAGGTTTCAAAAACTCCTTCCAGTTATATTTGCCTATTTTGAGGAGCAGGCTGGTGAAGGCAATATAGGGAAGCAACACAAACTCCCATCTTCTCATTTTTTTAAAATCTTCTCTAGGACCCACTCAAACCTTTGCTTGTGAGTGACGACCACCGCCAAGGTGGTGCCCATATGCCGAAATTTCCTTCCTTTAGATACAGTCTCCGCTGACCAACCCGATGGATCAAATGTATCGTTTTCCATTAGTGAGATCAATCTAGACTTCTCAATACTACACGTTGATCCTCAAGCCAAAGAAAATACCTCCACAATCTCAAGGGCCTTCCAGAGGACCTGTGGGTAGGCTTTCAAAAAGAGGAGGGAGTCATCTACAAACATCTTGGCTAGAAGCTGGTCATTACCGGGCAAAGTTAAACCTTGAATTTCCCCTCGCTCAGCAACAACTTTGAGCATCGTAATTAGAGGATGCGACCTAATAGCAAATAGAAGAGGGGCCGGGGGCAACCTTGCTTGATAGAACTTTTGGCTTTAAAGGAGATTACAATTCTATCATTGAATAAGAGCTCAGATTGGCTGCTTGCCCCTAGAGTGTGTATAAGTCGGCAATGGTGAGGCCTAAAGCCCAGTGCTTTCATGACATCTTTAATAAAGGACCAATACTCCTATCATAAGCCTTGTACAGGTCTAGCTGAAGCAAAATGCACTCCTGCTTCATGAAGGCTGTGTACTCAATGCCCACGATTGCCATCGAGATATTGTCATATATTCTTCTCCTTTGATAACCCTGCGCTGATGAGGAGAGAAGACTCGGTCCAGGAGTGGGCCAATTCTAAGAGCGATTGCCTTGGCGATGATTTTATATGCTACAAACATCATAGTTATGGGTCACCAATGCTTAAGATGTGAGCAACAAACCTATTTTGGGATATGCTTGATAAGGTCTCTTTTAACAGTGGGATCCAACGACCCGTTGACAAAAGCTTGGTTAGCCATATACCTGATTGGGACCTTGAGGTCCTCCCAAAACTCCCTGAAGAATTCTGTGGTCAGGCCATCCCACCCAAGGGACTTCTCGCGGCTAAGAGTTTGCAATGCAAGAGAGCATTCCTCTTCAGGAAGGGTCTGCGATGCATTGCGTGTACAAAAACAATAGTTCTCTTTGCACTATTTTGCGAAACTCCCACAAGATCACTTGCTCACAAGATAGGAGAGAAAAGGCAAGGCACTGAGATTTAGATCGTGCCATACATGTGATTCAACATTAGAACTCTTGTAGCTTCATGTAGCTTCTGATCTAGTATTATGTTTTCCTTTTTTGAGGGTGGCACCTTATTCAGCCATGGTCGAGTTGTTGCTCGGGGTGGCTCCCCTTCTATAGCCGATGTACTTGGGCTCTTCTTTAGTCTGATGTTGTATGGTTGTTGGGTTTGGTGATCCTGGCACCTTTGCTCGGTTGTGAGCAGGATTGGTTTATGTATTGTTTTGGTGTTTCATTAATATAAAAAGTAAAACGGCACCGCCTTCGACGGCAGCACGGCCTCTCTTACCCTTAAGCTCTAGTGTTGTCCGACTATCATAGCATCTCTTGCCCACTCTCTCAAACGCACCTATATTGCCTCCACGCTCTCCTTGCCTGAGTTTTGCTCTGTGCCCGTGCCCTTTGCTAGTTGAGAAAACATCCGCCTACTCATATGCTCTAGATTTGTCACTTTCTGTACCTACCGCATTTGCAGCTCACCATAGCTACCACCCTGTCCCCACCTTGCTTTGATCACATGCTTACCACCGTACCAACTTACCCTTGCTTGTTAAGAATGGCTTCAACTCGTCACAACCGTGTTGCAAAAGTATCTGTTAGTAGCACAATAGATAATGGGGATGGAGTAGCAGAATCTGTGGCAGTCTGGGAGGGAAAAGTACCCAAAAACCAACTGTATGTAGCAAGGCCGTGTGGAAGGAAGCACAATGCTTTCAGGCTATGGCTATATAGGTGGAGAGAGGATCGGATACCAAGGGAATAGTGGATAATAAGAGGGGAATAGTGGTGTCAACCTTATCTTTAGAGGCCATCTTCTCAGTTTAAGGTCGAATTAAAATTCTCCCAATGGCACTGGCATGGCTGTGGCACTACTCTAAATTCTTGTGGGCTTTGATTCTCCCAACGGCATTGGTGTGGGTCCTCACAAAACTTGAAAACATTGGTGTTGCTATAAATTTTGGTGGGCACCCAACGACCCCTTCTCTTTGTCTGTAGCCTTCGGCTCACAGCTATCGACACATGGCAACGATCTCCCAAGCTCTCTCTCTCTCTCTCTCTCTCTCTCTCTCTCTCTCTCTCTCTCTCTCTCTCTCTCTCTCTCTCTCTCTCTCTCTCTCTCTCTCTCTCTCTCTACGTGCAGGCCTTTTTTTCTCTCACTGAGCGCGTTGAGTGCAGGGCACACTGCCGGAATTGGTTGGAGCGAGGAGGCAAATGACACGTGTCCGGGGAGGGAGCCGCAATCTCTCCCCCTTTTATAACAGTATAGATATTCCACCCTAAAATAGCGCCCCTCATGTCCTGTAGGCTGTGCTTCAACTTTCAAGGGAGAGATAGAGCAGGCACGTATTGACTTAGAGACAATGTTCGCCAAGCAAGTCCGCCCTTGGAACTTGGAGAGTTGAGGACAGTTGGAGTGCTGGCACAAAGTCACCGGCTTACCGAGATCCACCCAGCCTCTTCCCTGTAGTGTGCACGCACTGCTCTCGATTGGAAGTTTTGAAGGCTCTATTCCTCAAAAACGTCATGCCGTACTGATTTGATCTCTGATCGGAAGAGGAGATGGCCACCTGCAATACTTTTCTTTGATCTCGACAGCAGAACCTCCCTCTCTCTCTCTCTCTCTCTCTCTCTCTCTCTCTCTCTCTCTCTCTCTCTCTCTCTCCCCCCCCCCCCCCCCCCCCCCCCCCACTGTGGCTTCCCAAATTCCCACGCTTAACCTCTCTCTCTCTCTCTCTCTCAAGCTTAGCCTGTCGCTCTCTCTTAAGCATCAGTGGCCACTGTCATGGCTAGATCACAGAGGACACACAACACACACACACACACACACTCACTCACTCACTCTCTCTCTCTCTCTCTCTCTCTCTCTCTCTCTCTCTCGCACCATTGTCATGGCCGGATCCCAACGATCAATCTTTAAGTGACCTTACAAAGGAAAGACTTATTCTCTTCCCTTCCATGTTTGCTTGTGTAGCGAATATTGCTTCTTTCTCGGCATTGCTCTATGATCACGAAATCATTGTGTAGCAAATATCGTTGCTCTGTCCATATTTGTTTGTGTAGCGGATATTGTTGCATTTGTAGCGCTGCTTTGTATTAATCAAACCTGCTTGACGCCCCCAATGGCCAATTGTTCATTAATGCCTCGACGATAACGCTCGTGTTGGATAGGACACTAGGTGGTGCCTTTGGCAGTGGACGTTGAATCTAGTGTTGCGGCATGAAGTAGTGTTCGGGAAAAATGTGTCTCAGCTTAATATTGTGCCATTTTCAATTTCCAAAATACCGGTTGAGGGCAAGGGCAAAAGGACAAATTCCCCCCCAAAATAGAGAAAAATAGTGTAAAAACCTGAAAAAGTAACCTAGTTTTCTACAATTTCCTCTTAGCAAATTCAAGGAAAGGAATTTTGTATGTTTGGAATAATGATTTTTCCCCAACAGGGCATCGGAGGCATCTGAGGTGACTCCCTGCATCTGATTGTGGTTGGCTTTGCCTCACGCTGTCATGCTCTCTTGCATCCCAGCTCGTGCGCAATATTGAGTCCAAGGCTGAACCGTGCGGCCATGTTTTTGGGGACTTGGGATGCAAGTTGGGGGGTGGAAATGGGCAGTGGGCACTATGAATGGTGATTTCAGTCCCGTGAGCACCGCAGGAGGTACGCAGGCCATGAGGAGGTGGGAACTGGGAGGTGGTCGCAGGCCGGCATTGATGAAGATGGCGACTCGGCGAGTATAAGGTGCTTGGCGAGCATATTGATGCAGGCGGAAGCACCAGAAGTGGCTGCCACACTGCGCAGGTTGGAATACCCGCAACCCGAAACCGGGAGAGAAAGGGACACCCCAGCAGAAGAAGAAGAGAGTTCTAACGTCGTACCCTATAGGATTGTGCGAAGCTGGCAGGCTAGGAGTCTCTCTCTCTCTCTCTCTCTCTCTCTCTCTCTCTCTGTGTACATATATATATCCTTGGGCCGCTGGGATTCTACATAACACATTGGTCGGATCAAGGACATTCCGCCACGTGTCCGAGGAAGGGAGCCGGAATCCCTTCCTCCATTATCTATTAGTATAGATAGATAGATTCTAGCATAACATGGGAGACGTCCAATCCCGGGGAGGTCACCTAATAAAGATGTAACCTATCACGTGAGTTCAGCAGAAGGGTATTTAAAGTTCTTCAAACTTACAGAAATATCTATACAGAAGGGCATTATTTTTTTGCATTTGAAAAAAACTTACAGATTTTAAAAGAAACGAGTACATTATATTCTTTAAAAAACTCACAGATAAGGGGTTTTACAAACATGTCTTGAACACACGTGATATGGTAGTTTTACACATAGTGAACCCCCCGAGCGTCCAATATGCTCTTCAACGACCGATGCAATACTTTCTTGGACAATGCACGATGCCGAACATCCTTAGACATTGATGTTGATGATGATAGTTTTTCACTTTATTTTTTTGGTACCGGACATTGTATTAGATCCACTATGATTGTATCAATTTGGTCCTATAAGCCATTTTGGCTTTTTGAAGACGTTTAATCAAACATTTCATTTCATAGTAGAGTGAGGCATCTCTCTCTCTCTCTCTCTCTCTCTCTCTCTCTGATAGAAGGCACGCTGCAAGCAATTTTCCGAGAGCTCCTTCTCTCTCTCTCTCTCACGTTTTTGATTGGCTCAGAGAAACATAGACACCTGCAAGCAAAACTCTCTCTCTCTTTCTCTCTCTCTCTCTCTCTCTCTCTCTCTCTCTCACACACACACACACACACACACACACACACACACTCAACATGCGTGGAAGCAGGACCTTCGCCAGAGCAGGTGACTGCTATTGGTGCCTCCTCCGCCTATGATGCTGAGACTGCTGTCTAACTCTGCTTGCCGCCTTGCTAGTGCTGAGAGAGAGAGAGAGAGAGAGAGAGAGAGAGAGAGAGAGAGAGAGGCTTTGAAAGACCTTAATTAGTCACCTCAAATGAGCGATCATGGGCCTGTGACGCTGAACTGGGCGCACAGTACACAATCACGTTCTCTCTCTCTCTCTCTCTCTCTCTCTCTCTCACACACACACACACACACACACACACACACACACACACACACAACAATGTCCTGCCTCGCCGTTGCAGGGCACACAACCGAACAATTCTCCTACTGCCACGTGTTTGGGGGGGGGGGGGGGGGGGGGGAGCCGGAATTCCCTCCCCCATTATCTATTAGTATAGATTTCACTCGCATGTTGGGAGTTTTGAAAAAAGAAAAAGAAAAAAAGAAATCTTGTAGTTTAAGATCTTACAATTGTGGATAGTATGCATTTAGCACAATCCATACATGTCCACTCAAGTACTAATCTAGCACAAATGAGTAGACATGTGCATATCACCTACCTTTGAATGCATAAAGTAAATACAAGTGTGAATATGTTTCTCAACTTGATTGAAGATACTCTTTAAGTAGTCCGCATGATTCTTGGCTGTTTGTGATGGGGCATCTTTGTTCAGAACCTTGTAAATTCTCAAAATATCCTTGTACATATTTTAATTGATTTGTTCAAGATTTTTTAATCTTCATCCCTTTTTAACAATTGAAATCTGTTTTGGAGTGCGTAGCATGTAATTTGACACAAATTATCTTTTAAAGAAAAAAGGCAATCTTGTCTAAAAATAATGAAGCAATTCATCTCCAGAGCATAACCAACTCAAATCTCGTTTTAGTATCTTGTATTGATAAACAAAGCAGTCTTCTTGTGAAAAGCTACAAAAAAGAAAAAAAAATCACCTTTGGAGAGATTTAATCTCCCAACCAGGTGTATTTTGGGAATTTCAAAAAATTTGAAGAGCATTTTGGGAATTTATGACAAAATATTTGGAGTATTTTGGGAATTTTTGAAACTTGAGGGATATATTAGGAATTTCCACAAATTACAGAGGTACTTTGGTAATTTTCCCTTGATGTATTTGTGTTTTTCTAATCCTTTATGTTCCCTTCAGGATTTCTATCTCTAGAGTGTCTTTGCACCATTTTAGATAGTGAATATATTTTTATGAAGCCATTAGAAAAACCTAATTTTTATCTTTATGCTTCGTCTTTAAGCCAGCTATTTGACCTTAAAATAAACAATAATTTGAAATGAAATAAACCTGTCCATCACTACCCAATATTCATTGCTTTTTGAATGTGCAAAAGCAGCTGCCCACTGCCCAGGCGCGTGGCTCTCGGCAGTCTGAAAGCAGCCTAATAATAATGCTTTTGCGCAAACGCGGCAAAGGTAACACGCAAATGCGGACGCGAAGAAGCAGAGGCGCCATGGCTGATGATCAAATGTGGACGCGACGAAGCAGAGGCTCCATGGCTGATGATCATCAAGAACAGCAGCCGGTGATACCTAGCTTGCCCTACGACCTGGCACTCTACATCCTTGCGAGGCTGCCCTTGGGGAAGATGGCGTCGCTCCGGGCCGTGAGCCGATCCTGGCGCCGAGCCCTGCAGCCATCTCCAGATCTCATGTCTGTCAGAGCTTCACTGGGAATCTCCCAAACTTTCTTCCTTCTCTGCGCCAAAGAGTCTAACTCGACTACGTCGGCTATGAAGTTTTCCCTGCTGGACCTTCTTTCCGGCGCACACCTCCCCCTAGTCCCCCGGATCCCTCCCATAATTCTGACTTCTGCGGGCTGCCCCGTTCTGGTAGTAACAGATGGCACCAACATCTTGGTGCTCCATTCACCCTTATATAGGTGGGGATCTCCGCCTCGACCCAATGGAAACGACACATGTATCAATATGCTATTGCTATTGTTCAATCTCGACACCAATAGGTGGTATCGTTGTCATGTTCGTAATTGTCCAGAATTTCCCTATGCACCAGTCATGCTTGACGGACTCTTGTATGTGCTAGACCTGATCAGAACTGGACATGTGAGCAGGTTGAACTTTGGTGCAGCTTTACGAAAGTTGGTGGAACGTAGTACCAATAATATAGACCTAATCCTCTGCTGGTTGTGTTCGGATATGGTTGCTTGGAATGGCAAACTTTATCTCATGGGGACGTGGTTCGGCCTTGACGGTACTTGTGAATTTTCAGCAGAGGCTTGGGATAGGGTAAAGGGGCCAGTTAAAGGCCGGGGTCCAAAAATGGGACACTTTTTGGGGACAAGAGTAGTTGAACACAATACAGTTACAGGACCCTTAAAAAACCAATTTTATTACGTGGCTAAATACATTCCCAATAGAGAGGAGTGGGCCATTAATGGCCCGTATCAGATTTCCATCACGCTTTGGGAACTTTCCCGACTGGCGCACGTCCTGCATTGAATGCATGACCATCATGCGGCTTACTCCCTTCACTTTCGCCACCTTTACAAACCAATCCCGTCACACAGTCATCGATACCTGCACAACACACCATTCTCAGCAATTGTCTTGAGCAATTAGAAACGAAGCATACAAAATAGTTTATCCAGAGATACATTTCACCATTCTGCAGCATTTGTCACATTTATACACTTCACAGTTCCAAGAGTGCACATAAAATCCCTTCAAGCGCATCACACAGTCATGGGTGGATACTTCTTTACACAATCCCTTGCAAGGCAGTAGACAAAAGCACACATCTGCTCTTGCAACAACCAAGGCAGCTCTCCAAACAAACCTACAAAGTAAGCAGAAAAATTCCTTGCAAGGCAGCAGACAAAAGCACACATTTGCCCTTGCAACAACCAAGGCAACTCTGCATACAAACCTCATATCTCGAAGCTGTTGACAGAATCAGCCACATCAGTTTCGAGTCAACTATCTATTCTCAACAACCAGCAAACAACTAAAAAGACCAGGAAGATGCAGAAGTGCAGATTCGCGCAAGATGCAACCAAGTGAAGATGAGTTCGCTTGCCCCATACGAGTGCAAAGCATGTTTACTTGAGAGACATCCACAGCTTGAAGGCCTTCTTTGCACCTCTCTCCTTTTACATAAAAACGGAGGACGGGTTTGCTGTTATGGAAGAGTACATGTTTTGCCTATCTTTATGTGCAAACTTCCTCGAAAAGCTCCCCCTTTTGTTTCACCAAAAAACCCTTCTGTTTTGACACAACAATCAAAGGAGCCATCAGATGTTGAGAAAAGTTCTTCTAGTCATCCACCCAAGCGGAAATTTTCAGTAAGAGAATATGCCAATCTTTTGGAAGATACCTTGAACTGAATTGAATTGCTCATCTACTCAGGTTATACACTCTAAACTTCCTTTTAACATTTTTTGAATAAATGTACTTAATAAATTCACATATAGCTGATGTGATATTTCTTACGACCCATGGTTGATCACATTCAGAATGACAGCGAGGAATCAAGTCACAAAGGGTGGTAAACAACAATCTACAAAGTCAAAACAGAGTTACAGAACTCCAACATCATTGGGCAACCAAGGGATTAAATGAAAAAAAAGCATTCGATTTAGACCAGCAAGGGGTAATGGGAATAGCACACCAACTTCAACAACAAAAGACAGGAGCAGCAACAAAGCCCTTACCTCCACATCAAGGCCTCAAAGCAAGCGGAAAACAACCATAAGGAAACATCCACCTCTCCTCCAACAGGCCAAACCAAGCTTCCCAAAACCAATGCAACCTCAAGAAACTGTGAGTCCCTTAAACGAACTGCCATCAACCAGCAAAGAGTTATCACAACAGCCAAGGAAAACTAAGAAAACAGTTCTGACATGGACGGATCAAGACATGGAAAAAGCTCTTCACGCTAGAGAGAATGGTCTTTCTTTGTGCAAGTGCGCTTTACATTTCGGAATTAGCAGGTCAGCAATCACAAACTGGGAGGAAGGCAGGACTCATAAGAAGAAGAAAGGACCAGCTACACAATTGACGACTGAAGAAGAAGCAGCACTTGTAAAATGGATATATTTGAAGTGTGAATCAGGGCATGGAGTCTCCTTGTTGGACATTAGACTAAAATGGGCTGAAGTTTGTCAGACCAGACACACATTATTCACAAATGGTATTCCTGGAAAGAGCTGGTGGGAAGGTTTTCGCAGGTGACATCCCAAAATTGTGTTTAGAGTTTCAGAGGGCTTGGAGCAGTCACGAGCTAACAAATTTCGACCAGAGATTGTAAAGACCCTGCATGATAATCTTCACAAACTTTATGAGAAACATAAATATCCACCTACAAACATATGGAATGCAGATGAGACAGGTTTTCAGGGCTCTAGAGACAAAGGCATGAAGGTGCTTGCAAAAAAAGGCACAAAAGCAGTTTATGGGATAACTTCTGATTCACGTGAGTGGATGACTGTATTATGTTGTGTAAATGCAGCAGGCCAAACTATACCCTCGTTCTACATTTTCAAAGGAAGTCGCATAGGTAACAACTACATAGAACATTGTGAACCTGACGCCGCAATGGCAATGCAAAAGAAAGCATGGATGACAGGGGAACTTTTTAAGGCTTGGTTAGAGCATTTTGATGCTTGCATAACCCAGAAAGTTGGCAAAGAGTACAGGCATCTTCTAATTTTAGATGGCCATGGTAGCCATGTTTCTTTAGAAGTGGTGACCAAAGCTCATCAAGCAAGTATAGACATCATTACATTACCAGCTCATACTTCACACAAGTTGCAACCTCTAGATGTTAGTGTCTTTAAGTCTTTGAAAGTGAATTTTCGTAGAGAGAGGGATATTTGGCAACAACGGACAGCAGCAAGACAAGCTACAAAAAGTGAACTAGCATCGATTGTTGCTAAAGCAATAGAATCTTCCTTCACAAAGACAAATATTAAATCAGGATTCCGAGCGACAGGGATATGGCCATTGGATGCAACGGTAGTTTAGTTTGAGGAAATGCCATGCAACCATATAAACCTGGTAGAAGACACTATATTTGAATTGCAAACAGACGATACAAATACCCCTATCGAAGAAGACTTATCCCAAGTGGCATGTACACCAATGCATGTAACAATAGAAGACGAAGCAATTCAAGCTCTGAACATCTTGGCCACTCAGCCAAGGGAGACTAATGAAGACATAGAGCAAGGCATCAGCTTTAGTCAACTTCTAGGGGTCAATATCAACTCAACTTTTGAGGAAGTGATGGAAGCAGGTGTGTTTCTAGCTCAAGATACTGACATCGAGAATCATAACCTTCATTTCCAAAGCAGTCAAACAATGGGACCTCAAACCATGATTGACACATCAAATTCAAGGGGTAGCCTTTATTCACATCAGATGCAACAACAAACATTTGCAGATGAGAATGCTAGCAACAGGCTAACCAATCAAATGCAACGCACACCCTCCCGAGAAAGGACCGAGCGCCAGAGCCTATGACAAACACTTGCTAATGAAAATACAAACCCAAATACATCTAATCAATCACACCAAGAAAATGAACAGCAACGCATTATTGATCTTTTGTGGGTCCCAACAACAGAGGTATTCATAAGGCAAGTGAACAGAAAACCTTTTGTGGACTACACAAATAGCCTTATCTTAACCTCAACTCAGTACATGGATGGTATGCAAGATTTGAGTGCAAAGAAGAAAGAAATAGCCAAGGAAAAGGCAGACAAGAAAGAGGTGAAAGATAGAAGAAAAGTGTAGGTAATAGCAGAAAAGGAGGCTGCGAGAAAGCGCAGATTGGATGCACAACAAGCAAAGGAGTCCAGAAAAAATTGGGAAGCACAACAACAAGCTTCTGAGGCTAGGTTGCAATCACTACTCTGGGAAGGTGGCTCCCCCCAAGGCCTTTTCTTGTGGCCACTACATATAGACCAACCATACCATGCGTATGCAAGACAACAGAGGTTGGCAAAGATACGGCTATTACGCAATCACAACACACTACCTTGACACTGAGTAAGTTAATACTCTTTTTTTTATCTTATGCGACAATGGGATTTGATATATATTATGTAGTACTGAACCTAGCCAAACCTAACCATTTTTGAGCTTAGCCAAGGCAAAGAAAGGCCTTGGAGCATGATTCATTTCAGTTCTCCGATAACATTTTTGAGGTGATTTTGAAATAGTTCAGAGCTTCAAAGAGCTCCATAGCTTTAATATTATCACGCAGATGGTGAAAGTTCATCTCTATTGTATCCAATGTATCGATATTTAAGTTTTGCCCAATACAGTTACACAAAGTATGATCTCCAACTTTCATCTTACTTGATAGCCTAACAGGTTTACTATGTCTGTGACGATCACGAAATCTTTGGAGCACACTTGTGAACTACCATTACTTAGAGAATCTATTGTCAACTTTAATCAGTCAAGTTTTAGTATACCAATTGGAAAAACTCATCTTGGTCTTGGTAGACTTTCTAACTAACAGTTATTCGTAACAATAAATGACTTTCAATAGATGCAAAATGACATACAAAAGCTTTGATCTTACGTCTGCATTTTCGTTCCAAGCTCTAATGCTTGGATGTGGTTAACTATTCACAGCTGTAAAATGACTTTTCTTTATATATTCTTTTCTTTATATGTTCTACAATTTTTCAATTTCAGCTTTGAAGAGATATGTTGATCTATTCAGAGATAGAACTTTTTCATTCCAAGCTTTGAAGCTAGGAGATATCTGACTGACTTCACATATGAGCAGCTCTGCATTCTCATAATGTTCCTTCCTTTATATGTTTTACAATTTTTCATTTCTAGCTCTGAAGAAATATGGTGAACGATTCACAAGTGAGAAATGAACCTATGTCTAATAAAAAAGGTCACAGACAGTTTCAATACCTCACCCCTTTTTTGTATGTAGTCATATATTACTTCTCACAATCGACCACCTCCCTTCCTTATGCAAACCGAAACACAAGCGGAAAAAAATCAAAAGAACCGACCTAAGATGTAGTTTACCAGTCCATTCAAGGGTTTCCATAGCCATTATTAGCCATGACAAACGGACAATCAGACATAGCATTAAGATGATTGATGAGTGAGGTTTGTAAAGCTCACCTTACTCCCATTACTAGATAAAACTATAGGACGAATCAAACTTTTTAGCAAGAAGATTGCTGAGTGAGCTTGTAAAGCTCACCTGCGAATGGAAACCAACATCCACCCACTCTTCACGACCTGACAAAATTGCCTGCAAGCAAAAATTAATATAGGCAATGTTAGCAACACAACAGCTTAGGCCAAGCTATGGAAACAAATCCGCAACACTGATATGCACAACAAGCATGTAGGCACTCACCAGTCTAGCTCCTCAGACCTTCGCATTCATAGAAGTAAACGGCTGAGGGATTATGAGAATCCATAGGGAAAAGGCCGGAGGTGCCGACTGCACACCACTCTCAGGTGACGGATGGAAATTGCTTCATCTGAAATCAGGGCACCTGAAGCTATTGCACTACCGAGCTGCTGCACCAACCAGCTATTGCACTACCGAGATGGGCTATTGTTGCGCCAACCAGATGGGTTGCCATTTCACGGAGGCCTGAAGTGGTTCCCATACGCTGTTGTATGGAGTGGCTGGCCTGAGATGGGAAGTCGTTGCGCCCCCCAGTTAGACTACCATCGCGCAGAGCCCGAAAGCTGTTGCATGGAGTGGCCCATCGGGTGTTAATGAAGGAGGGAGGCCACGAATCGAGCACCAAGTCCTGGCAAAGAAGTGACGAGGAGGGGGGATGAAAGAGGACTCCCATTAGTAGGTTAGGTGGTGGGTGAGCTAAATAGGTAGAGGGGAAAGTTAGCTGAAGCGAAGGAGCAGCACCATTGGTGCAGGCGAGTCGACACAGAAGTAAGGGAAATGGAGCTCCAAGTGCTCACTTTTTACTGGCTGACTCTAGCTCACTTGAGGACGTTTGGTGGCGCATGACTCGTAACTGCTCATCTTTAATTTGAGCAGTTACCATCACCTAACCCGAAGAAAAGTGGACACGTGCAAGGGGGATGATGGTACCGCTTTTAACCCCCATTTTTTTTACAAAGTGGTTCTTGTTTTACCTATTTGACCCACCCCCCTTAACTGAAACCAATGTCCCTTAAGTTCCTCATGTGCAGAAAGACCTAGCGCTCCTAATGACTACCTTAAATGCCAGAAATGAGCAATTTTTGACCTTGCAACCCCTTGTTCACCTTAGGTGACCCAATATTGGCCCCTTTACCCTACCGAAAGTAGCTGTCATAAACGGACACCGTTGTGCTTTGTCACATGCCAGAGCACACATTATGTACTTCCAGGAGCACACTAAGAAGTGGATCCCATGGGTTCCTATCGGAGCTTTTGCTCCATATCAATCATTGTTTTTCTTTGCCCTTGGTTCAAACCCATGTGCATTCTTTTATAATCCATCTCTCAAATCATTGACAACAAGAAAGATAGCCATCTCAAACGTTGAATTGCATAATGATGTGCTCGGCATAAAAACCTTGAAATTTCTACATAGGGATCAAGTCGAGGGCGCAGTTGAGAGTCCTCAGGAAAATCCTACCTTTCCACACGCCTTCCCACTCGAGGTTTCCTCCTATGATAGGTTTGATGATTTAGTAAAAGAATATTACATTCTTGATCAGGCTATTAGCTTTTGAAGCAACTCTTATGTATGAAGTCAAGCAAGAATGTACACAAATTTCTTTTGCGAGCATATATGGAAAGTTTTGACATTTTTCATGGAGTTTTGAACAAAAGTTTCATTCTTCACGCATCAATTGGTTTAATTAGTATGAGTAACGATTTCAATTAGTTTGTTTCAAGAGAGAGAGAGAGAGAGAGAGAGAGAGAGGGGGGGGGGGGGGACAACAAGAGAGGGTATGTGTGTGTGTGTGTGTGTGTGTGTGAGAGAGAGAGAGAGAGAGAGAGAGAGAGAGAGAGAGAGAGAGGGACAACAAGAGAGGGTATGTGTGTGTGTGTGTGTGAGAGAGAGAGAGAGAGAGAGAGAGAGAGAGAGAGAGATAGAGAGAGACACGACAGAGGAGGCAGAGAGAGAGAAGGAGAAAGGACAACAAGAGAGGGTAAGAGCATTTTGATAGACTGAATTGGCATGGGGAAAGGCTTCCAAAGGAGCATGTATTCAGATATTTAGGCTGTCATGTGGGGGTTTGATATGTATAACTAACAATTGATATCTTGGGTTATGAATAAACTGCATACCAAATTTGCATACTGACATTGTGATGAATGATCATTTCTTGTTAGACTGAAGATAACATAATCAATACTTATCCCTTATATGATGTACTATTCTCTCCTTATGGATTGGAAAAAGTGTCATCTTACACAGTTCACCTCTCTTGTTATGAAGTTCTATTGGGCTATCAAAGGTAAAGTGTGCACCTTTGTTGGTTGGGACTTGATGGCGATGCCTAGGGATGAAGGGGGACGGGGCATGCATATTACAATTGCACACTCATGAAATGGCTAGAAGATGTACCCTATTGAAAACCTTTGTGGATGGTGACTACTTTGGGTGAGAATGCATATGGAAACTAATAAGAGATGATGTGCTTTATTAGCATGGTTGTTGAGGTATGCATGAATGGGACGACCATCTTACTCATGCCCCATCTATAGTTTCCTCTTTAGTAGCTCAATTGTTTATTAATGCCTGAAAAAGAGTCAGTGCATTGCTTCAATGGAATGGAAGGCAAAGGTACAAATGGTCACTCATTAGGTGCTAAATCAGGCTTTTGGAGTTTTGTTTTTAAAAAACCTCCTACTTTTGCTATTAAAAAAAGGGAGTTTTCATGTTTAGGAAAGCATTATAAATATTCAACAATTTTTAGACTCTCGGGGGCAGACGAGACTCTACAAATTGTCCATGGAATATAGGATTGTCTGACACACATTAGAAATATTCAACAACTTTTGGAATCTTAAGGGTTGTTGTTACCCTTTTTTGAAGCTAGGAGACTCTACAAATTTTCCATGGCATGCAGAATTGCCTGGTACACACTAGGATCTAATGTCCATAACGTGCAGGTGTCATTGGTGGTGAAAATAGAGTAGAGACTTGGGGATTGGACATTGCCAAGGTATCCGGGTCTATGGTTGAGAACTACCACCAAAGAGTATTACATGCATATATTTCCTCAATCAATATATATGTTAAATGTAACAAAACTTGGAGCCTCACAAGAGATGAAACTTGGTGGTGCAAGATTCTTGCTAACAATTGGGCATCATCTTGCCCTTTTAAACATTAATTGTTCTTATGGAGGTCTGTACTGGGTGCATTTTCCTTGGGATGCCTCTTACATATAAAAAAAATATAGCAGATGGTCGATGCATTGGACGTGGAAAATGGAGAGCTTTAGACGTGCCTTTTGGTATTGTGGAGATGCTAATTTCTGGTGGAAATATTTGTTGCCCATTCTACAACACCTGACACAATCAAGTTAACATTGTAATCAATGACCATTAGTATTGCAACTTATCAGATTGATGACCCAATGTTGTCTTTTGTCATTTCATCATTTAGATGTGCTGGTTTTTATGGCTGATCTGGTGAAATAAAAAACCCTTCGATGGTACAAAGCCTTAGTACCTTGGCTCATGTTGTTTCTTTGAGATACATGGGGATGATGCAATTCACATGGGACTTCATCCTAAGCTTGTAAATAGTGTACAAAAAATAGTTCCCGAGAGAGGATATGAGAGAGAGAGAGAGAGAGAGAGAGAGATGGAGCTAATTTGAGATAAAGATACCTATTCTTGAAAAACGCATGTCCTCACTTTCGATATGATTGTTGGGCAAGGCGTGGAGAAGAGAACATTAGAAAAGATGGAGGAGAAGATAAAAGGTTTCTTTTGCATGATGCACCACATGCCCATGAAGAAGTGGATAGAGAGGTATGAGCATGGAGTTTGGAGAGTGGGCATTGGTTTTTTGGGTTGAAGTTCTTTGGACCACAAAAAGTAGTTGTCATAAATAGACACCTTTGTGCTTTGTAACATACCAAAGGACACATATCGACGCACTGCGTCTATATCTGCGTCCCTGTGAAACTGTCGCTATTTGCGTCGCTATCTGCGTGGAAAGGCTTTATTTGCGACGCAGATATGGACGCAGTTATAGACGCTGATAGCGACGCAGATATGGACGTAGTTATAGACGTAGATAGAGACGCAGATATGGACGCAATTATAGACGCTGATAGCGACGCAGATATGGACGCAGTTATGGACGAAAATATAGACGCATATATCGACGACCATAACAGAAAAAAAAGTTCTTGGGCAGAGGGCAGGTAGCCTGGCCTGTGCCCAGTGAAAAGATGGACACAGCCACAGCCAGACTTCCTGCCCAAGAAAGCGAGCAGCACCAAAATCAACCGTACTCCCGCGTGCAGAAATTTTGGCAGAGTTCTCTTTGTTTTTACATAAACTTTTCAAAAAAAAACCATATCATGTATACACCTCCTACATGATATCCATGTAGGATCTCACATGAGATTTAAGGCCAATGAAAGAAATGAAATGAACTTTGTGCAAAACCATAACCGTACCAACTTAAAACCATAACCATAACGAACTTAATTTGTGCAAAACCATAACCAAATTAAAACCATAACCGGCCATAACCATATTGATCAAAACCATAATGCAGATAACCATAACCACAAACAAAACAATAACCATAAGCATAACCAGAAAGTTAAACATAACCATAAACAAGCTATCCTTCAGCCATGCTATCCTCAGGACGAGCTCTTTGACGAACGAAACCCTTTAAATTAAGTCTTCATGAATCTCTCCAAGAAGAACATCCATCTGTTGTTGACGGTTCCAGCAACTGCAACTTCATCGACCACAAACACAAGCAAATGCATTTGGATGGTAAGAATGTTTGTTGGAAAATACTTCTCCACCATACACACTGCTTCGATTGCATTCAAGCGAGCTGCATCTATGCTGTCTTTTCTTATCTCTTTTGATGAGATCCAACGCACTAGCTCACTAATTTTATTAATGGTACATCTGATGTCATTTGTCAGACAATATTTTAAGGCAATTGGTAAGATAAACTGTAAAAATTTGTGCCAATCATGCGACTTAAGACCACTAAGATTGTCATCTCTAGTAAAGGTCGTTTTCAAACATCGCATGCACCCAATAGGAGTCTGGAAAGAAGATATGGTCTTCTTCACTTGTTGCTCTTCAGCACGACTCAAAACCCATGGACCTTTTGGAATAGCATACGCTCCATTGGACTTTAGTCGAGGCCACATCTCTGGCATTCGACCCACAGCCTGTAGGTCATCTCTCTGAGCTTTGATCTCCCTTTTTCCAGTAATGGTCTTCCATATGATCTCTCCCACATTCTTAAAAATGTGCATTGGGTCGAGCAGATGATTAATAAGCAAATCACTCCAGTACGGCAGTTCGTGAAAAATAGACAATCTCTTCATGCCGGGTGGGTTAAAATCTCCACTTTGTCTAGAGGTGCACGGAGATCAAGATCACCGGGTAAATCATGTTTTTATTGGTCAAATTAAAGCCTATATTTTTGGGTGCAACGTACGTACACACATAGACGTGCTCTTCAGAAAATCCATGTAAACGATCTCAAGAGTTCTCGTTTTATCTTCGGATCCGGATTTGACCTACGACTTGTGTATTTGGCATTTTTTCTGTCCGTTTGACCTACGTCTTGCCATATGTGCTCTTGACATTGCTTAAAGACTACCTAATCAACTACAGATGGTTTCGGTAACCGTAGAATCAGTTTCTGAAGTCCGTTTGCGTTTTTTCATAGAAAAACGTAATCGGATCTGATCAATCCCTTGTGTATTTGGCGTTTTTTTTGTCCGTTTGACCTACGGCTTGCCATACATGCTCTTGACATTTCTTTAAGACTACCTAATAGACTACGTATGGTTTCAGTAGGCATAGAAGTCATTTCCGAAATTCGTTTGCGTTTTTCCGTAGAAAAACACAACCGGATTTGACCTACGGCTTATGTATTTGGTGTTAATTCAAACCCATTGACCTACGGCTTTCCATACACGCTCTTGACATTGCTTTAAGACTACTTAATGGACTACGGATGATTTCGGTAGGTATAGAAGCCATTTTCGAAGTCCGTTTACGTTTTTCCATAGATAAACGCAATCGAATTTGAGCTACGGCTTGTGTATTTGACGTTTCTTCTATCCGTTTGACCTACGGCTTGCCATATGCACTCTTGACATTGTCTAAACACTATCTAATTGTCTACGGATGATTTCAGTAGGCATAGAAGTCATTTCTGAAATTCGTTTGCGTTTTTCCGTAGAAAGACGCAACCGGATTTGACCTACGGCTTGTGTATTTGGTGTTTCTTCTATCCGTTTGACCTACGGCTTGCCATACGCGCTCTTGACATTGCCTAAAGACTATCTAATCGTCTACGGATGGTTTCAGTAGGCATAGAAGTCATTTTCAAAATCCGTTTGCGTTTTTCCGTAGAAAAACGCAACCGGATTTGACATACGGCTTATGTATTTGGCGTTAATTCAAACCCATTGACCTACGGCTTGTCATACACGCTCTTGACATTGCTTTAAGACTACTTAATGGACTACGGATGGTTTTGGTAGGCATAGAAGCCATTTTCGAAGTCCGTCTGCGTTTTTTCGTAGAAAAACGCAATCGGATTTGACCTACGGTTTATGTATTTGGCGTTTCTTCTATCCGTTTGACCTACGGCTTTCCATACGCGCTCTTGACATTGCCTAAAGACACTCGTATCGTCTACGAATGGTTTCAGTAGGCATAGAAGTCATTTCCGAAATCCGTTTGCGTTTTTCGGTAGAAAAACACAACCGGATTTGACCTACGGCTTGTGTAATTGGCGTTAATTCAAACCCATTGACCTACGGCTTGCCATACACGCTCTAGACATTGCTTTAAGACTACTTAATGGATTACGGATGGTTTCGGTAGGCATAGAAGCCATTTTCGAAGTCCGTCTGCGTTTTTCCGTAGAAAATCGCAATCATATTTGACCTACAGCTTGTGTATTTGGCGTTTCTTCTATCTGTTTGACCTACGGCTTGCCGTACGCGCTCTTGACATTGCCTAAAGACTACCTAATGGGCTATGGATGGTTTCAGTAGGCATAGAATCAGTTTCCAAATACCGTCTGCGTTTTTTCGTAGAAAAACGCAAGGGTGAAAGCATGTTAACTTGTCATGCTTTTTCATGTCCCGGACAATGCTAACTAGCACAATTTTGACATATGCTAACTAGTACAATAACTTGAGCTACATCTCCAAGATCTATGACATATGATATATCAATAGAAAGCACTTGAAACAAAGAATCCAAATGTACAACATCCGACAAATTTTGATATTATTTGTAAAAAATTTACCGGATGCCCAACTTTTCAAAGATGTGCTAACTTGAAATTGCTAACTAGCACAAAAAGCGCGACAGGTTAACATGCTTTCATCCGCAACCGGATTTGACCTACGGCTTGTGTATTTGACGTTTCTTCTGTCCGTTTGACCTACGGCTTTCCATACACGCTCTTGACATTGCTTTAAGACTACCTAATGGACTACGGATGGTTTTGGTAGGCATAGAAGCCATTTCTGAAGTCCGTTTGTGTTTTTCTGTAGAAAACCGCAACCGGATTTGACCTACGGCTTGTGTATTTGGCGTTTCTTCTATCCGTTTGACCTACGGCTTGCCATACGCGCTCTTGACATTGCCTAAAGGATGGTTTCAGTAGGCATAGAAGTTATTTCTGAAATCCGTTTACGTTTTTTCGTAGAAAAACGCAACCGGATTTGACCTACGGCTTGTGTATTTGGCATTAATTCAAACCCATTGACCTACGGCTTGCCATACACGCTCTTGACATTGCTTTAAGACTACTTAATGGACTACGGATGGTTTTGGTAGGCATATAAGCCATTTCCGAAGTCTGTTTGCGTTTTTTTGTAGAAAAACACAACCGGATTTGACCTACGGCTTGTGTATTTGGCGTTTCTTCTATCTGTTTGACCTACGGCTTGCCATACGCGCTCTTGACATTGCCTAAAGACTACCTAATGGACTACGGATGGTTTCGGTAGGCATAGAATCAGTTTCCGAAGACCGTCTACGTTTTTTCGTAGAAAAACGCAACCGGATTTGACCTACGGCTTGTGTATTTGATGTTTCTTTTGTCCGTTTGACCTACGGCTTGCCATACATGCTCTTGACATTGCCTTAAGACTACCTAATGGACTACGGATGGTTTCGGTAGGCATAGAAGCCATTTTCGAAGTCCGTTTGCGTTTTTCCATAGAAAAAAGCAACCGGATTTGACCTACGACGCAGAAGCCGTTTATGAAGTCCGTTTGCGTTTTTCCGTAGAAAACCCCAACCGGACTTAAAAAACGGCTTGTATTTTGGACGTTTCTTCTATCCGTTTGACCTACGGCTTGTTATATGTCCCCGCCCAACCTTTTTTGAGGAGGAAGCTTGTCTCTGAGAGCAACGACGGCGCTGTTGTTGCTCCCTAGAGGACTTTCATGTGTAAAGGTGAGAGTTGAGCTTCGAATGTATTTTGAGCTGGTCAAATGAAGTCAATGAAGCTCAAGAGGAGTGCCACATGTCGACCGGTTATTAAAAATGCTAGAGGAGAGTGAGGGAGAAGCTCTGTGGAGTGCTGTGATGGTTTTTTGAGTAAGCAATGAGCCACCATCTTTGCCTTTTGTGTTTTGTCGCTCCTCCCTTCCCCTTTTCTTCTTCTATTCTGCTCTCGTAGTAGCCGCGGCGCCGACGGAGCGTGTGTACGCCCGGGCCACTAGTTCTTTGCACACAGAGAGAGAGAGAGAGAGAGAGAGAGAGAGAGAGAGAGAGAGTGCTTTACATGCTGTCACTAAGAATGCCGAATGATGACAGTAAGATGCAAACGTTTCCGTTGGTCATGCAGGGATATGCAAACCTTTTGTTAATGTATTTAAAGCTTTTTTATTCTATTTTTGGATATACAAAACCCTAAAACTAATTAACTTTAACCCTAAAATTAATTTCAAGAAACCCTAAAATACAATTAACAATAACAGATTTGAATATAAAATTAAATAACAATAACAAATTAAAATTAAACAACAATAACAATTTGAATTTTAAAATTAAATAACAAATTTAAATATAAAATTAAACCAAAATTAAAATTAATATGTGTGTGTGTGTGTAAGAGCAATGAGATTGTGCACTCACATACACTCGTATGTGTGCACAAAGCTTCCGGAGTAGCTTCCACATCTGCAAAAAAAACATACACACACACACACATTGTGTTACATACACACACACACACACACACACACACACACACACACAAAAATGACCAAAAAACAAGGACAAAAGGCTTACCTGCAGCAAGTAGAGAAGATGTTGTGATGGTGTTTGCCCAAGCCCGTAGTAGCCCAAAGGTGCAGATCTGGCCGCTAGTTGAGCGAAGAGAGAGAGAGAATGACGTCGGTAAGTTGGCGTCGGTATTCAAGTGATCTCTAGTAGTGTCTCTCTCTCTATATATATATATCACTCTCTATTTCTCTCTCTCTCTCTCTCTCTCTCTCTCTCTGTCTACGTACCCTATCTCTCGTTCTCTCTCTCTCTCTCTCTCTCTCTCTCTCTCTCTCTCTCTCTCTCTCTCTCTCGATCTCGCTCTCGCTATCTCTCTTTCTCTCTCGATCTCGCTCTCGCTCTCGCTATCTCTCTTTCTCTCTCTATTTCCCTATCTCTCTCTCTCTCTCTCTCTCTATATATATATATATATATATATATATATATATATATATATATATATATATATATATACATATATATAGAACTCTCTTTCTCTCTCTCTCTACTTCCCTATCTCTGTACTGATCTAACGAGCTACTGAGCTAGGGAGATCTAGACGCCCACGACTGCGGAGGACTACACAACATCGACAGAGGCTGCATCAGAGGATCCAGGTCACTTTGGCTCGACATGCACAATGCCCGGTCAGACTACTGACCATGGAGGAGATTGATGAGATCCGCCAATGACCGATGCTGGATCTCCTATGATCTACCTATCCCAGCTAGCTGTTTTAGCTGTTTAGTCCACACCTAGCAGTTTAGGATTCCATAATATTTTATTTTGTCATTTTGTCATCTTTTTACTCTGACTTTGTATCAGATCCACCACATTGTAACTTTCTTGTCTCATAGGTCACTTTGGCCTTTCGAAGACGTTAATATAACATTTCATTTCATTTCTCTCTTTAATTTTAATTTGCTACGCATACATTAATTCTCTCTCTCTCTCTCTCTCTCTTTCCTACACACACACACACACTTCTCTCTCTCTCTCTCTCTCTCTCTCTCTCTCTCTTTCCTACACACACACCGCTCTCTCTCTCTCTCTCTCTCTCTCTCTCTCTCTCTTTTCTACACACACACACGCACACACACACACACCGCTCTCTCTCTCTCTCTCTCTCTCTCTTTCCTACACACACACACACACACGATGTAGAGAGAGAGAGAGAGGGGTTTGGGGGGGGGGGGGGAGAGTGACATAATACCTGCGCAGCAGGTTTCGGCCAAGATTTGAGCAAGAGAAAATGGCCCCTGCACGCGTGGGTTTCCCTTTTTCCCCCCAAAATTTTTTGCGTCGCAAACTGCGTCGATATACCCGTGGGAATTTGTGTCGATATACGCTTGGCAAATAATGCCTTTCCACGTGTATATCGATGCACATTGCGACGCGTATATCGATGCATATTCCCACGGGATCGATATACGCGTGAAAAGGCATGGCCGTCGATATCTTCATGTTATGTTGTAGTGACATTGTGTATTTTTAGGAGCCCACCAATATGTGGATCCCATGGGTTCCTATGGGCATTCTTCCTCTACATCAATCACTACGTTTCTTTGCCCTTGGTTTAGACCTATGGACATTGCTTCATGATCCATTTCTTAAACCATCAAAAGAAAGGAAATGTGGCCAAAGAGATAGAGAGGGGAATAGAGAAACAAAAAACAAAACATTTACTTGTTCATGTTAAATGTCGTATTATTCGTATACATACACATAAATACATGCAATATATATATATATATATATATATATATATATATATATATATATATATATATATATATATATATATATATTTATTACAAAACATAATGTGGCGGGTCAGTCTAGTCAGCAAGCCCAGAGCGTCAGCCAACTCATGATCAGCTAACTGGTGTATAACTAACTGGCGTGGCCTCATTCTTGGGCCATCATGTAATATGACTACTTAAGGAATGGAAGCCTAGTGTAGAGGAGAGGTTACAATGAATACCAGTGTACTTTACATTGGTGGAGTTGATGGGCACTTCCCCAAGAACCTCACAACATCTGCTTTTGCATGCACAGCTCCCCTCAGTTCTTGTCCACACTTCGCTAGCTTTAAAGCCTTATTAGCACACCATGAGTCGTGTAATCTCACCTTGTCAAACACTCGGTTCCCCTATGTATCAGGATGCCTCCATGAATCCAGAATTCATGCCACCCCCCCAAGCTCCATTGGAGCACATGCTAGTCGCAGTATCGCACATTCTCCAGCAGGTAAACCATACAAATCAATCCCTAATCATCACACAGATACCAAAGTACACCCATGTTCTTTCTCCGGATTGCCTACGGAGGATGTTCTAACATGGATGGATCATCTTGAGAACGTCGATTAATATCACCACTGGGGTACGTGAATACGGAAAAGCATATGAGCTAGAAATGTTGCTGGAAGGAGTGGCCGCCACTTGGTTCATACAACAACATCAGCAGATCAAAGGTAGCTGGTTACAGTTAAAGAAACAATTCATTCAGAGTTTTGCCCATCAAAATATCACTCATTCAGAGTTCTGCCGATGTCTAAGGTTTCAAATTTGAAGAGCCAATTTGCTAGCATGGCATGGTCGGGATTTCTGATCTTTACAGGTGTTGAAGACGCCGAGGTATGGCTACAAGACTACGGATTATTTTTGCTCGAAAGAGGTGTCTCAAGATAAGACGGTGCGGTGCGAGTGTTCCCACTCCTGGTTCGTGGAAAAGCAAGGTGGTGGTTTGATGAACTGTCTGATGAAGTAAAGACCATTCATGAAGTGCTCAAAGAGGCTTCTCGAAGCAGATTCAAAGCGGATGTGCGGTTGGACGAGGTAAAGAAAATGCCAGATGGCTTGAAGTAGAGTCTGGAAGGAGATTTCTAAGCATTCACATGGTAGTTCAAAGTTCTTTGGATGAAGCTGATCAAGGTAACTACTGCAAAAAAATGTGGATTATCTAAAGATGAGTAAATTTCTGGACTGCTTGCATGAAGAAGTGTGAGATAAGGTAGAGGTTGATGGGCCGAGGGCATATGACGAAGCGGTGGCTTTAGCAAAAGGGTGAATGAAGAAGATAGAAACAACAAGCGAGGCAGGGTTTTCTAGATGTGGTGATGCCAAGGCAGATTGAAGTGGTGGGGGTGCAAAGGGAGGTGTCTGTACAAGAACAATCGAGGGTGTTGTGGCTGTAGAGAGATGGGATTATTCCCAATATGCCGAGATTACCAGAGAGAGAGACTCTAGTTTTGCAAGAGATGAAGATGGTTCCAGATCAAGCAAGAGAAGTGTCGTCAAGCCAAGGTATGGATGGTCAAGTTCCTTTGAAGTGCGTGAGCAGTCAAAGAGTACGGTTTGCAGATGAAGCTGAAGTTATGAAGCTAGAGGAGATTCTTGAGCTTGAGACCGAGGATGAGGATGTGCCGAGTGTTTGTAGTTCTATAGATGTGGATATGAGCTGGGAGACAGAGTCAACCCAGTCACGCGGATATGAAAAGTTTGGTCTTGCGCCTGTGAGTGGAGATGCAGTAAAAGTGTTTGAAGAGCAGGGAATGGTGTAAGCCGAGATGCTTGATAAGGACGATGCAGTGTGGAGAGAGTTTCTCTCCACTTTGGTAGAGCATGATGCAGTGGTATAAGAGGTGGTTGAAGAGAAGCTAGTTGAAGCTGACAGGAAGACGGTGTTAATCAACTTAGACAATTGTGCAATGGGTAGTCCAGTAGGTGCAGAGGTCCTTGGGAGAGGCCCCTACTTTGTTTAGTTGGGAGGGAGGGACAGGTAGATGTTTTCATGATGGTGAGTTTGATGTTGCTTGGTATGGAGTGGATAGTACACAGGTGGATGCTTAGAGTGCTCGAGATAGGCTATGGGCAGGCTATGGGCGGCCTACAAGCATGCGGGTCTATGTGCTGGGGTGCAACACTATGGTGTGGTGCTACAAGCGGATAGAAGAGGCCAATGGCAATTTTTTGACCCGGGTGGGATCTATGTGTTGCAAGGGGTGGGGAAACCCACTTGAAGGTTTGGTAGTATGGTTTTTGGATTTGCTAATAGTGTTGGCAAGTTTGTGCAGTTGGTAGAAGAATAAAGCTTGTGTGTGGGTGAACATAAATGTTCGACTAGGGGGTGGGCAATGATGGTGCAGGCAAAGTGTGTTGACCATAGAAATTAGTACAAGCAGGTATATACGCGCTAGGAGGTACATGGCAAAGGGTTGGAGCAGCTACAAAGATCCTGGGCAAACAGGTAGCAGCTGATGTGCATGGATAATGCGGTTTTTTAGACCATATGGACTACATATTGGTCCAGATAGGGTGGTAAATGAAAGAGGTTCAATGTGTAGTTTCTTGCATGGATGTAAAGAGCTTGAATTGGTCTACAAACAGGTCAAGACGGCTCATCGAACATAGCCACGAAGCCCAACATATGGAGCCTTGAAGTTGCGGATGATTGCAAATTTGAGACGGATGGGGTAGGTGATGCCAGGTAGTCCAATCCAGTTTGGGGATATGGGTGTGTAGTGCTTGATTTATGGATCCTACCTGTATTTTCAGATCGGCAATTGGAGCCAAGATGACAAAGATATTAGCCGATGAAGTTTTGACGGGGAGCCGATTCTGGACCACCGAGACTGCTTTGGAGAATGTGCAATGTGGTGTTTTTTGAGGCTCAACCAAGTTTTGAATTGTGCTATGTAGTGTATGATATTAACAAGAAAAAATTGCATGTCGATTGGAGATCGGAGCGTGAAGTTATTGCAGGCTGAAATATGACGATCGTGTCGCTTGTAGGTGATCTTGTGTTTTTTTTTTCATTTTGATGCTCGTTGTGCAAGTCCACATGGAGGTTGGAATGTAGTGAGACTGGCACACTCTGAGATAAAAAAATAGGGCTTTCATGAGGAGTTTACGACTTGATCATTGGATTCTTAGGCGGTGAATGGCTAGCACCCCAAGAGGGGCAGAAAAAGGAGTTTTTGTTTTTTCAATCGTGAAGTTTTTGGTGAATTTTGTTCGCCTTAGGGGTGCTCGCATGGGGTGATGCCACATGGCATGCAAGGTAAACCCACATAGGGTTCTCTGGTTTGGGATGTCACACTATAAGGCTGAGAACGTGGAGTCATTGGGGTGTAGTGAAGTGGAGGGAGAGCTCTAAGCGTGGTGAGCAATGCTGACCTCTATATAATTGCTGCTTCAGCGATGACCCGGTGTGTTTTGTCACCGACTAGCGAAGACGGGTAGCGTTGTGGCACATGTGGGCAGTGACGATTTCGATGGCATCCGTAGGTAGGTGATGACGTGGCACCTCGTAGGGTCATGTTCGGTACGAACTCTTTTGAAGACAAAGCAAGAGGGCACTGACTGTGCCATCGGTGCTCCTCTTAGGGTGCTTTCATGTGTTGAAGGGGAGCACTCATGCCCAACATGCCAAGAATGGAATTAAGAGTGGACTCACATGCAACTTGAGGGAGAAAGTAGGCCTAGTGGCGGCAGCATGCAATGATTGCCAAAATCGGTGTGCCACTTGGTTATAATAGAAAGAAAATACGATCATGAGCTCAAAACGAGTTGCATGAGCCAACAAAAAAAATACTTTTTTTTTGTGTGCTTTGTAAAGCCCTATAAAGTGAGATTCACATGCAGCTACAAGGGCTTTTTGGCCATTTTTTTGTTTTGGGAACCGTTGGAGCTTCGTTGCTGAGCGTCGAGCCACTCTGTGTATTCCCCAGAAGAGGCTATAGAATTTTGGTGATGAGGCGGGGTCAAGAGGGCTGCCGGATTGTTGTTTTGAGCTCACAGAGGGTGTGCCGGCTTGGAGCTAGAGTTGTAAATGGACGGTTTATGTATAAAGAAACCATCATTGTTGTGATCTGTGTTGATTCCCCCTTGCCCCTTCTCTTCTTTGTTGTGTCCATGTGTTTCGGGGCGTGTGTCTGCAGTTGTGCCCCCCCAATGTTGTGTATGCACAGAGAGATTGTGTGTGTAGTGAAGGCTGTGAATTGAGCTGCACGGGATGATTGGGCTATGTTTGTGTTGTCACACTGTGTGTGCGTGCACGGTGGTGTGCAAACAGTGATTTGCATGTGAGTCGTGTGAGTTACTCCAGTGGTTAGGGGTGCTGTGTATATCCCGGGCTATAGAGAGGCGTGTTGATTGTATGTCCGGTGTGTTTCCCTTTTCCCCTTCCCACCGCTACCACAACAACCATCGCCTCCAAAACAACGCATATCTTGTCTCGAAGAAGAATGAACCGTGGTGCAACTGGCACACTCGACTGAGGTATAGGGCCGGTTGGTGTAGGGGGCACACTCGTCCTAGGCGTAGGGCCAGTTGTACTAGGTCTAGAGGGACCATCTCCCCAAAGATTGTGTGCATAAGCAACCTTCTCCGGTCCAAACTATGACAAAAAGGAACCCATCTGCTTGGGTGACATGCCTGCCGAAGTGACTGGAAAATTTAAGCTACGAGAGTATGTATCCTCATCATTGGCCATGGCTACAGATACACAACTAGCACATGTACAATACGTTTTTTCACATATCTAGGTGTAGGACCAACTGTACTAGGTTTGGACGGACCTGCACCCCAAAGAACCTGTGCCTGAGCAATCGGCTCAGGTGTAAACTGCGACAAGAAGCTACCCATCTTCTCGGGTGACATGCCGGCCAGAGTGATTGGAAAACTAAAGTCTGGAGAGTATGTATAATCTTCATTGGCCATGGCTGCAAAACTTAAATTGATAAAACAAGAGAAACGGGTCAATTCACTATACAACAATTTAAGCAATACAAATAACATAAAAGCAAAAATGTAACACAAATCACTATATCTAATAATTGATGTTGTAAGTGTTCAATACAAATTACATTCTATCAAAAATCACTGGCCATTCTCTCATCTTCTATAAGAGCTGATGCTCCAAAAATATCTATGTCAATTTGTACTTCCGCATCTTCATCATCAAACACCACTTCGTTATTGCTCTCCGCATTTAGCTCCACGTTTAAGAGGTCATCTCGATGTTTTGGTTGAACTGCGTAATCCAAATGGGTTTACTCCATCCATTGCTAACACAAAACGGAGTGAACGAGGCTGTTCCAAAAATGTAGGCCATTGTTCTTCTATGTGCTTCCATGCATGAGAGTCAGTAGACACCCGGATCACATCATCCATGGATCTAGTGTTGGTATGCCATGTCATCAAAAATGCTATAGACTTGCTCCTGAACATGCTCTTTATTCTTGGAATGATAGGAAAGTGTCTCAAAACCTTTGCAGGGACAGATTTGCCTTGTGTATCCTCTCTATACCTGTTTGATCCACACTTGGGACACCGTACGTGATCTGCATACTCATTTCGAAAGAGTATACAATCCTTAGGACATGCATGGATTTTATGATAATCCATGCCCAAGCTGGTAAGAAGATTTTTGGCAGCAGGTCGGGTAGGGGGCATGTGATTGCCTTCCGGCAAAATTTGCTCGTTGAGCAACCTGTCAATACATCAACACATCAAAAGCCACAATTATTTGTTTGAATTTTTTGTTCATGCTAAGTATACAATATATTTACCTGAAAAGCTCTGTGACACTCGTGTCAGACCATCCATATATAGACTGCAAATTAAGCAGTGCCAAAGATGTACAAAGAACTGAAATGTTTGCACCATTGTAAAGCGGCATCTGTGCAAGAGTCCACATCCTCTCACCCGGCTTTTGGCTCAATGTTACTCTCATGCCGTCGGTGTGGACATGACGACTGAGGTTGATCGAAATTGTTTCTTTGAATATTTTCTCCACCTTGGTTTTCAATAACCAGATCCATATCAAAAAACGCATCCAACATTTGATCCATCTCAGCTTCTTGGATTGTGGCATTCTCTGTTTGTGGGTTAGACTCCATTGGTGGTGGTTCGTTTGATATTCGTCTTCTTTGTGATGAAGTTGAAACAATATCTATTTGTGGGGGTTGATCAACTGCCTCCTGACCATGAGATTGAAAATGCAGATCTTGTAGTTTCTCTAGAGGGAAGAGACCGTTGTTGCATATCTTTCGTTTTCAAAACATCTGGTGCTTGCATTGCACACAAGGACACGTCATCCTATCGTCCATGATTGATCTTTTGATGATACAATAAATTAACAGTAAGGAGCACAGTAATATAAAGCTGTTTAACCTTGTATTATAGATAGTGTAAACTACCTCACATTCTCTAGTCATGCCCGATCCCCGTAGATCTCGGTCTAGAGGTGCATGAAGATCAGGACCACCGGGTTATAATCGTGTCTTTATTGGTCAAAGCTTATATTAACATACATATACACACATGTCTACATGACAATCCATGTAAACGGTTTTCATTTGCCCACGTCTTCATTTTGGACACGCTTCTTTGTCTCCACAGTGTAAACTACCTCACATCCTCTAGTCATGCCAATCACCGCACACCTCGGTCTAGAGGTGCACGGAGATCAGGACCACGGGGTTATAATCATGTCTTTATTGGTCAAAGCCTATATTTGTGGTCTGTAGAAAAACGCGAGCGGACTTTCGAAACGGCTTGTATATTTAGCATTTCTTCTTGCAATTTTGTCTACGGCTTGCCATACATGCTCTTGACTTTGCCTAAAGCTTACCTAATCAACTATGGATGGTTTGGGCAAGCACACAAGCCATTTCCAAAGTCCGTTTGCGTTTTTCCGAAAAAAAAACGCGAATGGACTTCAGAAACGACTTGTGTGTTTGGCGTTTCTTCTTGCAGTTTTGCTTACAGCTTGCCATACGTGCTCTTGATATTGCCTAAATCTTACCTAATCAACTATGGATGGTTTGGGAAAGCGCACAAGCCGTTTTCGAAGTCCGTTTGCGTTTTTTCGTAGAAAACTACAAACGGACTTCAGAAAAACAGCTTGTGTATTTGGCGTTTCTTTTTGCGGTTTTGCCCACGGCTTACCATACGCACTATTGACTTTGCCTAAAGCTTACCTAATCAACTATGGATGGTTTGAGCAAGTGTTGACGTTGTTTCCCAAGTCCCTTTGCGTTTTTCCGTAGAAAAACGTAAACGGGCTTCAGAAACGGCTTGTGTGTTTGGCGTTTGTTCTTGCAATTTTTCCTACGGCTTGCCATACACGCTCTTAACATTATTTAAAGCTTACCTAATCAACTATGGATGGTTTGGACAAGCGCACAAGCTGTTTCCGAAGTTCGTTTGTGTTTTTCCGTAGAAAAACGCAAACGGACTTCAGAAACGCCTTGTGTATTTGGCATTTCTTCTTGTTGTTTTACCTACGGCTTTCCATACACACTCTTGACATTACCTAAAGTGTACCTAATCAAATATGGATGGTTTGGACAAGCGCACAAGTTGTTTCCGAAGTCCGTTTGTATTTTTCGTAAAAAAAACGCGAACAGACTTAATAAACGGCTTGTGTATTTGCCTTTCTTCTTGTGGTTCTGCTTATGGCTTGCCATACATGCTTTTGAATTTGCTTAAACATTACCTAATCAACTATGGATGGTTCAGGCAAGTGTTGAAGCCGCTTTCGAAGTCCGTTTGCGTTTTTCCGTAGAAAAAAGGCAAACGGACTTCAGAAACGGTTTATGTGTTTGGTGTTTCTTCTTGCAATTTTGCCTACAGCTTGCCATACTCGCTCTTGAAATTTTCTAAATCTTACCTAATCTACTATATTGGATGGTTTGGACAAGCGCGCAAGCCGTTTTCGAAGTCCGTTTGAGTTTTTTTGTAGAAAAACGCGAACGGACTTAAAAAACGGCTTCTGTATTTGGCATTTCTTCTTGCGGTTTTTCCTACGGCTTGCCATATGCGCTCTTAACTTTGCCTAAAGCTTACCTAATCAACTATGGATGGTTTGAGCAAGTACACAAGCTGTTTCCGAAGACCGTTTGCGTTTTTCCGTAAAAAATGCGAACAAACTTCAGAAACGGCTTGTGTGTTTGGCGTTTCTTCTTGCGGTTTTGTCTACGGCTTTCCATACACGCCCTTGACATTGTCTAAAGCTTACCTAATCAACTATGGATGGTTTGGGCAATCGCACAAGCCATTTTCAAAGTCTGTTTGCGTTTTTCCGTAGACAACTGCAAACAGACTTCTGAAACGGCTTGTGTATTTGGCGTTTCTTCTTGCGGTTTTTCCTCCAGCTTGCCATATGCGCCATTGAATTTTATTAAAGCTTACTTAATCAACTATGGATGGTTTGGGCAAGTGTTGAAGCCGTTTCCGAAGTCCGTTTGTATTTTTTCGTAGAAAAATGCATACGGACTTCAGAAACGGCTTGTGTGTTTGGCATTTCTTCTTGCGATTTTGCCTATGGCTTGCCATGTGCACTCTTGACATTGTCTAAAGCTTACCTAATCAACTATGGATGGTTTAGGCAAGCGCACAAGACGTTTTTGAAGTCCATTTGTATTTTTTCGTAGAAAAACGCAAACAGACTTTAAAAACGGCTTGTGTATTTGACGTTTCTTCTTGCGGTTTTGCATACGGCTTTCCATACGTGCTCTTGACGTTGCCTATAGCTTACCTAATCAACTATGGATGGTTTGGACAAGCGCACAAGTTGTTTCCGAAGTCCGTTTGCGTTTTTCGTAAAGAAAACGCGAATAGACTTCATAAACGGCCTGTGTAATTGCCTTTCTTCTTATGGTTTTTCTTACGGCTTGCCATACACACTTTTGACTTTGCTTAAAGATTAGCTAACCAACTATGGATGGTTTGGACAAGTGTTGAAGCCGTTTTCGCAATCCGTTTGTTTTTCCGTAGAAAAACGTAAACGGACCTCAGAAATGGCTTGTGTGTTTGGTGTTTCTTCTTGCCATTTTGCCTACGGCTTGCCATACACGCTCTTGACATTGCCTAAAGCTTACTGAATAAACTATGGATGGTTTGAATAAGCACACAAGCCGTTTTCGAAGTCCGTTTTGATTTTTTCGTAGAAAAACGCAAACGGATTTGAGAACCGGCTTGTGTATTTGGTGTTTCTTCTTGCAGTTTTGCATACCGTTTGCCATACGCGGTCTTGACATTGCCTAAAGCTTACCTAATCAACTATGGATGGTTTGAGCAAGCGCCCTAGCTGTTTTCGAAGTCCGTTTGCGTTTTTTCGCAAAAAAACTGAAGCGGACTTCAGAAACGGCTTGTGTATTTGTCATTTCTTCTTGCAGTTTTGCTTACAGCTTGCCATACGTGCTTTTGACTTTTCTTAAAGATTACCTAATCAACTATGGATGGTTTGGGCAAGCTGTTAACCCTCACTGCACACGGACACCCTATGATCTATAAACGCTGTATTGTTTAGAGTCAGGTACCGGGCTTGTCGGACCAATAGGAACAGGGTAAGGGTGATCGCCGATGATAGGCGCACTCTAACTGGAATATTCAAGGAGTTAGTTGTCTAAGTATGGGCGCCCAAGTGTGAATGGGGTGAGCTCATATAAAAGCCACTAAACCTAATTTTTACTCATTCTCTCATTGTGCAATAGAAGCTGCTCTTGCTCCATCTCCACCTTCTCCTTCACCATCTCCTTGTGTGTGTGTGTGTGTACGTGTGTGAGAGAGAGAGAGAGAGAGTGTGAGAGTGTATGTGTGATCGAGCGTTGCGGCGGCACGACGGCGGCGAGGCGGTTGAGCGCGGCGTAGCGGCGTCTCCCTCTTCTTCGCGGCGTGGGAATCGTTCATTCGCAACTACGTAGGAAGGTGAGTGACACACCATTCTTCCTTGTGAGCTTGTCTGTTGTATGACTATGTGGTAGGAGCCTTTGTGGCTTGCACACGACGCGTAGCAAGTCCCTAGCCTTGACATTTTTGGCACCGCTGTCGGGGAGCTGCTGTGCGTGAAGCTCCAATGGCGACCTGTAAATTGTATTGAAGCTATTTTTTATGTAGGAAAGGCGCGGCTTAAGTTTGATCATTGTTGTTATGCAAAAACAGTAGGGAAAGACACAATGTTATTGACTGCATTCAAGTTTTCTGTGTTCTGTTAAGCTCTGTTTTGTTAGTTCTATTAAGCTCAGATTTCAGCTTACACAGTTAGCATTTCTTGCGTTTCTGCGTTTTCTGGTTTGCACTGCACAGTTATGTCAAGTTTCAATTTTTTGCATTTTCTGTGTTTTCTGGTTTGTGCACAGTTAGGCGCACAGTTAGTTAATTAAGCGTGAGTGACTGGGGGGATCACTAAAATTTTGATCGGGATCGGTATCATTTCCCCAAGCCCAAGCCCAAGCCCAAGCCTCAGTCCTCAGTCTTATGATATATACTAGACTCACTCTTATATATATACCCTACCCCCTCAAGAGGGAATGAGAGCATGTGGGGCAAGTCCTCCACTCTCCTCCCTTCTCTTCCCACTTGCACCCTTAGACTTGCTATTTGGAGCCTAATTCCCCAGCTAGGAAAAGACTGTTTCGGGCTTTTCTGGAGCAAAATAGAACCAAACGGTGGGCTGTAAAGCACAGCGCGTCCCTCCTAGCGATACGCTCGTTTCGAGCTATCACACGGCCCGTTCCACGACACGCTCTAAAAAAATCTAGCAAAAAAAAAACACGCAAAAAACTAGTCACAAGGCCTCCTAGAGCAACTTTTTGTCACCTTAGGGTATCAAAAGCACATGCACTTACGCTTTGGGAGGGTGCTAGAACACGAGCATATTGAGGGTGCCTCTGTTCATACGGACACCCATTACCCATCCACGATAGGCTCTAGACCCTCAGCGGGGACACAAGGTAGCACCACCCAAGACCCTAAAATAGCCGCTAGTGATTCCTCCTCCGACTCAGAAATCATGGAAGCATACCCTACCCAAAACACTGAGAGAGAAGGCCATGCACCTCCCGAAGCTCCACAGCCTAGTACTAGTATGTTTAGCCGTTTCATGGAAACATTAGGTAGAGCTACTCGCTCGGAACCTGATGCAAATGAAGCACACGAAGGGGGTGGGGAAGTGGACTCTCCTTTCACATCGCACGTGGACCCCACACCCCCAAAGAGTGTCCATGTGGATATCCTGCCAACTTCTTACCAAGAAGGCCCTGTTGAGCTGCCTCCTTCAGAAGTTCCCTCTAGAGTACCGTTGGTGACAAGTAAAACCACGGGGAGCAACATTGCTTCTACCTCACAAGAAACCGTTAACACGTCGACTCTAGAAGGATTGTTCATTAATGATCATTGGACATACGACCTCCACACTGAGGTGTTGACGGATCTACACTCTCGCCATGCCTACCATGTAGGATGGATAGAGATTGTACAATCCACCTCTAGTGCCACGAGCATCGAAGATCAACAGAAAATGATCTGTAATGTTATCCATGGCATTATTCAATCAGAAAGGCAAAACCGAGGGGTAAATATACTCTCAACTGGTCCCATGAGATTTCTGGATACGAGCAAGGCTCAACAGCCTACTCTATCACAAATGGAGACTCCTCTAATGAGTCCCATGGACCCATCTTACGTCATTTCACCTGGGGTCTCTATGCAATGTGAGCCTCCGAGCGACAACTTTAGCTTCCCTAACTTGGCTCAACCCTCTATTAAGGAAAACACAGTGCTCACTCCAGGGATAGGCCTGACAGAGAATGTACCGATGACATCTACGGTTAGCGCAGTGCCACTACCTAGTGTCGTAGTACCTAATATGGGGCCTCGACCGTATGTGCCTCTAGCCCCTTATGCACACATGGCCCCCACACCTCCAATTGTACCACTTGTTTATGCTCCTCGAGTGCCGCTACCTAGCCCTTATTCGAGTGGACCTATGCCCGGTTATGTTCCATATCCTGCATCATCCACACATATGCCAAGACCGGTACCCGTCCCTCTCCCACATATGATTCCAAGAGTACCTCCGCCGGCCCTGCCTCCTCACATAGGTGACTGGGCAGCGTTTGCTGAAACCATAGGTCGATCTATTGCGGAAAATATGTGTCATGCATCTGATAGAGAGCCTAGAAGTAAGGCAGTACAAATTTCCAAACTCACGCAAAAATTCAATGGGGACGAAGATGCTAGAAAACACATTGAAGTGTTTGAACAAGTATGTGATTCCTTAGGGGAACGCAACGAACTACATAAGTGCAATGCCTTAAGCTTGACATTAAGTGGGAAGGCTGGAGATTGGTATAGAACCCTAAGGGTGGATGAGAAAACAATCTACCCTACCCTTCGAAGGTTGTTTCTAAAGGAGTACATACGAGAAGGTGTGCTTTGGGGTGTAGCATCTCAGCTACAGAAGGCCGAACGTAAGGAAGGGGAGTCAGTAAGGGACTTCATTAGTCGTCTAAAGCACTTAAACTCTCGCTGCCCTGTAAATGAGCGCTTCAACAATAACCAACTGCTTGATCGATTCATTCGAGGGTTGAGGAATGAAGGAATCTATAATGGACTAGTGATTAGAGGTATCACAACCTGGGAAGATGTCACTGCCAATGTAATCCAATTAGAGGACAACTTGATGATAGTAGGCATGAGGGTGTCTACTGACACGAGATCCACTAGCTCACAAGCCATTGAGTATGAACCCATGACTGCAAAGCCCATTTCCAATGAGCCAAAGGTATTTGAGACATTCTTGACAGACCTCACCAAGGCAATCCAAGAGTCTCTTAAGGATAATCGACCCTCTCAAAATAGTCACATGTATCCAAGAAGGGAGCAACAATGGTGTTCCATTTGCTTAGGTCCACATAGCACTAGTGAGTGCCCTACGTTTAGAGTAAAATTTAATGGAACTTGCAACGCATGTGGTAGGTATGGTCACCAAGCTAAGGATTGTTTAATGATCAAACATATGATGTCAAATAGACCACGTGTAGCCTGGACGGATGCACCTCGATCTCCTGTATTGATGCCTGCTCCACCTGTTGAGCAACTACCGCAACACAAGGTCCCTAGATCTCAAAATGTTGTACAAGCTACACCGCTACCACCTCTTGTGCTAGGACCGCAGCCCCCGCATCCAAGAGTCGCCCCTATGAACCAAGTGGGTTGCGAGCCATCTAATGCTTATGCAGATGGCTGTGAGGAGGAAATAGACACTAGTATTGCCTACGGACTTGATATATTGGAAGAGTGTCCTATATACTACATGGAAGATTGTTGGGGGCAAGTCAAGCCGGTTTATCAAGATGCTGCTCTCGCATCCAGAGGTCAAAATATCAACACCCAGGCTAGGAGGCCACCTCTTCAATGCTATGAGTGTGGTGGACCACATCGGGCAGCGGAGTGCCCTATTAGGTTGCAAAAGAATGATGCACAAATGCAAATGAATCAAGGGAGCACGTCTGCAATGCCAATACTCACATGTAATCGTTGTGGCATAGATCACTTGATTGCCCAATGCCCCTATAACCCAAATGCGCCTAAAATCACACCCCTAAATTTGGTCGAAATTGCTAGTGTGACATCGCCAATACCATCCGTCGCACCGGCTTATGCGATTACACGGTCCATGCTTCAAGGGCTAGGCCATATCCTCGAAGAGAGAGATACCGCGTCAGTTATCCAAGCAAAGAAAAAGAAGACACGAAGGAAGAGGTCGCAGAATACGGGAAATTCAAAGCCAAGTTCCAAAACAAACATAGGAACAGGAGATGACCCCGTGTATATGAATGACCTCGAGGATGATTCAGATTCAATCGAGACAATGGAGACTAGAACCAATACCACAAAGGGAAAGACCGACAAAGAAAACCGTAACATGGAACCAAATGAAAACCGAATAAGAGAAAACCATAAAGAGCCTCTGAAAACACCACAAGTGTTTCCAAATCCAATCCAAGACCCCCAAGATAAACCGCAGGGGCAAAAAGGGAAGAATCGTAAAAAGAAGATTGGGACGTACCCAAACCCAGTAGACGAGATTGAGCAGGTGAAACATCTAAGAGGTTTAGTGGAGGAGACTCAAAGGAAACTAGAACCAGAACTCATGCATGTCAAAATTCATGACACAGTGTTTCCCATGCAAGCTCATCCACCCCACATGAACCATAGACCGTTAGCCATATCTAGTATCATCCAAGAAGGGAGTGAGGACGGGACATCAGAAAGTGAGCATGCACCTTTCTTGTTGGAAAGGATGTTTAACGAAGGAATACCTGATCCCATTGAGGAATATGAGATTCCATCCTCACCAGTTCCTAGTCAAGGACCTACACCCTGCAAAATGCCAATGAATGTTGCCAAACTAGTGGACTTCATGTCTTTTGAGGTCCGAACCACGATCATAGCAAAGCTGTATGGAGATCCCAAGTTATTCCTTGCACTTCGAGCATTCCTTAACGGAGAGCGACGAGCGGGATTACCGCAGTTTGCGCAACCAAATAGGCCTGACTCGATTATGATTGATGAGGAAAATCATGTGCAATCACTTGACTTAGATGGACACGAGTCTGTGATCGAGGTACCCATTAACGAATTAGGGCAGTATTTTGAAGGCGACGAGTCTAATGCGACCCTACCCATCACTACCAAGGGATTAACTATAAAGGGAATTCTTGATGGTGGTGCAGGAGTTAGCATCGTTACAAAGATTGTTGGGAATCCATGGGAAAACCCCACCTCAGTGTTACTAACATTGTGGTAAAGATGGCAAATGGTACCATAGCCAAACCTATGGGGATGCTCAAGGATCTTAAGATCAAAGTTCTAGGACACAAGGTACGACATACGTTCATTGTAATGGATTTCTCTAAACACCTTATGTCATATGAAATGATTTTAGGACGATCATTCATGAGGGAAGCACAAATGGTTCATGATTGGTCTAAAAATCATGTCTATTTGCAATTCCAAGACTCTGTCCTTAGAGTGGATTTGGTGACTGGTAAGGTACACCCCTTAGGGAGTAAAACCATTATTGATCATCGCTCTGACACCACAGTTCACTCGGCCCCACTACAATATTGTTACACTTGTAAGAAGGATACAGACATTGGCCAAGATTCTCCTTACATGGATGTGTTACCGAGTATGACGGAATCAGACAACGTAGACTGGGTACACCTAGCTGCAACCATAGATACCTGGGGAAATAGAGGAACCACTTGGGTCACACCAGAGGGGGAAGAGGTACCACAAATTGCACCTCTGAACATGATAAGTGCCATACATGCATCTTCTAAGGGCAAGGCAAGTGTAGACCAATCTGACAGTGACACCGATAGCTCAATAGAAGACTTTGACCAACACGACTCAGACACGGACTCCCAGAGTGAAACGGATTCTGAATCTCATGAATTAGAGAGTGGATCAAGTTCAGAGTCAAAACATTCGGAAGGACCGAGCACATCAACCGATCATAGCTCCTCCGAGAGTGAAGAGGACACCAACGAGGACTCCTTTAGTGAGCCAGATCTAAATGCAAATCAAAAGCAGGTCTCAAATAAGAAAAAGAAAAACTTTAAGAGGCGTTGATATCGAGCCAATGTACGTGCTAGGATAAAAAAGAAGAGATCCTCAGCAGAATGGCTCAGTTATATAGGAGCATGTGATGCTCATCGAAAATTGGTAGACGATTGGGGTGAATATCTCCAAAATGTTATGTGGTTTAGACCGCGACCCCATGACATAGCCCAATTAGAGATCATAAACAAGCCAAAGTTGAGCCGCACTGCAAGGAGGCGTCAAAACCAAGAGTTAGCTCGACAACACAAGAAAGCAGAAATGGAAGCACAGACCAAAGCACAACCAGAATCCACAGACTTGCATCCTGCACCAGAACATTTCAAATCTTACACCACAGGGGAAGCAAAGGTTGTGTACACAAAAGCCCAAAGAATACCTATCGATGGGAATAATGGAATCTATGATGGTCCGGCAATAGTTAAAGAAATAGAATTAGCCGACCCCGGTGAAGAATCAAAACCTGTTTTTATTGCCCAAGACCTCACAGAAGTTGAAGAGGCGATCCTCAAAGAGATTCTCAAGGAATTCAAGGACGTATTCGCTTGGACATACCATGATATGAAAGGTGTTCCACTTTCTGTGGTCCAACATACAATCCCTATGATTAGCACTGCGAAGCCCGTACAACAAAGACCCTACCCGATGAATCCTAAGTACGCAAAGATCATTCAAGAAGAACTAGAAAAGCTTATTAAATGTGGGTTCATATATCCTATTGAACACTCTGAATGGGTGTCTCCAATAGTTATCGTGCCAAAAAAGAATGGGAAACTCAGGGTGTGCGTGGACCTCAAAAAAGTTAATGCAGCTACTAGAAGAGACCATTACCCCCTACCATATTCCGAACATGTACTCGAAAGAGTTGTAGGCAAGGAAGCTTATAGCTTTCTAGATGGGTACTCAGGCTACAACCAAATCACGATAGCGCTAGAGGACCAAGCTAAAACTGCCTTCATCACAGAATTTGGCGTGTTTGCATTTCGTGTGATGGCTTTTGGCTTAACAAATGCCCCTGCTACATTCCAACGATTAATAAACACTGCTTTTAAAGAATATTTGAGAGAGTTTTGTGAAGCTTTCTTAGACGACCTTTGTGTTTACTCTTCTTGGAAAGAACATCTATCATGTTTGCGGAAGGTGTTTGAAAAGTGTAGGTTATAACGTATCTCATTGAACCCGTTCAAATGCCAATTTTGGGTCAAGCATGTAGTTATTTTAGGGCATATAGTATCTAAGAATGGTATCTCAACCGATGAGAGCAAAATTAAAGTGATTCTAGAGTTACCACCACCAACCAATTACAAGGGAGTTCAAAGGTTCATGGGACACGTGGGTTATTATCGACGGTTTATTTTATTTTTCGCTGAGATGGCACGTCCTTTGTACAAGCTTCTCATTGAATTTAAATGGACTGAAGAGTGTGACCAGGCCTATGAACAATTGAAGAAAACACTAGCAAGTGCTCCGATTTTAAGGACACCTAACTGGGATGTCATTTTCCATGTGCATATTGATGCATCAAACTTTGCTATTGGGTGTGTTCTCACTCAACCAGGAGAACATAAATTGGACTATCCCATTAGCTTTGCAAGCCGTCAATTGAACGATGCTGAAAGGAACTACACCACTACAGAGCGAGAAGGTTTGGCAATGGTTTATGCAGTAAAGAAATTTCGCTACTACCTTCTGGCAAACAAGTTTATATTTTATGTGGATCATCAAGCGTTGCTGTATCTGGTAAACAAGCCATGCTCCACAGGAAGAATCACACGATGGTTGTTAATTCTTCTGGAGTTTGATTTCACGATTGTAGTGAGACCCAGTAAAAGGCACGTCATGGCTGATCATTTAACTCGCATACCCAATGGTGAAGCCCCTACAGGAGTTGATGATGAATTACCCGATACTTCCCTATTCATAGTTGAGACTATGCTTGAATGGAGTGAGAACATTGTTAACTTTTTAGTTAATGGTTTTCCACCCAAGGAACTTCGTAAGGATATCGCTCAAAGGCTAGTAAAAGAATGTGAACCCTATTGTTTGATTGCCGGAACTCTGTATAGACTAGGCAAGGACGATATTCTTAGGCGTTGTGCCCGCGAGGATGAATATTTGTATATCTTGCAAGAAGCGCATATGGGCATAGCAGGAGGACATTTTTCAAGAGACCTGACTGCTAGAAAGGTGCTGCAATCAGGCTATTGGTGGCCAACTTTATTTAAGGATGCATCACTTTTTACAAAAGGGTGTGATGAGTTCCAACGTTACAAGACCACACAACGCAAAGACAGAATGCCCTTACATCCTATTAAAGTAACCCAACCATTTGAAAAATGGGGCTTAGACTTTGTAGGTCCAATCAGCCCCGCAGCTCGCAACACTGAATCTCGATATATTCTAGTTGCTACGGGCTATGTAACAAAGTGGGCTGAAGCTAAGGCTTCACAAAAAGCTAACACGAGGACAACAGCTAAGTTTCTTTTTGAGAACATTATCACAAGATTTGGTTGCCCTTTTGAAATTGTTAGTAATAATGCTACCCATTTTATAAATGAGGTAATAAGAGAGCTTACCACAACCTTTATGATATCCCACCATAAGTCTACACCTTATTACCCGCAAGCTAATGGACAAGCCGAGAGCACCAACAAGACTCTAATCTCTATTTTAACCAAGACGGTAGAAGCTCATCGCAGTGATTGGGATTTGAAGTTGACATCTGCTCTATGGGCTTATCGTACTGCTTACAAAGTGGCTATTAATTGTACGCCATTCAAAATGGTATACGGCCAAGAAGCGGTTATGCCTTGGGAGTTTGTCATTCCTAGTCTTAGGGTAGCTTCGCAAGAAGGATGGAATGGTAACCCCTTAACCGAGCGTTTGTATATCTTAGAAAAACTAGACGAAGAGAGACAGTTGGCTGTGCAAAATGCTCTTGTGGAAAAGGATAGGAGAAAGAAGTGGTTTGATCGCCATGTGAAGGACAAGGACATCAAAGTTGGTGATAAAGTCCTTATGTATGGAGTACGTAAAGAGAAGAAAAAGTTGAAATATGCTGGTAAAGGACCATATAGAGTATGTGAAATTACCCCACAAGGTACCCTTCGTGTGGAAACTCTTGATGGAGTTGAAACCATTGGATTCCTCAATGGGAGTAAATTCAAAAGATATTATGATCCTTTAAGCCAAGAAGAACTACGGGCCATTCATCAAAAGAAGGCCGCCAAAGCACAAACCGAGTTAAAGAAGATACAAGCTCAAGCTGAGGCTAAGGAGCGACAACAACGTATAAGACAAAAACGAGAGGCTAACCTTGGAGTCACAAATGCATTCCACGTGGAAATCGAAGAGGATTGGTTGGACTCTGACACACCTCTACGATACCCTATTGAGTTAAATAGTGCCTATGGAAAAGTGCTATATAACGCCTTATTGGACACGTGTACTAAATATAATCTGCTATCCTATGGGGTGTGGTGTCAGTTAGGGAAGCCACCTCTATCTGAGAGTATTATCCAAGTCAAGGGTGTCAACAAGAAAAAAACTACGGTTTTTGGAATCTGGCACACTTCTGTCAGTTATGACAATGGAATTGTAGCTCAATACTTTTTGGTCATGCCTACTGGAACTATGGAGGGTAATATAAACCTAGGACTCACGTGGATGATAGACACCAAATGCACTATTGATTGGGGGACTGGGGGTGTCACAACGCAAAAACCAACTCTTATCCCTACCACTCAAGCCATAGTCCCTGAGATATTGCCTAAGGAAATAAAACCCAAGACATTGCATGTCCAGGAGGTTGAACCATACGTCCCCATAGCCCAACTCTCTAGATCTTCAACTGATGTAGTTGAAAGAAATCTTGAGACACACAAGAACCATCCTAATATAACAAAGAAAGCATACAAGTGGGTCCCTAAATCTTCTTTAGTAACCATGGCTAATGCTAAAAAACGGAAGCCTCGTAAGAAACGTCCCACTCACTCCAAGAAATGTAAGAAAACGTGGCGCTGGATTCCTAAACGACTATTAAAAGCCCAAGGATACTATGATGGAAATGAGCAAATTTGGGTACCTAAACGTAAGATGTGTCCTTCCCTATCGACAAAAAACCCATATGAGTCAAACAGTGTAACGCTAAACCCAATGGCAGACCGTGGGAAGGGAAAGATCACAGAATGCTACACACCTAGTCCAGAGCTAGTTTGGGCTCCAAGGCAAACCCAATTTATTCCACCTAGCTCAGGAAGGGGGGAGTTCCATGAAGCTTCTAGCTCCTCATGTAATACATCCATAGAGGTAAAAGCTTCTACACAGCCTCCATCTATAGTAATGGACCTCAATGAAGCTACAAAAAAATACACACCTCCCAGTGTTCAAGAATCACCTGATGAACCACTTCAAGTTCGATCCTGGGAGAGTACCTTACCACCCTTGCAACTTGACGAGGCCCCTAGGGTAATAGAAAACTACTGGCAAAAATCCTCACCTATTACCAACTGGAACAATTGGTTTCAAAGGGTGACAAGCTCATTTCAAATGGTATGATCTACCCAAGGAAGGGGGGAGTGTTTGTGGACATCCATCATTCACTTGCTTCCCTCTCAACCTTTCTCCCTGACCTCTTAATCTCCGATCTTAGGGAATGTATATATAAAGCGTTATACTCACAAAAACAAGATAAAAAAGTAAAAGAGCAAGAGCCATCACACAAATCATAAAAACAAATTATGCACAAGAACACGACCCTTGTAATATTTGCACTCTAACCATCATCTATTTGCATGTACAGATATGGCTAGTACGCTAGAGTCATCCACTCCTGCCTTGGGTGAGAGATACCCTCGTTACTTTTCACAAATATTTCACATGGTCTTTCCAGTGCTTGCATGTGAATGGGATTTGATAGGTACGCTAGCATGTGAGAGGAATTTTGAGGAGTTAGAATGGCTGATACGTCTCTTGACCACGTCTGATCCATACTTAGTAGAGAGCGTTTCTCCCATTGCACAAGCCTACCCTTTTGACCAAGATGACTATAGGCGTCTAGTGACCTTCTTAGTAAACATGGGCACCTATGATGAAGAAGAAAATTTACATGACTACACGGATGGCACATATGGTCTCATGGATGATGACTTTGTTTATCTCGACGACGAGGATAGGGGTTTAGCCTTAGGGTTTCCCCCCAACCTCTACAATATCCTATTCCCTTGACTCTTTAGGGGGAGTGCAAATAATTAGGTTAGGGTTCCTTATGTTTTTTGTTGTGTTCAATAAGTGTTGGTACCTTTTCCCACTAATGTGCCTCTTGGAGGTATTCCTTTTGTTTCCTAGTGTGTACAGGAGCGTGTTGCTATTGATAGGATTTGGACCTTCATGGAACCTTTCTCTCATTCACACTTCAAATCAAGCGCGACCATCAACACAAACAAGTGTTTTATGTCCATTAGCATTGCCCTTATCTTTTTGCATCCATGTTTGTCTGCTTTGATTGTGATTGGTAGCATAATGTTCAGCGCATTTGCTTAGTATCAAACATTTAATTCAATGTAATGTTTTGTCATAATCACTTGTCTAGGTTTAAAAATCAAGCAGTCCGACTAAGCTAGTTTGACCAAGCTAGGTATTAGAAATCTTCTCTTAATACCATGGGGAATGCCTTCCTAATAAGCAATGGTTACTTAGGTTCTTAATCCGATTTAGGCAGCATTGTGTGAAATGTACTAGGGCTTTCTAGTGGGCTTAACCCTATTGACCTTTAGCTTAAGTATTATAAAGGGAGTTTACTAATGTGATGAGCCTTGGGAAGGTAAAAGTGTTATATGACCCCCCAAAGTTACAAAATTAAAATGCTGAAAATGAACAAACAAAAAATCAAAGTGCCACAATGTAAAATTTTAAGCCGGAAGAGAAATCCCTGCTTAAATTGGTACTTCACTCACATGTATCGCCTATGGTACTAGAGCCCTAGAGGTTCCCAGTGTGGGCGCTTTTCCTTGAAAAGCAAAAAACCCAAGGCATACAAAATAAGCACACACATCAAAATTGAATCAATGTGAAAAGACTTTGGGGGGTCAAAGAAAAGGTAATCAGTCAGGCGATGATTTCATGAGAAATTCCTTTTATCGTAGCTTCACTACAAGGTCTTCTAGGTATAGCCTCTAGTCAGCCCTCGAACATCAAATACTTGGCTCTCACGATTAAACAACTTAATTGACCAGAAAAAATTGAGAAGTTACCCATGGTATTAATAGTCAAGCTCTAGTGCCTTTTGACCGTTAAATTAGCGACCCCGGACTTGTTTAATTTTTTACCTTTACATCTGTTTGTGCATTTGATTATATTGCAATTTAATGTTTATTGCTGACAAATTGTCTAAAATTCTATTACCAATCAATTTGTCTGTCTAAAATTGCATATGATTTTCAATTGTATATGAGAATGCAATTACTATGGCAGTGTTGTTTGATTTTGCAGTGATTGAAGAAGGCTACGCACATCCATGTCAATTGCTCTCCCATCTCGACGAAAGAGCTTCAACTGGATAGCTTCCGAGGACGGAATCTACATCAGGAAGGGGGGCATGTTAACCCTCACGGCACACGGACACCCTATGATCTATAAACGCTGTATTGTTTAGAGTCAGGTACCGGGCTTGTCGGACCAATAGGAACAGGGTAAGGGTGATCGCCGATGACAGGCGCACTCTAACTGGAATATTCAAGGAGTTAGTTGGATAAGTATGGGCGCCCAAGTGTGAATGGGGTGAGCTCATATAAAAGCCACTAAACCTAATTTTTACTCATTCTCTCATTGTGCAATAGAAGCTGCTCTTGCTCCATCTCCACCTTCTCCTTCACCATCTCCTTGTGTGTGTGTGTGTGTGTACGTGTGAGAGAGAGAGAATGTGAGAGTGTGTGTGATCGAGCGTTGCGGCGGCACGACGGCGGCGAGGCGGTTGAGAGCGGCGTAGCGGCGTCTCCCTCTTCTTCGCGGCGTGGGAATCCTTCATTCGCAACTACGCAGGAAGGTGAGTGACACACCATTCTTCCTTGTGAGCTTGTCTGTTGTATGACTGTGTGCTAGGAGCCTTTGTGGCTCGCACACGACGCGTAGCAAGTCCCTAGCCTTGACACAAGCGCACTAGCCGTTTTCAAAGTCCGTTTGTATTTTTCCGTAAAAAAACGCGAATGAATTTCAGAAATGGCTTATGTATTTGCCGTTTCTTCTTGCGATTTTTCTCTTTCTCTATTCTCTCTCTCTCTTTTCCTCCGTCTACCTCTCTATCTCTCTCTTTCCCTCCCTCTATCTCTCTCTTTTCCTCTCTCTATCTCTCTCTTTCCCTTCCTCTCCCTCTCTACCCCTCTTTCTCTTTCTCTCCCTCTATCTTTTCTCCCTACCTCTCTACCTCTCGTTCTCTCTATCTCTCTCTCTTTCCCTCCCTCTATCTCCGTATCTTTCTCTCTATCTCTCTCTTTCTCTCCCTCTCCCTCTCTCCCTCTATATATTTCTCTTTCTCTCTATCTCTCTCTTTTTCTCCCTCTCTCTACCTCTATCTTTCCCTTCCTCCCTCTATCTCTCTCTTTCTCTATTCTCTCTCTCTTTCCCTCCCTCTGCCTCTCTACCTCTCTTTCTCTCTCCCTCTATCTATCTCTCTTTCTCTCTATCTCTCTTTCTCTTTTGCTCCCTCTATCTTCCTATCTTTCTCTCTACCTCTCTTTCTCTCTACCTCTATCTTTCCCTCCCTCCCTCTATCGCTCTTTGTCCCTCTCTTCCTCTCTTTCTCTCTCCCTCTATCTATCTCTCTTTCTCCCTATACCTCTCTCTCTCTCTCTCTCTCTATCTATCTATCTATCTATCTCTACTCTCTCTTTCTCTCTAACTCTCTTTCCTTCTATCTCTCTCTTTTTCTTTGTTTAATTTTTTCTTTTTTACTCTCTTTTTCTATGTTTAATTTCTTTTTCTACTCTTTTTTTTCACTACTTTTTTTAATTTATCTTAAGCTTTTTTATTTCTTTTTACTTTAGTATTTTTTTGTATAAAAAAACATTAAACTAATTAACTTTAAACCTAAACTTAAATTCAAGAAACTACTAAATATAATTAACAACATTTTTTAATCTAACTAGCAATTCAAATCAAAACACATAAACTTAATTAACAACATTATTTAATTTAAATCACAAAATAAAATGTAAAATTAAACAAAAAAAATTTATGTGTGTGTGTGTGTGTGAGCAATGAAAGTCAGTGCACTCACATACACCGTATGTGTGCACAAAACGGTTGCAAAGTAGCTTCCAAACCTGCAAAACACACATACACACACATACATTATGTTTTACACACACACACACACACACACACAAAACCAAGAAAAATGCACAACCATCTCACCTAATGCAAGCACGGAGGAGTGTGCTTTGTTTTCTCAAACCTGCAATGGCATAGAAGTGTAGATCTGCCTGCAAAATGAAGAAGAGAGAGAGAGAGTTTGATTTCGAAAACGCGCAGGAAAAGTGAGTCCGTGGGTTTTTTTTTTTTTTACAGCTACCGTTGGTATGCCCGTCCAGATTGCCTTCGGTATCAACATCGGTATCAACATCAAAAAATGAAAAATAATTGTTTTAAAAAAATTGGACTCCCTTCAGTATTCCCAATGCACATACCGACGCTCGCCATTGACATGGATAAGTTGGCATCGGTATTCAATTGATCTCTAGTAGTGCATCTTCATCATCAAACTCCACTTCTTCATTGCTCTCCGCATCAGCATGTGTATATGAGAACTCATCTTTAGGTTAAGGAATCTGCTCACCATTGAACTCTAGCTTGAAATTCTCAATCACATCATTTGTTAGCCGTGCACTTTGGGCATCAAACTCTTGGACCTCAACCTCCAATCCTTCACACACTTGTTTGCTCCATGGAGCAGCTTGAACAACATAGAGTCAACACCGTTTAGACAATTTTTTTCATCATTTTTGTTCCATAGTGGATCTATTGTGAACACAACTTGTTCAGAAGGATGTGGAAGTATGAATGTGTCCCGCGCATCTGTCCACACCCGCCTAGAGTTCACTTGAATCAGTTCACTCTTATCTTTGCACACACTTATATTAGGGCCACTAGTAATAACTTTGATCCACTTGACATCAAAGATAAAAATATCAAACTTCCTAAAGCTAATCTTCAAGATGTCTTGGATGTAGCCAAAGTACTCAAGCTGGATAGTCTCTGTGTTCTCATCCTTGGCACTACTACGACTTTCTTGGATGAAGCTTTCCCTAACCCCACTGTCGAAGTTGACCCTTTGTTTGTCTACCTATTGCACTATAAAGTGTCTCCCATGTGACCACAAAGCTTCGTATTTGTGATACTTCAGCCACAAAAATTAAACAAATTCTATATTACTAAAGTAATGTGGTCATGTGGATCTACAAAAGAAAGTTGTGAAAATACTTACATGCCAATCGCAAGTTGCAACCCCTTGAAATCTCCTTGGCATGTAATTGCCTTCCAGCAAGATTTTCTCATTGAGCAACCTGTCATTACATCAGCACTTGAACAGAACGATCATGTTATTGAAATTTAATTTGGGTTGAAAAGCTATGTGAAACTCATGTTAGACCACCCATAAACAAAATGCACATTAAGCATTGCCAAAGCGATACGGAGAACGGAGATCTTTGCACCAATGTAAAGTGGCATACATGCAAGAGTCTGCATCCTCTCATCCTCTTTATCATTGCTCTCATGATGTTGATATGGGCAGGACGACTGAGATTGATTTGCAGTGTTGCCTTGAATGTTGTTGCCACCTTGGTTTTCAATGACGAGGTCCATGTCAAAGAACGCATTCAACATTTGCTCCATCTCAACTTCTTGAAATGTGGCATCAAGTATTGGTGGGATAGACTCCAGCGTTGGTTATTCTTTTGATAATCTCCTTCTCTGTGATGAAATTTGAGCAATATCTACTTGTAGGGGTTGATCAACTACCTCTAGGCAATGCGATCGATAACATAGATTTTGTAGTTTCTCTATGGGAAAGAAATCATTATTGTGTATGTGTTGATCACAATTTTTTTGTTTTCAAAAGATCTGATGATGCATCGCACACAAGAACACACCATCCTATCGTCCATAATTAATCTACCAGTGATGCAAAAAATTAACAAATCACTCTTGTCATAAATCCCAACTCTAAATACTATATTTTAGAACACACCAAGCTTCTGAAGATCATTTGCGTTTATAAAATTAGTTTGCATCTTTGAAGTTTATTTGCATTATTGAAGTCTGTTTGCGTTATTTTACTTCATTTGTCGAAGTCCGTTTGCATTTCTGAAGCCTGTTTGTATTTTTGAAGTCCATTTCTATTTTTTCTACCATTTTCCACTAGCTCTAACTACCTTACATTCTCTATCCATGCCTAATCCCCGCACACCTTGGTCTAGAGGTGCACGGAGATCAGGACCCCCATGTAATAATATTGTCTTTATTGCTCAATGCCTGTATTTAAAGGTTCAAAATAAGTAGACACCCACATCTACATGACAATGCATGTATGTAGGTCCAGTAAAAACCATAATCTAGTACATGTGGATTACTTAAATGGACCGATCTGATACAGATCGATCTAATACAAACCACCATTTTTGAAGATTATTTGCGTTTTTGGAATCTGTTTGCCTTTCTGAAGTCTATTTGCGTTATTAAAGTTTTTTTGTGTTACTTTAATTTATTTTTGAAGTTTGTTTGTGTTTTCAAGTTCGCTTGCGTTTTTTAAGTTTGTTGGCATTTTTTTAAGTCCGTTTGTGTTTTTCTACCATTTGGCGCTAGCTCTAACTACCTCACATTCTCTAGCCATGCCCAAATCCTTCACACTTTAATCTAGAGGTGCACGGAGTTCAAGACCATCGAGTAATAATTTCATCTTTATTGGTCAATGCCTATATTTGAAGGTTCGACATAAGTACACATCCACGTCTACATGACAATGCATGTACGTAGATCCAGTACAAACCCTAATCTAGTACATCCGGATTACTTGAATGGACCGATCTAATACAGACCTCCATTTTTGCAGATCATTTGCGTTTCTGGAGTCCTTTTGCATTTTTGAAGTCTATTTGCGTTATTGAAGTCCGTTTGCGTTATTTTACTTTGTTTCTATTTTTTGCATTTTTTAAGTCCGCTCATGTTTTTCATGTCTCATGCTCAACCACAAAAGAGATTTATTCATATAGAGACTTCCAAACTTGAGCACAGTATAAGCAAACCAAAAAAGTCCCAATTGTATGTACAAAGTCTTATTCTTAGCATATAAACCAATATTCATTTCTTTTTGAATGTGCAAAGCAGTTGTCCAGGCGCATGGCTCTCGATAGTCTGAAAGCAACCTAATAATAATGCTTTTCCGCTAACACGGCAAAGGCTATATCCAAGTAACAGGAAAATGTGGACGGGACGAGGCAGAGATGCCATGGCTGATCATCATCAAGAACTGCTACCTAGCTTGCCCCACGACATGGCACTCTACATCCTTGCAAGGCTGCCCCTTGGGGAAGATGGCGTCACTCTAGGCCGTGAGCCAATCCTGACGCCGAGCCCTGCACCATCGCCAGATCTCATGTCTGTCAGAGCTTCACTGGGAATCTCCCAAACTTTCTTCCTTCTCTACGTCAAAGAGTCTAACTCGACTACGTCGGCTATGAAGTTTGCCATGTTGGATCTTCTTTCCAGTGCACACCTCTCCCTAGTCCCCCAAGTCCCTCCCATAATTCTCGGTTCTACGGGTTGGTAGTTACAGACGGCACCAATATCTTGGTGCTCCATTCATCTATGGGTGGGGACCTCCCCCTCAACAACACGTGTATCATGCGATTGTCCAATCTTGATGTCAGGACACCAACAAGGTCAGACTAGATAAGGTAGGGCCGAGCTAGGCGGTGTGGAACGGGGAGTCCAACTAGGGCAAAGGGCCAAGGGCATGCCTATATAAAGGGTGGTTGGGTGGTGGACTCTCAGGCTCTAGTCACCCCTGTCTTACATTGGTATCAGAGCATGGTCTATTTTAGGCAAGAGGGCATGGAGCTTTTGGTATGCTCCTCTCTTTGAGGGCATGAAGAGCCGCCTGCTAAGGGGGACGACGAAGTCCCACTGTGTGAGAATCACCGCTTGTGCTGGGAGGGAGGAGACCTCAACCTCCGCCAAATACTGTGTGGCTTAGCTCAGCGGACGCGTGCTGCGGAGGGGAGGGGTTTATGTCACTGGAGTGACGCCCAAAACGCAACCGACGGGCATTTTTCTCTCTCCCTCGCCCTCGCGGCACTACTGTGGTCGCCATAGTCAACTGCAGAGGTTTTTTTTCACACACAAGGCTCCCAAAGGCCTTTGGCCTTGGACAATTCCTCAATTAAATCAAGCTAGGGTGTGTGCCCACCTGGGCACACATCCCATACACAAGTTAGGGTGTTCAACGGTTGTCAGCCGAGATCTGACACAAGCATAAGCAAGGGGCCACGAAATTCTAGGCAAAAACTGTCAAAATTACAGAAATTGCAGAAGTCGATAGAAGTTAAAGTTTGACGGAGTTGAAGTTTTGGAAGTGTATCTATTGCAATTTCTTCCTTCGGGAATATTCAATTATCAACAATGTTTCAAAGAAAACAATTACAAGTTTTTGTCGGCATCTTCAAAGCATATACGGCAGACTACTCTTGATTTTGACAGAGTTAGTACGGCTATTATACTTTGCGAGTGCTCCCAATATCAGGTATATTTTCTGAGTACTTCTTTCACCGCACTGTGTAGCCATGGATTCAAATATCAATATGACATTTGATTTTGAGCAAAGTACTCCTGATCCTTCCAATGATGGCCTGCGGTTGGATCCTCTCAAGGAGAGTAACCGTAATGCTATGGCAGGAGAAGATACTTATGAGTTTCTCGATATTCAAGAATTTTGTGCACTTAAGACACGCATGACAGTCATGGATGAAAATTTTAAAGCTTCAGATGAAAATGTTACTAAACTTTCCATATTAGTCACTCAATTAATGCATCAGCAGTCTAAGAGTCCTGCTGACACCCACATGCATGAGCACGTTGGCACACAAGGGCAAGGCCCAATTAATGATACGTTGCATACTCTCACTGCCAAAGAGGTGGATGACTTGTTAAAGAACTTTAAACCACAAGTCTTTAAGGGCAAAGACCGAGACCGCAATAAGGATGCAGTGAACATCTCTCTCAGCAAATCGGATGGAATTCACGCCTTATGGCGTACTCCGGATGTAGTCAGAGCTCTGTAGACGAGCTTAACTCTGGAAGGCAAGGCCTACAAATGGTGGATGTCTCTCAAGGAGAAGAACATCATACCACAGAGTTGGGCAGCCTTTGAAGCAATGTTTAGCAAGGAATTTTTGCCTACAAACGAGGCCGATCGGAATTGGAGGGCTTGGGACACATGTTCCATGCGCCAATACCCATCACTCCTTGAATATATCTCTCACTATCGGGACGTTATCCTCAAGTTGGAAGGCTTGGATACCTTTCAACAAGTACGAGGGTTCATACGAGGTCTGATACCCGAGCTTAAGAAGTATGTCAAGACTCAAGACCCTAAAACACTTGAGGAAGCCATAGTGAAAGCACATATTCATGATGACCCTGATGAGAAGAAAACACATAATAGTAACGTGCCTGCTAGTATACATGGTAATACGCGCACTCAGTACGGGCACAATAAAAGAAAATTTCTAGTTGCTAATTCAGATGCATCTAAAAAACCCAAGGAGTCTAGGGGTCCTCTCTCTCCTGAGGATTTTGGTAAAGCCAAGAAAGAGAAGTTATGTTTTCAATGTTTAGGAAGAGGTCATGGCAAAAAGGATTGTCCCAAGGGAAAATCTTCTGCTTAGGGGAAGGAGAAAGCTTTGCACACGGTGCAACTACTGCCTCTTGAATCTTCCTCAAAATTCTCCACAGTGGAAGTAACACACATTGAGGTGGTGCATGAATGTTGTCTCATAGCTTCCATGTGGAAACAAACCTTCGGACCACATGAGTTAGTATGTATGTATGGATATCTGCAAGGGCACAAGGTGTGCATCTTGGTAGATGACAGTGCTGCTCACAATTTCATCAATTATGGATTGGTGAAAAAGCTCAAACTTCCTCAAACTCCGAGTACCCACCGCTACAAGGTAGCAATGATGAATGGACATGATACTGAAATATGGGATACTCAATGCCGAGCTGTTCCATTGGAAGTTCAAGGGTACTCTACTTGTTTGGATTTTTAGGTTATGAACATGGAAAGGGCTGATGTGGCTCTTGGTAGGGAGTGGTTGCATAGCCTAGGACCATCACTGAAGCGTAGCTATGAGTACAACAACTTGATGTTTGAATCCCATGGCGCACATGTGTTGTTGTTAGGAGAAAAGGATATACCTTCATCACCACTGATTTGTACGGCTGAGCTTATGCAGCTCATTTCTGATAATGAAATAGATCAGGTTTTCTTGTGTTACTCGCTGTCTCATTTTGTTTCTAACATTGAGTCTGTTGAACATTCCTCAACGCCGCATGCTTCTCTCTCCTCTATTCCACCAATTGCTAATTCTACACAAGCAAATGTTTCTAGTCAATTACAAAAATTATTAAAGGAATTTCAAGATGTATTTCCTAATGGATTGCCATCAGGATTACCGCCGACATGATCAGTACAATATAGCATTGACGTGGCTGCAGGCTGTAAACCTGTTAGTAAACCACCTTACCGTATGAGTTACTCAGAGGCTGCTGAGGTGGAACGTCAGCTTGCTGACTACCTTATTAGAGGGTTTATACAACCCAGTTCTTCACCATGGGCTTCGCCTATCCTTTTAGTGAAGAAAAAGGATGTGGTTACAGTTAAGAACAAATACCCATTTCCAAGAGTAGATGAGTTATTTGATAAGCTAACTCATGCTCGCATTTTTATAAAAATTGACTTGCGGTCAGGATATCACCAAGTCCGTATCCAGCTTGCCGATATACCTAAGGCTGCATTCCGAACACGGTTTGGATACTACGAGTTTTTGGTGATGCCCTTTGGGTTAACCAATGTGTCTGCAACATTCATGACACTTATGGATAGTGTCTTGAAGCCATATTTGGGCAAATTTGTCATTGTTTTCCTCGATGACATCCTAGTCTATAGTGCTTTTGAAGAAGAGCACTTACAACATCTTAGGCGGGTGTTTGAGTTGTTACGTACAAACAAGTTATATGCCAAGGAATCTAAATGTGATTTTCTAAAAGATGAAATTCATTATTTAGGGCATGTTATTTCAGCTCATGGCCTATACATGGATCAAGCCAAAGTGGATACCATCAAAAAATGGCCTCCTCTAAAAAATCTGAAAGAATTACATATATTTTTAGGATTTGCAGGTTTTTACCAAAGGTTCGTTAAAAACTATGCTCAAATTGCTGTTCCTATGATGGATCAACTTAAAGGCAAAGGAAAAGCTTTTCAGTGGGGATCCGCTCAACAACATAATTTTGATACGCTCAAGGATGCATTAGCTACAGCTCCTATACTGGCTATTGTAGATCCTTTGAAACCATTCGTTTTGGAAACGAATGCCAGTGATCGTGCTATTGGAGCAGTCATGTTACAACACGGACGACCGATTGCATTTGAAAGTAAGAAGCTCGATGCAGCTCAGCAGAACTATTCTGCTTACGAACGCGAACTCTATGCAATAGTGTTGGCCTTAAAAACATGGCGGAATTATCTATATGGTGCTCAATTCGAGATTGTGTTTGACCATGAAAGCATCAAATGGTTTACACAACAAACAGATTTAAAGGGTCAAAAATCCAGGTGGGCCAAGATCCTTCAAGAATATGACGCCAAGCTAAGGTATCGCAAAGGCCGATACAATGTAGTGGCAGACGCTCTAACTAGAATGCCAGAGATCAATTCGCTCTTGTTCACGGAACTTCCTAGTGAATTTTTAGATTCTCTCAAGGGAAAATATGAGCATGATGAAGCATATTCCAAAGTATGGAGCCATGTTCAAAAGAGGGATCCTTCTCACTCCAATGACGGTAGTGTATAGTTAACCTCCACACCTAGTTCTCCTTTATCAAGTGATGAACTACAGCTATGGAAGCATTTCACCATCGACAATGGGTACCTACTCCACAAGGGGAGAGTTTGTGTATCGACAGACATGGACATTCGGTGCCAAATTCTTTATGAATGTCATGATAGTCCAAGTGCAGGGCACTCGGGGATTAGAAACTTATGCTCTCATACGACGACAGTTTTACTGTCCAGGTATACATGGCTTTGTTCAAGCTTATGTCTTACACTGCCAAAAATGTCAAGTTAACAAAGCAGAGTGCCTGAAAGCAGGAGGACTCTTACATCCTTTGGAGATTCCCAATGGAAAATGGGAAAGTATCTCTATGGATTTTATTGTAGGTTTACCAACCACTATCATTAGGCAAAATTTGGACTCACAAAGGGGCCCTTTAAGGAGTTTGACTCAATCAAAACGGGCGCATGGATAAATTTTTGCAAACAACTCCAAAGTTGGCGGAGGTTTGACAGTTAGAATCTCCTCTTCAAGCTCTATCTACTGATATATAGCACACCATGAGATTCTTTATATTTTAGAAGATTCTTTTTTTGATTCACCTATGATGTGACAAGTCTATCGGAATCGAAGTGAATCACAAAAAGAATCTTCTAAAATATGAGGAATCTCATGGCGTGCTATATATTAGTAGATAGAGCTTGAAGACGACATTCTAACTGTCAAACCTCTGCCACCTTTGGAGTTTGTTTGCAAAAAATTATCCATGCGCCCGTTTTGGTAGAGAGAGGTAAAGTCAAACTTCTTAAAGGGCCCCTTTGTGGGTCCAAATTTTGCCTAATGACGAGGTCATGACTCAATATGGGTGGTTGTAGACAGGTTAATGACTAAACAATGTAAGTTTATTCCGACCAAATCGACGGTTAAGACACCAGAACTAGCCAAGTTACTTGTGGACAATCTATACAAATTGTATGGTTTGCCACGTAACATTGTTAGTGACCATGATCCCAAGTTTAACAGCCACTTTTGGAGAGCTGTATTTAAACGATTGGGTACACAACTAGCTGATCATCCAGAAACGGATGGTCAAATGGAACGGGTTAACAAGGTGCTAGAGGATATGCTAAGAGCATGCATCAGCAAAAAACAGTGAGACTGTGAAGAATACTTACCTATTCTTGAGTTTGCCTACAAAAGTGCTAAGCATGTCACAATAGGTTTTAGTCATTTCATGCTCATGTACGGGTTTCAACGTAGGTCATCAGTTACGGTGGGGTTGGCAACCGAAAAACTCTAACAGGTTAAGGATTTTCTCCAAGACCACATGGATATGCTGAAACTTGCTCGTCAGAATGTCTGGCAAGCACATGATCGGTATAAGAAATACGTTGATGAGAAACGTCAGCAAGTTACCTTCAAGGAAGGGGAGGAAGTATTTTTACGTGTGCCAGAACATTCAGAAAGTCTGAAAACTGGACCGACACCTAAATTTTCTCCCCGATATTGTGGGCCTTTCAAAATACTCAAGCGAGTAGGTGATCATGCCTACAACCTATTACTACCTTCACATTCTCCCATTCATCCGGTGTTTCATGTAATCCGTCTACGAAAGCGGTTACATGGGGACGACAATGTCATTGACCAAGAGATTTTGGTTGATTACATTGAACCTCCTACCTTACCGCATGAACCTGGACGTGTTCTTGATTATCATGATTTGCATACAGATCATCACGTACGACAACAAGCATTAATCAAGTGGAAAGAATGATCTCAAGAAGGTGCCACTTGCGAAAACATTAGTGTTCTTGGGGAGTAATGTCAGGACACCGGCAAGGCGGACTAGATAAGGCAGGGCCAGGCTAGGCGGTGTGGAAAGGGGAGTCCAACTAGGGCAAAGGGCCAAGGGCATGCCTATATAAAGGGTGGTTGGGTGGTGGACTCTCAGGCTCTACTCACCCCTGTCTTACACTTGACACCAACAGGTGGCATTGTTGTCATGTTCATAATTGTCCAACATATCACTATGCACCAGTCATGCTTGACGGACTCTTGTATGTGGTAGACCTGACCAGACCTAGACATGTAAGGACGTTGAACTACGGTGCAGCCTCACAAAAGTTGATGGAACCTAACAGTTGCACTAGTACCAATAATAAAGACAACATCAACGAAGTAGACCTAACCCTCTGCTGGGAGAAACTTCCACCTCCACGTAGGAACAATTGTGTCTTGCTATGGTTGCTTGGAATGGAAAACTTTATCTCATGGGGACGCGGTTCGACCTTGAGGGTGATGAATTTTCAGCAGAGGCTTGGGATATGAGGTTGCAATTTGGGGACTAGATATTGGTGCCAGAGCTGTGGCCGTCTGATACTTTCGGGCCAAAGTTCCTTGGACTACCGAAAGTAGCTGTCATAAACAGACACCTTTGTGCTTTGTCACATGCCAAAGCACACATTGTGTTTTAATTCAATCGGGAAGTTTATGGTGAATTTTGGAGGCCTTAGGGGTGCTCGCATGATGAGGTGATGCCACATGGCATGCAAGGTAAACCCGCATAGGGTTCTTTGGCTTGGGATGTCACACTATAAGGCTGGGAATGTGGAGTCATTGGGGTGTAGTGAAGTGGAGGGAGAGCTCTAGGTGTGGTGATCTATGGTTGCCTCCCTGCGGGTGCTGCTTCAGCGACGACCTGACGTGTTTTGACGCCGACTAGCAATGCCGATGGCGTTCGCAGGCAGGTGATGATGTGGCACCTCGTGGGGTCGTGTCCCGCACCAACTCTTTTGAAGACAAATCAAGAGGGCACCGACGGCGCCGTCGGTGCTCCTCTTAGGGTGCTTTCATGTGTTGAATGGGAGCGCTCATGTCGAGGATGCCAAGAATGGAATTAAGAGTGGCCTCATATGTAACTTGAGGGAGAAAGTCGGCCAAGTGGTGGCAGCATGCAATGATTGCTAAAATTAATTTTCCACTTGGTAATAATAGAAAGAAAATAATATCATGAGCTAAAAAGGAGCTACACGAGCCAGAAAACAAAGTTTTTCATGTTTGTGTGCTTTGTAAATCCTTATAAACGGAGATTCACAAGTAGCTACAAGGGCTTTTTGGCCATTTTTTGGTTTTGGGAACCGTCAGAGCTCCGCTCTTGAGCGTCGAGCCGGTTTGTGTATTTACAAGAAGAGGCTATGGAGTTGTGGTGATGAGGTGGGGCCAAGAGGGCTGCCGGATTGTTGTTTTGAGCTCGCCTAGGGTGTATTGGCTTGGAGCTAGATCTATAAATGGCTAGTTTATGTATAAAGAAACCATCATTGTTGTAATCTGTGTTGCTTCCCCGATGCCCCTTCTATTGTTTATTATCTGTGTGTGTTTCCGGGCATGTGTGGGCAGTTGTGCCACTCCCAATGGTGTGTTATGCATAGAGATTGAGAGAGATTGTGTGTGTGGTGAAGGTTGTGAATCGAGTTGCACGGGATGATTGGGCTATGTCTGTGTCGTCACATCGAGTGTGTGCGCAGAGTGGTGTGCAATTGGTGAATTTCATGTGAGTCGTGTTAGTTTTGAAGGTGAACTATAGTGGTTAGGGGTGTTGTGTATATCGTGGGCTATAGAGAGGCATGTTGACTATGTGTCGGGTGTGTTCCCCTTTCCCCCTTACCATATTCTGGTGCCCCCATGGAGGAGCTGGGTGATACTCTTGATTAAATTTGAAGCGGCAGTTCTGCCAATGTCAAAAGTTTGAGATTTGAAGAGCAGGTGCTGCTAGCATGGCATGGTCGAGATTTTTGGTCTTTACAGGTGTTGAACACGCCAAGGTATGGCTACAGGACTACATATTGTTTTTGCTAGAAAGCGGTGTATCAAGAGAAGATGGTGCGTGCAAGTGTTCCCACTCTTGGTTCGTGGAAAAGAGAGGTGATGGTTTGATGGACTGCTTGACGAAGTAAAGGCCGATCATGAAGCACTAGAAGAGGCTTTTTGAAGCAACTTCAAAGCGGATGTGCGACTAGACGAGGTAAAGAAAAGGCTAGAAGGCTTGAAGCGGAGCCTAGAAGCAGATTTTCAAGCATTCACATGGGAGTTCAAAGCCCTTTGGATGAAGCTGATCAAGGTAATTGCTGCCAAAAATGTGGAGTATCTAAAGATGAGTAAATTTTTGGACTGCTTGCATGAAGAAGTGTGAGATAACGTAGAGGTTGATGGCCAGAGGTTGTATGACAAAGCAGTGGCTCTAGAAAATGGGCGGACCACCAAGAAGATATTGAAGAAATGGTAGGCGAGGAAGGGTTTACCAAATGTGGTGATGCCAAGGCGATTTGACGCGGTGAGGGCTGAGAAACAAGTGCTGCAAAGGGAGGTGCATGTACGAGAACAACCAAGGGGGTTGTGGCTGCAAAGCGATGGGGTTATTCCCATGTTGACATTAGAGGAAGGGGGGGAGGTAGGCCACGAAGCTTCGCATGACACATCTCTCATGCGAAGATTTCCAGTCAGAGTTTGCCAAGAAATATTCTCTCTCTCTCTCTCTCTCTCTCCAAATCTAAGGTCAGCGAGCACATGTGGCAGGGCTGTGTGATAGAGCTTGACATAGTGTGTCTGCATGCCTATTTGCTGGCGGAGAGAAGAGGAAGTATTTGGCAGGGGCAGCCAGGGGGAAGCATATGAGCAGGGTGAGGGAGGGCAACAGAGGGGGGGTGGAGGGGCATGGATGTGGGGCACTTGAAAAAATGAGGGAAGAGGAGGTAGGGATGGGCAGGGACAAAGCTCGCGGAGAATTGGGAAGGTGGCGTGCAAAGGAGGTAGCCAAAAAAGATGGGGGAATTAATAAAAAACCAATTTGTGTTACAATTCTCTTTACTTTTGCTTGGAAAATGACATGCTTGGGTTTTTTTGCTCGATGTGTGGATTTTCTCATGTAAAAGAGCTTAGAAGCTCACCTTTTATAGGGTTTGGAGTAGGTAGCACCTCCTTCATGGTTCTAAAGCGGGCCCGACCTCATTAGGTGAATAGTGCAGCAACGCCGCCAATTACAGAGAGAGAAAGGGAGAGAGAGAGAGAGAGAGAGAGAGAGAGAGAGAGAGAGAGAGAGAGAGAGAGAGAGAGAGAGAGAGAGAGAGAGAGAGAGAGAGAGAGTGCGTTGGAGCTAGTGGAAGCCTACCACCGGCACAATAAAGCGGGCCACACCTTAAGAGGTAGAGGTTACAAGTGCCACCTCTTACAGAGAAGGGGGGGAGAGCGAGAGAGAAAGGGGGATGAGATAGAATAGTAGCACAGACCTTCGAGGAGGGAGCCACCATGGGTTAAGGAGCATGACAGGGTATGCAGAGCCATGAATCCCTCCACAAGCACATAACCCCTATTAACTACAAGGGTTAGGTACCATTAAGGTACCTTAGTGAATTCAAGCCTTCATTTCACCCAAGGTTCAAAGATTATCCTAGCAAGGCAAAACGTCCACCCATTTTTACACCAAGGTTTAGATACCATCAGGTACCCAAAAAAAATTCAAGTCAATCCAAGCCGGTAATACACCAAGGGCACCCCCGGCCAACAGTCCTAGCAAAATATATATCAAGAAAATTTCAATCATGTCAGAACTAGCCATAAGTGAGTGTGTGTGTGTGTGTGTGTGTGTGTTGGCATCTTGTGGTATGTGTGTGTGGGCGCGTCAAGTTGTTGCGTGCTTTGGCTGCGAAACCCTAACGCGACCAGGTTTTCTCGACATCTTCTCTTCAGCCCAGCGCAACGTTCTGCAGACCCCATCCAGCAGATTCTCTCTCTGCAGTAAGGTCACGAACCCTAACTACGTAGGCGTCTGGACGTTTTTCCTACCAGCAACCTTCTTGCTCATCAATCATCAACAATGGGCATGCTGTAGCTTCTATGATTTGGTGCAACGAGGTGTGTGTGTGTGTGGTGTGTGTGTGTGTGGCAGCTGGACACTATCGAGTTCTTTTTAGCTCCCACACAAGAGGAAAGGGTGCAGCATGCTGGACATGGACACGCCCATTTCCATTGACGTCCATGTCTGCTTCCTTTGCTTTTGCAAACTCGCTACTTTGATTTGAGTGAATGCCCGTGTGTGTGTGTGTGTGTGTGTGTGTGTGTGTGTGTGTGTGAGAGAGAGAGAGAGAGAGAGAGAGAGAGAGAGAGAGCGAGAGAGGTGTGGTGGGGGATTTGGGTGTGTGGTGAATCCTTCGACCTCGTCTGGCGCGTGACTTTGTTCCGCACAACATCTACCCTGTGCAGGCCCTTCACAGCGCACCGGGGGTGGAAGTTTGATTTCGCCTGCACGCGGTCCTTCCATTGTCTTGTGTGTGAGAGAGGGGTGTGTGTTTTTGTACAGCTAGCCGGTGTGTACGCTTTTGCCTATGTATATAGCAGTCATATATCAAAAACTCCCAAAAAAAGAAAAAAAAAGAAAAAAAGAAGAGAGTGTGTGTGTGAGAGCTTCACATGGATTCGACTGATCAGTGTATATATAAGCGTCGGAAAGCCATAGAAACTTTGGAGATGGATGCTTTGAGTCTTATCAAAGAATGTTTGCATGAGGACTTCGAGGATGCACGTCAAGCCTGGGAAGGATCTGCTCATGTGATGGAAGTTCGCATTCCTATACAGGAGCTCATGGATCCCGTTGCTCAATATGCACTTAACGCTGTGATTCTTCTTTTCCCGGGGAGAATGCTTACTGCTTAGGATGTAGGCCAATGGGTTGATTTCCTACTCAAATGGCAAGCAGTCCAAGGGGTTTACTTTGGTGCACGAGGGTTCTACGAGCTGACATGGATTCTCGGGATGCTCTGCTTGAAATGTCTCCTCTTTTCTTCAATACGCAAATGACTCATGTGCTACCCTAGGCTCTTACCAAGGACTATCAGAGTCTCATTCGTCACAAGTGTCCCGTCTGGGTTGAGGTGGTCGAATTTCCTCGCACTTGGCGTCATCTTCTTCCTTTGTTGGCTGCTCAATTAGGCAAAGTCATTTGCCCTCCTCAGTTCGAGGCAAACACAAACTGTTTTTGTATTTTGTGGGACACGAATCTCCCACACCAGCAGGTATTTCGATCGATTTTGGGGATACAGTGGCTGGAAAGCGCCCATTTAAGCTTAAATGGGGCAAGTTTGCAAATTCTTGCTTTCGATGTGGCAAATTTGGTCATATGCAGTCCGAATGTCCGGAACCAAATCTGCAACCACCTCCTTCATCCGTCCCTGCTCCTCAACCTCACTCGCCTCCAAAACCTTCTACTGAGGTTCAAACTAAAGGAGTTTCATCGTCCTCCCCCTAAGCTAGGGCGATTAAAGGCAAGGGGAAACAAGTACAATTGTTTGCACTTTCTGCTTCTCCAAATATTAAAGACAAGGGAAAAGAACAGGTTTCGACCTCTCAAACTTGGATAGTGCCCAAGAAACCCATCAAAGATGCTACACCTCGTGTTCCGGCATCTTCTCGTAATTATTTGCCTCCTTTGAAGAATGTTGCTCAAAAAAAACTCCCTTGTAATGACAACACTTCTTTGGATGAAGCTTGGGACAAGGTTGTTCGTTCTTACAAGGAGGTTGTTACTGGAGAAGCTTCTTCATCGCAAGGTGCATTTCCTTTCAATTATTCAGGTCTAAGTATTGACCAACCTTCTCAGGCACATTCAGCTAGGAAGGATTTGTTGATGGGCACTGGTACTTGAGTTTTATTCCCCCCTTTCTTTCCCTGTTTCCTCGTCCACTGTATATACCATATAGAATGCATAGTTCTTTGAATTGCATCTCCTATAATGTGCGTGGGTTATGCAATCACGACAAGTGGCGGCTTACCTGGCACTATGTACATACATGTAAAGCGGACATTGTGGTTCTTCCAGAGCATAACCAGCACCAATTTGCAGGGCAGATTTCTTACTTTGCGGGCTACTGGATAGCTTATATGCAGATCAGCTGGCCATTTTGGAGTGCTTATGCTTGTTCGACATGAACCCCTTCCCGACCTTGGTCTTTAATGACCCGGATGGGAGATGGATGGTCATCCAATGTATTGTTAATGGATAAGTTTTTGAATTTGGAGGATTATATGCATACACAGCTTCTACAGATAGAGCACGGGCTTTGTGGAGTGCTATCTCTTCTTATTGTTGGCGTTCCACTGCCTTTCTCTGCGGGGATTTTAAAAATGCACCAAACCTTGCGGATAATACTACTGGCCATTCTCACATGCTTCATATGGAACGGCAATCTTGGGACCAATTTATGTCGACCTGTAATGGGCTTGATTTGTGGCCCTTTTTGCATGCGACTGATCCAGGCTTTACTTTTCAGCACAATGCTCAATCTATGTATCCCGCTCGGTTGGATCGCTGGTATCTTTTTCACATGCAACAATATGATGACTTTGTATGCAAGATGAGGATTGATTATGCTATGTGTCTCTTGGATCATTTTCCCATATGCTTGAAACTTCGTTTTGGCCGTTTTTTGATGTCAATGATCACCTACCCAAGAAAAGACTTCTTCCGCATGTCAATAATGCTTATCTCAAGCATGAGCCTTTTCGCATATGATTGTGAATATCATCCCGCCTTTTCTCTCCCAGATGTATGTTGACATGGACATAGCATGGTTTCATTTTGTTATGCGTGTTCAATCAGTTATACAAGATTATGGCAGGGATTATTTGTCACAATTAAGGGAACAGGTTAACCAGACAAAGGATGCTTGTAGCCGATTAATGCATTTGGCTAATCATTCTTCTCTTACTGATGCTCAAATGACTGAGTTGTTTTCTGCATGTGCAATATTAAGGAACAATGATAAGAGAAAAGCGGCCAAATGGCAGACTCGAGCTCGTCAAGCTTTTGTAGATAAAGGATGTGCTTCTAAACAATTCTTTCAGCATTTGCATCACTCGAGGCAATCTCAAGCTATACAGAGAGTTAAATTACCGTCAGGGGAGTGGACGTCCACTTTTCGAGAGCTAGCACTAGCCCTACGCTCTCATTATGGCAAGATTTTTGAGGCCCCTTCTTCTCCCACGAGAGAAGCTCGCCAAGCGAGTCACATGTTTCTATCGCATGTCACTTCCATTCTCTCGTTACGGCAGGCTCAAGACTTGGAAGTTGTTTTCACTGAGTCGGAATTGTATGCCAGCTTGCTTGATTTAGGTCGATGGAGAGCTCCTGGTTGGGATGGTCTCTCTGTGGAATTCTTCTTTTCTTTATGGGATTATTTGAAGTTTCCTCTATTATTCATGATGAATACAGCTTGGGAACAACAAGAATTACCCTCCTCTTGGAAAGAAGGTTTGCTCAAGCTGATCCCTAAGCATGCATTGTGTGAAGAATTTTCACATTGGCGGCCTATTATACTTATGCCTGTGGTATATAAATTAATGGCAAAAATGCTTGCTAACCAACTCAAATGCTTTCTGCATGAAGTCTTGCATCAATCTCAATATGGCTTCATTCTGCGATGTCAAATTATTGATAACCTCGCAAATGTCATTATTGGTATGGAATATGCAAAATATACTCGACAGGATGTATTAGTCATGTAGGTTGACATTGAAAATGCATTTGATATTGTTCTTTGGGATTACATTGCGGATACCATACGACATTTGGGCTTTGGACCTAGGCTATCCCGTGTCCTACTTTTCTTGTATGCAAATAGTACTTCTGCAGGCTTGCTGGATGGTTCTCTCACAGAATCTTGGCCTTTGGGACGGTCGGTACGGGAGGGCTTCCCTTTGAGTGCTTTGCTTTATGCGATCGTTACTCATCCCTTTTTTATGTATTTGGATTCCTTGACCTCCACTGGTAGGCTACATGGCCTTACTTTACCTTCTGGTCGACAGTTTGCTGGTCAAGCTTATGCGGATGACTCTTTGTTCATGCCTCGTAATAACTATGATGATGTACAACAAATTATGCATACTCTTCACTTGTTTGGATTGGCAGCAGGTCTCAAAGTTAACTTTTTCAAATCCAAGCTATTGCCTCTGAAAGAGTGTGACTGACATAAGATATTGTGGCCTGGGGAGATTGTTCCTCCCCATGTTTTGGTTTGCCATTTGGGTTATCCGTTGGGTTGGAATGTATCGGCTATCAAGAAAATGGATTGGGTGCTCCAACATCTACATTCCAAGTTGAATTATTGGAAATTGTCCACGTGGCCACTTCATGTGCGTCTCAGGATTGTCCAATGCATCCTTGTGGCTTATGTGCAGTTTTACTTGCCTTTGTTATCCTTGCCTCAATTTCGCTTGCAGTCTCTCATGTCCAATTATTTAGAACATTTTTGGCGGACCTCGTCTACCAAGAGGGGCATTCGGCTTCTATCTATGGACAAGCTGTGTTCTCCCAAGCGGCTTGGATGGTTGAATATTTTGGACTTGAGACGTCATCTTCTGGCTTGGAAAGCTATGTTGTTGCCAGTTTTGGTGGAGCAGCAGCAACCCTGGGCTCTCATGGTCACACATTTATGTGCGCACATTGTCACCCCTTCTTTTGGTCATTGGCAATTGACTTATTGGGATGTTGTTTTTGGGAAGCTTGAAGGACACATTCCTAGATGTCCCTTTACTTCTTCTCTAATTGTTGATTGGAAGGTTGTCACTTCGCATTTGGCTTGGGATGGTCGACAATCCTCTGGGGGTAACTCTCTTCGCTTGGAGAGTCTGCATTGGAGCAGGGTTTTTTCTTCGACTTTGGTTCAATGGTCTCCTCGCGAAGCATATTTTCTTTCCCAAAAATGAATCTGTCAAGTGCATCAGGTGGTTGATGACTCGGGTTATGTTCTTTCTTTCGCTGATGTCGTCTCCCGCTTTTGGTTGGGTCTTCACTATTCTCCTCTTTGGCGGGAGATTCAAAACATGCTTGCTGCTCATTGCCCATTCCTCCTCTGGATGAAGACTCTCGCTTCTCTGATTGGAATCTAGCTACTACTAGATTGGACTGCATCTCAGCTGCCAGTGTCTATGCCATTCTTCAGTCTGATGTATGGATTGTGCATCGGGGTAATCAGTTGTGGTCGCTTTCCGAGTCATCCTTGTGGTGGCAAAATGCATTGTCTCACATTTGGCAGAGTCATCTGCCTTTGAAGGAACGTGTTTTCTTGTGGCGGTGCTTGGTGGGAGATCTACTTGTTGGCAGTGTGTTGCATGCTTGGCATATTGCACCTTCCCGCTGCCCGAGATGCCTTGAAGTTGAGGAGATCGTGCCACACTTGTTGTGGTGTTGTCGTCACTCCAGAGCCTTCATTTGGCAAGTGTCGACTGTTCTTCGACTTCATTTTCCTTCCGGCTCTTTTCACAAACGATTTTGGCTTTTTGGGGTGCTTCGGTCACCACAATCTCAGCTTGCGGTCTTCTTCACCTGGGTCAGATTTTGGACTATGTGGGCCATCTGGCATCATAGGAACTCCTTAATGTTCCAGGGCACTTTTGTTGACCCCTTTCCCTATTTCAAATTATCTCTTGGTCAAGCGTTGCATTTTGCCTATGAAGCTGGAGACATCACTCTTGATGCTTACAGGATTTACTTTGACTGTTTTTAGCCTTCGGAGCCTCATAGTGCTCCGTCTTTTGTATCCCTTTCTTTTTGTGGGTTTTCCTCGCTTTGAGGTTTCCCACTTGTAAATTAATCAAAGCAGATTTACAAAATTAAAATGTGTGTGTGTGTGTGTGTGTGTGTGTGTGTGTGTGTGTGTGTGTGTGAGAGAGAGAGAGAGAGAGTTTTTAAGAAAAATATTCTTCCATTAGTTAGTAAAATTTTCCAAAGGGCTATAGCCGGGGGCTATAGCCGGCGGGCCTCTTCTAGAGAGGTCTACATCAAAACATGGGGATACTCTCCCGGTAACAAGACAAAATGTGTACAATAAGGGCTAAATGACAAGATGGGAGGAGGAAACAAGCATACTGGTGGCCAGTAATGCCATCTAGGCATGCCTTGGACCATGGTGAAGAAAAACCTTGGGCACTGAATCGCAAGAAAGCCTCACAGTGCTCTCGCATGCGGTTGGAGATTCCTTGAAGTCTTTTAACCTGTGGGGCCTCTACTGAGACCTGTGTGAAGATGACCCTCTCCTTGAACTTTGAAAAACATGCAAGGTCGTGTCTCTGAGAGCAATCCCTAATTTCAATGAGGACCTCTAATCATATGAAAGACCCCATCCAACCGGGAGCTGTTGTATCAAGAAGGGTATGCCACTCAACAGCTATAGCCTTTGTAATATCCTGACACAAGTTTTACACCCCCCTCATGCCCTCATAGTTGAATTCTTTGAATCTCCTTGGGAAGGCCTGAAAATTGTAGCCAGACTCAAAAAGTAAGGCATGGAACCTATGTCATGGGACCCTAAGAAACATGAGGCCTCCTATCAACAAAGTGGCCTCATTGTGTGTTGACCATGGGGTTCCAAATAAGAGGCTTCCTCAAGCGCTCCTCAATGCATGTGGAATGGTGCTGCTCAAGGCCACTCTGTAGCTACTCCCAAGACCTAGGGAGGCTCACAGCAAAGTGGTCCTCCCAACTCCTCCTTTGGCCAACTCTAGCATCAATGTGAAAATCCACTTGATGAATGGGCTCCAAGGGATTCTTGTGTGAGGGACTTGGGTGAAAATATTGTGTAGCACCAACTCCTTTCAGATATCCTCCCCTAGAAGAAGTCCTCTGACCACAAGCTTCCAAGGATCACTCTGCTCTACCGTGCTGGATCAATAATCCCCAACCCTCCTTGAGGTGGCATGGTAAACTGCGAGGATACCTTTGTAAGACATAGGGAACTGGAACATGCTCATCACCACCAAGCCATGCCCTATATAGGCCCTTGGCCTGCTAAATATAGGGACCTCCTTTACTGCATGTCCGTCCTGGCCCTTGGCCGTGCCTGGTCTTACCCTTGGCATGACATTACTCCCCCTTTGGAGAAGCATTTTCGTCCTCAAAAACAAGAGTGATGATACATTAATGTTTTCTATAGTGGCATCCTTCATGGATCCAACTGTTTGGTTGATCAGAACACGGTTCAGCAGGAGGTTCAATGAAACCAAGAGTAACATCTTGATTTTTCACATTGTTGTCCATTTGCAACCATCTTGTGTTACCGATTCCTATCCAATCATAGTGTGTAGACTCCATTTAGAATACACATGAGTATGCAAAACGAGTTATCACACAAAGATGTACCCTAAAAAGTATCTCTTTTCACTTTCCATGAAAGTAACTTGCTAACATAGCTCATCAGCCAAGTTTAAGTCCTTGACTTGTTTTCCAATTTCAGCAATAAACAACCCCACCATAGCTAGTGTTCAAGGTTGAGAACTTAATTTATACATGAAGAGACTACACCTAGTTGCAAAAATGCTTTACTTATGGTAAGAAAACTCCAAGTAGAGCAATTGTTTGGTGCTAACGTATGCACTTTGCATATCTTTTAGCCCAAGATTACACTTTGTAATCTGCCTATTCCCTTGGATAACTGTCAGTACTGAGGTGTGTTTCCCCCATGGTTTACAGACAATTTTCCCAGATGATTGGTAAATGGGCATCACAATATCGTATAACATTGCTGAGGAATCAACAATGTTCAGAATAACCATCGTGGTTAACTTGAAAAATCCACAAACACCCAAACCGAGCCATGACCTCTATTGGTGATTAGTAGACCCAAACATAGAGACACTTCACACAAAGTGCAAAATGCTTCATAAGCCACTAATGTTATGAATATGCATGCCGCTCGAAATCAGCCTTTGCTAAATACTAGGGCCCATAACACCTAGTGTGCATGCATTTAGCAAAAAACAGATCCTAACCTGTATATCCATGATCATCCTTGCCAATACTTATGGAGAATGTGATGTGCGTAGCACACAGTAAAGAGGAATGTAAATAGTTCTAAAAAGAAACTAAAGACTTTCAGTGGCAATCATTTTCAAGCCTTGCTGAAATGTTTGAACCATAATAGAAGGTGAAACACTAATCACTTCTAGGGACAAACAATGAAACCTTTTCATCAACAACGCATAGCCTTGCTATATGCATAAACAACCATTCGTTAATGTTGTGTAGCAGCACTTGTATCTTAACAAGTCATTCTGAGTATCTGACAATTTCTGGCCACTGAAATTGTTCCTTATACGTCGGGCTAAAAACAATCTATAGAACGGATTTGACCAACACCTAGGGACATCGTCACGACACATAATTGAAGTAGCGGTGCCAGTGTCAGTCCCAGAGACTCATATTCTCCACATGTGGAATATGTCTCAACTAAGGATGTCTAAAAAAAGAGCATCCTTCAAGTACGAGATGTACTAATGTGTGAAGGTAACTACAAACACGATGTGACGTGCGTGAGAGGGACCCTCATGAATCTTGCTCCACACTAGCTAAACCAAACTCCTTGAGTTCCTAGACCATGTTGTTCCCATGTGACAACATATGCCAAATAAAACCCTACAAGTGGGTCCATAACTGCAAATTGCAAAAACTTATTTTGGACACTACATCCCAAATTGCATGGCTCTTACATGACCTTGTCATCTTTCTGAAGAGCAGAAATGGATGAAAGCATTCAAGCTTATTCATCCAACTTGAAAAATTCAAGCAAAAAATATGCAAGGCTGGAAATAAACCAAATCATATGCAAACCTAGAGGGTGAACATACTATGCACTGACCTGTAGTCAAAGGCACCTGTCGAAATTTCCCGTCATCAGCAAAGGCCTGGGGGAGCACTAATTTGAAATTTAGTAATATTTCACATGTAATCGTGGGTGTTGCCTTTGCAATTCAGACCCCTTGGTTAAAGAAACATTGTCAAACCCCTTGATTAAACATTGCATGAAAACTTCTCAATGAGCAGTTGTGGCCCTTGGTCCTTATGCGTGACCCCCCTTGGGTTTTCTCGTGGCATTTTATTACTTTTGAAGTTGAAATATTTCCACTACCCCTTGGAAGTTTGTGGACTTCTTTCCTTGAAACTGCAAGTGTGAAGGTTCCAAGAATGGACCATCAACCCTGACTAAGTGATTTAGTAATCACGCACTGGGTCTTACCCCAAATTGCACTCATATAGGCACTCTTAGTGCTAATAGAAGCTCCACTGAAATTGGAGTCGTATGCACAACTAGATCTTTATCACACCCAAAAATCCATAATGTGGGGTGTTTGTGAGTAGTTGTACACTCTGAAATGCTAGCTTCCACCTTACACCTTGGTAGAGATAAGACCTGACGAGTTGAAGACGTTCAAAAAACTCAACTTGACTTGCACACTTGAAGTGTGGAGTACGAAAATAATGACCAAAAAATCACTAATGGCAAGACTCTTGCTTGTCCATTTACAAACAGATGGCTCTTAGCTATACCCAAATAGGTGGTAAGTGATGGCTCTTAGCCCTTCCTATTGGCTCGTAGCCCTTACTGTTACTGTATTATCTAGGTTCACCTTTCCCACATACAAGTTGAAGAGAGAGAGAGAGAGAGAGAGAGAGAGAGAGAGAGAGAGAGAGAGAGAGAGAGAGAGAGAGAGAATGCTGGGCTGAGGAAACCCCTTATTCTAATGTGTTGTATGCCCCTTGCATATACGCCAGTTCAGACAATGTCTATGTCATAGCTTACCCGATAAGTGTACAACAGTGTATGTGTACCACGGCCTCGTAGAGAGAGGTACCATAAGTCACATCTTGAACCATCTACCTTGGATGTGAGCGTGATTGTATTAGGGTGACTTAAATACGGCACTTTGTCTATGAATAAACATACAAAATTTTTGAAGATCTCAGTCACTTACCTTGCCCTTGACAGAGTAGTTACTATTATAGCAGAAGCGTACATTGAGATGGAATTATGTCAATTTCAGTGGCGTGCCATGCACGTAGAGGTGTCCCTTGGTGACATTGACGATTCGACAGATTGAGCCGAGACCAGAAGTGCCTTGCACAATCGAGCATGGATACATCACAATGCTCCGTTGTCGACGAAAATTGTGAGCTTATATCCGCATGTTGCCGAATGCCTAGAACTGTGTGGCAATGTTGCTGAGTTGAAGTCAATGACAAGATCTTGACACTAGTTAGAAGCGTTGCTTCTCACAAGTGTCGTCAATGCAATATACTAGTTGCCTGCTATGGCCCAGTGGCTGGAGTTTTCAAAATGAAAACTCGCTTAAATATGGCTCATAGCCATATTTGCTACACGTGAGAGGTAGAATAGATATCATATACGCCCTCGTGGGATCTATAAATAAATAATAAAAAATTACAGACATCTTCACAAGTTTCCCTAAGTTCGTATGCTATTAGCATATTCCAAACTTTGGAAACCACTATGCCAAATGTCAAAGGGGAAGCCTTGCTTCACATAAGTACTCATAGAGTTCTGGTGCTCATAGCTACAGATACTCTTGCTCATAGATAGATGTCATAGCAAAAGAAAGTCGCTCTTGTCGAGCATTTACTGATTATTGACCTTGTTGAATCGGCCCCATGTACTAGAAATCAGAAAAACTTGCAAAAAATGTATTGTGCATCTGCTTTGCTTGATTACATTGTCCTTGATATATACGTAGATATTGTCCTTGACATATACGTAGATATAGAGCCCTGCTTCTAGACTCCTTGCTTCCCCCTTCCAAGACGTATCAAGAGATGTTAGTTAACAAGATCGATGGCCAATAAGTGCATGGAGCCGTGCTCCTCCTCATTGCATGGCCAAAACTAACAGCAAGAACTGAGGACCATTTTGCATTAATGCCAGAGGAGTTGTCGAGGAGGCTTACAAGTCAGAGACCATGCCTGCCTTGCCCTTACTGCTACGTAACTTTGCCTTGTTGGAGCCTTGCTCCGTTGTGAAAACATGATGGAAGCACCATCGTGTAGCTTATGACGGTGGTATACAAAAAGTAATTCTCACCAATTTGTGGCTTTGTCAAGAAAAATGCCGTACCAAAGGCATGTAAACATTTACCTTAACACTAGGTTGGTAACCTAACAGGACATAAAAGTGTCCTTTAATGGTTTTGAAAAAAACCTCCAAAACCATAGTAGATCCACTCATTTTGTAAAATCCTTTCATGAGGTTATAGTTCAAGGCCTACTACACATGGAAAAAATAAGATACTTGTAAAATTTCTCATCTTTTGGTCACACCAAGCCTCCAAAGTTGATGGACCAGTACATTTTCATCAAAAAAATCATTTCTTTCGTTTTTTTGTATAAAAATAAGATTAGGGATTTTTGTAGGACTTGAGATAAATTCCCTAGTTAACTTCAATGGGTTGGTGATCAGAACATATGATTGCTTCTCACTCACTATTTTTTGTTTTGCCAAAAGAAATAGGTACAAAAAAGTTGAACTTTTACCATTCTGCAAACCTATCATCAAAGATTCTATAGCCACGCTGAATACAAATAATATATGCATGTTTTCTTAGTTCCCTATTGTCCTTTAGGTTCATAAGGACCCATGGAGCATGTAAAAAGAATAATACATCTCTTACCAAGGGGAATCTTGGGGACAAAGATGAAGTGCTAAATACAGCAAACATGAAAAAACTGGGTTCAACATTATGAGTTGTAGAATCCCATAGAAACTATTGAATATCTAGCCAAATTTGATCCTTATGACTATATATGGTTACTACCTACAAAATGCATATAGTTGTCACAAGAAACTAGAAATATTGAAAAAGCTATACTTGATATACTAGAATGTTTCGTTTTCTTCTATAATAGAAAAAATCAACCATCGTTGTGTACTATGAAAAATAGGGTATTAGGTGCCCCAAAACTCAAGGAATATTAGCTTTATGTTACAATATGGGACATAGAAAATCAAAACTACATTTGGATATCATGAAAGCCACCAAAAAAATCATAGAAGAGCTAAAATTGGCTAAAAAACAGGATTTGACAATTTTTGTAATTTGGTCATAACTTACAACTTTAACATTTATTTCTCCCTAGAAGAATCAGGACATGTTGAGGACTACTAAAGATAGTTCTCTAGCATTATAGACCTCACAAACATGGATTCTAGAGTGGTATAGTTGCAAAAAGTTGAAAAAAGCCAAAAACAAGACCCGTTTTTTCACACAGTTTAGGTTGTGAAATGTTGTGCAAGGACAAGGTTAAAGATGGAATTGATATTCCAAAAAAATGTCAAGTTTTTTTCAGCTCATGAGAAAACTTTCTAGATAGATATCACCTCAAAATCCATTTTGAAACTCTTGACATAATTCAAGGAAAATGGTCACTTAACAGGACATAAAAGTGTCCCAGGACATAAAAGTGTCCCATTACCAACCTAGTGTTAATGGCACAAACAAAGCTTAAACAAAAACAATTAGTCGGCCATGCCAACATCTGTACCGTATTGCAGGCCCCGCCTGTACTTTCCTGAATTCAATTGGATGACAGTACCAATTGGTAGAAACCTCGCGGCCGTTTTGAATAAGATCACATGTCTAAGCATGTCACCATAAGTGTTGACATTGTAGTCCGGGTTTGGGTATTGTTGTCTTCATGAACCATTCGTGTATGTTTTGCCTGAAAACTTTAGTCATATACAAAAATTGTAAACCTTATTGAGATGTGTACCTCCTTTGCATGTCAAATTTATGCAGTGGCATTTGGACGAATCTTCTAATCCTATGACAAGCTGGTCCTTTCATGATCGATGTACTTTACATGGCTTGCATGTTTCTTGCCTCTTGCGGAGTGTTGTGGGAAAGGCGTCAGTGCGTCTACTTCCTTGCATTCAAGAAATCTGCTGCAACCAAAATTTACGAGTAAAAAACCATGCCTAGGTTGGCACGTGTTACGCCTTGAGGGCCATGCATGTGGCCATGATTACCACGCTGGTTGTGTGGGAAAAGCCACTGGGGTAGCCTTAGGGCACCCACTCAATCAACAAACAAAAAATAAAATTAAAAAATGCAATTTAAATTCGACCTGCAACCATGGCAAATTCAAATCTGCAGCGCAGCAAAGGATACGCAGAAGGGGAAGCCGATCTACGGTACTAGGGCGTTCACGTCAGAGTCAAAAAGCCCTGCTATTTTCAGCACGATCTCGGTGATCCCAGCCTTGCTAGGTTTCATGGACACGATTTCTCCCCTCCCTTTGCCTAAGCGGTGGTTCGTGCTGTCCTTTGGCTTGCAAAAAACCTCCATAGGAGGGGTCGTTCCTGCAGTTGAGTACTCTATCGGCCTGTCCTACCCGAGAGAGACCTTGCGTGGTGAAAGAGACCATCGCGTCCATGCCAAGAGGGAAAGATCCACATATTGGCAGCAGCTGTCTTCCATGCTTGAAGAAGAGAGAGAGAGAGAGAGAGAGAGAGAGAGAGAGAGAGAGAGAGAGAGAGAGAACGGAAGAGAAGGCCATGCTTCTTTGTTGCATCCTTCACGAGGGAGAGAGAGAGAGAGAGAGAGAGAATGAGAGAGAAGGCCATGCTTCTTCCCCTCCTCCATGGTTGCTCCCTCCCTGAGCTCCGATACCAGTGTAAGACATAGGGAAGTGGAATATGCTCATCACCACACAACCATGCCCTATATAGGCCCTTGGCCTACTAAATATAGGGACCCCCTTGACTTCATGTCTGTCGTGGCCCTTGGCCGTGCCTGGTCCTACCCTTGGCATGACAACCTTGGTTGATCGATTGTGTGTAACGCTTTGACCATAGAAAGTTCTTGAGTAGCCTCTCCAGCTGGCTGATGCAAGAGCTCAAGAAGATCCAGCAAGATGTGATGTACTACATAGTAGTCAAAAGCACATGGTTGGCCACCACAACTTTGCCAGCCAAAGAAAGCCATGTCGAGATCCTATGTAGTAGTTTCCTCCTAACAAAAAGGAGGAGAGGAGCATTCTCCTGCTTTGGAGGTAGATCCAAACCAACCTGACAACCCAAGTAATGTATTGAAGTCCCTAGGGAGATGCACTTGAAGCCCTCTCCAGGCAACAAGCTAGGCATTGAATCACTAAATGATCAATGCTCCCGATCTACAAAAAAACACCTCAAGTCCTTGCTCACACCTGTGTAGATTGACCTCTTGGCCCTCCAAGTACATGCATGAGTCATCAGCAAACTATGCAGCCAACAACTCATCTCCCCTAATAGAAAGCTCTAAACCATGCAAACCAACGTCTTGTGAAGTAAAAAATTTCTCATTGCCTCAACATAGAAGAGAAAAAGGAAGGGGACAGGAGGGCAACCCTATCTAACCAAACGCATGAGTATGAAGCCTTCCCCTCTTCCCCCTACTAAAAGCACTTGACTATGCACACATCTGTAGAGAGTTGGCACTACTTCTATCCAAGCATCTAGAAACCCCATCCTATGCAGAGTGCTTTTCAAAAAAATCCAAGCCAACTTTGTCATATGCCTTCTCAAAATCAAGGAGTATCACAAGATCCTCTCCTTGGAGACGTGCAAGGATAGACGCCTCTGAAAATTTTAAGATGTTGTCAAGGATATTGTTCTCCTTGACAAAACCTGTTTGTGTCTCATGTATAATGCTCTCAAGTAGCGGTTGAATTCTCAAACTCAGAGCCTTTGCTAAGATTTTGTAGCTTGAGTTGAGAATGGTGATGGGACGCCACCGCCAAATCTTATCCAATGAGCCTCCCTCCTTGGGGATAAGGTATAGCAGACCCTCATGTTTTCAGGCATCTCTCTAGTGTACACAATGTGCTAGTAAGAGATACAAAGATCCTGACCAAGCAGCTCCTAGACTCCAAGAAGAAGCTGGGAGTCAAACCATCCTCTATTGGGCAGTTACCCTAGAGGCATGCCCTCAGGGCCTCATGGAGCTCCTCCAACCAAAGAGTCATCTCTAGTCTTTGACGCATCTCCTTAGTAAGTAGGCAAGGCATCTACATCCAAACTTGCTCTCTACATGCATTCTTGCACTCTGGCTATGGCTTAGTTGAGAGCAACTCACGGTAATATCTAGTAGCAAGTGCACACATATCCTCAGGATCCATAGCAATTGACCCATCAGGTCTCCTCAACTGACAATCACTAGTGTGCACATAGTGAGGACCCAAAATATCAAACAACTCAGGAGTAACTCTGTCTCCCACCTGGTTCCACTAAGATGCCTCACAATGGAAGGAAAACTCATGAAGATGCTTCTCAATGGTGATCAGATCAAGCCTACTCCATGTGCTCCTTCAACCAAGAGCTATCAAGGTGGCACTCATGCATCCTTGGAAGGGACGTAATGCTCCATCGGAGATGCTTCTTCTCCTTGTTGGTTTCATCCAAGGGAGCCATGGCCTCTAAGTGACTAAAATCAAAAATTCTAGTCGCCACTTTACTATCATGTGTGCCTTGAGTGCCCAAACTCTCTATCAAAAGAGCCACCACCCGCTCTCTAAGCATTGTATCCAATAGAATCATCTCAGGCATGTGCAACATGGCACTCCCACTCCTCTTCCTATCTGCCAAAGTAAGAATCACTAGTGCATGATCAAAAAGGTAGTCCTTGCCAAAATGCATATAGATCCTCCCGTGTCACAAATGCAGTCACTAGCCTAGAAGTGATTTATCCAAGATAGATTCATGCCCCCTACTCTGTGGTCATATCGAGAGAAAGATAGTCTAATTGGCGATTGCAAAAATCTTGCATGCTACCAAACATCTAAATTCCTCAAGGTCACAATAGCACGACTATCTCCAATTCTATATGAAGGGACCTCCAAGATGTTGAAGTCCACTCCAACACACCATTACTTTACTTTAGGCAAAGAATTCACAATGTGTGACCCAAACTCAGCTCATGCACTCTCATGGTTGGGTGCATAGATGTTCATGAATCCCATGAGGCAACCATGAACCTGCATAGTCATCCGTTCCAACACACCACTATTTTACTTTAGGCACAGAATTCACAATGTGTGACCCAAACTTCTCGTGCACTCTCATGGTTGGGTGCATAGATGTTCATGAATCCCATGAGGCAACCATGAACCTGCATATTCATCCGCTAGGCCCTACCTAGTGAGAGAGGACTTTTTGAAATGGGGCCTCTAAACCAAAACCAATGAACCAGTCCTTACAAAATACACATGAATGATGCACACACACTACTTGGGGCACCATCTTCTTTTGGGAATGGAGAATGGAACCAAATCAAACAACACATGCCAACACCCACTCAAGCAATGCGCTTTGAGAACCCCTTACCATACATGTTTTGGACACTTGAAACCACCAACAATTTAAGCAGTATAAATCGATGCACTGAAAGAAAATATACAATTCATGGACTTGTTTTCACCTTCTCCCATAAGAGAAACACATAAGACATCTACACTCCTCTTCACTTAAGTACACATCAAAGACCATATGCACAGACGTGCCTCTCCCACAAAGAGATGACTTACAACAAACTACGACGTGCATAGAAATGCCACGACAAATACGATCACCATAAGATTGATCCACATGCATATGTGATGAAAACAAAAGCGATTTGGATCAAGAATGATCTTTAACCTAATTTGAGTGAGTGTGGAGAAAAAACCCAAAGGAAAATTAAGAATAAAACACTTACTCGATTTTGCACAAGTTTAAGTGGCGGAAAGACTTTGGCAAACCATCGCAGTTGCACTTCTTGATTTTTGAAGATGCTCGATGCTCATTGAACATGAGAATGGGAGAGATGACTTGATGCTCATTAAAGATGAGAATGACAGAGATAATGATGTATTTATGTACTATTGAGGTGCTACAAAATTTATTGGATTGATGGGATAAGAGATTATAGAATAGGGAGAGGGGAATAGAATGGCATTTCCTCCAAAGAGGAGGGCTAGATCGAGAGATTGAGATGTGAGTTAGAGAGAGTTTATGGGTTTCTCTACTATTGGTCAAGACCAAAATGCAATTGGGACAGGTGTGTGGTGGTTATTATTGATGAGTCTAACAATAGTTTGATTTAACAAACTATTGAACCATACAATGGGACTAGAGACCAAACAAGGTTTACATAAATACATAACAAAACGTCTTTATAGTAAACACAAATGACAAAGACAAGATTGTACAAATGACAACATTTAGAATGGATTTATTGCATATATATATTTATCAAGGAAGTGTTTACAAGTACAAAAAACAAAACCAAACACTGGATGATCTCCAACTATTACTGCAGTTCCCTTCGTAATCCCAAGGAAGGAACCTCTTACCTGCCACCATCCAAGAACACAAGCACGTCAGTACTGGCATTACTTGGGAAGACAGATGACAATGACCCCTTCCCCTTGTCATCGGTGTCCAAAATTACCAAGAAACTAATAGCTAAGCAGAGATCAAATTTATGACAAAAATAAAATGAACCACATTTTGGATATCTTTAAGATTATGTATGCTTATCAATTTCTATTCAAAATCTGCAAAAATATTCTTACTTCTATGTTATGAAAAGTCCTTGTAATCCAAGGTTCCCACAATAGTCTAAAGTCAAGAGTTTATTGATGTTTATGTACCATTCCGTCATCTAGATTACCAATCTCTAAAAAGTAAAAATTTAGACACCATTTCCTTTATACAACAGCGGATAGATTTTCAAATTTCTAGCCAAATCCATCTCTACTGAGACCCTCACAGGAGGTTAACGGCCGTCACAAAAATGAAAAAAAGTTCAAAATCTATAATGTCCTTGTAGTTTTATTCTTCCAAAGTTAATAACCCTGCATCTATTAACAATACCAGTTCAACACTATCTGAGTACATATTGCACTTTTTCTTGCCAAGAAAAATCTGCAAAACAAATGTCTAAAATTATATATTTGAGAGTGCAAATCCTATGAAAGCCATCATGTTTATGTCTATGTGCAAAGCGATAGTATGCCAACAAAACCAGAACCAATCAAAAACTAAGCAGACTCCATATACCAAACAAAGTACTGAATAGGTTTCGTTCACAGATTAAAGTATTTTTTGCGCCAATTAGGAAATTGATATGCTTTATCATAAAGCAAGAATGAATATCACATCATAAATTCTGATTCTGGACATAAGTTAGCAACAAAGTTGCTCCATATCAATATTCCCATCACTCGAAGTCACCTCAGTCCAATAGAGCAACAACTTTCAACCAAAAAATTCCATTTCTAATTTCTCAAATGCTAAAACCTCCCAAAAAAAAAATTGGTAGCTTCATGTTTGTGTTTTAAGAAATTTCCAATATTGCAGCCAGAAGATATAAAGTTAAAAGACAGACGTAGAAGTCCATCTGTAAAATCATCATACCAAGCATGTCATTATGTGAGAAAACCAACATGCGGCTCAAGATCCAACATCCACCCACATGCTGCTCACAAAACTCAAGTGTGTCTTTAAGATGGAGATGGACCATCAGACTTGGACAATGATAACCATTCATATTCTACCAAAGTGCATGTAGTGTGTTAATTTACAGGTCATCCTCACGCAAACCAATTACTTTCTATGTATAAGAAAACCTCTATGTCATGCAATGGGCCTTTGAATCATACATTCCATCTTTCTTTATCGTACATGTGTCTCAACATTTCAAAAATTTAAGCAGCAATTTTTTTGTATTCCGATAGTTATAGAAAATCCATAGGCTGCCATCTCTTGCAAGGCCCTCACAGGAGGTTGTCGACAATAGAACACGAGTAAAATCCAACACGATGACTTTATGGTCGTTAACCATCCATCTATATTATCAAATTAAGGATGTAATTATTTTAAGAAATCCAAACCAAGTAGTAGTCAACCTTCTTACAAGAATTCATTCACCAAATTATTACCACAATTCACGGCGTAGGTAGTTATTAGTGGTGAAGGATCCCACTTCTGGTCTACCAAAGCCATGTTGCTAGGTAGAAGTTTTGAGTATCTTTTCTGGTCCTCAATGTCTATAATGTATATACTTTCATATATGCTACAGACTTAGCTTTGTTTTTTGTTACAGATCCAACATATCATGTACATAAAATAAATTACAAGATTAAAAACTCGCATACGCTGAGTAAGTGCAGATGCACCTACCTATAGGTCATGTTTTCTTTTTGACATTATCTCCAATGTGTAGGCAATAGAAGCTGGATGTAGATCTTCACAGTAGTAGATGTGTATTTTGTTGTTCTCCTGTATGTGTGTGTGTGGCGAAGGAGTCAACAGTGGAGAAAGAATCGTGCATGAGCCATCAGGTAGGCATGGTACTGATAGCCATTTTTCGGCTCTCCATAATTGCCATAGTAAGTTACTCCACCCTACCAAAATCACCCAAACACTATGGCTATCCCTACCATTTCACTGTAAATAGGCGTGTGTGAGTTAGGGGACTTTTCCCATATTTTCTTAAAAACCCTAAATTAGCTAGTCACTGGGCTAGTTGAGCCAAAAAAATAAAAAATAATAAAAAATAAAAGTATATTATGGCCTCTTTGTGTGTAAATATTTCATTGTATATATGGCCTAAATATAGGGATTTTTTATAATTATTTTGGTATTTTATTTAAATATTTCTACTTAGGTGTGTGTTTTATTAAACCTATGTACACCTTCTTTCATCCTCTTACACCATAATTATATTTTTTGCCAATATGTACATACTCTAACCTCATATTTTTCCTTTATACAAATCACTCCCACATTTTCACCCTCACCCTCGTGAAAACAAAAAATTGATTTCTACTCATTGGTTACTTTTATTATATTATTTACTTGCATACCTTTCCCTCTTTCACCCAAAATAATCCAAGGAGGGACCATATCATATGATTCCGATATCTTTCCATATCCATAACTCCTTCATATTTTTATTATTATTTTTACTCATTATTCTAACACCATGTGCTCATTGAGCTAAAGTCCATGAATAGTCCATACACTAGTCCCACCATGTATATATTTTTTATTTCACCAATAATCCTCCTCCATGCATGGGTCAAGGGAAACTTGAATGCTTTGTATTATAATATGACAAAGGAGGGGCTCACTCTTGGATGCATTGTACAAATTCAACAAAGGAGGGGGCCACTAAAAGACTTTTGCAGGCATAAAAAACAGGCTTTTTGGTGAGAATTTTGGCACCTATCTCCACTCCGAATTTGGAGCGGTGGTCAAAAGAGAAAATGTAGCCCACGCTTTGAATAATCACCTCAAATGTTTTCATGATTTTTGGAGCTACCAGCGGTGAGCTATGATTTTTTGAGTGGACCCCAGCCTGCCCACTTTTCTCACAAGTAGCCCTTAGTCTTCTCTCACCCTTCCACACACCTACTCACTCTTACACATCCCTCCCTCTCCTTCCCTCACTCAAACCTGCAATTTCCATGGCTTCTCCCACCCTCCTCACCATTACCCTTCTCTCTCATCCCTATAGTTCTTTTATGAACCTCTACATACATACACCCTCTCCATGTCTCTCTCTATTGCTTGTATGTTACAATTTCATTTACCTCTCCTAAAAATATCTAAAATTCAGCATCTTAACCATGATAACTTCTGCAAATTGAGGATTTTTCATCAGCAAATCCTCTTTCATCGTGGTGGTCAACCGTGGCGGCGGCGCAAAGAAGCGAAGAAGAAGAAGAAGACCAGCGGTCATTTTTTCCACAATCTACACAAGGGTGAGTTCAAGCTTCTTCAAAGCTTCACCATCTCAATGATTCTCTTTTAATTCACCCCTCTTCCTTCATCAAATCAACTCACTCTACCCATTGTAAATGTAACATTAACTTTCTAGTGATTACTAACGACTAGCATACTAACACAAAATAGCATTGACCTAACCATAAAAGACACCTCACCTCAAGACATGTGTATAGTAACACACTCTCTCTCTCTCTCTCTCTTTCTCTCTCCTTACTTACTTTCACCTTATCTACCATCAATAATGCTCTCGTTTGAGCCCACACCCATGACTCAAGCAGACAAAGAAGGCCCGCAATGTTTTGATATTCAAAAAAATCATAATCCTGATTTGTTAGCTTGTAAATTAGGATTTCCAATAATCTTTATGAGGGGTCTCCAACCTATAAATAGACCCCGCTCCTTCTTGTAAAACAACCTCCAACATCTCACATAGCACCCCAACACTCTATGCGTGAGGAGAGACTTAGGTGTAGCAACCACTTGTGAGCTTCACTCTTGGTGTGAGAGAAGCTTTCAAGCTACACATTGCAAGTGAGAGAGCGTGAGTTTCACAAATCTCAAAACCACTATTGTATATGCTCCTTTATCATCAATAAATTGAGGTTTGGTGCATCAAAGGCGTGATTCGACGTTCAAATCTTCGTCCTTCCATTTGTGCAATACGGTTTGGTGAATTCAAGGTGACTTGTGTATTTTGAGTTTTTATCAGTTGATCTTGATTTTAGAAAGTGTTTTAGTGTGTTTTTCATTGCCAATTTTGTGTCCATTGTAAGAGGGTATTGTGGTGAGAGGTCTCCCACACCCTAAGACAGTGTGTGTGTGTTTTGGCAATGAGTAGCAATCACTAAGCATTGAGTGAGTTTTGTACAAGTTCTACGATAGCATCATAACGAACCATCTCCATTTGCAAGTCACAAATAAGGTATCACGCAAGATCCTTTCCTCTCTCTCTTCCCTTTGCTCTAGCTCTCTCTGGTCCATTTCATGTGTGTCTCGGTGTGAGGTTGCTTGTGTGTGTTGTGTGGTGCATCTTCTTGGTTGTGCCAAAATCTCTCTTGCGTCCTAGTTCGCATACCATAACTAGGTGGTGCCCCTATCTTGTTTGGGTTTGGCTGTGGGTTTGTTGTTGTGTTGTGCTTGTGGTTGCCCCAGCCCCAATTGAGCAGCACGGGAGCCTTGAGGGGTGTTTAGAGGTCGCCTCTCTTGTTGCCCGCCCCGGACCGCCTCAATTTTGGTGCCCCCACTGAGGAGCGATTGTGTGCTTATTGTTGTTGTATTGCATGAATGCTTGAATTTCAGCATAATCGTGTAGATTATATGAATCATGAAAACATGTATGACCGAGGTTAATTTCAAGGAAACAAAAATTGATCTAGAATATGGTTCGGATTATGCATAACATAAGAAAGGAAAAAAACATTTTCACATAAGAATCTAGAATTCATGCTGAAAGACCTTTCAAAACTTTGTGTAGTTAGTTGATGATTGTTTGGAACTAATCTTTTTGTGGTTCTAGCATTGAGAGACTATGACACGCTATACCTTTGATGATATCCCAATCTTCTTCGGAAATCTAGAAGAAGATGTTGATGATTTTCTTGCTGATTTTAGAATGGTTTGTCGTATCCTTGGTAAAAGGGATGACATTGAAAAAGGGGATTTTCTATTGCTATGCCTTAGAGGCAACGCTGAGAAATGGTTTTGGAGTATGTCTTCTCAGATTGAAGATGGATATACCCAAATTTCCAAAGCTTTGAAGGCCAAATTCTCTAAAGTTCCAACAACGGAGAAAGCATGGGCTTCACTACGGAGACTTCAACAACATGGTGAAGACTACTATGCTTATGAGGATATTTTTTCTCGTCAATGGGAAGGATGTGGATTTAGTTCTACATTTCCAGATTATGTAAAAATGGATCAATTTATTTCGGGTTTGTCTCCTTTCCTAAAGACTAAGGTTACTTGTAGTGGACCCTCTACCTTTGAAGAAGCGGTCACTATTGCCCGAAGGAAGTTTCACAAGTACTTCTACATCAAAAATGGTTTCCATCATGCTGGAAGAACCAACCATCATGAAAGTGTTTCTATCAAGGAGTCATCTCTTTTGCCATACTTGTCTCCTTCTACTCCGACAAATGTTGAAGAAGTTACTTACATGCCAACTGATTATTCAAGTGCTAAAGTGTGTGGCCAAGATTCAAATGTGGAATCTCTTTCTTCTACCTTTATCACAAGCATGCAAAAAACGACACAAGATATCTCAAATGGCATTGATGTTTCAATAATGGATATATCCAACCTTTTGGCGGAGGATCAATTTCTAGTCCGAGCAGACGAAGCTTTTGTGCAACATGACTCTATGGAGAATGAAGACCTTGAAGGTAACTTTGATCTTATGGAATGTTCTGAGAGTGTATCTTGTCTAAAAGAAAAGAGTGAAGAAGAAGATGAAATCATAGGTGGACAGATCATAGACCACATTGATCATAAAGAGATGATTGTGTACGTGGAATGCCAACTCCAAAACAAAGTAGAAGAGTGTGAGTTGAATCCATGTGAGGATAATCTCAAAGAAGTGTTTGAGGATGTTGAAAAGCATTGGTATGACCCATGCATGTTAAGCATGGAGGAACCTATCATGCAAGAAGCCAAATGTTTCACAAAATCAAACAGTAATCCATTAACCTTTGAAGTGGTACGATGTGAGGAGTTACAACCTTGCCAAAGGGGGGGCTTAGAAGGGGATGAAGAACATGGGAGAGTAGTAAAAGATAAAATCATAAAAGGAAACTATCAGAAGGGTATCATTCTCTCCAATGGTGTTTTAGTGGTTGGCTCTTCATTCATGGGACAATCTCTTAGCAAGAAAATTCAAGCTTTTGAAGCCCCAATCATCTTCACATTGGGTTTCACCTCTTTAAGGTCAACTTCTCCTCTCTTCACATATAAATTTCATCGGGGACACCATACCTTCTTAAGTGGAAGAGGACATGAATACTTGGTGATAAACGGATGTTTCCAAATCTTCTTCACTTGGTTCTTTGTTGTATGGAGGTCGCACATTGTGATGCTTCTGGTATTCATCATAGATGAAAAACTTGTTGATTGCTACATGTGGATATTTCATCAATCAGTACCAAAATCTATTCTCTTCCAATGTGTTGGAAGCTATAGAAACCTTCATCTATTATCTACTTATGTGGTAAACTATCTGCAATATCTTTCAATAGCAGCTGGAAGCATGGATCAAGATTTCCTAAATCATAAAGGTCATAGAATTTTTTACTTGATGAGCCTACCCAGGTTGAATGAAATTTATGAGCTACAGTTCAGGAATTTGCTCATACAAGATCTTGAAGATCGTAGCAGATACATCAACTTTATACAAGAGGAAGAGAAACCAATCTTTTATATCACATTCATAGTGATAGATGCAATGATGGAAAACAGTAAAATCTACAAGTTTATTCAACCAAAATCAGTAAGTGATTCCATACCATACATCTGGCTTTGGGAAAGATATTTCAAGATCTTTGATCCTGGGGGATGCTTATGGAAACTTTCTCAATGGATGAGGTTTACTCTGTCACTTCATTTCATCTTGCTATTGACTCGGAGAACCTTCTATATCACACAAGGTTTTTTAATCATACAACAAAGGTTCTTCAAAGATAAGAGCAGACAAAGACAGACGTTACATAATATACATGTTGTATGATCAGATAAATGGTACATGAATGTACCATTATCTAAGGGGGGGGCTAATGATAGCCGTTTTTCGGCTCTCCATAATTGCCATAGTAAGTTACTCCACCCTACCAAAATCACCCAAACACTATGGCTATCCCTACCATTTCACTGTAAATAGGCGTGTGTGAGTTAGGGGACTTTTCCCATATTTTCTTAAAAACCCTAAATTAGCTAGTCACTGGGCTAGTTGAGCCAAAAAAATAAAAAATAATAAAAAATAAAAGTATATTATGGCCTCTTTGTGTGTAAATATTTCATTGTATATATGGCCTAAATATAGGGATTTTTTATAATTATTTTGGTATTTTATTTAAATATTTTTACTTAGGTGTGTGTTTTATTAAACCTATGTACACCTTCTTTCATCCTTTTACACCATAATTATATTTTTTGCCAATATGTACATACTCTAACCTCATATTTTTCCTTTATACAAATCACTCCCACATTTTCACCCTCACCCTCGTGAAAACAAAAAATTGATTTCTACTCATTGGTTACTTTTATTATATTATTTACTTGCATACCTTTCCCTCTTTCACCCAAAATAATCCAAGGAGGGACCATATCATATGATTCCGATATCTTTCCATATCCATAACTCCTTCATATTTTTATTATTATTTTTACTCATTATTCTAACACCATGTGCTCATTGAGCTAAAGTCCATGAATAGTCCATACACTAGTCCCACCATGTATATATTTTTTATTTCACCAATAATCCTCCTCCATGCATGGGTCAAGGGAAACTTGAATGCTTTGTATTATAATATGACAAAGGAGGGGCTCACTCTTGGATGCATTGTACAAATTCAACAAAGGAGGGGGCCACTAAAAGACTTTTGCAGGCATAAAAAACAGGCTTTTTGGTGAGAATTTTGGCACCTATCTCCACTCCGAATTTGGAGCGGTGGTCAAAAGATAAAATGTAGCCCACGCTTTGAATAATCACCTCAAATTGTTTCATGATTTTTGGAGCTACCAGCGGTGAGCTATGATTTTTTGAGTGGACCCCAGTCTGCCCACTTTTCTCACAAGTAGCCCTTAGTCTTCTCTCACCCTTCCACACACCTACTCACTCTTACACATCCCTCCCTCTCCTTCCCTCACTCAAACCTGCAATTTCCATGGCTTCTCCCACCCTCCTCACCATTACCCTTCTCTCTCATCCCTATAGTTCTTTTATGAACCTCTACATACATACACCCTCTCCATGTCTCTCTCTATTGCTTGTATGTTACAATTTCATTTACCTCTCCTAAAAATATCTAAAATTCAGCATCTTAACCATGATAACTTCTGCAAATTGAGGATTTTTCATCAGCAAATCCTCTTTCATCGTGGTGGTCAACCGTGGCGGCGGCGCAAAGAAGCGAAGAAGAAGAAGAAGACCAGCGGTCATTTTTTCCACAATCTACACAAGGGTGAGTTCAAGCTTCTTCAAAGCTTCACCATCTCAATGATTCTCTTTTAATTCACCCCTCTTCCTTCATCAAATCAACTCACTCTACCCATTGTAAATGTAACATTAACTTTCTAGTGATTACTAACGACTAGCATACTAACACAAAATAGCATTGACCTAACCATAAAAGACACCTCACCTCAAGACATGTGTATAGTAACACTCTCTCTCTCTCTCTCTCTTTCTCTCTCCTTACTTACTTTCACCTTATCTACCATCAATAATGCTCTCGTTTGAGCCCACACCCATGACTCAAGCAGACAAAGAAGGCCCGCAATGTTTTGATATTCAAAAAAATCATAATCCTGATTTGTTAGCTTGTAAATTAGGATTTCCAATAATCTTTATGAGTGGTCTCCAACCTATAAATAGACCCCGCTCCTTCTTGTAAAACAACCTCCAACATCTCACATAGCACCCCAACACTCTATGCGTGAGGAGAGACTTAGGTGTAGCAACCAATTGTGAGCTTCACTCTTGGTGTGAGAGAAGCTTTCAAGCTACACATTGCAAGTGAGAGAGCGTGAGTTTCACAAATCTCAAAACCACTATTGTATATGCTCCTTTATCATCAATAAATTGAGGTTTGGTGCATCAAAGGCGTGATTCGACGTTCAAATCTTCGTCCTTCCATTTGTGCAATACGGTTTGGTGAATTCAAGGTGACTTGTGTATTTTGAGTTTTTATCAGTTGATCTTGATTTTAGAAAGTGTTTTAGTGTGTTTTTCATTGCCAATTTTGTGTCCATTGTAAGAGGGTATTGTGGTGAGAGGTCTCCCACACCCTAAGACAGTGTGTGTGTGTTTTGGCAATGAGTAGCAATCACTAAGCATTGAGTGAGTTTTGTACAAGTTCTACGATAGCATCATAACGAACCATCTCCATTTGCAAGTCACAAATAAGGTATCACGCAAGATCCTTTCCTCTCTCTCTTCCCTTTGCTCTAGCTCTCTCTGGTCCATTTCATGTGTGTCTCGGTGTGAGGTTGCTTGTGTGTGTTGTGTGGTGCATCTTCTTGGTTGTGCCAAAATCTCTCTTGCGTCCTAGTTCGCATACCATAACTAGGTGGTGCCCCTATCTTGTTTGGGTTTGGCTGTGGGTTTGTTGTTGTGTTGTGCTTGTGGTTGCCCCAGCCCCAATTGAGCAGCACGGGAGCCTTGAGGGGTGTTTAGAGGTCGCCTCTCTTGTTGCCCGCCCCGGACCGCCTCAATTTTGGTGCCCCCACTGAGGAGCGATTGTGTGCTTATTGTTGTTGTATTGCATGAATGCTTGAATTTCAGCATAATCGTGTAGATTATATGAATCATGAAAACATGTATGACCGAGGTTAATTTCAAGGAAACAAAAATTGATCTAGAATATGGTTCGGATTATGCATAACATAAGAAAGGAAAAAAACATTTTCACATAAGAATCTAGAATTCATGCTGAAAGACCTTTCAAAACTTTGTGTAGTTAGTTGATGATTGTTTGGAACTAATCTTTGTGTGGTTCTAGCATTGAGAGACTATGACACGCTATACCTTTGATGATATCCCAATCTTCTTCGGAAATCTAGAAGAAGATGTTGATGATTTTCTTGCTGATTTTAGAATGGTTTGTCGTATCCTTGGTAAAAGGGATGACATTGAAAAAGGGGATTTTCTATTGCTATGCCTTAGAGGCAACGCTGAGAAATGGTTTTGGAGTATGTCTTCTCAGATTGAAGATGGATATACCCAAATTTCCAAAGCTTTGAAGGCCAAATTCTCTAAAGTTCCAACAACGGAGAAAGCATGGGCTTCACTACGGAGACTTCAACAACATGGTGAAGACTACTATGCTTATGAGGATATTTTTTCTCGTCAATGGGAAGGATGTGGATTTAGTTCTACATTTCCAGATTATGTAAAAATGGATCAATTTATTTCGGGTTTGTCTCCTTTCCTAAAGACTAAGGTTACTTGTAGTGGACCCTCTACCTTTGAAGAAGCGGTCACTATTGCCCGAAGGAAGTTTCACAAGTACTTCTACATCAAAAATGGTTTCCATCATGCTGGAAGAACCAACCATCATGAAAGTGTTTCTATCAAGGAGTCATCTCTTTTGCCATACTTGTCTCCTTCTACTCCGACAAATGTTGAAGAAGTTACTTACATGCCAACTGATTATTCAAGTGCTAAAGTGTGTGGCCAAGATTCAAATGTGGAATCTCTTTCTTCTACCTTTATCACAAGCATGCAAAAAACGACACAAGATATCTCAAATGGCATTGATGTTTCAATAATGGATATATCCAACCTTTTGGCGGAGGATCAATTTCTAGTCCGAGCAGACGAAGCTTTTGTGCAACATGACTCTATGGAGAATGAAGACCTTGAAGGTAACCTTGATCTTATGGAATGTTCTGAGAGTGTATCTTGTCTAAAAGAAGAGAGTGAAGAAGAAGATGAAATCATAGGTGGACAGATCATAGACCACATTGATCATAAAGAGATGATTGTGTACGTGGAATGCCAACTCCAAAACAAAGTAGAAGAGTGTGAGTTGAATCCATGTGAGGATAATCTCAAAGAAGTGTTTGAGGATGTTGAAAAGCATTGGTATGACCCATGCATGTTAAGCATGGAGGAACCTATCATGCAAGAAGCCAAATGTTTCACAAAATCAAACAGTAATCCATTAACCTTTGAAGTGGTACGATGTGAGGAGTTACAACCTTGCCAAAGGGGGGGCTTAGAAGGGGATGAAGAACATGGGAGAGTAGTAAAAGATAAAATCATAAAAGGAAACTATCAGAAGGGTATCATTCTCTCCAATGGTGTTTTAGTGGTTGGCTCTTCATTCATGGGACAATCTCTTAGCAAGAAAATTCAAGCTTTTGAAGCCCCAATCATCTTCACATTGGGTTTCACCTCTTTAAGGTCAACTTCTCCTCTCTTCACATATAAATTTCATCGGGGACACCATACCTTCTTAAGTGGAAGAGGACATGAATACTTGGTGATAAACGGATGTTTCCAAATCTTCTTCACTTGGTTCTTTGTTGTATGGAGGTCGCACATTGTGATGCTTCTGGTATTCATCATAGATGAAAAACTTGTTGATTGCTACATGTGGATATTTCATCAATCAGTACCAAAATCTATTCTCTTCCAATGTGTTGGAAGCTATAGAAACCTTCATCTATTATCTACTTATGTGGTAAACTATCTGCAATATCTTTCAATAGCAGCTGGAAGCATGGATCAAGATTTCCTAAATCATAAAGGTCATAGAATTTTTTACTTGATGAGCCTACCCAGGTTGAATGAAATTTATGAGCTACAGTTCAGGAATTTGCTCATACAAGATCTTGAAGATCGTAGCAGATACATCAACTTTACACAAGAGGAAGAGAAACCAATCTTTTATATCACATTCATAGTGATAGATGCAATGATGGACAACAGTAAAATCTACAAGTTTATTCAACCAAAATCAGTAAGTGATTCCATACCATACATCTGGCTTTGGGAAAGATATTTCAAGATCTTTGATCCTGGGGGATGCTTATGGAAACTTTCTCAATGGATGAGGTTTACTCTGTCACTTCATTTCATCTTGCTATTGGCTCGGAGAACCTTCTATATCACACAAGGTTTTTTAATCATACAACAAAGGTTCTTCAAAGATAAGAGCAGACAAAGACAGACGTTACATAATATACATGTTGTATGATCAGATAAATGGTACATGAATGTACCATTATCTAAGGGGGGGGCTAATGATAGCCGTTTTTCGGCTCTCCATAATTGCCATAGTAAGTTACTCCACCCTACCAAAATCACCCAAACACTATGGCTATCCCTACCATTTCACTGTAAATAGGCGTGTGTGAGTTAGGGGACTTTTCCCATATTTTCTTAAAAACCCTAAATTAGCTAGTCACTGGGCTAGTTGAGCCAAAAAAATAAAAAATAATAAAAAATAAAAGTATATTATGGCCTCTTTGTGTGTAAATATTTCATTGTATATATGGCCTAAATATAGGGATTTTTTATAATTATTTTGGTATTTTATTTAAATATTTCTACTTAGGTGTGTGTTTTATTAAACCTATGTACACCTTCTTTCATCCTCTTACACCATAATTATATTTTTTGCCAATATGTACATACTCTAACCTCATATTTTTCCTTTATACAAATCACTCCCACATTTTCACCCTCACCCTCGTGAAAACAAAAAATTGATTTCTACTCATTGGTTACTTTTATTATATTATTTACTTGCATACCTTTCCCTCTTTCACCCAAAATAATCCAAGGAGGGACCATATCATATGATTCCGATATCTTTCCATATCCATAACTCCTTCATATTTTTATTATTATTTTTACTCATTATTCTAACACCATGTGCTCATTGAGCTAAAGTCCATGAATAGTCCATACACTAGTCCCACCATGTATATATTTTTTATTTCACCAATAATCATCCTCCATGCATGGGTCAAGGGAGACTTGAATGCTTTGTATTATAATATGACAAAGGAGGGGCTCACTCTTGGAGGCATTGTACAAATTCAACAAAGGAGGGGGCCACTAAAAGACTTTTGCAGGCATAAAAAACAGGCTTTTTGGTGAGAATTTTGGCACCTATCTCCACTCCGAATTTGGAGCGGTGGTCAAAAGAGAAAATGTAGCCCACGCTTTGAATAATCACCTCAAATTGTTTCATGATTTTTGGAGCTACCAGCGGTGAGCTATCATTTTTTGAGTGGACCCCAATCTGCCCACTTTTCTCACAAGTAGCCCTTAGTCTTCTCTCACCCTTCCACACACCTACTCACTCTTACACATCCCTCCCTCTCCTTCCCTCACTCAAACCTGCAATTTCCATGGCTTCTCCCACCCTCCTCACCATTACCCTTCTCTCTCATCCCTATAGTTCTTTTATGAACCTCTACATACATACACCCTCTCCATGTCTCTCTCTATTGCTTGTATGTTACAATTTCATTTACCTCTCCTAAAAATATCTAAAATTCAGCATCTTAACCATGATAACTTCTGCAAATTGAGGATTTTTCATCAGCAAATCCTCTTTCATCGTGGTGGTCAACCGTGGCGGCGGCGTAAAGAAGCGAAGAAGAAGAAGAAGACCAGCGGTCATTTTTTCCACAATCTACACAAGGGTGAGTTCAAGCTTCTTCAAAGCTTCACCATCTCAATGATTCTCTTTTAATTCACCCCTCTTCCTTCATCAAATCAACTCACTCTACCCATTGTAAATGTAACATTAACTTTCTAGTGATTACTAACGACTAGCATACTAACACAAAATAGCATTGACCTAACCATAAAAGACACCTCATCTCAAGACATGTGTATAGTAACACTCTCTCTCTCTCTCTCTTTCTCTCTCCTTACTTACTTTCACCTTATCTACCATCAATAATGCTCTCGTTTGAGCCCACACCCATGACTCAAGCAGACAAAGAAGGCCCGCAATGTTTTGATATTCAAAAAAAATCATAATCCTGATTTGTTAGCTTGTAAATTAGGATTTCCAATAATCTTTATGAGGGGTCTCCAACCTATAAATAGACCCCGCTCCTTCTTGTAAAACAACCTCCAACATCTCACATAGCACCCCAACACTCTATGCGTGAGGAGAGACTTAGGTGTAGCAACCACTTGTGAGCTTCACTCTTGGTGTGAGAGAAGCTTTCAAGCTACACATTGCAAGTGAGAGAGCGTGAGTTTCACAAATCTCAAAACCACTATTGTATATGCTCCTTTATCATCAATAAATTGAGGTTTGGTGCATCAAAGGCGTGATTCGACGTTCAAATCTTCGTCCTTCCATTTGTGCAATACGGTTTGGTGAATTCAAGGTGACTTGTGTATTTTGAGTTTTTATCAGTTGATCTTGATTTTAGAAAGTGTTTTAGTGTGTTTTTCATTGCCAATTTTGTGTCCATTGTAAGAGGGTATTGTGGTGAGAGGTCTCCCACACCCTAAGACAGTGTGTGTGTGTTTTGGCAATGAGTAGCAATCACTAAGCATTGAGTGAGTTTTGTACAAGTTCTACGATAGCATCATAACGAACCATCTCCATTTGCAAGTCACAAATAAGGTATCACGCAAGATCCTTTCCTCTCTCTCTTCCCTTTGCTCTAGCTCTCTCTGGTCCATTTCATGTGTGTCTCGGTGTGAGGTTGCTTGTGTGTGTTGTGTGGTGCATCTTCTTGGTTGTGCCAAAATCTCTCTTGCGTCCTAGTTCGCATACCATAACTAGGTGGTGCCCCTATCTTGTTTGGGTTTGGCTGTGGGTTTGTTGTTGTGTTGTGCTTGTGGTTGCCCCAGCCCCAATTGAGCAGCACGGGAGCCTTGAGGGGTGTTTAGAGGTCGCCTCTCTTGTTGCCCGCCCCGGACCGCCTCAATTTTGGTGCCCCCACTGAGGAGCGATTGTGTGCTTATTGTTGTTGTATTGCATGAATGCTTGAATTTCAGCATAATCGTGTAGATTATATGAATCATGAAAACATGTATGACCGAGGTTAATTTCAAGGAAACAAAAATTGATCTAGAATATGGTTCGGATTATGCATAACATAAGAAAGGAAAAAAACATTTTCACATAAGAATCTAGAATTCATGCTGAAAGACCTTTCAAAACTTTGTGTAGTTAGTTGATGATTGTTTGGAACTAATCTTTTTGTGGTTCTAGCATTGAGAGACTATGACACGCTATACCTTTGATGATATCCCAATCTTCTTCGGAAATCTAGAAGAAGATGTTGATGATTTTCTTGCTGATTTTAGAATGGTTTGTCGTATCCTTGGTAAAAGGGATGACATTGAAAAAGGGGATTTTCTATTGCTATGCCTTAGAGGCAACGCTGAGAAATGGTTTTGGAGTATGTCTTCTCAGATTGAAGATGGATATACCCAAATTTCCAAAGCTTTGAAGGCCAAATTCTCTAAAGTTCCAACAACGGAGAAAGCATGGGCTTCACTACGGAGACTTCAACAACATGGTGAAGACTACTATGCTTATGAGGATATTTTTTCTCGTCAATGGGAAGGATGTGGATTTAGTTCTACATTTCCAGATTATGTAAAAATGGATCAATTTATTTCGGGTTTGTCTCCTTTCCTAAAGACTAAGGTTACTTGTAGTGGACCCTCTACCTTTGAAGAAGCGGTCACTATTGCCCGAAGGAAGTTTCACAAGTACTTCTACATCAAAAATGGTTTCCATCATGCTGGAAGAACCAACCATCATGAAAGTGTTTCTATCAAGGAGTCATCTCTTTTGCCATACTTGTCTCCTTCTACTCCGACAAATGTTGAAGAAGTTACTTACATGCCAACTGATTATTCAAGTGCTAAAGTGTGTGGCCAAGATTCAAATGTGGAATCTCTTTCTTCTACCTTTATCACAAGCATGCAAAAAACGACACAAGATATCTCAAATGGCATTGATGTTTCAATAATGGATATATCCAACCTTTTGGCGGAGGATCAATTTCTAGTCCGAGCAGACGAAGCTTTTGTGCAACATGACTCTATGGAGAATGAAGACCTTGAAGGTAACTTTGATCTTATGGAATGTTCTGAGAGTGTATCTTGTCTAAAAGAAAAGAGTGAAGAAGAAGATGAAATCATAGGTGGACAGATCATAGACCACATTGATCATAAAGAGATGATTGTGTACGTGGAATGCCAACTCCAAAACAAAGTAGAAGAGTGTGAGTTGAATCCATGTGAGGATAATCTCAAAGAAGTGTTTGAGGATGTTGAAAAGCATTGGTATGACCCATGCATGTTAAGCATGGAGGAACCTATCATGCAAGAAGCCAAATGTTTCACAAAATCAAACAGTAATCCATTAACCTTTGAAGTGGTACGATGTGAGGAGTTACAACCTTGCCAAAGGGGGGGCTTAGAAGGGGATGAAGAACATGGGAGAGTAGTAAAAGATAAAATCATAAAAGGAAACTATCAGAAGGGTATCATTCTCTCCAATGGTGTTTTAGTGGTTGGCTCTTCATTCATGGGACAATCTCTTAGCAAGAAAATTCAAGCTTTTGAAGCCCCAATCATCTTCACATTGGGTTTCACCTCTTTAAGGTCAACTTCTCCTCTCTTCACATATAAATTTCATCGGGGACACCATACCTTCTTAAGTGGAAGAGGACATGAATACTTGGTGATAAACGGATGTTTCCAAATCTTCTTCACTTGGTTCTTTGTTGTATGGAGGTCGCACATTGTGATGCTTCTGGTATTCATCATAGATGAAAAACTTGTTGATTGCTACATGTGGATATTTCATCAATCAGTACCAAAATCTATTCTCTTCCAATGTGTTGGAAGCTATAGAAACCTTCATCTATTATCTACTTATGTGGTAAACTATCTGCAATATCTTTCAATAGCAGCTGGAAGCATGGATCAAGATTTCCTAAATCATAAAGGTCATAGAATTTTTTACTTGATGAGCCTACCCAGGTTGAATGAAATTTATGAGCTACAGTTCAGGAATTTGCTCATACAAGATCTTGAAGATCGTAGCAGATACATCAACTTTATACAAGAGGAAGAGAAACCAATCTTTTATATCACATTCATAGTGATAGATGCAATGATGGAAAACAGTAAAATCTACAAGTTTATTCAACCAAAATCAGTAAGTGATTCCATACCATACATCTGGCTTTGGGAAAGATATTTCAAGATCTTTGATCCTGGGGGATGCTTATGGAAACTTTCTCAATGGATGAGGTTTACTCTGTCACTTCATTTCATCTTGCTATTGACTCGGAGAACCTTCTATATCACACAAGGTTTTTTAATCATACAACAAAGGTTCTTCAAAGATAAGAGCAGACAAAGACAGACGTTACATAATATACATGTTGTATGATCAGATAAATGGTACATGAATGTACCATTATCTAAGGGGGGGGCTAATGATAGCCGTTTTTCGGCTCTCCATAATTGCCATAGTAAGTTACTCCACCCTACCAAAATCACCCAAACACTATGGCTATCCCTACCATTTCACTGTAAATAGGCGTGTGTGAGTTAGGGGACTTTTCCCATATTTTCTTAAAAACCCTAAATTAGCTAGTCACTGGGCTAGTTGAGCCAAAAAAATAAAAAATAATAAAAAATAAAAGTATATTATGGCCTCTTTGTGTGTAAATATTTCATTGTATATATGGCCTAAATATAGGGATTTTTTATAATTATTTTGGTATTTTATTTAAATATTTTTACTTAGGTGTGTGTTTTATTAAACCTATGTACACCTTCTTTCATCCTTTTACACCATAATTATATTTTTTGCCAATATGTACATACTCTAACCTCATATTTTTCCTTTATACAAATCACTCCCACATTTTCACCCTCACCCTCGTGAAAACAAAAAATTGATTTCTACTCATTGGTTACTTTTATTATATTATTTACTTGCATACCTTTCCCTCTTTCACCCAAAATAATCCAAGGAGGGACCATATCATATGATTCCGATATCTTTCCATATCCATAACTCCTTCATATTTTTATTATTATTTTTACTCATTATTCTAACACCATGTGCTCATTGAGCTAAAGTCCATGAATAGTCCATACACTAGTCCCACCATGTATATATTTTTTATTTCACCAATAATCCTCCTCCATGCATGGGTCAAGGGAAACTTGAATGCTTTGTATTATAATATGACAAAGGAGGGGCTCACTCTTGGATGCATTGTACAAATTCAACAAAGGAGGGGGCCACTAAAAGACTTTTGCAGGCATAAAAAACAGGCTTTTTGGTGAGAATTTTGGCACCTATCTCCACTCCGAATTTGGAGCGGTGGTCAAAAGATAAAATGTAGCCCACGCTTTGAATAATCACCTCAAATTGTTTCATGATTTTTGGAGCTACCAGCGGTGAGCTATGATTTTTTGAGTGGACCCCAGTCTGCCCACTTTTCTCACAAGTAGCCCTTAGTCTTCTCTCACCCTTCCACACACCTACTCACTCTTACACATCCCTCCCTCTCCTTCCCTCACTCAAACCTGCAATTTCCATGGCTTCTCCCACCCTCCTCACCATTACCCTTCTCTCTCATCCCTATAGTTCTTTTATGAACCTCTACATACATACACCCTCTCCATGTCTCTCTCTATTGCTTGTATGTTACAATTTCATTTACCTCTCCTAAAAATATCTAAAATTCAGCATCTTAACCATGATAACTTCTGCAAATTGAGGATTTTTCATCAGCAAATCCTCTTTCATCGTGGTGGTCAACCGTGGCGGCGGCGCAAAGAAGCGAAGAAGAAGAAGAAGACCAGCGGTCATTTTTTCCACAATCTACACAAGGGTGAGTTCAAGCTTCTTCAAAGCTTCACCATCTCAATGATTCTCTTTTAATTCACCCCTCTTCCTTCATCAAATCAACTCACTCTACCCATTGTAAATGTAACATTAACTTTCTAGTGATTACTAACGACTAGCATACTAACACAAAATAGCATTGACCTAACCATAAAAGACACCTCACCTCAAGACATGTGTATAGTAACACTCTCTCTCTCTCTCTCTCTTTCTCTCTCCTTACTTACTTTCACCTTATCTACCATCAATAATGCTCTCGTTTGAGCCCACACCCATGACTCAAGCAGACAAAGAAGGCCCGCAATGTTTTGATATTCAAAAAAATCATAATCCTGATTTGTTAGCTTGTAAATTAGGATTTCCAATAATCTTTATGAGTGGTCTCCAACCTATAAATAGACCCCGCTCCTTCTTGTAAAACAACCTCCAACATCTCACATAGCACCCCAACACTCTATGCGTGAGGAGAGACTTAGGTGTAGCAACCAATTGTGAGCTTCACTCTTGGTGTGAGAGAAGCTTTCAAGCTACACATTGCAAGTGAGAGAGCGTGAGTTTCACAAATCTCAAAACCACTATTGTATATGCTCCTTTATCATCAATAAATTGAGGTTTGGTGCATCAAAGGCGTGATTCGACGTTCAAATCTTCGTCCTTCCATTTATGCAATACGGTTTGGTGAATTCAAGGTGACTTGTGTATTTTGAGTTTTTATCAGTTGATCTTGATTTTAGAAAGTGTTTTAGTGTGTTTTTCATTGCCAATTTTGTGTCCATTGTAAGAGGGTATTGTGGTGAGAGGTCTCCCACACCCTAAGACAATGTGTGTGTGTTTTGGCAATGAGTAGCAATCACTAAGCATTGAGTGAGTTTTGTACAAGTTCTACGATAGCATCATAACGAACCATCTCCATTTGCAAGTCACAAATAAGGTATCACGCAAGATCCTTTCCTCTCTCTCTTCCCTTTGCTCTAGCTCTCTCTGGTCCATTTCATGTGTGTCTCGGTGTGAGGTTGCTTGTGTGTGTGTTGTGGTGCATCTTCTTGGTTGTGCCAAAATCTCTCTTGCGTCCTAGTTCGCATACCATAACTAGGTGGTGCCCCTATCTTGTTTGGGTTTGGCTGTGGGTTTGTTGTTGTGTTGTGCTTGTGGTTGCCCCAGCCCCAATTGAGCAGCACGGGAGCCTTGAGGGGTGTTTAGAGGTCGCCTCTCTTGTTGCCCGCCCCGGACCGCCTCAGTACCAAGTGTAAATCATGATTAGCATAAGCGGTACTTTAGACGGATTACCACCATGCTGAATGATTTTGTGTGTAGCTTTGTCATTACATCCAGATCTGTGAATAACGAAGCCAGTACCATTGCACATGAGAGAGAGAGAGAGAGAGAGAGAGAGAGAGAGAGTTTGTGTGTGTGTGTGTGTGTGTGTGTGTGTGTGTTGCATTCTAGACTCATGCATGCAAAACTGGAGAGGGTGTGTGTGTGTTTGTGTGTGTGTGGGATAGCACACACTCACCTATGACATCTCCAGCACAAGAGAGTATGCATGTGTATGCGTGTGTGAGAGCAATAGAGAGAGAGAAGGAAAGCAACTGAAGGAGCGAGCATTTTATGGCATTTGATACAACAAAAATTGCAACTTATCTTTATGGTCGCATGTGAAGGAAATTAAAGAGGCTAGCTACCAATAGTATGTGCAAGTTACCCATTTTTAAAGAGAGTTGTGTTCTTCACATGCATGTCCATGTGTTACTACATTGTGTAGGCCATGGCCATGTGTGTGTGCCCCCAATGGGATGTATAGAAAGTGTTTACACTTGATTGCAACATCGTGAGTGATGCCAAAAGGATAGTAGGAGATCATAGTTTAATGTAGCAAGAGAACATAGTCAAAAGTTGTAGCATGTGTGTGTGTGTGTGTGTGTGTGTGTGTGTGTGTGTGTGTGTGTGTGTGTGTGTGTGTGTGTGTGTGTGTGTGTGTGTGTGTGTGTGTGTGTGTGAATCGATTTATTACCTCCAGGGTGCCTAAGCCTGCAAAATGTGTGGTATTTACATGCGAACACAGAGACAAAGTTGGCGAGTAAGCGGATTCTATAGAGTGTTACTACTCCATAGAGGGTTACATAGGATTCTATAGAGGGTTACCACTCCATAAACTAGAGTCCTGTATGGAAGGGTTTGGTCCAATGTTAGCAAGAAGGTTAGCTTCGACCGACCACCCATGTAAATTTGCATAAGCTATATTGATTGCTCATGGATTTGGTAATCGGTGCCTTATCCATTTATAGTTGATACACCACTAAACATATATATGTGTGTACTTGACCAAGTTTGGTGCCCAAGAGCACCAACCCCTCCGTTTGGAATGGGTGGGTCAAGTATAACAAGCATAATGAGTTTGAGTCAGGTCCATGGAACGAAAATGGGTATGGGCTGCAAATCCTTGTCAAGGGTACTCATAATGAAAATATGCTTTTGACTGATGATTATACTGGATTCTTTTACAAGTTCTTAATGATAGTGAAGTGGGTTTTCCTGAAGATGGTTCTACATCTCTATGTTTTTGCATATGAAGGAGATATGGATGATCGATATTCAAAAAAACGTTAATATTGGTTTGTTAGCTTGTAAAATAGTATTAATCAATAACCTTATGAGGGTCCTTTGATAAAAAGGCCCCTCTCCTTCCTTTTAATTCATCTAACATAGCACACCAACACTATATGTGTAAGGAGTGACCTAAGTGTAGTCACCACTTTGTGAGCTTCACACTTTGGTGTGAGATAAGCTTTGATGCCAAATATTGTATATGAGAAAGAGTGGGGGTACATATCTCAAGTTTCTTATTGTATATACTCATCAATCATCAAAAAAATCAAGAGGTTGGTGCACAAAGGCATAATTTGGATTACAGCATCTCCTTCCCCTCGCTTGTGCCAGACAATTTGATGATGTGACTTATATATTTGGAGTTTTTTTACTTGAGCTTGTTCCTTCTAAGTATTTGTGCTTTCTTCATTGCCAAACTGGTCCATTGTAAGAGGGTGGTACGTTGAGAGGGCTCCCGCAATCATAACACAATCTACGTGTGATGGCAATGATCAACATGAAGCATGTGTTTGAATAGTCTCTGTACAAGCTGTGTGTGTGTGTGTGTAGCTGTTAAATCTTAGATAATAAGACATAATTGAATTTTTACATTCAACAGACAGCTGGCAATGGAACAAGGACTAGATATGTACAAAAACAACTTAGTATTAGAATCATTTAAGTACAATGTTTTTAGGAAAGAGATCCCCTTTCAGAAGCAAAAAGTAAATGAACTTCCCAAGTCATCAATGAGTGTTCCATCCAGAGTAAGATAGCTTGCCAAAGTAAAAAAACCTTAAAAGATAAGATAGAGTCCTTACCTGCATCCATCAAACAAGACAACAATTCAATTAGCCTTGGATGTGTTTTACAGGTATCAATGGACCATACCAGTTGTTATCCATGTCCATCTTATAAACTTTTTTTATTTTAACAAGCTTAGTGAAATTTTCTTCTTTCTCCTTCTTAATAAACCCGAGTTATTAGTGTTAACCCTCACGGCTCTTGGACACCCTATCACCTATGACGGACGTTGTATTATTTACTTGGTAGAGTCAGGTACCGGGCTTGTCGGTCCAATAGGAAAAGGGTAATAGTGATCGCCGATGAGAGGCGTACTTTAACTGGAACATTCAATGGATTAGTTGGCTAAGTATGGGTGCCCAAGTGTGAATGGGGTGAGCTCATATAAAAGTCAACTAAACCTAAAATTCACTCATTCTCTCATTTGTGCAATTGAAGAGTGCTCTTGCTCCATCTCCATCTTCTTCTTCTTCATCCCCTTGTGTGTGTGTATGCGTGATAGAGAGAGAGAGAGAGAGAGAGTGTGTGCAATCGAGCATTACGGAGGCACGATAGCGGAGCGAGGCGGTTGAACGCGGCGTAGCGGCGTCTCCCTCTTCTTTGCGGCGAGGAATCCTCCATGATAGGAAGCGTAGAGCGGTGAGTGACACACCAACGCCATCTTTGAGCTTACTAGTTTAGGCTTGTTGTGTGCTTAGAGCCATTTGTGGCTCACACATAGTGTATCGGCAAGTCCCTTGCATTGACATGTGCGATAGACGCATACATTTTTATGCCGTTGCCGGAGAATGCCATACACTAAGCTTAAATGGCACTCTGTGCTTCTTTTGTGGTGCAATTTCAATTGTAGTAAAGGTAAGGAAGGAGGGTGTGTGTGTTGAGAAGAAGGATTTTGTGTTGCTACCGTGTATTTTTTTTGTTAATGGAGTTTTCAAAGGTATTGTATTTTTTCTCTGTGTAAGGTGTTAGTATTAAGGTTGTTAGTTCTGTGTAATGTAATGTACACTAAGTAGGAAGTAAATCTGTGAGAGCTAATAGAGTGTGTTAGTATGTAACAGTAGGTGTATTAGTTGGAAGTAGGTAGGTAGAGTGTGTGTGTGCTCTCGTGCAGGCCGCGGTGACCTTATCCTTTAAAAGAAAATATAAAAAAAATAAAAATTAATTTAAAAAAAAATTTAAGGTAGGACCGGGATCAAGAATATCTCCCAGACCCAAGCCCAAGCTAACGCTCAGGCTCAGGCCTCAGTCGCCCTTTAAAATTACGAATTTTAGCTTCACACGTAGCAAAAAATCATCTTTTTTGAGGACCAACGGAGCTTCAGGTGACCGAATGTTGTGCTGTAAAGCATACCACGACCCTCTCAGTGATACACTCATTTTGAGCTATCACACTTTAATAAAAAAACCGATCATTAAAAAATATTAAAAAACATAAGAAAATGAGTGAAAATGGACGTCTAAAAAAGGTAAGCGGTTAATCTTCGAGGTTATTCGCCGACGCTTGAAGGGTGCCAAAGACACATGCATCTGCGCTCTGGTCGTGTGCTAGAGACGGAGCAACTAGAGAGAATTTCGACTTACGTGAGTTCTCATTATCCACCTACCTTAGGTTCCGGGCCCTCGGCGGGGACCCAAGGTAGTACAGACCAAGACCCGAACATAGCGGCTAGTAACTCTTCCTCTAACTACGACATCATGGAGGGTTTTCCAATGCCTAATCTCGATAGCTCAAGCCAAGACATGCATGTCATGGGTCCATGGTCCGGACAGAGCGTGCTTAGCCGCTTGAAGGAAACCTTTAGTAGAGCCACTCGCTCCGAACATGGAGCTAATGACGTAAATGAGGGGGGTGGGGAAGTAAATTCTCCATTCATGACCAACGTAGAGCCTATGCCCTTAGAGAATGTGCACGTGAATACTTCATTCATTGCACCTCCTGACTCTTCAGAGCTATTCCCCTCCGAGGTCATATTACCCGATGGTAGAAGCCTTGCCGAAGTGCAAGAGGTTGAGTGATATATCATTGCGACTAGGGAAAAGGAAGTCGAGAGCTTGAGCAAGGTGGAGCAACGAAGAGAGTTAAAAGCGAAATACCCTATGTCACTATCCTTGCTAAGAGAGCAATCAAGTGCTTTTGACTTAGAAACCGCTAAGGGCCAACCCCTAGAAAGCAATATTGCATCTAGCTCAAAGGACACCCCTAGCACCTCAATCATAGATGCGTTCTTAAATGAGAACTGGGAGTATGAACTACAAACGAAAACTCTGACCGACCTATACAGAGGTCACACCTATCACGTGGGTTGGTTAGATGTCCTACAATCCACAATGGGCACTACTAGTGTGGAGGATCAACAACAACGAGTTTGTGAGGTCATCCATAGGGTCATTGAGTTAGAGAGACAAAACAAGGGGATCAACATGCCTTCAACGGGTCTCATGAGATTCTTGGATACAGGAAAGGCTAAACAACCAAGCTTATCGCAAATGGAGACTCCCTCGGTAAGTCCAATGGATCCTCCATATGTTGTTTCTCCAGGGGTCTCAGTGCAATCTGAGCCCATAAGTGATAGCTTCACCTTTCCAAGTCTAGCTCATCTTTCCCTTGATGACACCACGGCTACCATGCCTACCCCAATGATGGACATGCCAAGAAACACGCCATGGACCTCATTTGTTAGTAAAGCACCACTACATGGTAGCTCAATGCCTCCAATAGTACCTACAAGTGTGTACCAATCGTATGCTCCTATGAGTCATCGTACTCATGTAGTCCCTACTCCTCCCATTGTTTCAACAACCTATGCTCCACAACCACAACACCCAAGTTCTTTCCATGGGACTATACCGGCTAGCATTATCATGTCACATCCGATGTTTGCTATGACTAGGGCCACCCATATGAACTATGGACCACCACATAGCACAACATCGTACCCAACGTGGAACCCAAGGGCTTCCTATGCGCCAAGCCCAATGCCAATACCTACTCCATATGTAGTATCTGGAGCGCGGTGCCTTCTCACTTAGGTGACTTGGCAACGTTTGCTCAAGCTATTGGTCGATCTATCGTCGCTGAGAATATGCGTAACACGCCTAATAGAGAACCTAGAAGTAAGGCAGTACAAATAGCCAAGATCACACAAAAATTTAGTGGAGAAGGGGATGTGAGAAAGCATATCAAAGTGTTTGAACAAATATGTGATTCTACACAATGACTTGCATAAGAGTAATGCTTTAAGCCTAACCTTAAGTGGAAAGGCAGGGGATTGGTATAGAACCCTAAGGGTGGAAGAAAAAACGATTTACCCTACTCTTAGGAGACTGTTCTTGAAAGAATACATACGAGAGGGAGTAATTTGTTGTGTAGCTTCTCAGCTCCAGAAAGCCCAACGAGAGGAAGGAGAGTCGGTGAGAGACTTTATAAGTCGCTTGAAGCATTTGAATTCTCGTTGTAATCCAAATGAGCGCTTCAACAATAACCAAATGCTTGATAGATTCATTACGGGATTACGACATGAGGATATCTACAATGGCCTAGTCATTAGAGGTATCACCACTTGGGAAGCAGTCACCACCAATGCGATCCAATTGGAGGATAATTTAATGATTCAAGGAGAAAGAGTGTTTGTTGAGCCTAAATCTATTAGCTCACAAGCATCAGGGCATCAACCAATGACCCTAAAGCATATTTCTAAGGAGCCAAAGATATCTGAGATGACTTTAGCAGATCTCACCAAAGCTATTCAAGAGAGTCTTAGAGACAATCGTGCTCCACAAAACAATCATATGTATCCAAGAAGGGAGCAACAATGGTGCTCAGTATGCTATGGACCGCATAGTACCAGTGAATGCCCTACTTTTAGAGTAAAATTCAATGGGAACTGCAATGCCTGTGGGAGGTATGGTCATCAAGCTAAGGATTGCATAGTATTAAGTGCACGATGGCCAATAGACCAACCTTAGCATGGACAGACACACCTCGAGTGCCTGCATTGATTCCGGACTCACCTCTTGAACAAAAAACACAACACATGGTCCCTAGGGCCCAAAATGTTGTTCAAACAACACTCTTACCACCTCCAGTGCTAGGACCGCAACCACCACATCCGAGAATCACTTCTGTGAATCAAGTGGGTTGTGAGTCATCTATTGCTTGTTTGGAAGGCTGTGAGGAAGATATAGATCCTAATATTGCCTATGGGATGGATGTGCTTGAAGAAAGTCCACAATACTACATGGAGGACTATTGGGGACAAGTCAAACCTGTATATCAAGTAGCTGCTCTTGCGGCAAGAGGCCAAAATATCAATTACACTGCTAAGAGACCACCTCTTCAATGCTATGAGTATGGAGGTCCACATCGTGTAGCCGAGTGTCCTATTAGGCTACAAAAGAATGCCACACTAATGCAAACCAATCAAGCGAGCACGTCTACAATGCCGATACTCATGTGTAATCGATGTGGCATAGATCATTTGATTGCCCAATGTCCAAATAATCCAAATGCACCAAAGATCACGCCATTAAACTTGATTGAAGTTATCGAGGATCCATCACAAAGTACACATGTGGTACCAGTAAATGTACTCACACGATCGATGCTCCAAAAATATATATATATTCTTGAGGAAAGAGACACGGCATCAATTGCCCAATCTCAAAAAAAAAAGAAAACACAAAGGAAGAGATCGCAAAAAGCAGCGAAGTCAGACCCCAGTTCAAAGACCAACATAGGGACTGGTGACGACCCCGTATATATGAACGACGCTAAAGAGGATTCTGATTCAGGTGAAACCATGGAGACCAAAACATCCACTAAGATAGAAATCAACAAGGAAGACCTTCATGAGCCACAATGGCCAGGATCCAAGAAGAAGAATGAACTTATCCAAACCCTACAGAGGAGATTGAGCGAGTCAAGCAATTAAGGAGTTTGGTAGAAGATACCCAAAGGGATCTAGAAATAGCACCTAGGCAGATCCAGATTACAGACACCGTGTTCCCTACGCAACAACAACCTCACCAAGTCCATAGACCCTTAGCCATACCTAGTGTCATCCAAGAAGAAAGTGACTTAAAGTCATGGTAAAGTGGGCGTACTCACTTCTTGATGGAAAGAATGTTTACAGAGGGACTACCTGATCCTATCAAAGAAATGGAGTCCCATCTTCCCCACGTCAAGGGACTGAAGCCCAAAAGGTGCCGTTAAACATTGCCAAATTGATGGATTTCATGTCTTCAGAAGTTAGAACCACCATCATGTCCAAACTATATAAAGACCCTGAGCTAGTCTCAGCTCTTCGAGACTTCCTCAATGGAGAACTGAAGTTTGGGCTACCACAATTTGCCCAGATGGATGGAGCTGGGAAGATGTCAATAGAGGAGGAACACCTAGATGAGAACCTTGTTATAGAAATACATGTTAACAAGTTGGGACAATACTTTGAGGGTGATGAATCCAAGCGACCATACCAATCACTACTAAGGGATTAACTATGAAGTAAATCCTTGATGGTGGCGTTGGGGTTAGCATTGTGACTAAAAATTGCTGGGAAACTATGGGAAGACCTCACCTTGCGACCACAACCATAGTAGTGAATATGGCCACTGGTTCTATTGTTGAACCTATTGGGATGCTAGAAGATCTCAAGATCAAGGTCTTTGGACATAAAATAAGGATTACCTTCATTGTTATGGATTTCTCTAAACACACTATGGCATCGGAGATGATCTTAGGACGTCCTTTCATGAGGGAAGCAAAAATGGTGCATGACTGGTCTAACAACCATGTCTACTTGCAGTTCCAAGATTCTGTCATTCGAGTGGATCTTGATACTAGTCGAGCACATCCTCTAGGAAAGAGGTTTATAATTGATCATAGATATGACACCACAGTTCACTCGGCCCCATTGCAGTATTGTTACACGTGTAAAGCGGACACTGATGCTGGGGAAGATTCTCCTTATATGGATGTACTACCTGGGATGACTGAGTCGGACAATGTGGATTGAGTTCACCAAGCAGCAATCATAGACATTTGGGGAAACAGGGGGAAGACCTGGGTAACACCTGAGGGGGATGAAATGCCCGTACCCTTAAATATGCTACAAGCAATGCATATAGCTTTTGACAAGACCCATCCCAATATAGCAAAGAAAACATACAAGTGGGTCCCTAAAGCTTCTTTAGCGACCATAGCCAGTGCTAAAATCCAGGATCCTGGTAAGAGACGTCCCATGCACCCCAAGAAATGTAAAGAAACATTGTGTTGGATTCCTAAAAAACTATTGGAAGCCCAAGGCTAATATGAAGAAAACGATCAAATCTGGGTGCCAAAACGTAAATTGTGCTCTTACTTGTCACCGGGCCCATGTGAGCTCAATCGTGTCGCTCCAAAACTAATTCAAGATCGTGGAAAGTAAAAAATCACAGAATGTTACACACCTGCTCCAGAGTTAGTTTGGGTACCAAAGAAAGAACGATTTGTTCCACCTAGCTCAGGAACAGGGAAATCAAATGAAGCTTCTTGCTCTTCAATTAGTTCCTATACGGAAATAGAAGCTTCGACACAACCTCCACCTACCATTGTACATATCCATACAAGCAAGAAAGAGTTTGCACCTCCGGTTGCAAGTTCCGGTTGTAAGTTCACCACCTACAACAATGTTGCAAATAAAATCATGGGAGAGTACCTTATCACCCTTGCAACTAGATGAAATGCATAGGGCGGTCGAAAACTATTGGTTAAAACCTTCACCCATAACAACTTGGAACAACTGGTTTCAAGGGGTGACGACATCATTCCAAAAGGTATTATCTACCCAAGGAAGGGGGGAGTGTTTGCTGACATCCATCATTCACTTGCTTCCCTCTCAACCTCCTCCCTGAATTCTTAATCTCCAATCTTAGGGAATGTATATATAAAGCTTTATACTCACAAAAACAAAATAAAAAAGTAAAAGAGCAAGAGCCATAACACAAAATCATAAAAACACATTATGCACAAGAACACGGCCCTTGTAATATTTGCACTCTAACCATCATCTATTTGTGTGTACAGATATGGCTAGTACGCTAGAGTCATCCACTCCTGCCTTGGGTGAGAGGTACCCTCATTACTTTTCACAAATGTTTCACATGGTCTTTCTGGTGCTTGCACGTGAATGGGATTTGGTAGGTACGCTAGCATGTGAGAGGAATTTTGAGGAGTTAAAATGGCTGATACGTCTCTTGACCACGACTGGTCCATACTTAGTAGAGAGCATTTCTCCCATTGCACAAGCCTACCCTTTTGACCAAGATGACTATAGGCGTCTAGTGACCTTCTTAGTAAACATGGGTATCTATGATGAAAAAGAAGATTTATATGACTACACGGATGGCACATATGGTCTCATGGATGATGACTTTGTTTATCTCGACGACGAGGATAGGGGTTTAGTCTTAGGGTTTCCCCCAATCTCTACAATATTCTATTCCCTTGACTCTCTAAGGGGAGTGCAAATAATTAGGTTAGGGTTCCTTATGTTTTTTTGTTGTGTTCAATAAGTGTTGGTACCTTTTCCCATTGATGTGCCTCCTAGAGGTATTCTTTGTGTTTCCTAGTGTGTACAGGAACGTGTTGCTGTTGTTAGGATTTGGACCTTCATGGAATCTTTCTCTCGTTCACACTTCAAATGAAGCGCGACCATCAACACAAACAGGTGTTTCTTGTCCATTGACATTGCCCCTTATCTTTTTGCATCCATGTTTGTCTGCTTTAATTGTGATTGGTAGCATAATATTCAACACATTTGCTTAGTATCAAACATTAAATTCAATGTAATTTTTGTCATAATCACTTGTCTAGGTTTAAAAATCAAGCAGTCCGACTAAGCTAGTTTGACCAAGCTAGGCGTTAGAGATCTTCTCTTAATACCATGGGGAATGCCTTCCTAATAATTAATGGTTACTTAGGTTCTTAATCCGATTTAGGCAGCATTGTGTGAAATGTACTAGGGCTGTCTAGTGGGCTTAGTCCCTATTGACCTTTAGCTTAAGTATTATAAAGGGAGTTTACTAGTGTGATGAGCCTGGGAAGGGTAACAGTGTTATATGTGTTAAGTATGGAGCCTGATTTACCCTTGTAATTTTTTGTGGTAAAAGCGCACATTTGTAAGACCCCCATTATGAGGAGAAGCCATCGTGCGTGAAGGAAAATCACTCACCGGAAATCAAAATTTTCACGGACAAGAATCAGGGGCAACTTTAAAGGCCTCCGCCCCCGAGACTTTTTTTTTCGCCGGAATATTCTTTTTCGCCGGAATATTATGGCCGGACGGCGGCCGGAAAGTGGTCGGAAAACAACCGGTCGGTTGGCCGGTGGCCGGTAGTCAATGGCCGATGGCCGGTGGTCGGAAGTCAATGGCCGGTGGCCGGTGGCCGAATTCAATGGCCGGTGGCCGAATTCAAAAGCGGACTTGTCTTCTCAAGGGCGGCCACACATGGGCAGATTGAAAGGTCCGATTTGGACTTATTCGCACAAGGGCGGTTACACATGGCTGTCTCTCATAAGAGAGGGCAGCCCTTTTGGCCTATAAAAGGAGGCCATTTCTACACACATTTTATAGTGTGTGAAGTTGATGCAACAAGGTGAGTGTGAGGTGCTGAGAGTGAAGCAAGGCGGGAGCTCCATTAAGGGTATAATCCCTTTGTAAACTACTTCTTGTTTTGAAGTACTAAAGCCATTGAGTGGCTGCTTTCCCGTGGACGTAGCCCACATTGGGTGAACCACGTATATCGTGTGTACTCTCTCTCTCTACTCTATAATCTCGTATATATAAATCTGTGTCTCTCCATTAAGTAATCTACTCAATTATCTATTTAGCTACGTCTTATTTCCTAACAATATGACCTCCCAAAGTTACAAAATTAAAATGCTGAAAACGAACAAACAAAAAATCAAAGTGCCACAATGTAAAATCTTAAGCTGGAAGAGAAATCTTAAGCTTGATTTGGTACTTCACTCACATGTATCGCCTATGGTACTAGAGCCCTAGAGGTTCCCAGTGTGGGCGCTTTTCCTTGAAAAGCAAAAAACCCAAGGCATACAAAATAAGCACACACATCAAAATTGAATCATTGTGAAAAGACTTTGGGGGGTCAAAGAAAAAGTAATCAGTCATGCGATGATTTCATGAGAAATTCCTTTTATCGTAGCTTAACTACAAGGTCTTCTAGGTATAGCCTCTAGTCAACCCTCGAACATGAAATACTTGGCTCTCGTGATTAAACAACTTAATTGACCAGAGAAAATTGAGAAGCTTATCCATGGTATTAATAGTCGATCTTTAGTGCCTTTCGATCGTTAAATTAGCGACCCCAAACTTGTTCAATTTTTTACATTTCCAACTGTTTATGCGTTTGATTATATTGCAATTTAATGTTATTGCTGAAAAATGGTTTAGAATTTTGCTACCAATCAATTTGTCTGCCTAAAACTGCATATGCTTTTTAATTGTATATGAGAATGCAATTACTGTGCCAATGTTGTTTGATTTTGTAGACTGAAGGAGGCTAAGGACAATCATCTCAAAAGCTCTTCCACCTCGATGAACGAGCTTCAACTCAATAGCTTCCGTGGATGGAATCTACATCAGGAAGGGGGGCATGTTAACCCTCATGGCTCACGCACACCCTATCACCTACAACGGATGTTGTATTATTTACTTGGTAGAGTCAGGTACCGTGCTTGTCAGTCCAATAGGAAAAGGGTAAGAGTGATCGCCGATGAGAGGCGCACTTTAACTGGAACATTCAGGGATTAGTTGGCTAAGCATGGGCGCCAAAGTGTGAATGGGACGAGCTCATATAAAAGTCAAACAAACCTAAAATTCACTCATTCTCTAATTTGTGCAATTGAAGAGTGCTCTTGCTCCATCTCCATCTTCTTCTTCTTCATCTCCTTGTGTGTGTGTATGCGTGAGAGAGAGAGAGAGAGTGCGATCGAGCATTGCGGCGGCACGACGGTGGCGAGACGGTTGAGCGTGGCATAGTGGCGTCTCCCTCTTCTTCGCGGCGAGGAATCCTCCACGATAGGAAGCATAGAGCGATGAGTAACACACCAACGCCATCTTTGAGCTTACTAGTTTAGGCTTGTTGTGTGCTTGAAGCCATTTGTGGCTCGCACACAGTGTATCGGCAAGTCCCTTGCATTGACACGTGCGACAGACGCGCACAATTAGCAAAAAAAACATCATTCTTATTAGAAAGCCACGACCCCTTCTAATCCAAGTGTCATAGTCCCCTATCATGAATGAATCCTTCAAGATTAATGAAATTTAACCGAAGCTCAAAAAAGACCTCTATTACAGTTCAAAAAATATATAATAAGCTAGTTTATGTTTGTTTTTAGATCAATTAAGTTAAATGTTCATCATGGTATAAGGAATTTAAAACATCCTATAGTGTGTATGACTATGATAGATAAATCTCTTAGCTCATTAAGTGGAAAGGAGCCCTTGAAGTAACCAAGTAATTCAAAATCCATATGCAGCTGGTAGGCCAAGTCTTCAAAAACCATATAGCTGGTACCAGTTATTACGCAAGAGATGTCCGGTATCATATCCTTCTCATGCCCAACCAAAGGGTACATGATATGTAGTTAAATGAAGTCAAAAAAAACAATCCCATAGTGTATACTTACCTTAACTAGGTAAAGGCTCTTAAGTAAGAGAAAATGGGATATGTTACAAAGCATCGGGTGCAACAAGTCAAGGAGTACTTGTATACAAAATTGTATAACTACCCAGCGAATGTGACAGAGGTAATCGACAACCTAATTCCAGATTTTGTACAGCAAACGTATGCAGCCTGCCCAACCAACCCCGCACACAGTGCGTATGAAGCCAAATCAGTACTCCTTATATAAAAAACCAAACGATGAGTTTTACCAGCTTGTATTCTCACCAAATGACCAGTGAACCGTTATCCATGCTTATCAATCAAATCCCAAACCATACCTTCTAAGCAGTTACCTCAATAAAGCAAGAGAACTCATATAGTATTGGTTAGCACCCGGAAAAAAACCTTGTTATAGTACTCCTTTAAAAACCAAAACGATGAGTTTTATAAGCTTGTAATACCACCAAATAACCAGTGAACCATTATCCATGCTAATCAATCCAATCCCAAACCATACCCCCCTTTTTCATACAATACTGGTTAGCACCCGGGGAAAGAAACCCCTCCCCTCCCCTTTTTTTTTAAACAGTAAGTGAATTCCAGTTTTAAGCTAGCCAAGAAAAAAACCCAATTGCCCTTTTCCAATGAATGCCAAATTATCCCGGCCAATCCTTACCCATAATTTCCATGCTTGAGTGAAATGATAAAACCTATCATTCAAGGGCAATAAAAACACCAGCTGTACACAGTGTGAAAACCGACAGACCTCGGCAGGTGTAAGACCTATCATGAACTCAAGCAGAAAATATCTAAGGTAAAAATCCGCCACCATGCTAAAACATATAATGTTTTACCTTATGTTCTCTACAAATAGAAGAAGGAAGCACACTGTACAAAATTCCAGTATAACCAATAACGAGGTAAGCTAGGGTAGGAGAAAACCTGAGACACCTGAGTGGTGAGCTCCATAGCTCCTTTTTGTGAAGCAGGCAGTAAGACTTCTCATAAAAACACAACAAAAAAACATTGGCTAAGTGAGGGGCAGAGATGCGCCCTCACCTGTTTAAATAGCAGAAGGAGGTTGGTCTGCACGTCCTCTGAGTTGGAGTAATGAGTGATTCGGTCCGCACTCCCTTGTGAGTGTGTGGTAGCACAAAACGGCACGTAGATACCCATGAATGGGGAGATCCAAAGCCAGGGAGGAGAGGCCGCCTTCACAGCGTAATGAGGAAAGAAATCATTACTCACACTCGGCTCTTCAGGGGGTTTTATATATCATATTCTATTATTCAAGGGGTAGGCCCCATGGTTTAAACAGGGTAATGTCCTATTTTGAGTCATATCACTTAAGTGACCCAGTAAGATCCGGGCTAGATCCAAGTGGTGGTGGGGGGGGGACTGTTGTGTGGGTAGGTTTGGAGGTGTGTGGGGGTGGTTTGTTTTATATAACTATAAGAGTATAACAGAGTGTGTGTGTGTGTGTGTGTGTGTGTGTGTGTGTGTGTGTGTGTGTGTGTGTGTGTGTGTGTGTGTGTGTGTGTGTGTACCCGGCCTATCCCAGGTGCCATACACAATGGGTCGGTAGTAGGCCCATTGTGTATGGTCCTACTAACTAATTAGAGAAATGAGATTCTCTTGTCTAAAGTGTAACCTAGGCCAGTTATGTTGGGTGAGAGCATGTATAATAGTGTTACAGATTTGATTTCTATTAAACCCATTAAGGAAATTCTTTTTGATAAGTAACCAAAGCTCCTCCCAGGCAAGAAAAGGGGTAGATGAATAATAGCAAATTAATTGTAGTAGGCCAATACAAGAGCTAATAACACCCTTGTAAGGCCTATTGCTATTCTTGTTAATGAATTAAATAAGTGGTACTTTCAGGAGATCCCTTTTCCTAAGATCATACCCTCCAACAGATGGGACATGAAGGGAGATAGAGAGGTTAAGAAATTGGACAGATGGTGCAAAAAGCCCCATAGGGTGTGACGGTCTCATGGAGAGAAGTAGGTTCAATTTTAAGGCAGTGAGGGTAAATCAAACAGATTTCATTGGGGAAGTCACTATTGTTGATGCTAAGTAAATCATACATGTATCTATAAGTATGTCTAAACTGTGAAAGCTTATTCTTGTAAGTTTCCGTGGTCTTGAGACACCACTTGTATTCAAAGAAAGCAAGGTAAATGTTACACATAAGTGGAGAGCAAGAGAATCCCATGGGGATGCCAACGCATTGGTTAAAACAAAGATAACCTGAAACTATAGTGCAGTTACTCAGTAGCGAGGAGATGTAGGAGCAAAGCTTAGTTTCATTAAAGTGTAAAGAGTGTTCGGAGTGAGGTAAGTGAATCCACCTGGGTTTTTTGGAAAGAGAGATGTAAAAAAGCTTCTTCTTTCTAGAATTGTAGAAATCCAATTTAATTACCTTGGCAAGAACAGCCTTAAGGCCAAGATCCCCATCAAGGGGAATGTTTTTGTAACATTGTGTAATGTCAGTAAAAATATGGAAGATCTGCTGAGGAAGGTTAAGCGAGACCTATGTTGAGTTTTTGGTAAGCCAAAAGGGATTATATTGAACATGCAAGAAGTCTTGGCAAATTTTCTGTTTAGTGGCACAAATAAGCTCTAATTCAGATAGTATAAGGTCACGGCAACAAGTAATATCCTTGGTGATATCAGAAAAGATACAATTGGAGGCATCGGATATCCACTTGAACTTATGCTTCTGAATTTTATAAGTGGGAAATAGTACTGGTAACTTAGTGTTCAGCACAGAGTAGCCTAGAAGCCCTAAGTGTTTAGAAATTTTATTGGTAACAATTTGAAGTGTAGATTCAATATGACAGAATTCCTTACCAGATACTCGATCATGGGCGGCCTTCCAAGCCAGGTATTTGCAAACAATAGTGGGACAGTTAGAGCTTTTGTGAAGCCTGACAATAAACCATTTATCAGAGATCTTTGAAAATCAAGAGTTAGTTGAGAAGTAAGCCAAGAATCATTGGCACTATTATAAGAAAATTCTAGAATAGGGAGATAATATTCCCAATCGAATTGCTTCTTGCTAACGGATGCTCATAGCATATTCTCTAGCACTTGGTTAATGCGTTCAGTTTGACCATCCATCTCTAAATGATCAGAAGTACTTACATTGAGTTGTGTTCCCAATCGTTGAAAGACAACCCTCCAAAAATGACTCTCAAACTTGGCATCGTGATCACTCACTAAATTGCTAGGAAAACTATACAAATTGTCCACAAATAACTTGGAAAACTCTGCAATTTTAAAGGTGGGCTTGGTTGGAATATACATACAAAGTTTAGTTAGCCTATCTACAATCACCCATATTGAGTCCTTACCTTGTACATTGGTTGGTAGACCCACAATAAAATCCATAGAGATACTCTTTTCATTTACTAATGGGAGGATGTAAGAGACCTTCTGTCTTCAGGTGCTCTGCTTCTTAAGTTGAAATTTTTAGCAATGCAAGATGTAGTCTTGAACATACCCATGTAATCTTTGCCAATAGAAATGTCCGCATACAAGTACATGTTTTCTTTATGCGTTGGTGCCCTGCACTTGGACTATCATGGTATTCATAATTTTTTGGCTCTGAATGTTTGTGCTCGTCAATACACAAACTCTCCCTTTGTGGAGTAGGTCAATGGCAAAATTATTCAAAAAAAGGATGGATTTTCTTGAATGTCAAATATTAAGCAAGATGTTTAACTCAATTTAGAAAGACTAGCCTGGTGCCACTTCCCTAGGACTCTTTTCTGTACATGAGCTCCTCAAAGCAGGATGCGCATTCATCACCCACTACGCCATGCCTTCTTTTCGCAACTTTGGCCTTGCTGACTGCCCTTCCACACATTCAACTTAGGGAAAAGTAAATGGCACTGCAAGATTCCATTATCAATGGCTTCGCTGATGTCTCACATTGACTTGATGTAAGCAGAGCTACTGATTTTGGTCCTTTAGAGGTGCATCAACTTTTTGTGATTTCTCCTCAGGTTTTCTTCTCGTAGCAAGGGAAATTTCAAGGCATCCAAAGAGAGTTGTGTCCATAGATGTCTTACATGGAATAATCAAAGGACTATCATATGCAGACATTGCTATCGTTTCCCATACCAGCATGTACAACCCCCTCTTCAGGCCTGGGCTAAACAACCCTAATAGATGTATGCCTTTCAACTTCTTCGAACATGCTTCTTGGATATCAGAGGACACTCCTATGTTTGAATTTCACCCTAGAATGTATGAGCATATGCCCCTTCCCAATGAGCACATAGCTCCCAATGAGAATAAACCCATCCACCAGCTCCCTATTCGCCCTATTAAAGATCACCCTAACATTGGGCTTTTTCCCCCTTCAAGTTTTGGAACTCAAAAAGGTCCAAGTCCTACTCCTATTCCCTCTAAGAAAGAGAAAATGAAGATCTGCTAGTTATCAATAAAGTTGAGGTAGATAACTAGTATGATCAACTACAAAAGAAAGTTGTGATAGGGTTATTTCATGGCCCTAGACCCTCACTAGAGTCTCTTAAATCTTGGATCATAGTCAACTGGGAAGGCAGGAATTTTTTTCTTACCACATGCCCAATATTTACCTAATAACTACTATTTATTTTTCTTTGAGGAATCAAGCAATGCAATGCAAGTTATATATGATGGCCAATGGCTTATCAAAAGTACCCTAGTCTCCTTTTACAAATGGTATAAAGGTTTTAACCCCAAGGGTGCTAAACCAACCAAGATAACTCTTTGGGTAGACTTCCTGGATCTACTAGTGGAGTACTACCCATGGCTAAGGAATATAGATGTTCTTTTGGGAAAAGTCTTAGGGAAAAAGGCCAAAGGGGGGATCAAGCCCAAATGGGACTCCCAACTTCTTTATGAAGTGGATATGAGCTATCAAAGACTCAGTTGGCAATTTTCTCCAAACTCAGCATATCTTCTATAGAAATCTTCCCAAGTCATGTTTTCACTGCCACTTTCAAGGACTTCAAATCAAGGACTGTCATGAAATCGTTAGGAATAAACAATAGGAAAAATCTTCTATCTCTACTCAACAAGGAGGTCAAAATAAACAAATCCAACCAGGTGGGAGGAGGAATACTTGAATATGTCTTTGATCCTATGAATGATGTAATGGATAGAACTAACCACACCTCTCAAAAAAAGACAAATACGATTGAGTCAGTTGTCCCCAATGAGGCTATCCCTACTAAAAACATCCCTAGACTTAAAATTCCTCCAACAAGCCCTAATGATTAGCCTCAGGGTTTGTCTTCAGGCTCTAGCAGTGATGAAGTTATCAACAACATACAAAGCATCTCTCAGAATTCTTGAGAGTTTAAGGAGACTAGGGAGAGGAATTTGTCAAAGAGCTTGAAGGACTAGACAATCTAACAAACACTAGCTTGCAGCCTCTCCAAAACCTTCAACCGAGATCACAATGACACAGGCAGAAGAATAAATTCATCCAAGACGTGTTGTACTCAAAATTAAGAGGAAAAAAGAGAACAGCAATGATCCCAGCACAACATCTGTGTCATCATCCAAACCTTCTTCAATTAATTGTAAAGGCTTAACTGACCCTCTCAAGACCCTTTGCATCAAAAAGTGGATTAGTGATTACAGTCTTCAATTGGATTACATATGTTTATTAGAAGTGAAAGTGTCTGCAAAGCAGATAAAGGTTAATCTCAAAAGGATTAGTTCTAAGCATTGATGGTACTACACAGACCACTCTACGGGCAGAGGAGGTGTTGTCAGTGGTATTGCCCAAGATTACAACCATCCGGTTACTTCTGTCCAAAAATCAAGGAGAGACTATTGGATTGCAATCACTCTCAACTTTCCTTTTCACTATACTCTAGTCAATGTGGATGCCCCTAACTCCACTACTAAAAGATCACTATGTTGGCAAGAAATTACATACCTAACCAATCCCATGCCGCTTGTGGGAGATATTAACATGGTTAAGCTAGTCAATGATAGGTGGAAAAATAAAGGTCATAGTATTTAGGTAATTAAAAGCTTCATTGGGATCATATGGCTAACAAATAGGATATGCTGGATATTTCAAAAAAATTGTTGTATTCACCTGGAGAAACAGGCAATCAAGGGCCTCCTACTAATCCATGCCTCATGTGGGAGATTTTAACATGGTTAAGGTATTCAATGATAGGTGGAAAAATAAAGGCCATACTATTTTAAGAAATGAAAAGCTTGAGTGGGATCATATAGCTAACAAATAGGATCTGCTGGACATTTCAAAAAATGTTGTATTCACTTGGAGAAACAAGCAATCAAGGGCCAGCTACAAAGTTGTAAGGTTGAACAGGGTATAGATGTCAGTTAATCTACTTCAGGACCACTGGCAAACAGCAACTAAGTTTGATTCCTCACTGCTTGTATCTAATTATAAACATGTTCTTTTTTATCTCTGTAGAGTTGAGAGCAACTTTAAGGCAAGATGAATACATCTAGATCAGTCCTCCTTCAAGTTAAAGGTTATTAGAAATAAAATTTCAGAAATCTCTATTGAAGCCTTAAACTCGTAGCCTAATGCTTTCTCGGCAAAGCTGTTGCTAAATCCATACAAACTACCCTCATCAACTATAAAAATTTGGCTAAAAAGGTGAGAGCATAGAGAAGGATGATGATATCAAGACATATTCTTCCCCTAGAAGAATCCCTCCCCATCCTAGACTCTCCCATCACTGCTATAACCTTTGTACTCAACCACTATCTTCTCCCTTTCTTAATCTATTTCTTATCTTGTTGGATGCTTTTCAAAACACGAGTAAATCAAGCTATCAAGCTGGCTAGAAGATTTCTCTGAGAAGGGGATGATATATGCACTAGAATTTCGAAGGTAGCATGGAAGATATGATATCCTCACACAACCAGAGGATGATTGGGTATTTTAAATATTGAGAAACTTCCAATTAAATTGGCATCAAAATGGATTCTTAGATCCATTTCCTCAACAGACTTTTGGGCTTACTTGATCAAGAGGAATATCAGCAATCCTACATGTAAGATTATTAAGTCTGGAATAATCTCTCCCTTTGGGATGTGATCATTGCACCAACTACTATCAAATGTCACAACTCTACTACCTCAGACAAATTTTGGTCACCTTGGTTTGAAGCCAAAACACTTAATACAATTTCTCCTTTTACAGGACTCATTTTGGTTTGGACATGTTCCTAATAAGTTTAATCTCACGCCAGGTATTAAAGCACACAAATGCTTTAAACAAGGGATTAGAACCTGGCAAGATATCCACATTAATGGCAGGATCATGTCTTTGAAGAGATTTCTAGCCTTTTTAACATCGCTGCTAGTTGTCTGAGAGAAGTGCTCTACGGGGGTGGAGAAATACAATCTCTTTATTAAAAGTCCACCAGGAAGATGGAAAGTTGAAGACCTTCTTGGGAAAGTTTCTTTGGTACGCTACAAGCAATTATCTCTATTGGCTGATTTTGACTACTCATTTAAAGCTCAGCTAAATTCTAAATGGAATGTCCAATGGAGTTGCAAACAGTGGTTCCATAGGTTCAAATGCATATGGGCAAATTTCATTCCCATTAAACACTCCTTTTTATGTTGGCTGATTGTGCATCAAGGGATCTGGACAAGCAAGAGGGCCCGGCCCTTCAAGCAAAGATTGGCATAGGTCAATACCCAAGGTGTAAACAACAAGAAGATATCTTCCATCTGTTTCTTCAATGCCCTAAAGCCAAGGACCTTCTCATCTATCTGCAAAAGGCTTGTATGTCTTGTACATACTTAGACCTTCTCCTTCAAGGAAATATTACTAGTACAATGATATTCTTTTGTGGAACTTATGGAGGTCATCCTATTGATGGCAGTGCTAGTGTCAAAGAATTCAAGTTGTATATAATTATACACATTTTCAAACTTTCTCATTTTCGTATAAACTTAAGAGATTTTCTATAATTGCCACTCAGTTAATGAGAGGAGCAAGATCCAAAGATCTATCCCTAGGCTAAATTGGTCCTCTACCCTACCACTCTTCTATTCTAGAGAGAGGATTTTTATGAGAGATGACTGTTTAAAAATGTAATACAAGTGAGGTTGGGACCCGCCCCGGCCTTTGCTTGTACACTTTTCTTTTTAATTCATTTCTATATTCCCTCCAAAAAAACAAGATGTTTAAATCATTTCGTTTGAATCAAACACAGAGAAATAACGTGATTTGGCCTCTCGTCCCCTCTCACTTGAGTTCGAGTTAAGGAATCTAGTTGCTCCATGTATGGGACTTTTTGTATCTCCTTCCTTGTAAGCAACAGCAACCGGATCCTCCGGTTGTTCAAGAAACCCCTCACTAGTTAACACGGCCATTCAAAACTCATAACTAACACAACAATCTCATGATTATTAGTTATACCTGAGTGGGATCCTTCGTTTGTGGGAAGAAATCCCTCTATAAGCAACATTGAAATTTAAAACTCATAGCTCTCTAGTTCGCATGAGAATTAAAAACTCATAGCTCTCTAGTTTGCATGAGAATTAAAAACTCACAATAAACACGACAATCGAAAATCGATGTCAACGTTTTTTTTCATCTAGGCAACAAACAAAAAAGAAGAAGCAAAAGAATGAGCATCAAACGTTGGACTTTGACGGCCAGGAATAGTCTTGCACAAAAAGTTCCCATAAGCAGTACTCTCATCCTCCGTGGGTCGCCCTGATTAGTGGGAATGGTCAGTGCATGACCATTCGCTAATCCATAACAATCAATTTCCTTCGCCATAATTCCGTCTGCATCGGCCACATTTGGTGCAAAGGATAGTAGAATCCTCTAGGAAGAGAGTTATATGAGAGCAATGACCAGCAAAAGTTTCTAACATTTACCAATGTGAAAGGAGCTCTTTTCTCAAAAGTTTTCACTATAGGGTTCAACGTCATGAGCTATTGTGAGGGAGGGATCGCATGCCTGGTTAGGTGCGGTCAGCCAAGCATGCGATCCCTCCCTCGCAACAGCTCACTATGTTGTTATAGTCCGCAATGTGGGAATCATAATGAGAATTTGGCTAAAATTTATTGTGCATAGAGAGAGATTTTTGACGTCTACTATGAGACAAGGGTGTCCTCTTATGTATACATGAGGATAAAAGATACAAACAGCGTCCTATGTAATGACCGAGAGAGAGAGAGAGAGAGAGAGAGAGAAAGAGAGAACCTCTCTACTGCTAGCAATCAGTTGCGTTGTATAGTCAGTCAGTGTCTATCGGCTCACTTTTGTAGGAGCATTATCGCTTTACTTAGTTTACCTTATTTTTGCCATATCGAAACTTGATACTGGGAGATAGAAGAAATATATATATATATATATATATATATATATATATATATATATATATATATATATATATATATATATATATATATATAGAGAGAGAGAGAGAGAGAGAGAGAGAGAGAGAGAGAGAGTCAAGGCTAATGCAAAGAGAGACTCTATTTCAATCTTCAAGAATCAATCAAAACACCATATAGTTGATGACATAGACTCCATACTCCCCTTCAGATCTTTCTTCTTAACCATTACAAGCAAAACTGCATCCCCCCCCCCCAACTGATTAATTAAGAATGAAAACCAGCATATAATGAAGAGTTCATCTCTCCCCATATTCGAAGTTCAGGAAATGGTGTACTTGAGAGAAACTTTCTTAGGGCTTCACACCCAATAAACACATACACACATTTGGGCTTTTAAACACTTCCACCCGTAGAACTCTTTACAAAAGCTAACAAACCTACAAAGAGTATAAATGTACACGAAGCTACAAGTTTTTCTGCATATAGTCGTAGCAAAGACGACATATCTGCCGCATCCACTGAATGCAATATAGTGAAATTTGACATGAGGTGGTTATATACCACTACCAATATTCACACTTGCAAGTATACGCTGCAAACATCTGAGCTCGTGGATTATTTTACACGAGCCATAACTAAAAGGACTGCTTTGATGCATGATGAGCCGTATCTATACTAAAATTATGGCCATTGCCGATTCCCATCTGAGCTGCAGCAGATTTAAGCCACCGTACTTCTTCCTTTAACGTGTCATTGAGAGCTGAAATAACATTCATAAATGTAAGAAGTTAGCATTGTTACCCACAAGCTACCTCTTGCAGAAATACAACCCCTCATATATGCACTAGCAAAGCAGCAAAAATCACTTAAAACCTGAAGCCACGAGCCCACTTCTTACTAACCATAATTGATGGTTATTTAATTGCAGAGAGGTCAGCAAAGGCTTTTACATGTTCAGATGGATCTTAGCTAGCAAATGCTTTCTCCTCTCTCTCTTGCAGTGTCACATGGGTTTCAGCCATTTAAGAGTTCAAGGATTTAAAGTGTTTTGTTTGTTTCAAAGCACAGAAAGGTAAATCAGGTTTTGTGAAGATAAACATGAATTTAAGTATGTAAACATACATACATATATATGTATATATGTCCAATTACGCATGTACAAGGAAGGGTAACAAGTATTACAAAAATGAACGGATTGAAAAAACATTATGCAGTTCTTGTGTGGCTGACATACAATCTGTTCTGCCATCGATGATTGCGCTAAAGACAACTAATCATCCTGGGCCATGCAGGTATCCAAAAGACTGTCTTTCTTCAAAGTGTAGATGAGTGCATGGGTCTATCTTTTACAGAAACCCGCGGAGTGGCTTGTTACCAAGCTTGCCCTCCTCTGAGTTTGTGACGGGGAGAGATTTGTACATACACATAAGAGGTGAGATCTCACCTAGAGGGTGCCAAAAAACAAAGTTTTTTGCGACAATCCCTCGAAATTCAGGTTGTGATGTATGAATGATAAGAGGGGGATTTCTTTCCTCCTAGAAGCAAAGGATGTTCTTTGATTTTTTATTTTCCATCTGATGGAAGTTTCAATTCCGGCTTCAATGGATTCTTGTTCATCCAGTATGCATGCAGCAGACCAAGTTCACGTTCCAATGCATGTGTTGGAATTGGCTTTGAGAGGCAGAGGGGAATTCCCTTATCTCCAATACCACTTCTTGTATGATCATCCGACTTCTGAGGTTGAAGTTTAGAGGTGGAGCATGTGGTGCCACATGCTTAGCCAACTATGACAATAGTTCAAGGAGGTTTTATTGGAGTGTGGACTACTCCGATCTCCATGTTCTATCTTCATCGATGGTAGTGTGGCCCTACATATTTGGTCATTTCTATGGCCTTTTGTGAGCTTGTCAATACAAGTTGAGGGACAAGTTCTAGCTGTAAGGTGCATCAGAATGAATGTTTGAACTTTGCTCAAAATGAGTGCTCCGAACTGTGCTTAAGGGTTCCTTTTACTTATGGAAGGGAGAGCCTTCCATTCCTTTAGTGAGAGAATGCAATGGACACAAACAAAGTGAATGGACACTGTGAATGGAAGTGCATGAGACTGAGAGATAGAGAAGAGAATACGACACCAGAGACATTGTAAAACCCTTCTCCGAAGGCCCCACTCTCTATGGTGAGAGCGGTCTACTTATGGTTGCACAAATCTCTACAATGCTTGGACTTGCCGATGATGTCGACGACGACGAGACGGGCTGAAATCTGAAAACGCTAATGGCTGAAATCTGCAAATCTTTATCTGTTGAATTCTGACTCTATGTCGGTGACGATGTCAATGGCGACGGTGCGACGACGACGCGCTGAAAACGCAGATGCTGAAATCTGTGTTTTCCGGGCTGAAACTGCAAACTTCGATGGATCCCACCGTGCGGCGAGGAACTGCTGGGGGAAGGTGAGATCTGCGAGGTTTGGGGGTTCTACTGCGGATACTAAATGCTGAAAACTGAAAATGCTGGGGTTCCTGATGCTCTTGTCGCGCCAGAACTGCAAAAACACTGAGTGTCTATGCTGCTCCAAAAACGCTAGGCTGAAAACTGTCTTCCTGCTATGGAAACTGCTAACGCTACGGGATCTCCTGTGTCGTGATGACGCCGGCTGATTTGCTGAACAAAACTCCAGGGCTGGTCTACTGATGCAAAAATGCTAGTGTAGCTGCTGTGAGGCAAAAACGCTAGGCCTTGCTAGGGGTTGATCTTGCTGAGAAGTTGCCTGTTAACCAATGCTCCTGCTGCCTCTTTTGCCAGAAAGTGCTAGCACTAGGTTTGCTTATATACAAACTTAGCAAAATTGCCCTACCTACTTTCCAACAAAAGTCACTTAATAAATAAGTGAAAAATGTCAAAAATAGGGAAAATAGATTTAATGCACTAGAAAATTCCCCTGAAGGATTCTGATGGATTCTGATGGGAATGCTTATGATCATGCTGTGTGCAACTAGAGGATATGCATCTAATCTAAGTGACTAGTCATGCACGGTCTGCGAACAGACTCACAAAAGTGCCATATCACTTCCTATTCTAGACTGACTTGATCGAACTGAACCCTGGTCATGCTGTAGCTTGTCCACGGACACATAGGGTTGGATGTGTCTCGTGACATCCCCTCCTTTTCAAAGTGAGGTACTGGTACCGAATTGTATGGCGTCGAGGGAGATTGCCAATAGCATCCGGAATCCTAGAAGGGACTCTTCGCCGGCCCACTCTGATGTGTGGGTCGTGTGGTACTTGAACTTCATAAAGGTCTGCAACGCTTCCTTCTTTGGGCCGCGCCGAAAGAGACACGAAGTTTTTTGTGGCTCCTTCAATGCTTCAACTTCGTCTAGAGTCATGCTTCTTCCTTCTTCAAGAATCTCCATGGCTGAAAATTCCTGAAACCATTTCCAACACAAAACCATGAACATACATATTCCCTGTAAAGTGATTGGAAAAAATCTCGTCTGTCGAACAAACTGTGCATGCAATGTAGATGAACATAGAGACGAAGTGCCAAACCGTTCACCACACACACGCAAACAATGAGATCTAATCTTGTCTTGCTGATCTAAATCAATCAATTGTGGCAATTCACAACGGAAATGCCCATGCTTGGTGCTCATACTTTCGTGTGCTCTTTCTGCAACTGTGTCGTGCCGAGGAAGAGACATGAAATGTGACTTCCTTGAATGCATACTTTTCAGCTTTTCATGAACAATCCATATACATTCGTGCTCAACGTACAATATGTCATGCCTAGGAAAAGGGATCACATAAAGACGCTGACTAAAATACAAGAAACAATCACGAATGAAACACTCGTACAATGCGTGCTGACTAATCATGCGAACACATAGTACTTCCTGTGGGGGTTCTTTGGACCAAGGCTCGAGAGCCAAGAGCGGTTATTCCTGAAGGGCTTTGGACCTAGGCTCGAGAGCCAAGATAAATCCTTCGTGATTATTCGAATCTGCAACGAGGTTAGCTTCACTAGAAAAAGCATTAACTAACTCATCATCCTTGTGAACAATCACGTCATCTTCATGCAAATCATCATGCTTGTCATTGTCATCCAAATCATCATGCTCATCATTATCATTCAAATCATCATGCAAATCTTGTGTATCATGCTTTGGAGAAGACGAGACTGAGAGAGTCTCCTTTTCTTGAATCTCTTGCATTTGTGCCTGAACTTGAGAAAAGAGTCGCAAGAATTCTTTCATGTGTTGGTCGCTCTTTTCTTTGATGGCTTTGTTCTCGCGATCAAATTCTGCTTGTCTTGCTTTGTTCTCTGCTTGTCTTTCTGCGCGCTCACGATCCACTTTGGCTTGTCGTTCTTTGGCTTCCAAGCGTGCTTGCTCACGCTCACGTGCTATGGCTGCCATTCTTTCTTGGTGTTCGCGCTCCATTTTTGCTTTTCTTTCTGCTCTTCTTGCTTCGCGTTCTAACTTCCTTTCCATAAACATCTGATCCAAAGCCTCCATAGGAGTTAGTGCAATCCTTGATGTAGATGGGGAAGGGGGAGGGTCGCAAAAACCTCCTGGTGGGAAAATTCTTCTTCGCCTCTCTCATGATCATCACCTCCAAGCGAAGTATCCATTCCGCTTCGCGTGATGACCATCCACTAAAGTCTTGGGTTCTTGTGGTCTTGGGTTCTTAAGTTCACGAGGAACTTGGGTTCTTGGGTTCTTGTGGGTCTTGAGTTCTTGAGTTCTTGAGGTTCTTGAGGGTCTTGAGGTTCTTGAGTTCTTCTTTCGCTTGCAATTTGTGTTAGAGAAGGATCTTCTCTTCACCCGAGTTCTGCTCTTTTCCGCGGGCGCACCCCTTGGCGGCCTTGCGCTCACACCAAGGTTGTTTTTTCCCACCTCACGTCGATTGGCTGGCCGCTAAGTGCATGGTCCGCTCTCAATGAGTGAAAAGAGGCACAACGGGAGGCTAGACAAGCCCTTCATTCCTGGGATTCCTGTCACTCTTCAAAAACACGATTAGAAATCGACACGCCCAAGCGAACTTGGGTTCGTGCGACCTCAACAAGCAAAAAAAATTCTTGTGATTCTTGTGGTTCTTTCCTTGGGTGATACAGAACACTGCCAAAGCTCTAATACCAATGTAAGGTGCAGCGGAATGAATGTTTGAACTTTGCTCAAGATGAGTGCTCCAAACTGTGCTCAAGGGTTCCTTTTACTTATGGAAGGGAGAGATTTCCATTCCTTTAGTGAGAGAGTGCAATGGACACAAACAAAGTGAATGGACACTGTGAATGGAAGTGCATGAGATTGAGAGATAGAGAAGAGAATACGACACCAGAGACGTTGTAAAACCCTTCTCCGAAGGCCCCACTCTCTATGGCGAGAACGGTCTACTTATGGTTGCACAAATCTCTACAATGCTTGCACTTGCCGATGATGTCGACGACGATGAGGACGACGACGAGACGGGCTGAAATCTGAAAACGCTAATGGCTGAAATCTGCAAATCTTTATCTGCTGAATTCTGACTCTATGTCGGTGACGATGACGACGGCGACAACGACGTGCTGAAAACGCAGATGCTGAAATCTGCGTTTTCCGGGCTGAAACTGCAAACTTTGATGGATCCCACGGTGCGGCGAGGAACTGCTGCGGGAAGGTGAGATCTACGAGGTTTGGGGGTTCTACTGTGGGTACTAAATGCTGAAAACTGAAAATGCTGGAGTTCCTGATGCTCTTGTCGTGCCGGAATTGCAAAAATGTTGAGTGTCTATGCTGCTCCAAAAACGCTAGGCTGAAAACTGACTTCCTGCTATGGAAACTGCTAACGCTAGGGGATCTCCTGTATCGTGATGACGCTGGCTGATTTGCTGAACAAAACTCCAGGGCTGGTCTACTGATGCAAAAATGCTAGTGTAGCTGCTGTGAGGCAAAAACGCTAGGCCTTGCTGGGGGTTGATCTTGCTGAGAAGTTGCCTGTTGAGCAATGCTCCTGCTGCCTCTTTTGCCAGAAAGTGCTAGCGCTAGGTTTGCTTATATACAAACTTAGCAAAATTGCCCTACCTACTTTCCAACAAAAGTCACTTAACAATTAAGTGAAAAATGTCAAAAATAGGGAAAATAGATTTAATGCACTAGAAAATTCCCCTGAAGGATTCTGATGGATTCTGATGGGAATGCTTATGATCATGCTGTGTGCAACCAGAGAATATGCATCTAATCCAAGTGACTGGTCATGCACGGTCTGCGAACAGACTCACAAAAGTGCCAGATCACTTTCTATTCTAGACTGACTTGATTGAACTGAACCCTGGTCATGATGTAGCTTGTCCACGGACACATAGGGTTGGATGGGTCACGTGACACCAGCAGCAAGCAAAGTCACAGCGTACGCAGGCAGAGCCACCCTCCGAGCCTGGGGCTCAAACGGAGGAGGGCTGGCAGTAGGTTCGTGCTCTACGTCGGCAGGGGCCACCGCGCCAGCCTGGCACTCATAGTGGTCCTCAGGCTCCTGCAAAGCAGTAGTGGGTTCCCACAGGGAACCGATTCGACCCTCTTCAGCAGGACGAGGTCCCTGCTCCAGCCTCCACCTCAGTCTCACCCTTGAAAACACCCCAAGTTCCCCCCCTCTTCCCCCCCCCCCCCCCCCCTTTCTCCCTCTGCCTCTCCATCTCACCCTCCTACCTTTGTCGATCCCCCTCGCCCCCACCTCCTCCCGCTCCAGTCCCACATCCGTCCCAGGAGGCAGTGCCTTCCTCGGCTGCTAGGAGATCTCTTGGCAGCGCCTTTGCCACGAGTCGCGCGAGAGAGGGACACGCTTAGCGAGAGAGGGACAGCATTTCTTGCGACCCCCTCTTCTGGTGCAGACGTCTCCCTTTGCAGCAGTTCCTCGTGGTCTGACGAGCTTCGACATTCGTCGTCATTGGGATTTTTTGCCTACGACTTTACACGGTTTCTTGGCGACCCCTCACCAGACCTTTGAGGCAGCCTGCTTCAGAGTTCATGTACTGTTCCTTGTAGCTAGGGGGATAGAGGCCTTGGACTTAGAGGTTGGCTTCGCTTTTCCCCTATAGGGTAGGGACCAGGCTGAGTGGACTATAGACTCAGTGTTGGAGTGGCTGCAGACACAGACCCTAGAGTTCTCTCATCAAATGGGAGACCTAGGGATTATAGAGTCTAGACTTGCTTTAGACTCTTTGGCCATTGGCCAAGTTTGTTGAGACACCTCCAGACGCAGCAGGATGTAGACACATTGTGGTTCACTTTTTTGCTGACACGCAGAGCCCGCCATGCTATGTACACATACATGAGGACTCCTGGACAAAGGAGGTTACTTTACGCACGGCTCGGTCTACTTGGGCTTGGGCTAGACACTCTTTGCAGTCACGCCTATCTCGAGGACGCTCGGATGCGGATTACTTCCCATCCAAGCTTGCCTCAAAGATAGCACGGTTAGCTGCTGCGGCAGCATCAGTTCTCTCTCGCTCCCCATGAGGATCGTCTCATGGAACGTACTGGGATTAGGTGGGCCCCAGTTTCAGCGTCAGAGGGGCCGACTGCGTCAGGAGCTTCAGCGATGCCTTGTGGGAGGAGAGATTGATCTTCTTATGCTACAGGAGCATCATCTGTGTGAGAGCCGCATTAGACGTTGTGGTCAACTTTTGCATGAACGATATTAGACTTTTTGGTCAGCTGCATTTGGACCTGGAGGCATCCAAGGTGGGGTATGTATGACTATTGCAGATTCTTTGCATCAGGCCATTGTGGGCAGACGGATTATTGTGCCGGGCAGGGCTCAGTGGATCACTATGCAGGTTCAGGGTTGTCTCGTGGGCTTCCTGAACATCTATGCGCCCAATGTGGCGAGTGCACGTGCAGAGTTTTGGTCTCAGATTGTTGAGTCTGTGCCGCAAGCAAAGCAATGGTGCATAGGGGTGACTTCAACATGTTGGAGGAACCCTCTAACAGGATTGGTGGTAGCCATACTACTGTGCATGTAGTTGAGCTGGCAGCTTGGGAGAGGTTTTGTATGACTTTGCGGGTTTCAGATGTGTGGCAACATTCTAGCTTTGTGAGGCCCCCAGACAACCTGCTGGCCTTCTCTCGTTCGAACCGCAGAGTAGGAGGCATGAATCTATCTCGGATAGATCGCTTCTACACTAGTGACCACTTCTATGACTTGGGTGGGACAGTTGGCATTCTGGCAGATGCACCAGTGATCCTTAAAGTGACTGATAGACAGAGAAGGGGGAGCACGATGCTACGCATCCCAGAGAGGGTCTTGCTGGACTCGGCGCTTAGAGAGCGAGTGGAGGCTCTTTGGACAGAGACCTTAGACATGCAGGATTCTCCTGCTGACAGAGTGGGCTCAGGACTTGCTCAGCTTAATCGACTCTTTCTTCAGGAGTCTTCGCTCGCTTGGCTGCAGCGAGAGAGGAGGAGCAACGTCTCCGACGAGGTGTTGCTTCCTTGCAGAGGATGCAAGAGCAGCATCCAGACAGTCCTTGGTTGGAGGAGCAGTGCAAGCTCGCCAGGAGCTCGTCAGCACAAAGGAGAGGCGCCATGAGTTTGCTTTCCATCGACAAACATCTCAGTGGACCCAGGTGGGTGACAGAGTGACAGGCACTTTCTTTGAGGCAGTGGGACCCCGGCATACGCATGCCAAGGTCAGCCAGTTGAGGAGGCCTGACGGGTCAGTTGCTTTAGAGCCAGAGGACATGCGTGCAGTTGCTACTAACTTCTACCATGATCTATTGTCTGCAGAGCCTCAGTCAGAGCGTCAGGATGCATGCAGAGAGCAGGTGTGGACACAGATGCCTTGTCTTTGACTGAGGAGATGCGCGAGAGGCTTGAGCTGCCTCTTCAGCTAGAGGAGCTACACACGGCTCTTAGAGCACTCCCCCATGGTAGCTATCCAGGTGAGGATGGCTTGACTCCCAGCTTTCTCTTGGAGTACTGGAACTTGCTTGGCTCAAATCTCTGCAGTGCTTTTCAGTTCATCCTGCACAGAGGAGAGATGCTTGACAGCATGAGTGAGGGCTTGATTTACCTCATTCCCAAGGAGGGTGGCTCCTTGGATGAGATTCGACAGTGGCGCCCCATCACCATCCTCAACTCAGCCTACAAAATTCTTGCCAAGGCTCTGAGTTTGAGGATTTAGCCACTTTTAGAGAGCATTATACATGGGACACAGACAGGTTTTATCAAGCAACGTAGTATCCTTGACAACATCTTTACTTGCTGGAAGGCTTTTGCCCTCGTGGGGCTCCGTGGTGAGGATCTGGTGATTCTTCTTCTCGATTTTGAGAAAGCCTACGACAAAGTTGACTGGGACCTTTTGGAGGGCACTCTACACAAGATGGGCTTCTCACCTTGAGCATTGGTGTTACGTTATGTATTGTTTGCACAGCTGAGTGGATATAATCTCTCTAGCACAAGTGGAAAGGACAAAGTTTTGACGAAGATTTTAAGTAAGCAAGTTACAACAATGGGAGTATATGTGCTCTTTCTCAGGTCTTCACTTTCTTAACACTTCGAGTTTACCGGTGCTCTTCATGTGTCTCGAGGCTTAGGAGACTCAAGTTTTGCTATTCAGTTATAGAGGAAGTAGTTTACTCCATGTTGTCACAAATTTCTTTCTCGTGATACTTATTCTCTTTTACAAGGATTAAGCCGGAACAGGGCAAGAAACAGAGCAGTTCCATCCCCAAATGCACTAGCCCCAAGGACTCGTGTCCCTTTCGGTATTTCTTTATTATTGCTTTGCAAATGTGAAACTCCCAGAGGGTCCAGCTCACTCCGAGACTCTGCGTCCAAATGCTCTCTAAAGACTGACTCTCTAAACAGTACAAGGGTTGCCAAAAGCAAAGCCCAAAAAGCTTCAGTTCCAAAAGAACTTACCCCCAAAAGCATGACCAAAATCTGGCGCTAGGACTGGCTGTCTGTATGTTGCTGCCACGCCAACAATTTTCATAAATCACATTGTTAATTGCCGCATCATCACCGATCCGCATTTCATGTTGCTTGTTGTCACCTCAGTGTATGCCCACGTTATACGCTATTGGCTGGTCCTTGGAGGACCATCACATCGAGCTTATGGAGGGAGCGTGGCCTGTCAGTAAGGCTCCCTACCGTTTGAACAAGTCACAGGAGGAAGAGTTAGAGTGACAACTCACGGAGTTGGTGGCTAGAGGATTCATACGTCCTAGTGTAAGTCCTTTTGCTGCTCCTATTTTGTTTGTTCGCAAGAAGGATGGTTCGTCTTGTTTGTGTGTTGATTACAGGGCATTAAACAAGATGACCGTCAAGAACAAGTTTCCAATGCCTCGCATTGAGTATATCCTTGATAGGCTCAATGGGGCAAAGGTTTTCAGCAAGGTCGATCTTAAAAGTGGATACCATCACATACGGGTATTCAAAGGCGACATTTTCAAGACCGCTTATCGCACTGAGCGAGGGCAATGGGAGTATATTGTTATGCCTTTTGGATTGACAGGTGCAGTGGGTACGTTCAATCGTCTCATGGTAGGTCGTTTCGGCGATATGGTCGGTGTATGTGTGTTCATCTTTTTAGATGATATTCTCATTTTTTCTGCATCGTGGGAACAACATGAAAGAGATGTTGAAAGGGTACTAACTCGTTTGGATGAGTGTCAGTTGTACATTGCAGCTAAGAAGTCTGAATTTTTTCTTAATGAAGTCACTTATCTGGGTTATATCATTTCTGCAAAAGGCGTCAAGCTAGATCCCGCGAAGGTGGAACAGGTTCGTAATTTTGATTTGCCCAAAACTGCATATGATGTGCGTCCTTTTCTTGGTTTATGTCAAGCATATAGTTCGCACATAGAGAATTTTGCACGCATTGTTGCACCTATGACTGATGTTTTGAAAGGGGTAAAGACTCGCCTTCAGCGCGTAGACTTGCCCGAGGCAGCCATTGAGGCTTTCGCAGTTCTCAAGGTTGCGGTGACAGAAGCATCCTGTCTTATCCTTGCCTCTTGGGATGATCCCTTTGAGGTATGGACCGATGAGAGCAATGTCGCCATCGGCGCTGTGCTCCAGCAGCATGGTCCTCTTGTAGCTTTCCTTAGCCGGAAGCTCAATAGTGCGGAAAAGAATTATTCAGTTTATGATAAAGAACTTTTGTCTGTCATTCACTCTCTTAAGCATTGGAAGCATTTTCTGTATGGTAGAGAGTTTACAGCATAGTTACCGGGGAACGCCTATATGGGGCCTTGGAACGCCGGAACGGCGTTCCGGCCGATCAAAAATTCAGGGAACGCGTCGGAACGGACTGCCGTTCCGACAGGCAGGCCATCACCGGAACGGACCGGCTGGAACGGGGCGGAACGGCCCGGAACAGCAGCAACGGGCAAAAACGGGCAGTTTTTCAACTTTTAAAAATATAGCTGTTTAGGAGATTTGGGCAGCCAACGGCCATTTAAATTTTACAGCCCTATATAAATCCCCCCTTCCCCCATTCTTCACCAAAGCATCAAGGAAGTTTGAAGGGGGCCATCTCTCCCTTGCTCTCAACTCTCGAGTCTCGACTCTCAAGCCACAGGGGCCTAGCCTCTAGCTCTCAAGCCATAACCTCTCTCTCTCTTGGGCCAACCCTCAAGGCTCAAGGGTCAAACTCTCTCTCTCGGTCTCAACTTCCAAGAGGTGAAGCCTCTCTCTCGAGTCTCAAGCTCTCTATCTCAACTTCTCATTGCTCAAGCCTCAAGCAAGAACGGAATCAAGCCTCTCTCTCTCTCAAGCCCTCTCTCAAGCTATCTCTCTCTCTCAAATCCTCAAAGATCAAGCTCTCTCTCTTTCACGGATAATCCATGGCCTCTTCTTCTCGTTCAACCCCCTCCGTTCATGCGGGCAACACTCAAAAGGCGAAGGAATGGTCGTGGTGGGATGAAGTGACCTCGGAGGGCACCTTGTCGGCGGCGGGAGGTTCTCGTGCATGGGGATGCAAGCTATGCTCTTACACACGGACCTAGACCTTGATGATGAGGAATGGGAGGATGTGCATGATTTACAGCCGGCTACTACGGATTGGGAGGCCTCTCAGGCTAGTGGCTCTTGAGTCTTGAGTCTTTGCCATTTATCCTTACCTTTTTGTATGGCTGCTTGAGCCTTGCCCTCTTTGCCATTTGTAGCTACTAGCATCTTTATGGTATTTGTCACCTTCAGTCTTTTGGTATTGTGGTCACTGAAGTCTGGTTTGAACTTTGCCCCCCTTTGGTTTTTTTGTAGCACCTTGGCCGCTGGCGGCCCTTGAGGCTTGTTACTATGTTAGCCATAATTAATTCCAAAGTGTTATCTCTGACTACTACTCTTGCAATTATTTGAGAGCATTGTGTATGTACTATGGAAATTGTGTTTGCTCATTGTTGTTCATCTGGCTATGTACTCTGGGCGCCTCACATCCCAATCAAGTCATAATAAGGTTAAATGGTCTTCGAATCGTGTTTTTTGTGGGTATTAGAGTCAAAGGACTCTAATACTACTTGTATTCAAACACATAACGCTAAAAAAAATAATATTTGGGTGTTTTTTTAGCCTGCCGTTCCGCGCCATTCCCGTTCCGGGCCCATTCCCGTTCCCCCGTTCCGCAGGGAGGCCCGTCGCCGTTCCCGTTCCGCGTTCCAGGTAACTCTGGTTTACAGTGCGCACATATCATCAAGCCCTCAAGTGGCTCCAGTCTATGCCTAGTGCACATTGGAGTGATCGCCAAGCGCGGTGGTCACAATTTTTTGAGCAATTTGGAGGTTTGATTGAGTATGTGCCTGGAAAAGCTAACCCTGTTGCAGATGCGTTGAGTCGCAAAGGACAGATTTTGGCTCTTGACTCAAGAACCACATTTTCTATTCAGAGTCAGTCTTTTGACAGCATGAAGAATCAGTATGCGGATTCCGAGTTTGGTAAGTATTGGTTGCAGGCTCTTGCTTCCCAAGGGCCCAACAACTATCTCATTCGTGATGGATTGTTATTTTTTCGTCAGCGTTTATGTGTGTTTCCCTCTCTCAAGCCAACCATATTGCATGATGCACATGATTCTCTCACAGGTGGGTACATGGGAATGAACACCAGATTGGAAAAAATTGAACGATTTTTTATTTTGGACTAAAATGAGAAAAGATGTGTTTTGTTATGTCACACAGTGCACTATATGTCAAAAAGTAAAAGCTCCTCGGGGTAAGCAGCAAGGCCTCTTGCTTCCGCTGCCTATTCCCGATGGACCTTTTTAGGATATTTCTCTGGATTTTGTGACTAACCTACCACCAAGTTTGCATTAAAGGAACGCTCAATGTTTAACAATTGTTGATCGTTTCAGCAAATTTTGCATGTTGATTCCTTGTAAAGCCACAGTTACTGCACAAGATGTAGCACGATTGTTCATTAAAAATTGGTACCCCCTCTGTGGTTTGCCAAAATCGATTGTTTCAGATAGGGATGTTAAGTTCACGTCCAATTTTTGGCGTGCACTCTTTGAAAATTTTGGCACAAAGTTGAATTTTTCATCGGCTTTTCATCCACAGTGACATGGTCAAACAGAAATTTATAATCAGTTGGCTTTTGATGTGTTAAAATCTTATGTTCATGATCAGTAGTCTCAGTGGGAGCTCTATCTCCCATTGGTTCAGGCAATTTTGAATGACTCCTTTTCTTCTGCTATTGGTCGAACTCCATATGAGGCAGCTTTTGGCCATCCGTTCCAGTCACGTTTAACTAGATCGGTCAATCAAATGCTTGATGCCAATGCTGAGAGTCAGTCATTGGATGAGATTTTAGAGAGTGTGAAGCTTCGGCTAAGCAAGGCTCAGGAATCTTATTCTCGACAGGCTAACAAGCATCGTCAGGAGGTCTCAATTAAGGAAGGAGATTGGGTATATCTAAGAATCATGAAACGTCTTAAGCAAGTTGGAAAGAAATGTCCTAAGTTGTCTTTTCGTATGTATGGTCCATTTCTAGTCATCAAAAAGATTAATGAGGTTTCAATGAAATTGCAGTTGCCTAACTCATGGTCAATGCACAACGTTTTCCATGTTTCTTGGTTGAAAGTGTTTCAGGGAACACCTCCAAAGGACATTTCGGAAGAAGAAGAACCGGAGATCATCGATGAAGCTGAAGTCATGGAGCCGGAGCAAGTCTTGTTGTATCGGTTTCGCCATGGTTCAAAGAAGCAAGTACGACCATATTTTTTGAAGTTCAAAGATCGAGGAACCCATGAAGCGGTGTGGGTAGACGAAGAGTTCTTCAAGGATTATCCAGAGTTGTTCGCAGACTACAAGGAAGCCATGCAACTCGGTACCAGTACCTCACTTTAAAAAGGAGGGGATGTCACGTGACACATCCAACCCTATGTGTCTGTGGACAAGCTACACCATAGCAGGGTTCCCGTCAGTCCAGTCATTCTAGATTAGAAGTGATCTGGCACTTTTGTGAGTCTATTCGTAGACCGTGCATGCCCAATCACTTAGTGTAGATGCATATCCTCTGGTTGCACACTGCATAAGCATAAGCATTTACATCAGATTCCATCAGAGTCAGTTTGGGGATTTTTCCAATGACTTTAGCCTAATTTCCCTATTTTTGACATTTTTCACTTATTTATTAAGTGACTTTTGTTGGGAACTAAGTAGGGCAAATTGGGTAAGTTAATATATAAGCAAACCCAAGTTAGTACTCTTGGGCAGATGAGCAAGGAGCACAACGGGCCCCCAGGCAACAGGTACTCCCTCTCTCTCAGCAGGAACTCCTCAAGCATCCCCTATCAGCATAGCGTTTTCCTCATCGCCAATCACTCCCCTTCCTTGGCGTTTCTTTTCAGCCATTGCTTGATCGCAATTACTCTTGCATTTACCGTTACCAGATCAGCCCTTAATCACCGCAGGAACTTCAGCGATTTCAGCATTGAATCAGCAGTAAAAACGCAACCCTAGCAAGCTAGCGTTTTCAACAATAAAGGGCTGCAGGTATCAGCATTTTCAGCCAGCGTTTTCAGCATACAAAACGCAGCCCTAGACCTGCTATTTCTCAGCGTTTTCATCAGCCTTAAGACAGCAGACAAACCAGCGATTTTCAGCCACAAAAACAGCAGCCAAAACAGCGTTTTCAGCACCCCAAAGTGGTCCCAGATTTTCAGCCATAATCTCTTTGTGGACAGCAGATAGAAGAGCACCAATTTTCAGCCATAAGGTCATCATCGTCGTCACCGACATAGTCACGAGTTGCATCAGTCCATGCATCATCATTGTTCACCTTTGTGCAATCAATAAGTAGACCACCCTCGCCGACGACAGTGGGGCCTTCGGAGGAGGGTTTTACAACGTCTCTGGTGTCGTATCTCTCTTCTCTCTTTCTCTCAGTCTCATACACTTGCACACACAATATCCACTCACTTTGTTCGTGATCATAGCACTCTCCATAAAGAACGGAAGGCTCTCCCTTCCATAAGAACTAAAAGGAACCTTGAGCAAATATGGATCACTCATCTTGAGAAAATACAACATTCATTCCGCTGCACCTTATAGTTTAGGTCACTCGGTTGATGCTCCATTAGTTAGTCGAGTTAGAGTTTTTAACTCTGACTTTATGGTTCTCTCGGCCAAACTTTGGCATGCCATGGTGCAGCCAAAGAAAGTGAATGCCTTAAAAGGTGAAAAGTAGAGTCAAAGATGTTTACACATAGGTTTTAGGTGGTCATGACTGAGAAACGAACCTGTGCACTCGCTGCTGCTCTCGCTCTCCTCTTGCCATTGCTACTCCCCTCCCCTCCCCTCCCATGCCCATCAGCTCGCGCTGCCCTAGCCCCTTCGCCCTTGCTGCCCCTTGCCCTCTGCCCGAGCCCAATCGCCCTCGCTTCCCCCAGCGGCGCAGCCCATCCCTTGAGCCACTGTCCACCCATTGGCAACTACTGCCTGCCGCCCAGCCTCTGCTCCACGCCCTCCCCCTTCCTCCCCTCATCCCCCCCGTCTCAATCTATTTCTGTCGCGCCCATCCTTTTGCTTGTGGGCTGAAAATCGCCTTCGCCTCCTTTCCCTTGCCGCCCCCCAGCCTTAGCTATCCTGCTTATCAGGACACGCCATCACATTCGGCGTGCTTGGTCCAACGGGAATTGCCCCTCGCGTCATCGTTTCTCTGCCTTTTGTCCACAGCAGCAGACACAGATGGAGGCTCATGCTCCGCCACAGAGGAACTCCAATGAAGTCCCCTTGCACGACCCCGCTGAGCCCACCATTCGACTTACTCTTTCACTGACAGAGCAAGCGAGCCTAGCCACAGAGGTAGAGCGCCTACATGCGACTTCTGTCATCTGCAAGATTCTCGGCACCAGACCTAGCAGAGGAGGGCTGCTTGATCTTCTCCCGGCCCGCCTTCTCGCAAAGGTGTGCAAGATCTTGGACGTTTAGATCCTCGGACGCGGCTACTATCAGATCAAGTTTGAGACCTCCGAGATGGCGTCCAAGGTCATTGCCATGAGCCCCTTCACCATCCGAGCAGTTCGAGCCCACTTTCGACAGTGGAGACATGGTTTTGACCCTGCTCCAGATGTTCTGGTAGAGGAGGCAGACATTCCCATCTCCGTCTGCTTTCCTGGTTTGCGGAGGGAGTACTTACCACTTTTGTCTAGGATAGGCTCAACGATTGGGACTGTCCTCGAGACACCTCCACGGCAGCCTCAGTAGCTGCCAAGGCGGCCGGTATTCTCTCAGTTCGCGTTCTGGTTAGGGACACTCACACTCTCCCGAAGGTCATCCTTCTTCCTCGAGTGAGTGGGGGTCAGTTTAGACAGCGTGGAGTATTCGGGCCTCCCGAATCAGTGCTTCATTTGTCGACAGATGGGCCATCTTGCGAAGGCATGTCCACGGAGGAGGCCTCGACCTACACCACAGGCGCAGCCCCAGCCTCCAAGGGCTGGCCAGCAGCAGCAAGAAGAGACACAAAGCACACAGGCAGAGCCACCCTCCGAGCCTGGGGCTTCAGCGGAGGAGGGATGGCAGCAGGTTCGCGGTCGACGCAGGCAGGGGCCACAACGACAGCCTGACATTTACTTTTTACTTTTTTGGGCTAGAGCCAGCAAGCCAGCAAGGACCTGCCTTTGCTTCGCGTGCACGCAAACGAGTCAAAGACAAATTACCTTGCGGACTTGCCGACAAGGGGAAAAGCGCCTCCATGCCGTATCGTGGCATGTCAACGGGGAATGGAAGCAAGTTTCCCCCTCGGGGGAGTAAAAAGTCTTTTCATGCCATGTTAGTCAGTACATGTTCCCTTGTTAGTCACGCCACCCGAGGGTAACGTCGGGAAATCACCAAACGAATTCAGTGATGCATTTAAGGACCAAGGCTGAGAGAGAGGGACAAACCCTTGTAACTCACAGACCGTACTGAATCTTGCCCAGGTACTCCAGGATTTTCGCCTGGTAGAAAAAGGCCCCCGTCCAGCGGATGTCCGGTAGGACTGCCATACCCAAAGTGGGCGTCGGCTCAAAGGAGGCAGCCTGACACTCAAAGTGATCCTCGGGTGCCTGCCCAACAGCAGTGGGTTCCCACGGGGAACCGGTTCAATCCTCTTGAGCAAGACGAGGTCCCTGCTCCAGCCTCCACCACAGCTTCACCCTCAATAGCCCCCCCTCCCCCCGAGTTCCCCCCCTCCTCTTCAGGCGCTCCCCCCCCCCCCCCCCCCCCCCCCCCCCGCCTCCTGCTCCCTCTGTCTCTCCTTCTCGCCCCCCTACCTTTGCCGATCCCCCTCGCCCCTCTTCTCTCCCCTCGCCCCCTGCTCCTTCACCCCCCCCCCCCCCCCCCCCCCCCCCCCCCCCCCCCCCGCCTCCTGCTCCCTCTGTCTCTCCTTCTCGCCCCCCTACCTTTGCCGATCCCCCTCGCCCCTCTTCTCTCCCCTCGCCCCCTGCTCCTTCACCCCCCCCCCCCCCCCCTCCCCTCCCGCTCCAGTCCCACAGTCGATCCAGGGGGCAGGGCCATCTCCGGTTGCTAGGAGATCTCTTGGCAGCGCCTTTGCCACGAGTCGCTTGGCACGAGAGGGACAGTCTTTCTTGCGACCCCCTCTGCAGGTACAGACCTCCCTTTGCATCAGTCCTCGTGGTCTGACGAGCTTCGACATTCGGCGCCGATGGGACTTCTTTGCCTACGACTTTACACGCTTTTTCGGTGACTCCTCATCAGACCTTGAGGCAGCCTGCTTTAGGGTTCATGTTCTGTTCCTTGCAGCTAGGGGGATAGAGGCCTTGGACTCAAGGGTTGTCTTCTCTTTTCCCCTTTGCGGCAAGGACCAGACTGAGTGGACTCTCGACTCAGTGTTGGAGTGGCTCCATACACAGACCCTAGAGTTCTCTCACCACATGGAAGACCTAGGAGTTACAGACATGCTTCAGACTCTGTGGCCATTGGCCAAGTTTGCTGTGACCCCTCCAGATGCAGCAAGATGTAGACACATTGTGGTTCACTTCTTTGTTGATACGTAGTGCTCGCCATGCTATGTACACATTCATGAGGACTCTTGGACAGAGGAGGTTGCTTTACGTACGGCTCAGTCTACTTGGGCTTGGGCCAGGCACTCTTTATAGTCACGCCTATCTAGAGGACGCTCAAATGCGGATTACTCCCCATCCAAGCCAGCCTCGAAGATAGCACGTTTAGCTGCTGCAGCAACATCTGTTCTCTCTCGCTCCCCATGAGGATCGTCTCATGGAACGTGCAGGGATTAGGTGGGCCCCAGTTTCAACGTCACAGGGGCCGACTGCGTCAGGAGCTTCAACGTTGCCTTGTGGGAGGAGAGATTGATCTCCTTATGCTACAGGAGCATCATCTGTGTGAGAGCCGCATTAGACGATGTGGTCAGCTCTTGCGTGGACGATATGATACTTTTTGGTCAGCTGCTTTTGGACCTGGAGGCATCCAGGGAGGGGTATGTATGACTATTGCGGATTCTTTGCAGCAGGCCATTGTGGGCAGAGGGATTATTGTGCCAGGCAGGGCTCAGTGGATCACTATGCAGGTTTAGGGTTGCCTTGTGGGCTTCCTGAACATATATGCACCCAATGTGGCGAGCGCACGAGCAGAGTTTTGGTCATAGATTGTTGAGTCTCTGCTGCAGGCATAGCAGTGGTGCATAGAGGGTGACTTCAACATGTTGGAGGACCCTTCTGACAGGATTGGTGGTAGCCATGCTACTGTGCATGGAGTTGAGCTAGCACCTTGGGAGAGGTTTTGTATGACTAGAGGGTTTCGGATGTGTGGCAGCACTGTAGCTTTGTGAGGCCCCCAGACAGCCTGGCCTTCTCTCGTTCCGGATCGTAGAGTGGGAGGAGTGAATCTATCGCGGATAGATCGCTTCTACACTAGTGACCATTTCTGTGACTTGGGTGGGACAGTTGGCATTCTGGCAGGGACTTCCTTCTCGGACCATGCACCAGTGATCCTCACAGTGGCAGATAGGCAGAGGAGGGGGAGCACGATGCTTCGCATCCCTGAGAGGGTCTTGCTGCACTCTGCACTCAGAGAGCGAGTGGAGGCTCTCTGGACAGAGAGCTTGGACATGCAGGATTCTCCTGCTGACAGAGTGGCCTCAGGACTAGCTCAGCTTAGCGTTTCTTTCTCCAAGAGTCCGGCTCACCTGGCTGCACCGAGAGAGGAGGAGCAACGTCTCAGACGGGGCGTTGCTTCCTTGCAGAGGATGCAGAAGCAGCATCCAGACAGTCCTTGGTTGGAGGAGCAGTTACAGCAGGCTCGCCAAGAGCTTGTTAGCACAGAGGAGCAGCGCCATGAGTTTGCTTTCCATCCACAGGCATCTCAGTGGACACAGGTGGCTGACAGAGTAACTGGTGCTTTCTTCGAGGCAGTGGGACCTCGGCATACGCATGCCAAGGTCATTTGAGGACGCCCGACGGATCAGCTGCTTCTAAGCCAGAGGACATGCGTGCAGTTGCTACTGACTTTTACCGTGAGTTATTCTCTGCAGAGCCTCAATCAGAGCGTCAGGATGCATGCAGGGAGCAGGTGTGGGCACAGATGCCTTGCCTTCAGACTGAGGAGATGCGTCTGAGGCTTGAGCTGCCACTTCAGCTTGAGGAGTTGCACACGGCTCCTAGTGCACTCCCCCGTGGTAGCTTTCCAGGGAGGATGGCTTGACTCCCAGTTTTTTCTTGGAGTACTGGGACTTGCTTGGCCCAAATCTCTGTAGTGTTACATCTTGCACACATGAGAGATGCGTGACAGCATGAGTGAGGGTCTGATCTATCTCATTCCCAAGGAGGGTGGCTCCTTGGATGAGATTCGATAGTGGCGCCCCATCACCATCCTCAAATCAACCTACAAAATTCTTGCCAAGGCTTTGAGTTTGAGGATCCAGCCACTTCTAGAGAGCCTTATACATGGGACTCAAACAGGTTTTGTCAAGGAGCGCAGTATCCTTAACATCTTTACCTTTTGGGAGGCTTCTGCCCTAGCGCGGCTCCGTGGTGAGGATCTGGTGATTCTTCTTCTCGATTTTGAGAAGGCCTACGACAAAGTTTACTGGGACTTTCTGGAGGGCACTCTACGCAGGATGGGCTTCTCAGATGCTTGGATCAGAGGGGTGTCAGCTTTGTACTGACGAGCACACAGTCAGGTACTTTTGTCAGGAGGTAGAGGTGATCGTTTCATGCTCACACATTCGGTCAGACAAGGCTCCCTCTTGCCCCCTCTTCCTCTTTCTGTTCTATGCTGAGGCGATGCAAGTTTTTGGTGTCACAGCAGGTTGGTTTACGGGGCTTCGCACTCCCTATTTGGGAAGATAAGCTACTCGACCCTGAGTTTGCTGACGACTCAGCCTTGTACTTGGATGGCCAGGAGGCCAACCTTCACAGGTGTGAGCAAGCTCTTGAGACCTTCTGTTGTGCATCTGGTGCATTGATCAACTGGAGAAAGACAGTGGCTTTCTCGGTTGATAGTGCTCCTGTGCACGATCGGATGCCAAGTGAGGGTTTCAGGTGGATTCCCCCAGGGACTGCAGTTCGGTACTTGGGCTGTCAGGTTGGTTTGGACTTGTCTCCCGAGCAGCAGATTGCTCCCCTCCTCCTGTCTATCAGGAGGAAGTTGTTACATTGGAGCTCCGCACGACTTTCTTTGCCTGGCAGAGTTGTAGTGGCCAACCAGGTGTTGTTGGCTACTATGTGGTACATCACTTCTTGTTGGATCTTCTCGAGTTCTTGCATCAGCCAGGTACAGCCATGTAGAGAGGCTGATCAGGAACTTCCTTTGGTCAAGGCGTGACACTCAGATAGCCCGAGCCAAACTGGCTTGGCAGGTTATCACTCTTCCTTGTTCACAGGGAGGGCTTGGGATCATAGACCCGCACAGCAGAGCAGAGCCCTTCTTGGGAAGCTCATCGTCCGAGGACTTCTTCCAGGTGAAGAGCCCTGGAAGGAGTTCTTGCAACAGCGGCTTCGTGCTAGGGTGCCTCAGGCAGGAGGCCCCCGGCAACCTTCGACCAGATGGATCTTCACAGAGATGCGCAGAGTTTGTTTGAGCAGGAGACTTGAGGACCGCTTCGCTGTGGGTTTGCTTCGATCTTGGGAGCATTTGCGGCAAGGCCTAGAGCAGCGGCAATCTACTTGCGCGAAGGAGCGCCTGCAACAGCCCCTTGTTTGGAACCCCATGGTTAGCACTCAGAGAGGCCACTTGGTTGGTAGTCAGCCTCATGTTTCCTGGGGTCCCATGGCAACGGGTCCAGCACGCTCTTTACGTGACTGGTTACAAGTTTCAGGCTTGTCAGAGGAGCTGCAGGGCTTTCAGTTACAAGGCATGAGAGGGGTGCAGAGCATGTGCCAAGACATCTCAGAGGCAGTACCAGCTAAGTGGCTCACACCTCTCGAGTCAGCAAAGCCCACATGGATGGGAGCCTTCACGCGACTGGAGGTTCTCATCTCAGTTCGGGCTTGCTTAGAGACTGTTCCCTCCCTGTTTTTCAAGTAACAGGGTGAGGGACGCTTATAGCGAGTTGCAGTAGAGGCTGCGCAGGTGGCAGAGTTCTTTTTTCAGAGGATCCGAGTAGTGGGCAGCTGTGGAAGGACTTGTGTCATCGATCCTGACCCAGCTGCTCTTGAGACTAGACTTTGGAGACCGTGGGCTTGGGAGTGTTGTCCACTGGTACGAGTACAGTGGGATCCTAGAGAGTAGTTTTGGAGGAACCCTTTCTCTTCTGCAGACCACCCAGGTGTCCCTTTCTTTCAGTACAATGTTCGACTGGGACGTCACATACTGGCAGCACAGAGAGAGGCTTGCCTTGCTGCAGCACCTCATTGGCAGGAGGAGGGTCTCACAGCTGAGTTCTTGGCAGCTTCTTGGGAGAGGTTGTGGGACTCCAGACCGCCAAAGCGAGTCACTTTGTTTCAGTGGCTAGTCACACATAGAGCTACAGCAGTTGGGAGCTGGCTTGTGCATAGTGGTCTCTCAGCCGCATGCGCAGCTTGTGACCATCTTGTGGAGAGTCAGCGTCACTGTCTTTGGGATTGTCCCTTGGCACAGCAGGTGTGGCTTCGTGTTCTTCGGCTGATGCTTGCTCTCTCTACGGCTCGCAGTACACTTGGGGGGCAGCTGCTTGGTACACTCTCACGGGCCCGGCACTTCAATTTAAGCTATCTTCCACCAGCAGGATGATAGTGATGCAGGGGGGGGCGACACTCCAGCCTGCCACAGAGCTTACTCCACAGGAGTGGTGTAGTGAGAGAGAGGAGTTCTAGGAGCTCATCAGTGGCCTGACACTCTGGTTCATCTGGCGGGCCCGTTGCTTCCGCGTCTTTGAGACTCGCCCTGTACCACCAGCAGAGACTATTCGCGATCTTTGGCTAGAGCTGATCCACACTCTCAGAGGACAGCTAGAGAGACTCCAGGGCAGCTCCGACCGCATGCGGGAGCGCAGAGAGGCTTTCCTTCGACTGTGGCGTCCTATCCTTTTTTCACCATGGTCCAGGGTGTACTCAGATGGCACTACCGTCCACCTGTGTGGCTTTTCCCTCCTCCCATTTCTTGATTTAGCCTCATTGTAGGTATGTTGTTTTTTCATTGGGAGAGTCTCCCCATCATGGTTGTTGTAGCCCTCTCTTGAAGAGGTGGTTGTAGCCCTATGGGCAATTTCATTAACTAATAGAAGGATCTCTCTCTCGGGAAAACAAAAAGATGTTTACACATGTATGCCAAAATGTCAAAGTAGGTATGACAACTTAGGGGGTCCACGATGTATATGATTTATGTGGTTATGCAGATCAAGTGCAGAGCTTTGATACTTGCAAAAAGGGTTTTTATGTGAAAAGCCTCTTAAACCATGCAAGGTAAGTTGGGTAGCTTGAGGCCATCTCACCCCGGATAGAGAGGAAGGAAAGTGGGTAAGAGACTAACTCTACCGCATGAGAGAGGCCAAACGTGCTGGTCTATAAACTTTTTGTAAAACGCATTTTTTGTAAAAACGACCCTCGTAAAGAGAGGAAAAGGCTATTTCAAACATTTTTGCGTCTCACGCACATAGGCAAATTCCACACCATTTGAGAGATTTTTAAGTTTCGTGCTCTGCTGTTTTTTGAGACTGCGAACAGAACAACGAAGGAGAGAGCTCTAAGATATTTGTATGCTCCACCATTTGCAAAGAAGCAAGCTCTAATTGCATCTTCTCTGGTGTCATCTCTCCCCATCCCGTGTCCTTTTCTCTTCTCTTGTGCAACAGCGTTGGTATGTGCGTGTGTGAGCCCCCCGAGCCAATTGGTGTGTGTGCAAAGAGAGAGAGAGAGAGAGAGAGAGAGAGAGAGAGAGAGAGAGAGAGAGAGAGAGAGAGGTTATGTGTGTGGTTGAGAATCGGAAAACAATTAAACCATTGGAATGCAGTAAGTTGTGTTTTTGTGTGTGTGCGTGCTCGGGAGTGTGCAATCGAATTGTTGCTGTCAAGTTTTGTTGTTCGATGTGTTTTTTTTAGCGGATCAGGGTGTTGTCATTCCACTTGGGCTATAGAATGGCATGTATGTGTTGTCGGGTGTGTTTCCCCTTTCCCCCCTTCCATCTTCTGGTGTCCCTACTAAGGAGCATCGGATTGCTTCTTGGTTGAAGAAAAAGCAAGTTTTGAAGACGTAGGTATACAGATGTGGTCTATTTGGCCAAGGTGAAGAGCAAAAAAGTAAAGCGAAAGTTGGAGATGGACTTGTTGAAGCCTGCAAATTATCTGCCTATTCAACAGTGGTACATCTTGTAGGGCAATCGAAGGTGGTTCGAGTTGCTCGTGCAAAGCCTACATGGGTAAGACCTATTGTGAATTATGCTCCTTTTAAGTTTCCTATTTACAATGTGTCCATGCCAACGGTGAACAAGCTCGTCAACGAGGGTGCGAGTGCGGATTTTATTGAAGAGGACCTGCACGCAAAGGGGATAGCAGACGCGAAGTCTGAAGAATAGTGTGAAGAGGTAAAAGAGCCTGTTCTCATAAGTTTTATGCATGCAAAGGTAGCAGAGTGAAAACAAGCGACAAATGCCAAGGGTCTAGAAGCAAAAGAACATGATAAGACAGCCACGGTAGTGGGAAGCCCTTATGGAGCTGTAAGAAGATGAAGATGCACATACAAAGACGGCCTATGATGATGTTGATGATAATACAACCTCCAACTTCTGGGAGTCACAGTAGGAAAAGCGTCCAAGCTTGCAAACATCGATGTGCATGCAAAGGAGGTATGCAGTACGATGTTGGTGGCTCTGCTAATGAAGGTAGCTATAGAGCCTGCTGTTGTGCAATTGGTGCAAGACTTTTCAAGAAAGAATAAGTCCACATCCATGGACATCCAGCCAAGCTAACAAAGGTCCTGTACAGCAGAACGAAAGTGAGGTGCAAAGCAAGGGGTTGGGAAACCCTCCTATGCTTGGTGATGCTCAAAAGAGAAGGTATCGTGTGATTACTTGCACAATTTGATTGATGGGGAGTTTGAAGAGCAAGTAAATGAAGATTGCTACCAGGAAGCGATGAATCATATGGCTCAATTTTTGTGGCCCGTACTCGTTCCCTACTAATCCACTTGAATTTTCCGTACCGCCTCTCGCTTCGGAGATGGTAGATGGAGTCGTCTGATTCTTTTCAATATCCATATGTAAGCTGGGATTCTTTATGGCTTTATGCCCTGTAAGACAGGGTTATGAAGACGGGAGCGTGTCACAAGACGGGCACCACGTGCCAATAGAAAAGAACAGACTAGACTGACTTTTAGCACTTCAACAAAAACAGAAATGAGAGAGAGAGACGACACGCGACACGGAGTGGCGGAATTCCACCCCAGAGAATATTGGCCGCAAACCTTGACGCCCCTTTTGGTATTTCTTTATATTGCATCAACACACTACAAGCCGGTACTCCAGACTCTGCACCTTCTCCAGGAAGCATGCTAAAGAATGAGCCATAACCTCATATTTAAAGGCCCTTCGCCTAAAAACCAATCACAGTGAAGAGCCTTCAAACTCAAAAGCATCTGGTCCAAAAGCAATGCCAAAAAGCTGCCAGCGTAAATCACGGAAATCCGTACAGCCTGCCACATCAGCAGTCAACACAAAATGCGAAAATCCGTAGAGCATGCCACGTCATCAACCAGCGTGATTTTCAAAAATCTACCACGTCATCAACCAGCTTCGCAATTCTTGTGTGTGTGTCTGAGTCCTGCTTTATTTTAATTCTTTATGCTACTTGGGGCCCCATCGAATGGGGTCCCCATAAGTTGGTAGGACGTCTTCTTCTGTTACTTGTTCTTCTTAGGGTTTAGGCCCCTCGGCCGGCATCTGTAAGTTGGCTCCATTCTTTAGGCTTTGACACGTCAGCAGCTTGTGACATCTCCCCTTCTTGAAAGAGAGTAATCGTCCGCGATTACAGCATATCTGTAAAACAACTCAAGTTAGCTCAAAAAAAAAAATTCCGAGGGACAATTAGTTTGCTCTTTTTGTTAAGGAGTTACCTTCTCCTTTTGGCTCTTTTGATCAAGGAGTTAGCTTCTCCTTTCGTCCAGATCGGAACTCTTGATATTCCGGCATAGTAAAATTAGCCATCAAACCCAGACCGTACTGATCTTCCACGGGTGTCTTGATGCACTAAAATTATATACCCAGGCAATCTCATCCAATTAGGAATATTCAGTAATTGGTACATCATAATGCAACACAAATGCTCACATATGCATGTTACAAGACATAGAAACATAAAGCCGCCGATGAACACTCCTCCCGCATAACCTAACAAGGTCCGTGCCGAGAGATATTCAACGACTCCCTCATCACTCCTCCTGTATAACCTAAAAAGGTCCGGGACGGAAGATATAGAGGCCTTTTACAACCAAACACCCCCCAAACCGCAGCCTGCGTCGTTTGGAGGTGATGATAGTAACCACTGCTCAGACTTCTTAATACTCCTCCCGCATAACCATCCAGGTCCGGGCCGGGAGTTACAACAACAATACTCCCCCCGTAAATAACCACAAGGGTCCAGGCCATGAGTAAAAACAACACTTTTCAATCATTCAATACTCCCCCCGCAAATAACCACAAGGGTCCGGGCCATGTGTATGAACATTATCACCAATTATTGAAACCAGTATTAAAACCAGAGTCAAACAATTCAAATCGGCACCAAGACAGGTTTAAAACAGATAGCATCCATTTCAAACAAATTCCAAACAGGATCACCAAGCTAGTTCTCAAACAGATTCTCAAAAAAAATTCAAACTTAAAAAGCAATCTCGACATCAGCCGAGCTCGAAAAGTCGAGTGACTTTCCATCCTGAAACTTGCACCAGAAATTAGGGTAAGGTTCCTTCCATGAGGTCGTAGCCGAGCACAGCATGGTCCATCAGCTCTTGGACAGAGAGTGTTTTCTTTGGCGGCGATGGTAGTCCCAAAAGATAGCAATCACACCAAATCTCCAAGGTCATCTGCTCGTGAAGACACATCTACTGAGAGATGTCGAGAAATTTCAAGTTATAATCTGCTAGGGTTTCCATGGCAATCATTTCAGGATACCCCACTCTGCCAGAAGTTACACTCCGAAGGAAGATGTCAGAAACCATATAACTTCGGGCAAAAAAAATTTCTTGAAAGCTTGTCAAGTACTTGGAATATGCTGCTTGGTAGCTGTAGACATCAACATCTGCATGGCACTGCTTCTGAGAAAAACAGTGACTTGAAACAAATCTGGATCCTTCTCTTGCAAGTGATCTTAATTGGCTTATGCCCTGTAAGACATGAGCGGTGAAGACGGGAGCGCGCTCGATGCACGATGAAGTAAGGGTGGGAGTGGCTAATAATTCCGGGTTGGAGGGCGAAGATACCTCCAATAAATTCCAGAAGTCTGCTCTTTTGTGGGACCGGTATGCTTTCAGAAAAGCACACGCTTGATGCTCTGATACCACTGTCACAAGACGGGCACCACATGCCAATAGAAAAGAGAAAATTGAACCCACTTTTAGCACTTCAATAAAAACAAAACTGAGAGAGAGAGAGAGAGACAACACGCGACACGGAGTGGCGGAATTCCACCCCAGAGAGTATTGGCCCCAAACCTTGGAGCCCCTTTCGGTATTTCTTTATATTGCATCAACACAATACAAGTCGGTACTCCAGACTCTGCACCTCCAGGAAGCATGCCGGAGAATGAGCCCTAACCTCATATTTAAAGGCCCTTGGCCTAAAAAGAAATCACAGTGAAAAGCCTTCAAACTCAAAAGCATTTGGTCCAAAAGCAATGCCAAAAAGCTGCCAACGTAAATCACGGAAATTCGTACAGTCTGCCACATCAGTATAGTCAGTGCAAAACGCGGAAATCCATAGAGCACGCCACGTCATCAGCTAGCGTGATTTTCAAAAATCTGCCACGTCATCAGCCAGCTTCGCAATTCTTGTGTGTGTATGAGTCCTGCTTTATTTTTATTCTTTATGCCACTTGGGACCCCATCGAACGGGGTCCCCATAAGTTGGTAGGACTTCTTCTTTTGTTACTTGTTCTTCTTAGGGTCTATGACCCTCGGCCGGCATCTGTAAGTTGGCTCCATTCTTTAGGCTTTGACACGTCAGCAGTTTGTGACAGAGCACGCCCGATGCGCGATGAAGTAAGCGTGGGAGTGGCTAATAAGTCCGGGGTCGAGACACGAAGATTCTTCAATAACAATTGCCCAAGTGGCATGTTTGCTCTTTGATAGGACCGGTATGCTTTGAGAAAAGCGCACGCATGATGCTCTGATACCATTATAACAAACTTGGGCACCCCGAGTCTAGGATCTGCCAAAGCTCGTAAAATAACGGTCAGTGTTGCTGCTCTTGCACGCCCCCCTCTCGCCATCCCTAGCCTCTTCCTCCCCCGCCCTCGCGCTGTTGTGCCTGCGCCCAGCCAACGCGTTTGCTCAGCACGCTCCCCTGCACCTCCGCTGCTCACCATCGCCTCCTCCCCCCTTCGTTCGTTGCCCTTAGCCCCCCCCCCCCCCCCCCCCCGGTTTTGCTCGAAGGACTCGCCCTGCTGCTCACTCGTGGTTTGGTGTGCTCTCTCCAGCAAGGCTTGGCCTCGCCTTCATCCCTACCGCTTTTCTGTTAGCAGTAGACACAGATGGAGGTTCATGCTCCACCCCAGAGGGACTCCAGAAGCCCCTTCACCCGACCCTACAGAGCCCACCAGCCGACTTGCTCTCTCGCCGATAGAGTAAGCGAGCCTAACCCCAGAGGTGGAGCACCTCCAAGCGACCTCCGTCACCTGCAAGATCATCGGCACCCGACCCAGCAGAGGAGAGGTGCGTGATCTCCTGCAGGCCTACCTTCTAGCCGAGGTGGGCAAGATTCTCAATGTTCAGTTTCTCCAGTGTGGCTACTACCAAATAGAGTTTGAGACTCCAGAGATGGCGTCCAAGGTCATTGCGATGAGCCCCCTGGCCATCCGAGCAATTCGAGCACACTTTCGACAGTGGCGCCATGGTTTCGACCCAGCTACCGACGTTCTTGTCGAGGAGGCAAACATGCTCATCTCAGTCTGCTTCCCCGGCCTGCGGAGGGAGTACCTTCTGCTCCTTTCCACGATAGGCTCAGAGATTGGGACTGTCCCAGGAGACCCCTCGCATGGCAGCCTTTGTAACTGCCAAGGCGACCGGCATCCCAATAGTACGTATTCTAGTTCGAGATACCCACAATCTCCCGAAGGTCATCCTACTACCTCGGGTGAGTGGAGGTTGGTTCCATGAGAGCGTGAAGTATTCGGGCCTCCCAAATCAGTGTTTTATTTGTCGTCAGATGGGGCATCTTGCGAAGGCCTGTCCACGGAGGAGACCCCGACCTACACCGCAGGCTCAGCCCCAACCCTCAAGGGCTAGCCAGCAACAGAAGACAATCACAGGGTACACAAGTAGAGCCACCCTCCGAGCCTAGGGCTCAAGCGAAGGAGGGCTGGCAGTAGGTTCGTGGTCGACGTCAACAAGGGACACCACGCCAGCCTGGCACTCAGAGTGGTCCCCAGGCTCCAGTTCAGCCGGAACTGTTTCGACCCTCTTCAGCAGGACGAAGTCCCTGCTCCACCCTTCACCTCAGCCTCACCTCCGACAGCCCCTCCCCCCCCCTCGCCTCCTCCCTCCGCCTCTGACAGCCCCTCCCCCCCCTCCACCTCTGAGCTCTCCAGCTCGCCCTCCTCCCTCTGGCCCCCCTCTCCTCCTCCTCCCACTAGGCCCCTTGCTTCCACATCTCTTCCCGCCCCTTCCCTGCAGCCGTCCGAGGGGGCAGGAACATCCTCGGCTGCTTGGAGATCTCTTGGCAGCGCTTTTTCTAGCAGTCGCTTGGCGAGAGAGGGACAGAGTGGCTACAGGCACAGGCCCTCGAGTTCTCTCATCACATGGGAGACCTAGGGGTTACAAACTTGGTTCAAACTCTGTGGCTGTTGGCCAAGTTTTCAATGACACCTCCAGACTCGGCAGAATGTAAAAACACTGTGATTCTCTTCGTTGCTAACACGCAGAGCCCGCCATGCTATGTACACATACATGAGGACGCCTAGATAGAGGAGGTTGCCTTGCGCATAGCTTGTTCTTCTTGGGCTTGGGCTAGACACTCTTTGCAGTCACGCCTATCTCGGGGACGCTCGAATGCGGATTATTCCCCATTCAAGCCAGCCTCGAAGATAGCACGGCTAGCTGCTACTGCAGCATCAGTTCTCTCTCGCTCTCCATGAGGATTGTCTCATGGAACGTGAAGGGATTAGGTGGGCCCCAGTTTCAGTGCCAGAGAGGCCGACTGCGTCAGGAGCTTCAGCAATGCCTTGTGGGAGGAGAGATTGACCTTCTTATGCTACAAGAGCATCATATGTGTGAGAGCCGCATTAGACAATGTGGTCAGCTTTTGAGGGGGCAGAATGAGACATTCTGTTCAGCTGCATTTAATCGTGGTGGCATCCAGGGAGGGGTATGTATGAGGATTGCGGACTCTTCGCAGCAGGCCATTGTGGACAGAGGGATTATTGTGCCTGGCAGGGCTCAGTGGATTACTATGCAGGTTCAAGGTTGCCTCTTGGGCTTCCTAAACATCTATGCGCCCAATGTGGCAAGTGCATGTGCAGAGTTTTGGTCTCACATTGTAGAGTCTCTGCCGCAGGTAGAGCAATGGTGCATTGGGGGTGACTTCAACATGTTGGAGGACCCCTCTGACAGGATTGGAGGTAGCCATACTACTATGCATAGAGTTGAGTTGGCAGCTTGGGAGAGGTTATGTATGACTGCGGGTTTCTGATGTGTGGCAGCATTCTAGCTTTGTGAGGCCCCCAGACAGCCTGGCCTTTTCTCGTTCGGACCGTAGAGTGGAAGGAGTGAATCTATGTCGGATAAATCGCTTCTACACTAGTGACCACTTCTGTGACTTGGGTGGGAGAGTTTGCATTCTGGCTGGGACTTCTTTTTAGGACCATGCACCAGTGATCCTCACCGTGACAGATAAACAAAGGAGGGGGAGCACGATGCTACGCATCCCTGAGAGATCTTGTTGGACTGTGCTCAGAGAGCGAGTGGTGGCTCTTTCAAAGGGCCTAGACATGCAGGACTCTCTTGCTGACAGAGTGGCCTCTGGACTTGCTCAGTTTAGTCGGCTCTTTCTTCATTCAGGAGTCTACGGCCTGCCTGGCTACAGCGAGAGGAGCAGCGTCTCCGACGGGGCGTTGCTTCCTTGGAGAGGATGCAGGAGCAGCATCCAGACAGTCCTTGGTTGGAGGAGCAATTGCAGCAGGCTCGCCAAGAGCTTGCCAACACAGAGGAGAGGCACCATGAGTTTGCTTTCCATCGACAGGCATCTCAGCGGACCCAGGTGGGTGACAGAATGACAGGGGCTTTCTTTGAGACAGTGGGACCCTGACATGCGCATGCCAGTGTCAGCCAGCTAAGGAGGCCTGACGAGTCAGTTGCTTCAGAGCCAAAGGACATGCGTGCAGTTGCTACTGACTTTTACTGTGATCTACTGTCAGCAGAGCCTCAGTCAGAGCGTCAGGATGCATACAGATAGCAGGTTTGGGCACAGATGCCTTGTCTTATGACTGAGGAGATGCGCCACAGGCTTGAGCTGCCTCTTCAGCTAATGAAGCTCCACGCGGCCCTCAGAGGCTAGAGCACTTCCCCGTGGTAGTTGTCCAACTGAGGATGGTTTGACTCCCAACTTTTTCTTAAAGAGTACTGGGATTTTCTTGGCTTATATCTCTGCAGCGCTTTTCAGTACATCCTACACACATGAGAGATGCTTGATAGCATGAGTGAGGGCCTGATTGTCACGTGACACATCCAACACTATGTGTCCGTGGACAAGCTACAGCATGACTAGGGTTCAGTTCAGTCAAGTGAGTCTAGAATAGGAAGTGATCTGGCACTTTTGTGAGTCTGTTCGCAGACCGTGCATGTCCAGACACTTAGGTTAGATGCATATCCTCTGGTTGCACACGGCATGATCATCAGATTACAGTCAGAAACCATCAAAAGCATTTTTTACAGTGCATAGACCTATTTTCCCTGTTTTTTGACATTTTTCACTTATTATTTTTAAGTGACTTTTGTTGGAAACTGGGTAGAGCAATTTGACTAAGTAAATATATAAGCAAACCCTAGCACTAGCATTTCTGGCAGAAGAGGAAGGAGAGCATAGGCACCCCGTGCAGCAGGCCCTCTGGAGCATCTTCTCAACAAGAACCAAGACCACAGAAAAGCCAGCGTTTTCGTCCAAGATCACCTGGCGATTTCAGCCTTGAAGACTTGGCGTTTTCCCCTCAGATCAGGCCAGTGTTTTCATCACCTTCAGACTCAGCTAGGCCATCGTTTTTCAGCCCTGCTATCGCAACGAATTCAGCCCATGACCAGCGTTTTTGAACAGCCATAAATCAGCGTTTTCAGCAGCGTTTTTGCTATCAGCATTCAGCGTTTTTGAAGGACAGCAATCAGCGTTTTATGAACAGTAAAACCAGCAGCAGTTCAGCGTTTGCTACAGCAAATTCAGCCAAAGAACCATCGAATTTGCAGTTGCTACTTACTTTTATCGTGATTTGTTGTGTCACAAACTGCTGACGTGTCAAGTCACTGAAGAGCAGAGCCAACCTTCAAATCACGGTCGAGGGGCCTAAAGCAAAAGAAGAAGTTCTACCAACTTATGGGACCTTGTCCGATGGGGCCCAAGTGACAAAGGAATTAAAATAAAACTGGACCCTCACGAACACACAAAAGACAGAGTAGAAGTTGATGACGTGGCAGCTACAGTTTTTTCCGTACGCGTGTGGATGCCCAACCGTACTTCCGTACTCATCCGAGTACGAAAGCGTACGGAAAGTGATTCCGTACTTCATTACTTTGAGGCTCCATCTCTCCACTTTTTGTTCTTTGTCTACATGCCTTTGTGCCTTAGGCAATCACATTTTTCTAGTTATGAATCATGATGGTCATTGACTGATTGGTGTACCGTGTGCACTGTGCAGATCGAGCAACAAGCTAGTGTCTAAATTCTAATTTCTAAAGTTTCTATGGTCTTGTGTTTGTGTATAAAGTTTTAAACAGGATGGTGTAGTATGTAGGCTTTTAAGCATCCTATGTAGTAGGCAATATGACGTGTGGAATTTTCGCGTAGTCTGATCCGTACTGATTCCGTACTTCCGTACCCGTGTACGTTTGACGTGTGGTTGACGTACGGAAAAACTATGGTGGAAGTAATACAGATTTCCGAATTTTGCACTGATTGCTGACGTGGCAGCCTGTACGGATTTCCGGATTTTACGCTGACCTGCTGACCGGAGTCTCAGTAGAGGCTCCACAGGTTGCAGAGTGTTGTTTTCAGAAAATCCGGGTTGTGCGCATCCGTGGGAGGACTTGGGTCATAGATCCCGACCCAGCAAATCTTGAGTCAGGACATTGGCGGCTTTGGGCTTGGGAGAGTCGTCCTTTGGCACAAGTGCAGTGGGACCCAAGAGAGTGGTTATGGCGAGATCTTTTCTCGTCAGCCGATCACCCAAGGATTCCTTTTTTCCAGTACACAGTTTGTTTGGGGCAACACATACTGGCTGCACGACGGAGCGAGGCTCGCCCAGCTGCAGCACTTCACTGGCAGAAAAGGGCCTCACAACCCGTTCTTGTCAGGCTTCTGGGAGCGGTTGTGGGACAGCATGCATCCGAAGAGAGTTACCATGTTTCAGTGGCTTGTTGCGCATAGGGCTACAGCAGTTGGGAGCTGGTCGGTACACAGCGGCTTCTCGGCAGTATGTGCAGCGTGTGGTCATCCTTTGGAGAATCAGCATCACTGTTTGTGGGACTGTCCCATGGCACAGCAGGTTTGGCTTCGAGTTCTTCGGCTGATGCCAACCCTCTCGACACACTTGGGGTGCTGCAGCCTAGTCCACACTCACAAGCCCTGCGCTCCACTTTGAGTTCGCTTCCACCAACAAGATGATAGTGATCCATAGGGATCGACCTACACTTCAGCTTGCCACAGAGCTCATCCCCCAGGAGTGGTGCAGTGAAAGAGAGTGATGTTGGGAGCTCATCTGCAGCCTGACACTCTGGTTCATCTAGCGGGCCCACTGCTTTCGCATCTTCGAGGCTTGCTCTCTTCCATGGGCAGAGATTGTTCGTGACTTTTGGCTGGAGCTAGTCCATACACTCAGGGGTCAGTTTGAAAGACTTCAAGGCAGTTCCGACTGCATGCGGGAGCACCGAGAGGCCAGGGCCTTTTTTCACCATGGTTCAGGGTGTGCCTAGATGGCACTACCCGCCACCAGTGTGGCTTTTTCCTCCTCCCATCTCGTGATTTAGCCCTTATTGTACTTACTTTGATTCTCACTGGGAGAGTCTCCCCCATTTTTTCATGTAGCCCTCTCTCGCAGAGGTGGTTTGTAGCCTTTTGGGCAGCTCTATTAACTAGTGGAAGGATCTTTTTCTTGCAAAAGAAAAACTATATACTCACATGACAATGGAGATCGAAACAGCAATAGGAATGAGGAACAAGGGAGCGAGGACTCAACAATAGCCATTCTCTGAAGCTATGGTGGTGGAAGGCTGGCTGCTAAGAATGTTTCAACGAGCGTTCGAAATGCACACCAGTTTAGTGCTGAAAATAGTTGAAATATAGGCTTGCAAGACTGCATGGCAAACTCGTGGATGGAAAAGGACAGCATGTCCAGCATCCTAAGAAAGCATCCTATTAGTGACATCATGAAAACAGATTCATCAACCACCCCTCAAAATCAGGCAGGACCCAGCAACCACAAGAACCAACAAACTATACCCAAGGTAACACAGCCATTATCAAGGCGCACACCGATCATCATACAATGTCAGCCTGCCAGAGAACCCATAAGGCTTATGCAAGGACATAAAAAGCCATCAGTGTGGCTTTTTCCTCCTCCCATCTCCTGATTTAGCCCTTAATGTACTTACTTTGATTTCTCACTGGGAGAGTCTCCCCCATTTTTTCATGTAGCCCTCTCTCGCAGAGGTGGTTTGTAGCCCTTTGGGCAGCTCTATTAACTAGTGGAAGGATCGTTTTCTTGCAAAAAAAAAACTATATACTCACATGACAATGGAGAAAGAAACATAAATAGGAATGAGGAACAAGGGAGCGAGCCATTCTCTGAAGCTATGGTGGTGAAAGGCTGGCTGCTAAGAATGTTTCAATGAGTGTTCGAAATGCACACCACTTTAATGCTGAAAATAGTTGAAATATAGGCTTGCAAGATTGCATAGCAAACTCGTGGATAGAAAAGGACAGCATGTCCAGCGTCCTAAGAAAGCATCCTATTAATGACATCATGAAAACAGATTCATCAACCACCCCTCAAAATCAGGCAAGACCCAGCAACCACAAGAACAACCAAACTATACCCAAGGTAACACATCCATTATCAAGGCGCACACCGATCGTCATACAATGTCAGCCTGCCAGAGAACCCATAAGGCTTATGCAAGGACATAAAGGGCCATTAGCATGAAAGCAAAAACACATCTCCTGTAAGGTGCAGCGGAAGTGAATGTTGAACTTTGCTCAAGATGAGTGCTCCGAACTGTGCTCAAGGTTCCTTTTGCTTATGGAAGGGAGAGCCTTCCATTCTTTAATGAGAGAGTGCAATGGACACAAACAAAGTGAATGGACACTGTGAATGGAAGTGCATGAGACTGAGAGATAGAGAAGAGAATACGACACCAAAGACGTTGTAAAACCCTCCTCCGAAGGCCCCACTCTCGATGGCGAGAGGGGTCTACTATTATTGATTGCACAATCTGGTACAATGGCTGAATGCAAATATAAGGGGCTATGTCGATGTCGACGGAGTGGACAACGAGGACGATGCTAAGGCTGAAAACTGAGAGCTTCGCATCGCTGATTTGCTGCTGAAAAATCGTTGTCCTTATGGTGCTTAAAGGCTGCTCTAAACCGATGTGTTTCTGTTGTGGTACTGCTGCAAATCGCCAAGGCAATGGCTGAAGAAAACGCTAGTTGCAGGGCTACTAATCGCTTGCGTTTGTTGCTGAAAAACGCTGTTTCAAAAGGCTGGCTGATGCTGTTCAAAAACGCTAGGTGCTCGGGTACAAAAACGCTATCTGCAGGGCCTTGTCCTCGTTGAATTTGTTGGTTGGGAAGCGCCAATGCAAAGGCTGAAAACCCTGATGCTACTGTTCCTTTGCTGGCTGAAATCGCCCAAGACTCAAAGCTGGGAAACGCTAGGGAGCTTGTGGGTAAAAACGCCACCAAGGGGAAGTCTTGCTTGAGAGAGGTTCTTGTCCTTGTTCTTGCTGAGAGTCAGCCTGCTAAGCAATGCTCCTGTTGCCAAATCTGCCAGAAAGTGCGAGCTTTGGTTTTCTTATATATTATCTTACCCAATTTGCCCTACTCAGTTCCCAACAGAAGTCACTTAACAAATAAGTAAAAAATGTCAAAAACAGGGAAAATAGGTTTAAATGCACTCGAAAATTCCTCTGATGGATTCTGATGGGAATGCTGATGATCATGTTGTGTGCAACCGGAGGATATGCATCTAATCTAAGTGGATATGCATCTAATCTAAGTGACTGGTCAAACACGGTCTACGAACAGACTCACAAAAGTGCCAGATCACTTCCTATTCTAGACTGACTTGACTGAACTGAACCCTGGTCATGCTATAGCTTGTCCACGAACACATAGGGTTGGATGTGTCACGTGACATCCCCTCCTTTTAAAAGTGAGGTACTGGTACCGAACTGTATGGCGTCGAGGGAGATCGCCAATAGCATCCAGAATCCTGGAAGGGACTCTTTGCCGGCCCACTCTGATGTGTGGGTTGTGCGGTACTTGAACTTCATAAAGGTCTGCAACGCTTGCTTCTTTGGGCCGCACCGAAAGCGACACAAAGTCTTCTGTGGCTCCTTCGATGCTTCAACTTCGTTTAGAATCATGCTTCTTTCTTCTTCAAGAATATCCATGGCTGAAAATTCCTGAAACCACTTCCAACACAAAAACATGAACATACCTATTCCATGTAAAGTGACTGAAAAAAATTTCGTCTTCCTCAAAGACTCTGCATGCAATGTAGATGAACAAAGCGACTGGAGTGCCAAATCGTTCACCACACACACGCAAACAATGAGATCGAATCTTGTCGTGGTGATCTAAATCAATCAACTGTGGCAAAACACAATGGAAATGCCCATGCTTGGTGCTCATAATTTCTTGTGCTCTTTCTACAACTGTGTCGTGCCCAAGGAAGAGACATGGAATGTGACTTCCTTGAATGCATACTTTTCAGTTTTTCATGAATAATCTGCATATATCCGTGCTCATTCATGAGTGAATCGTGCTCAACGTACAATATGTCATGCGTGGAAAAGGGATCACATAAAGACGCTGACTAAAATACAGGAAACGATCACGAATGAAACACTCGAATAATGCGTGCTGACGAATCATTCGAACACATAGTACTTCCTGTAAGGGTTCTTTGGACCTAGGCTCGAGAGCCAAGATCGGCTCTTCGGGATCTATCGAATCTTCGTGTGGTGGTTTTGGGGACCTCGACTCGAAAGTCAAGATCAATTCTTCATGATCGATCGAATCTGCAACGAGGTTAGCTTCGCTAGAAAAAGTATCAACTAAACCATCATCCTTGTGAACAATCACGTCTTGATTATACAAATCATCATGCTTAAGAGAAATCACATCGTGGTCATCAGGCAAATCATCATGCTTGTCAGTGTCATCCAAATCATCATGCTCATCATTATCATTCAAACCATCATGCTTATCATTATGCAAATCCTGTGTATCATGCTTTGGAGAAGACGAAACCGAGAGAGTCTCCTTCTCCTGAATCCATTCAATCTTCGCCTGCACATTAGAAATGAGAGATGGAGAATGAACAACTTGCTCCCCACGAATGACAATGGGAAGAGTCACTTTTGGCATTGAAAGTGAACGTATTTTCCGCTCAATCAATGAGAGGGTTATGCTCACGAAACCATCGAATGCCCAAAAACACATCACATCTTGAAAGAGGAGAGACTACAAATTTCCTTCGGAAAGCAGCTATTTGTACTGTAAACAACACATCAAAGCACTCCTTCGTGATGAGAGAGTCCATACCGGGAGCGAAGCCAGACCTCACGAGGAGATTTCTGACTAACCTCTAGGCGGGCTCTCTCAACAAGAGAGGGACTAATCACATCATGCATACTGCCTGGGTCAAACAATATGACAAAACGCTGCCTCGCCAGATGACCATAACATTTAATGAGAGACTCGTCAATGGGAGGGTCATGAGAAACTTGGGGCACACTCGTGTTGTCATTTATTGCATTGACAGAGGAAGTGGGTTCTATGGATTCTTTAGATTCATTAGAGTCAAGCTTAGGACATGTTCTTTTTATGTGACCCTTAATGTGACAATGAAAACAATGACCTTTCTTGAATAAGTGCTTTGCTCTTCCGACGAGATGTATCCTCTTAAAATTCCTTGTGCTACCTTTTCATCTGGAGTGAGCTTAGGTTTAGCAATTGTGTTAGCCTTATCCTTAGGTTCATTAGACTATTGGAAGATTGGTTAGAAGAGTTACCGTTCTTACCATTCTTACCGTTCTGAGGGTTCTGAGAGGTACTTGTGGAAGTCTTATTCTCCTTAGGCTTTCCCTTGTTGTGCTTCATCTCCTGTGCGAGAGCAATCGCTACCGCCTTGTTGAGATCGATTGGATCGAGCACTTCAACATCGTACTTGATATACTCGTCCAATCCATAAAGGAATGCCTCTTTGCGCTCATCATCCGACTTGCGTAATTGGGTACCTAGCTACAAAACACGATTAGAGAAAGACATAACTGGCATACCATTTTGCTTGAGAGCGCACCAATCATCCTTCAATCGTGCGAGGTATTGAGGTGGCATAAACCGCGCCTTGAGCTTGTCTTGGAAATCAGCCCAATTGAAGGAAAGGGGAGTGAATTCGTCGGCCTCCTCTATGTGCGCGGCTAATTGTGCCTCTTGCCATGCGTGGTACCAATTTATGGCATCACCAGCAAGGTACATAACTGCCGTCAAAACCTTGCTATTTCCTATCTTCTTAGTTGTCGCAAAATAAGCATTAAATTGATGCGATCAAGAATGAATAACCATAGCATCCATCTTACCATCATACTTACTGAAAGTCAACTTCTCTGTGACTGGGTTGTTGGAGTCCGAATCTCGGCTTGCGCCACTTGAGGAACTACCAACATCTTTGGTTGGTTCGGACTTCGAGGCAAGGACCTGTCGAACCAATTCTTGAGTGCGGAGGTCCCTTTGAACCTCTCGATCGGCCTCGAAGACCGCTCGTCTTGCTTCAGCTTCCAAGCACATTTGCTCACGCTCACGCTCAATAGCCGCTTTTCTATCTGCTTTTCTTTCTTTGCGTTCATCGCGCTCGCGTTCCCTGTCAATGCGAGTCGCTTCTTGTCGTGCCATCATGTCCATCATTGATTTTACCAAGGCCTCCATAGGATTTGGTGCAATCCCTGGCGTAGGGGGAGGGTCAGGAAAACCGCCATAGTGAGGAAATTCTTCTTCACTACTTTCATGCCCATCACCTCCATGCGAAGTATCCATTCCGCTTCGGGTGATGACCATGCACTGTGATCTTTGGTTCTTAAGTTCACGAGGAACTTGGGTTCTTGTGGGTCTTGGGTTCTTGGGTTCTTGGGGGTCTTGAGTTCTTGAGGTTCTTCTTTAACTTGCAATTTGTGTTAAAGAAGGATCTTCTCTTCACCCGAGTTCTCCTCTTTTCCGCGGGCGCGCCCCTTGGCGGCCTTGCGCTCACACCAAGGTTGCTTTTTCCCACCGCACGTCGATTGGCCAGCCGCTAAGTGCACGGTCCGCTCTCAATGAGTTAAATGAGGCACAAGGGAAGGCTGGACAAGCCCTTCTTTCTTGGGTTTCCCAGTCACTCTTCAAAAACACGATTAGGAATCAACACGCCCAAGTGAACTTCGGTTCGTGTGACCTCAACAAGCAAAAAAAATTATGTGGTTCTTGTGGTTCTTTCCTTGAGTGATACACAACACTGCCAAAGCTCTGATACCAATGTAAGATGCAGTGGAAGTGCACGTTGAACATTGCTCAAGATGAGTGCTCCGAACTGTGCTCAAGGTTCCTTTTACTTATGTAAGGGAGAGCCTTTCGTTCTTTAATGAGAGAGTGCAATGGACACAAACAAAGTGAATGGACACTGTGAATGGAAGTGCATGAGACTGAGAGATAGAGAAGAGAATACGACACCAAAGACGTTGTAAAACCCTCCTCCGAAGGCCCCACTCTCGATGGCGAGAGGGGTCTACTATTATTGATTGCACAATCTGGTACAATGGCTGAATGCAAATATAAGGGGCTATGTCGATGTCGACGGAGTGGACAACGAGGACGATGCTAAGGCTGAAAACTGAGAGCTTCGCATCGCTGATTTGCTGCTGAAAAATCGTTGTCCTTATGGTGCTTAAAGGCTGCTCTAAACCGATGTGTTTCTGTTGTGGTACTGCTGCAAATCGCCAAGGCAATGGCTGAAGAAAACGCTAGTTGCAGGGCTACTAATCGCTTGCGTTTGTTGCTGAAAAACGCTGTTTCAAAAGGCTGGCTGATGCTGTTCAAAAACGCTAGGTGCTCGGGTACAAAAACGCTATCTGCAGGGCCTTGTCCTCGTTGAATTTGTTGGTTGGGAAGCGCCAATGCAAAGGCTGAAAACCCTGATGCTACTGTTCCTTTGCTGGCTGAAATCGCCCAAGACTCAAAGCTGGGAAACGCTAGGGAGCTTGTGGGTAAAAACGCCACCAAGGGGAAGTCTTGCTTGAGAGAGGTTCTTCTCCTTGTTCTTGCTGAGAGTCGGCCTGCTGATCAATGCTCCTGTTGCCTCATCTGCCAGAAAGTGCTAGCTTTGGTTTTCTTATATATTATCTTACCCAATTTGCCCTACTCAGTTCCCAACAAAAGTCACTTAATAAATAAGTGAAAAATGTCAAAAATAGGGAAAATAGGTTTAAATGCACTGGAAAATTCCTCTGATGGATTCTGATGGGAATGCTGATGATCATGTTGTGTGCAACCGGAGGATATGCATCTAATCTAAGTGACTGGTCATGCACGCTCTGCGAACAGACTCATAAAAGTGCCAGAGCACTTCCTATTCTAGACTGACTTGATTGAATTGAACCCTGGTCATGCTATAGCTTATCCACGGACACATAGGGTTGGATGTGTCACGTAACATCTCCACACTCCTTTAAAAAAAAGTTAACACCAGTACCCTCCCGAGGAAGCCATGCGTATTACAACCACCAAAATCCCTAGCCTCACCCAACCGTTTTGAGAAAAAGGAAGGAGGGCATCAAGGTGCCGTGAAGCTTTCTTTATCTGCGTTCTCAGATAACGAGGAGGATCCCAATACAATGAATCCACAGCAGCATTGGGAAACACTGCCTGTTCAAACCAGTCCTAGTGTCCATATAGTGACGGGAAACCTCAGACATAGCAAAACAAATGGAGGGGGAGACAACCAAGCTCCAAGCTCTTGCAGGGTCCCACTATTTAAAACTGACCAGCATCTTGATCTTTTAAGCACTACTACCTCACTGACTGTAGTAATATGGTGTATCAAGAATTGTCTTAGTTTGCTTGTCGACATGCTGATCAAAGTTTATAGAGGTGAACGTAAACAAGGTCAAACTAATACATTGTTGGATTGAGCATAAGCATGAAAAGCTACTGTTACAGAATATACAAATGCATGGGAAGATGTTTATAAAAAAAGCTAGACAACGCACATCAAGCAAGTTTATGCCACACTAAAGCTTCTTACATACAAAGATCCCAGTCTACAAAGCAAATCAGAAAGTACCATCACGAAGGAGTGCTTGTTGCTCCATGGCCTGCAATCTTAGTTTCAGCTCGCTGTTCAATGTGGAAAGGCCAGATGTATCCCTCTGGAGCAGAAATAAAAAATTTACAAATCTCTCTCTCTCTCTCTCTCTCTCTCTCTCTCTCTCTCGGATTCCATAGCATTTTATTCTGTCATTTTATTTTGTCATTTTTGCTACTCTGACTTTATATCAGATCCACCACATTGCGACTTTCTGGTCTCATAGGTCATTCTGGCCTTCTGAAGACGTTAATATAACATTTCATTTCATTCTCTCTCTCTCTCTCTCTCTCTCTCTCTCTCTCTCTCTCTCTCTCTCTCTCTCCTCAAAAAGAAAGAGGCTAATTTCTATTAGTTGGAAAATTCCTTAGAACTCCCAAAATATAAGGGCAAGTACATCACTGATTACATGGCAGGCCCAAAGGCGACAATCTGAAAACTGTAAAAATTGGATACAACTAGCCACATGGCAAACTGTAAAAAATTGTAAGCCAGGGTAAAAAACCTCTCCTAATGAGAGTAAAAAGTGCCTTGGCAAGCGAGGATGACAGCAGCCTCTGAAAGATGGACGCTTCCACCAAAAGCATACTCAGCTACTGTATATCAAAAACCTGAACCACCAAAAGCCACCAGCGATGGAAAGGACAAGACCCAAAAACTTCACCCCGGTCAAACTTATTAATAAATCATTTTATGGATTTATTTTTAAGAATTTGACAGAGGGTTTGCCCTCCCTAAACCTGAATTGGTTTATAACCAGCGGATTGGCCTATAAAGGGAGCAAGAACTTCATCAATTGGCCTCAAATCAAGAAGCGCTAGCAAAAGAAAAACCCTAGCGTTTTTGCAATAGCAGACCAGCCCTAGCGTTTTCAGCTTCAGATCAGCCCTGGCGTTTTCAAATGCAGATCAACCAGTGATATGCTGCCTCAGCCCTAGCGCCAGCTTTTCCCTTGCAGATCAGCCAGCGTTTTCAGTTTTCAATCCTTTCCTCATCGGAGGTGTGTGAGATCTGCAATCACTAGCCATCCAGATGCGGTCCAGTACTTCGGCAGCCCATTGAGCCTCTTCTCGGCCATTCCCTCGCCGTATCGAGTGCTCCCATTGCTGTCCATCATCGGCATAGTCGAGGTCTGCATATTCAGCCCTTCTTTCCTCTCACATCGAGAGCTCAAATCACCCCCAGATCTACCCTTGGTGGCCACCAGCAATGATGCAATCCCACATCAAGACGGATCCAAAGGTGCATCAAATCAACCCTGAAGGTGCTTCATTTTGAAGAGTTACCACGGTGACATTCCCACATCGGCAACGGTGAGGGGGGCCCTTGAGAGGGTTGCTTGGGACCCCATCGGGTGTCATTCTCATCTTCTCGCTCTCTCTCCCCCTCTACACATCTCCACCTCTCATCCTCTCTCTAAAAGGAACGGCAGGAATGCAGAACAGGGATGTGGAATGGGGGCGGCCGGATCGGTAGTTTGAGAATAGGGCTCCCTCCCTCAAGGCTCTCTCTCCCTCTCCCTCAAGGCTTCAAGCTTCAAGGCTCAAGCTCCATCCCTCCCTCTCTTCCAAAGTTCCGAGTCCCAAGCCCCCTCCCCCCCCCCCCCCAACTCTCTCTCTCACTCTCAAGCTCCCTCCGTTGTTCCAGGCCCCTTCCGTTCCGGAGCCCTCCGTTCTTGTTCTATGTAACTTTGGTAGCACTTGGCTTTAGAGATTGGTCACATTAGAGTGAAAGCTAAAGGCTTACCTCAACAACCACCCTTGTAAGCTGGATTCTAATCAAGGAGTTTCATATGGGTTACAGTGAATAACTACATATGGCTCATAAAGATGAATTTCATGCAAGAGAGGAGGTCTTAACACCAAACTTTGGGTTTGGGGTAGTGTCGAAACCCATTAGAATACATCCTCATAGTAGACAGTGTTGACATCACCTTCTTCTTCTTCTACTACTATTACATGTACCTTGCTTTTGGAATGTTAGAATTCTTTTGATTCTTCACATTATCTTTGAAGAAACACGTGTTAGGTGCATGTCTCTTCTTTATAGTAGACAGTGTTGACATCACCTTCTTCTTCTTCTACTTTAGACGCTCAGTGGATGACCGAGCAAGAATTAGCATCTTATCTCGAGATTCTGGAAGGATATATACAAGCACTATTGTTGAGGACAACTGTTTAGAAGCAAGAGAGATGTTGCTAAATGGACTATTCTCTTATTTTTCAGAGTAGTTTCTATTTATTGAAATTAGGATGTTTAAATGTGTCCGCTTGAAATAAGACGGTTAGGAACTGTAGATCTACTGGAATTCATAAGAACAAACAACTCTGATGTGTCATATGATGGGTGACATTAAGCAACCCGAAGGAGTTGTATTGTTAGTTCGATGGGAGAGGATGCGTCACATGATGATGACAGGAGCATCAAAAAGGGATATTTCATTAGTTTGGCATGAAATCCAAACTGGAAAAAGGAATACACGTAAAGACGCAAGCACAAGAATAAAGATGGGTTTTGAGAAGCTTTTTCTAAAAAGAGGTATATTTTTAAGTGCTTTCCCTTGAGAAAAGCAGATGCTTTTCCGCGAGGAATCTGTGTCTGCATTGCATCTGTGCCTGAGAATTACATCCAGGGATGCCCCGCTATTGTTGCCGGCAATTCATCGGCTATTGCTGCTGCCCCAAATGCTTATAAAATCAGACATCACCCTCTCTCTGTCTCCCAGTTCCACCAGCACTAGCAGCAAGAAGCACCGCCATCGGGAATCTGCAAGTGAATCGTGCGAAGCCAGCGTGCAAAAGTCACTTTCCGCACTTGGAGGCACACGTACCAATTGTGAAAACGCTCTACGAGTGGTTGTTTTCGTGTTTGTACTTTTTGCAGGAACTCCATCGTGGAGGAGAAGTGAGGAGGCCTCGGCCTTCCGGAAACGGAATCAAGAACAGCCTGCAAAGTTTCACACTCCGTGTGCAGATAGAATTGAGAGCTCATCTCTCGGAATTTCCCATACGGGAAGGAATTGACCATGGAGTCTGAGATTTAGAACGGAGGGGTTACTCCGGTTCCTGTGCTTGTAAAAAGATTCTCCCTAATAAAGATTTTCTTTTAAGGGGGGGGACCAGCCCATCTGTTGGTCCCCAATATTGTCTCGATCTTCTCCCCGTCTCTTTTGGTTGAAAGTTTATTTATTTTCATCTTGTTGATTATTTGTGTGTGCTCCCGTTTGTGACAACCTGCATGCCTAGACAGGTCAATAGTTGCATACCCTCACTTGCACGCTACGGTTACATAATCACATAAGAATATAGGCATATGAACAGTTACTAAAGTCGTTAATTAATAAATAATTAGTGAAGTCATGGGGTTCTAGACTCTGCTCAACCTACTCCTTTTCCCCTATATATGAGAGCATGGGGCTCTCCCTATCGCCATCAAAACCCGGCATCGAGCGCCCACAGCACCTCTAATACCTTAGCGTTTGTAGATTGCATCAATTCAGCCAAACATTTTTGAATCAATTCAGCCCAACAATTTTGCACCAGATCAGCATAGCGTTTTTGCATCAAATCAGCCCTAGTGTTTTGTTTCCATCCACATGAAGTATCAACATTTAGCGATTGTAGTAGTTTGTGCAAGTAATCTAAAGCAAGTAGTTGCTCTAAACACAGAGCAAGGGGGCCCTTGAGGGTGGTTGGAACCTGACATGCGGTGTCATCTCCCTTCTCTCGCTATCTCTACCTCTCTCATATTATGTTCAGTTTAGTTTCACTTAAGCGAAGTAAAGTAACCTTATGTTTGTGCGAAGTACTAGATCTGAGTTGAAATCCTTAAACCCTTCCGTTGCTCCTAACATTCACACTGCAACATTTAAGGGACTCAAGTTGAAGCTGACTACTGGGCAGTTTTGATTTTGGCTAACTTGCAGAAATCTTGTGAGTTTTACTGTGATTCTTGTGGAAGTAGTTTGAGTGCGGTTTTGTTAGGTGCAGCAGTGAATGTTGAACTTTCTCAAGATGAGTGCTTTGAACTGTGCTCAAGGTTCCTTTTACTTACGGAAGGGAGAGCCTTCCGTTCCTTTAGTGAGAGAGTGCAATGGACACAAACAAAGTGATGAACACTGTGAATGAAGGTGCGGTCACTGAGAGATAGAGAGAGAAGAATACGACACCAAAATGCTGTCAAACCCTCCTTCGAAGGCCCCACTCTCTATGGCGAGAGCGGTCTACTATTGATTGCACAAATCTCTACAATGCTTTGGACATGCCAACGATGTCGACGACGATGAGGACGACGACGAGACGGGCTGAAATCTGCAAATCTTTATCTGCTGAATTCTGATTGTATGTCAGTGACGATGTCGATGGCGACGATGCGACGACGACGCGCTGAAAACGCAGATGCTGAAATCTGCGTTTTTCGGGCTGAATCTGCAAACTACGTGGGATCTGACCGTGTGGCGAAGATCTGTTGCGGGAAGGTGAGATCTGCGAGGTTTGGGACTTCTATTGCAATGTCTGGCTGCTGAAAACTGAAAACGCTGGTGCTACTGTGGATCTTGTCGCGATGAAATTGCAAAACGCTAGGGGCTGATCTGCAATTCAAAATCGCTGATGCTTCTTAGGGTTCTGTCGTCACGGTGAATCTGCAAAACGTTGAAATGTTATGCTGATGCAAAAACGCTAGGGCTGAAAACTGTATGCTGCGGTGGAAACTGCTAACCTATGGCTGATCTGTTGTCTTGATGCCAAAAACGCTAGGGAGTCATGTTGTCTTGCTGCTGTCGGGGCTGATCTGCATTCCAAATCGCCAGGGCTGATCTGGGTGAAAAACGCTAGGTCTTCTACCTTGGGGGGTCTTGCTGAGAAGTTGCCTGATGAACACGGTTCTTGCTAGCTCTTCTGCCAGATTCGCTAGCGCTAGGTTTTCTTATATACTTCACTTGCTAATTTTCCCTACCGAGTTCCCAACAAAAGTCACTTAAAAATAATTAGTGAAAAATGTCAAAAATAGGGAAAATAGGTCTATGTACTGTAAAAATGCTCCTAATGGGTTCTGACTGTAATATGATGATCATGTGTGTGCAACCAGAGGATATGCATCTAATCTAAGTGCCTGGACATGCACGGTCTGCGAACACTCTCACAAAAGTGCCAGAACACTTCCTAATCTAATTGAATTGAACCCATGTCATGAAGTAGCTTGTCCACGTACACATAGGGTTAGATGTGCACGTGACATCCCCTCCTTTTCAAAGTGAGGTACCGGTACCAAACTGTATGGCGTCGAGGGAGATCGCCAACAGCGTCTAGAATCCTAGAAAGGACTCTTCGCCGGCCCACTCTGATGCGTGGGTCGTGCGATACTTGAACTTCATGAAGGTCTGCAACGCTTGCTTCTTTGGGCCGCGCCGAAAGCGACAAAGTCATTTGTGGCTCCTTCACTGCTTCAATTTCGTCTATAGTCGTGCGTCTATCGTCTTCAAGAATCTCCGAGGATGAAAATTCCTAAAACCACTTCCAACACAAAAACATGAACATACCCATCCCATGTAAAGTGATTGGAAAAATTCTAGTCTTCTTTAAAGACTGTGCATGTAATGTAGATGAACATAGAGACGGAGTGCCAAACCGTTCATCAAACACACGCAAACAATGAGTTCGAAACTTGTCTTTTTGATCTAAATCAATCACTGTGGCAAATCACAATGGAAATGCCGATGCTTGATGCTCAATCCTTCTTGTGCTCTTTCTAATACTGTGTCATGCCAAGGAAGAGACATGGAATGTGAATTCCTTGAATGCAAACATTTCATCGTTTCATGAGTAATCCGCATACAACCGTGCTCATCCATGAGTGAATCGTGTTCAGCGTACAATATGTCATGCCTGTGAAAAGGGATCACATAAGGATGGTGACTAACATACAGGAAAGTATCACGAATGAAACACTCGAACAATGCGTGCTGACTAATCATTCAAACACAAAATACTTCCTGTGGGGGTTCTTTCGACCTCGACTCAAGAGCCAAGTTCGGTTCTTCAAGATTGAATGAATCTGCAATGAGGTTAGGTGCACTCGACAAAGTATCAACTAAACCATCATCCTCGTGAACAATCACATCATTATCCTACAAATCATCATGCTCGTGAATAATCACATCTTGATCATGCAAATCATAATGCTGATCATTATCATGCAATTCCTGTGTGTCTTGCTTTGGAAAGAAGAGACTGAGAGAGTCCCCTTTTCCGGATTCTTTTCAATCTTCGCCTGCACATTAGAAATGAGAGACAAAGAATGAACAACTTGCTCTCCACGAATGACAAGGGGAGAGTCACTTTTGGCATTGAAATTGAACGTATTTTCCGCCCAATCAATGAGAGGGTTATGCTCACGAAACCATTGAATGCCCAAAAGCATATCACATCCTGAAAGAGGAGAGACTACAAATTTTCTGCGGAAGGACACTTGTTGAACAATGAACAAAACATCAAGGCACTCTTGCGTGATGAGAGAGTCCATACCGGGAGAGAAGCCGGGACACCTCAAAAGAAGATGTCTTGCGAACCTCCAAGTGGGCTCTTTCGACAAGAGAGTCACTAATCAAATCATGCATACTGCCTGTTGGGTTAAAGGCCTAAGTAACCCCTTTTTGTACATTTTTATACTTTGTCCAGGTTTATATTGAACCTGGACACATTTTTTTAAAGTCATTTATAATAAAAGTGGGAAAACCCAAAACTCACTTACTGAGTTTTCCCCAAAAACGTGAGCTCTCTGTCTCTCCCTGCTTCGATCTCTAGCGCTAGCTCTCTGCTGCTCTGATACCAATTGAAAGCGCTAAGCAGAAGATGTCACAAAGTGATGACGTGGCTGCCCGCTATAAACCCTAACCAACTGCAAGAAACCCTAATTGTAGGTTGTACCCTAACCCCAATTGCTGATGTGGCAGTAGAAATGACACGTGGCAGGCTGTACGGGTGTCAGCGCAAAATGCGGCGCAAATTGTGGAATTCCATACTGTTGGAAGTTTTTTGTGCGGCAGATTTTTGGTATCGCTTTTGCTTTATTTTAGCGAGAGAGAGAGAGAGAGAGAGAGAGAGAGAGAGAGAAGCCTCTTTGTTTTGTTTTAGAGAGAGAGAGAGACTCTGCTTTATTTTTACAAAGCTTTTGAGCTTTTGATTTTTAGCGTTTGGGGCACTGCTTTTGCCATCCATTGCAACCTTTAAACTTTAAATACGCGGGTTGGCCTCTCACAACTCAGAGCATCTGGACGCAAAGTCTGAGTGTGAGCGCCTGCCCGCACTCTTGTACTTTGAACTCAGATTAATACAAAAAGAAATACCGAAAGGGGCGCCAGTCTTTGGGGCCAATAACTCTAGGCACGGAACTCCGCCCGGCCAGTGTCGAATAAATTGTGAACTGTGAACTGTTTTGAATTGGTTATTTGGTGCTGTCGCGGTAGATTCTTGACTTGGAGTGTCCAAGTCTGTTACGGTGGTATCAGAGCACGGCCGATTTCTCTTCTACGGAAAATCCGATCCCACTTTTTTTTCCGCGGCGCCTATGGTTTCAGGCAAAGATCATCGACTCCCTCTGCATCCAGAGATGCAGGAAGGGATCACAACGAAGATTCCGGCAAAGAGTATAGTCCGCCTCGGCCTACTCAGGCGGAGAGTCGAGAGATGGAGCATCGTCAATTGAACGGCGATGCAACAAAGATGATGCTTAATTTTGCCCAAGGACCCGAAGATGGAAAAATATATGAGCAAGACCTCTTTGGAGGAGGTGCACACCCAGTGGCAGAAAACCACAACACCACCCCTAAAACCTGCTCTCAAGAAACCTCCTGCTCCGAAGAAGTATATATAGACGAAATTAGAAGAGGTGGTTGATGCACAAATTGCTCAGCTTTTTGACGTGCAGAACAAAGCTAAAAAGCACGGAAAAAAGCAGAAGAAAGGCACTGAGTTCCCGGGCTATTTGGGTCGTCAGTAGACTTTTGAAAAGCCAAAGAAACAGAAGAAGCGTGTTCGATTTGAAGGAGTATCTAGTTCTTCTTCTTCTTCTTCTTCTTCTGACAGTTCTTCTAGCTCATCTGACTCGAGCAAAGAAGACCGCAAAGGCAAAAAGCGAAGCAAGAAACAACGCTTCGAAAAGGACAAGAAAAAGGCAAAGAAGTCTAAATCTCACCCAGTGAGAGGCAGTTCTACAGAGGACTCGTCTACAGACAATTCAGACTCTGACGACGGCAACTTTCATGCAAAGAAGAAGAATTTTTATAAAGCCAATTAGTATGACTTTCTCGAAGATAAAAGCAAGAAAGTTCGAGAGTTTAAGGAAGGTGGACAGTCAATTAAATTTAACACGTTTTCGGGATATAGAGATGCTTCGAAGGCTTCGAAGATTCGGAGAGCTGCCTCTTACTCTAAGGGGAATGCTCGAACTTGGTGGTCCACGCTTCTTTTAAACAAGATTGCGCCAGTTAAATGGCTGAAATTTAAGAGGCTTTTTATTTCTTCTTGGCTGACTCAAGAGTATGAACGCGATATACGAACTGCTTGGAACCATCTTCGGATGACCAAGAAAGATACAGTGGACGCTTATTGCGAGAGATTCTGGAGCTTTTTTCTACCCGCCTCTTCATTCAAAAAGATCTCGTTCAAAGAACAAATTGAGCGGTTTACCTTGGGTCTACCTACAGAGATCCGAGACCACTGCTTGGAACAAAAGTCGACTTCCATTCAGGAGTTGATGAGTCGTGAGAAACGGGGTTTTGCCATTCACTTTGGCACTCTGACCTACCCCACCGATGAGATCATGACACAAAGAGCCGAACAAACTTCGACAAATGCAAGTAGAAAGAGAAAGAGCAACCCAGAAAAGAAAGATGCACGACCCAAGCTTACTCCTCAGGAGAGAGCTCGCTTCATTAGGGAAGGGAAGGGCTTTGGATGCGGGGAATCTGGACATATCTCCGCGAAGTGCCCTAAAAAGGCACAGAAAGAACAGACCGGCAAGGACGACGAAAGGCCTGAAAGTTCGAGAGCAGCTGAGGAACGTGGAAGAAAAGGTAGATAAAAAGTAGAACTGGTACCACATTGCGTGGGACCCAAACCGAATTACATAAAGGAAAGTACAAAACTTTGCCGTTTTTAGGACAAAGCGACAGATCAAGAAGCTCTTTTGAAGGAGCCAAGGCCAACTTCTTTTGAATTGGCGGCTCGAATTGAAATTATGCCCGACAGGCTGAGGCCACAGGCGAAGGTAGTTCGAGTGGCACCCGGACGGGATGTTGCCATTACACCGAGCATTGGCAAACTTCATTTGCAATGACGGAGGCTTTAGGGCACGAGGAGTTTTACGTAATTGCCTTGGAAAGGCTGTCACGTTGTACTCGAAATCCCTTGGTACCACAAGAACAACGCTGTGGTTGACAACCGGGCCGAGAAAGCGACTTTGACAAATGAAGGGCTCAGAGATTGTACTTGATGAACTTCTCTTTCTTTACTCACTTTGGGAGAGAACTGAACGATGAATGAAGGTCGAATATGTTTTGACCTTAACAAAAGGACGCCAAGATTTTCTCCACACTCATGCCGAATGCTTTTCAGAGGGCCTGCTAGGCGAGTTGCCACTAGTTCGTCCTGAGGATCATTCCATTGATGGAAGCACACCACCGAACCGGCCACCTTACCGTGTGAGCCGAGCCTAGAACGAAGAGATTATGAACCAAGCGAAAGACCTCTTGGAAAAGGGTCTTGTCCAGCCTAGTGTTTCACTGTATTGCTCTCCAGTGTTGTTGGTTTTGAAGAAAGATAGACCTTGGAGAATGTGCATCGATTATAGAGCTCTCAACAAAATCACCATCAAGAACAGATTTCCGATTCCTAGGATCGATGATATACTCGACAGATTACGGGGATCCTCGTGTTTTAACAGGATTGATTTGAAGAGTGGATATCATCAGATCCGAATCACACCGGATGATGGACAGGATTTTTCGAGAGTCCAGGCTATTTGTTGGCACTTTCTTTGACGATATCATTGTTTTCTCCAAGAATGAGGCAGAACATAGAGATCATCTGCTTCAGGTCTTTCAGGCATTACGAGATCACAAGTTAGTGATTAATACGAAGAAAAGTGAATTTTTCCTACCACAGATGCACTTTTTTGAGACAGCAGCAGGAGTGCAAATGGATTCGGCCAAGATAGAGACTATTAGTGATTGGCCCAATTTGAAGAATGCCCATGAAGTTAGAAGCTTCTTGGGATTGTGTTCGTATTACAGGTGGTTCATTAGAAAGTTTGCAGAGGTTGCTTCCCCTTTGCATATCTTGACACAGAAAGGAGTCCCTTTCTCGTGGGACCCACGGAGGTGACTGCCTTTCAGACTTTGAAAGAGAAATTGACTACGGGACCAGTTTTGACTTTGCCGGACTTGCAGAAGTCATTTGAAGTATATTGTGATACTTGTGGTCGTAGTCTGGATGCGGTCTTAATGCAAGAAGGCCAATGTCATTGCCTACGAGAGCCGATTGTTCTCAAGGCCAGAATTGACAGCACAAATTTGTGAGAAAGAGCTTTTGGCAGCTATCCATGTTTTTATTCAATGGCGACATTACCTACTCGGAGTTGATTTTACGGTTTTACAGTTTTCACAAATGATGGGAGTTTACGCTACTCCTTGTCACGGAAGCAGCTATCGGAAAACGCAAATGCGGTGGACAAAACTTCTTGTCACGGTTTACTTCCGGATTGTCCATGTGCAAGGACAGAAGAAATTGGTGGCAAATACTTTGTTCCAAAAGCTGTTGGTTCTGGCTATTTCTACGATACATCATAGGAGCTTCGAGGATATGGTCGATCAGTACGCCACAGAACAGAATTTGCAGATGTATTCAGTTGAATACAACAAGGGGAGATAGTAGCGGATTATTCCATTCGGGATGGCTATTTGATGAAGAAAACCATGTTGTGCATTACACAGCCGTTGAGGGAAAAGGTTCTAACCGAATGCCACTGTCCGCCTTTCGGGGTCATCGCGGCATTGCTACCACCTTGAAAGGGGTAGAGGGATACTTCTTTTGGCCGAGACTCAAGAAGGATGTGGACGAGTTTCTGTCTAGTTGCTTGGTATGCCCAAAGGTCAAGTTTGACAGGCATAAAGCACAGGGATTGTTACAGCCTTTTACCCATACCCACCTGCCCTGGGAAAGTATTGCAATGGATTTCATCTCCCGAGAACACAGCGTGGGCAAGACTGTTTATTGCCCAGGTCCTTAGATTACATGGCATGCCTCAGACAATTGTCTCCGACAGGGCCCCAGGTTCACGAGTTTATTTTGGACAGCTATTTGGGAAAACATAGGCACGTGATTGCAGTTCTCGTTCCACCCGCAGACTGACGGGCAATCAGAGATTGCTAATTCCGTGGTATTGGATTTGTTGAAGTCTTCTTGGTTGGATCAGAAGACTACTTGGGAAAGGTTTTTACCTTTGGTGGAATATACCTAAAGAAACACGTTTGACTCTTTGATGGGGAAGATGCCATTTGAGATTTTTGAATTTGCTACGAAGGTTCTACCCTTCCTTAGCGCGAAAGATAAGAATTTTTCTTTGAAGCCCACCAGTTCACGCGGGACTTGGTCCCAAAGGCTTTACAAAAATTTCAGGACAGATAGAAAAAAGCAGCAGATCGCCATTGTCGCAATTTGAAATTGAAGGAGAAGAATGGGATGCTCTTACATTATGGGAAGGCACGACCGAGAAAGAAAACAAAAGGGAAAGGAGCGGCTTCTTTGTAAGCTTAGCATGACATAGTGTGGACCTTTCCAGGTTTTCCGAAAAGATAAATGATATCTCCTTTGGACTGAAGCTGCCAGAATACTTGGAGGATTCACAATGTTTTTTTTTAATGTGAGTCTCTTAAAGCCTTTTGAAGGCGATGTGTCCGATGATGGGAAGCCAGAGGTGCAACCCGAATTGGACGAAAATGAGCAGATACTCGTTCCAAAACAAAAATTGGCACAGACAGAAAGAAAGAAGGTAATGCGAATTGACGGTTTTTGGTTAAATTCAAGACCTACTTCACATTGGATGCGAAGCAAATGGAGGAGGAAGACCTAGCAAATATTCCTCGGAATGTGAAGCTTTACCTTGAAGGTTTTGGTTTAGCATAGTCTATTTCAAATGGAACCCAGAATTCAGCTTGGCCGGAGATATGGTGCAGTGGGTTTGCACAAGAGGGGAGTTACTCCGCTTCTTTGTCATCAGATGCCTCGATTTTTGAATACTAGTCACTGATGTCTCTTTGAGCTTCAAGGATACTGAGAGCTGATAGTATTCTGCTGGATGACTTTATGAAATGGAATTCCTTAATATGAAACTAATTTGTTCTTGACTTGTTTTTAAGTGCAGAAACTGATAGTCAAAATGACTACAGCATTTTGGTCTAAATGATCTCGAATAGACATGGTTGCAATAGGGGTTACTCGATCGGGCATGTATGAGGTCCCGATTGGATCTAGATGCGATTGCTAGCTACATTGCCGATAAATCATGGTCTAAGATCCGAATGAATGTTGAATGTCATGTGATGTCGTGTGATGTGACTATCGATTGGTACATGTGCTAGATGTGTATTCCTAGTACGTAGGTACTAACAGTCAGTGTCTGCTAAGACGGTTTATGGCCTCTCTCTGTTTTGCACGCGTAATCGAGGGCGATTACAATGCTTTCAAGAGGGGGGTATGTCACAAAGTGATGACGTGGCTGCCCGCTATAAACCCTAATCAACTGTGGGAAACCCTAATTGCAGGTTGTACCCTAACCCTAATTGCTGATGTGGCAACAGAAATGACACGTGGCAGGCTGTACGGATGTCAGCACGAACTGCGGCTCAAATTGAGGAATTCCATACTGCTGACGTGCCAGCACTGTACGGCAGCTTTTTGGCAGTTTTTTGTGCGGTAGATTTTTGGCATTGCTTTTGCTTTATTTTAGAGAGAGAGAGAGAGAGAGAGAGAGAGAGAGAGAGAAGCCTCTTTGCTTTATTTTAGCGAGAGAGAAAGAGAAAATCTGCTTTATTTTGCCAAGGCTTTTGAGCTTTTGATTTTCAGCTTTTGGGGCAATGCTTTTGGCATTCCTTGTAACCTTTAAATACACGTGTTGGCCTCTCACAACTCAGAGCATCTGGACGCAGAGTCAGACTGTGAGCATCTGCCCGCACTCTTGTACTTTGAACTTAGATTAATACAAAAAGAAATACCGAAAGGGACGCCAGTCTTTGGGGCCGATAACTCTAGGCACGGAACTCCGCCAAGCCAGTGTCGAATAAATTGTGAACTGTGAACCGTTTTGAAGTGGTTATTTGGTGCTGTCGCGGTAGATTCTTGACTTGGAGTGTCCAAGTCTGTTACAGAAGGTACCGGTAGGTGCACGTCGCGATGTAGTGCAGGATTGGGGCAAGAAGTAGGATACATTTGCATTCTCAACATCCCTGGAGAAATCACCTGATGATTTTTCCCCCTTCTTCTCATCTTTCTTCTTCTTATCTTGCGTTTCCTTCTTCCTTTCTTGCTCTTTCTTGAAATACCTGTAAATCGGGTTTCTTGTGACCTTTTCTGCCACATTGATAACAAGTGACATCCTTATCCTTTGTCTTGCTCTTACTTCTATTTTGAGTCCTGTTGCCCGCATCACGCTTTTGATTTCTCCTCTTGCATTGTAGGCAGCACTGCCACCTTCCCCACTAGACTTGCATCTAATCTCTTCATTGAGAATAGACCCTCTCACACCGTCGTAAGTGAGGATGGGACTGTTGCTCAAGGAGACAACCAAAGTTTCCCAAGTATCTGGCGATGTCATCAGCAAGAAAATAGCTTTCAGCTTATCATCGAATTGTTTTTTTTTTTTTCCCCGAGAAAAAGATCCTTCTATTAGTTAATGAAAACTGCCCATAGGGCTACAACCACCTCTGCAAGAGAGGGCTACAACAAACATGATGGGGAGACTCTCCCAATGAAGAAACAGCATATATACAATGAGGCTAAATCAAGAGATGGGAGGAGGGCAGAGCCACACAGGTGGACGGTAGTGCCATGTGAGCACACCCTGGACAATGGTGTAGAAAGGCCCGGGACGCCAGAGTCGAAGGAAAGCCTCGCGGCGCTCCCGCATGCGGTCGGAGCTGCCTTGTAGTCCCTCAAGTTGTCCTCTAAGAGTATGGATCAGCTCTAGCCAAAAGTCACGAACAGTCTCTGCTAGTGGCACAGGGCGAGCCTCAAAGATGCGAAAACAGCGGGCCCGCCAGATGAACCAAAGTGTCAGGCCACTGATGAGCTCCCAACACTCTTCTCTCTCACTGCACCACTCCTGTGGAGTAAGCTCTGTAGCAGGCTGGAGTGAAGGTCGCCCCGGCCCCCCCCTGTATCACTATCATCCTGCTGGTGGAAGATAGCTGAAACTCAAGTGCCGGGCCCGTGAGAGTGGACCAAGCCGCTGCCCCCCAAGTGTACTGTCGAGCCGTGGAGAGAGTAGGCATCAGCCGAAGAACTCGTAGCCACACCTGTTGGGCCGAGGGACAATCCCAAAGACAGTGACGCTGACTCTCCACCAAATGGTCACAGGCTGCACATGCGGCCGAGAGACCACTATGCACTAGCCAGCTCCCTACTGTTGTAGCTTTGTGTGCGACCAGCCACTGAAACAAGGTAACGCGTCTCGGCTGTCTGGAGTCCCACAGCCTCTCCCAAAAGGTTGCGAAGAACTCGACTGTGAGACCCTCCGTCTGCCAATGACGTGCTGCAGCGGGGCGGGCCTCTCTGTGCTGCAAGTATATGACGTCCAAGCCGAACAGTGTACTGAAAGAAAGGGACTCCTGGGTGGTCTGCAGAAGAGAAGGGGTCCCTCCATAGCCACTCACCAGGATCCCACTGTACTCGTGCTAGTGGAAAACACTCCCAAGCCCATAGCCTCCAGTGTCCAGTCTCAAGAGCTGTTGGGTCAGGGTCTATGACGCAAGTCCTCCCACAGATGCCCACTACTTGGATCCTCTGGAAACAGCACTCTGCTACCTGCGGGGCCTGCAACTCGCTGTAGTCATCCCCCACCCTGAAGCTCGAAGAACAGGGCTGGGACAGTCTCTGAGCAGGCCCTGACTGAGATGAGAACCTCCAGTTGTGTGAAGGCTCCCATCCACCGGGGTGCTATTGGCTCGAGAGGCGTGAGTCACTCAGCTGGAACTGACTCTGAGATGTCCTGACACATGCTCTGTACCCCTCTCATGCCCTGTAGTTGGAACCCCTGCACCTCCTCTGACAAACCTGTGAACTCTAGCCAGTCACCTAGAGAGCGCGCTGGACCTGCTGCCATGGGACCCCAAGAAACATGAGGCTGACTACCAACCAAGTGGCCTCTCTGAGTGCTACGAGGGGCTGCCGTAGGTGCTCCTCCGTGCACGTCGGCTGTCTCTGCTCCAGGCCAGGCCGTAGGAGCTCCCAAGATCGAAGCAAACTCACAGCGAAGCGGTCCTCCAGTCTCCTACTCAAACCAACTCTGCGCATCTCTGTAAAGATCCATCTGGTCGAAGGTTGCCAAGGGCCTCCTGACTGAGGCACCCTGGCACGAAGCCTCTGCAGCAAGAACTCCTTCCAAGGCTCCTCACCTAGCAGAAGTCCTCTAACTATGAACTTCCCAATAAGGGCTCTGCTCTGCTGTGCTGGATCAATGATCCCAAGCCCTCCCTGAGAACAAGGAAGCGTGATGACCTGCCAAGCCACCTTGGCTCGGGCTATCTGAGTGTCACGTCCTGACCAAAGGAAGTTCCTGATCAGCCTCTCTACCTGGCTGATACAAGAACTCGAGAAGATCTAGCAGGAAGTGATATACCACATAGTCGTCAACAACACCTGGTTGGCAACTACTACTCTGCCAGCCAGAGAACGTCGTGCTGAGCTCCAATGTAACAACTTTATCCTGATAGACAGGAGAAGCGGAGCAATTTGCTGCTCGGGAGACAAGTCCAAACCAACCTGACAACCCAAGTACCGAACTGCAGTCCCTAGGGGAATCCACCTGAAACCCTCTCCTAGCATCCAATCTGGCACAGGAGCACTACCAACCGAGAAAGCCACTGTCTTTCTCCAGTTGATCGGTGCGCCCGATGCACAACAAAAGGTCTCCAAAGCCTGCTCACATCTGTGAAGATTGGCCTCCTGGCCATCTAAGTACAAGGCTAAGTCATCGGCAAACTCAGCGTCCAGTAGCTCATCTCCCCGAATAGGGAGTGCTAAGCCCCGTAGACCAACCTGCTGTGACACCAAAAATCTGCTCATCGCCTCCGCATAGAACAGAAAGAGAAAGGGGGCCCGGCCCTGTCTGACCAAGCGTGTAAGCATGAAGCGATCACCTCTACCTCCTGCCAAAAGCACCTGACTATGAGCCTGGCTGTACAAGGCTGACACCCCTCTGATCCAAGCATCTGAGAAGCCCATCCTACGTAGAGTGCCCTCTAGAAAGTCCCAGTCAACACTGTCGTATGCCTTCTCAAAATCAAGAAGAAGAATCACGAGGTCCTCACCACGGAGCCGTGCCAGGGTAGAAGCCTCCCAGAAAGTAAAGATGTTGTCAAGGATACTGCGTTTGTTGACAAAACCTGTCTGAGTCCCATGTATAAGGCTCTCTAAAAAGTGGCTGAATCCTCAAACTCAGAGCCTTGGCAAGAATTTTGTAGGCTCAGTTGAGGATGGTGATGGGGCGCCACTGTCGAATCTCATCCAAAGAGCCACCCTCCTTGGGAATGAGGTAGATCAGGCCCTCACTCATGCTGTCAGGCATCACTCCTGTGTGCAAAATGTACTGAAAAGCACTACAGAGATCTAGGCCAAGCAGGTCCCAGTACGCCAAGAAAAGTATGGGAGTCAACCCATCCTCACCTGGACAGCTACCACGGGGGAGGGCCCTAAGAGCCGTGTGCAGCTCCTCAAGCTGAAGTGGCATCTCTAGCCTCTGACGCATCTCCTCAGTCACAAGACATGGCATCTGTGCCCAAACCTGCTCCCTGCATGCATTCTGCCGCTCTGACTAGGGCTCAGCAGACAGTGACTCACGGTAGAAGTCTGTAGCAACTGCACGCATATCCTCGGGCTCACAAGCAACTGACCCATCGAGCCTCCTCAACTGACTGACCTTGGCATGCGAGTGCCGAGGTCCCACTGTCTCAAAAAAAGCACCAGTCATTGTCACCCGCCTGAGTCCACTGAGATGCCTGTCGGTGGAAAGCAAACTCATGGCGCCTCTCCTCTGTGCTAGCAAGCTCCTGTCGAGCCTGCTGTAACTACTCCTCCAACCATGGATTGTCTGGATGTTGCTCCTGCATCCTCTGTAATGAAGCAATGCCCCGTCTGAGAAGCTGCTCCGCCTCTCTAGCTGCCCGGCGAGCCAAAGACTCCTGAAGAGAAAAATGGCTAATCTGAGCTAGGCCTGAGGCCACTCTGTCTGTAGGAGAATCCTGCCTGTCCATGCCCTCTGTCCAGAAAGCCTCTACCCTCTCTCTGAGTGCTGAGTCCAACAAGACCCTCTCTGGGATGCGGAGCATCGTGCTCCCACTCCTCTGCATGTCTGCCTCTGTGAGGATCACTGGTGCATGGTCCGAGAAAGAGGTTTCCGCCAGGATGCCCACTGATCCTCCCAAGTCACTGAAGTGGTCACTAGTGTAGAAGCGATCTATCCGCGATAGATTCACTCCTCCCACTCTGCGGTAGGACCTAGAGAAGGCAAAACTGTCTGGGGGCCTCACAAAACCAGAGTGCTGCCATGAATCCGAGACCCTCAAAGTCATACACAACCTCTTCCAAGCTGCCAACTCAACTCCATGCATAGTAGCATGGCTGCCACCAATCCTATCAGAAGGGTCCTCCAACATGTTGAAGTCCCCTCCTATACACCAATAATCTGCCTGCGGCAAAGACTCAACAATCTGTGACCAAAACTCTGCACGAGCACTCGCCACATTGGGCGCATAGATGTTCAGGAAACCCACAAGGCCACCCTGAACCTGCATAGTAATCCACTGAGCCCTGCCTGGCACAATAATCCCTCTGCCCACAATGGCTTGCTGCAATGAGTCCGCAATAGTCATACATACCCCACCCTGGATGCCTCCAGGTCAAAAAGCAGCTGACCAAAAGGTATCATATCGTCCACGCAAAATCTGACCACATCGCCGAATGGGGCTCTCACACAGATGGTGCTACTGAAGCATAAGGAGATCAATCTCTCCTCCACGCTGAAGCTCCTGACGCAATCGGCCCCGCTGACGCTGAAACTGGGGCCCACCTAGTCCCTGCACGTTACATGAGACGATCCTCATGGGGAGCGAGAGAGAACAGATGCTGTTGCAGCAGCTAGACAGGCTATCTTCGAGGCTGGCTTGGATGGGGAGTAATCCGCATTCGAGCGTCCTCTAGATAGACGTGACTTCAGTGAGTGCCTAGCCCAAGCCCAAGCAGAGCGAGCCGTGCGTAAAGCAACCTCCTCTGTCCAAGAGTCCTCATGAATGTATACATAGCATGGCAAACACAGCGTATCAGCAAAGAAGTACACCACAATGTGCCTACATCCTGCTGAGTCTGGGGGTGTCACCGCAAACTTGGCCAATGGCCACAAAGTCTGCAGCATGTCTGTAACTCCAAGTTCTCCCATGTGGTGAGAGAACTCTAGGACCTGTGTATCCAACCATCCCAACATTGAGTCGAGGGTCCACTCTGTCTCGGCCCTGCCACAGAGGGGGAAGGAGAAACCAACTGCTGAGTCCAAGGCCTCTGTCCCCCTAGCGGCAAGGAACAAAGCATGGACCCTGAAGCAGGCTGCCTCATGGTTTGCTGAGGGATCGCCGAGAAAACGAGTGAAGCCGTAATCGAAGAAGTCCCAGCGGCGCCAGATGTCAATGCTCGTCAGACCACGAGGGATAGCTGCAAGGGAAGATGTTTGTATCTACAGAGGGGGCCGTAAGAAAGGCCGACCCTCTCTCGCTAGGCGACTCGTGGCAAAGGCGCTGCCAAGAGATCTCCTAGCACTGGAGAAGGCCCTGCCCCCTGGGTCGACTGTGGAACTGGAGTAGGAGGGGGGGGAGAAGGAGCTGGGGGAAGTGGTGGAGAAGAGGGGCGGGAGGGGGCAACAGAGGTAGAGGGTCGAGGTGGAGAAGCGACGGGAGCAGGAGGCGGGGAGGGAGGATGAGGAAGAGGGGGGGAACTCTGGGGGGGGAGAGGCTGTCGAGGGTGAAGCGGAGGTGGGGGCTGGAGCAGGCACCTCCTCCTGCTCAAGAGGACCAAAGCGGTTTCCCGTGGGAACCCACTGCTGCTGAGTAGGCGCCTGAGGGCCACTCTGAGTGCCAGGCTGACGCTGTGGCCCCTGTCGTCGTCTACCACGGGCCTGCTGCCACCCCTGCTCCGTTGGAGCCCCAGGCTCGGAGGGTGGCTCTGCATGTGTGCGCTGTGTCGCTGACTGTGGTTGCGGGCCAGCCCTGGCAGGCTGGGGCTAAGGCTGTGGTGCAGGTCACGGCCTCCTCCGTGGACAGGCCTTCGCTAGATGGCCCATCTGTCGACAAATGAAGCATTGGTTCGGGAGGCCCAAGTACTTCACACTCTGTCTAAACCAACCCCCACTCACCCGAGGCAAAAGGATAACCTTCGGAAGCATGTGGGTGTCTTTGACCAAAACTCGAACTGAGGGAATGCCAGCCGCCTTGGCAGCTACTGATGCTGCCGTACGAGCACTTGAATCCTGTCGAGTGTCTTATCATCGAATTGTTGAAGCCCACTGTCCTGCAGCTGACTCAACACACATGTAAAAGCACTCAAATGCTCAGAAGCTGACTTTGAGTCATCAAGCTGCATATTCACCAACTTTCGCATCAAATGCACCTGGTTCACTTGCGTGGTGTTCTCATAATTGGACTTTAGCTTTTGCCTTATTGCATAAGCAGAGTCCAAACGCTTGATGTCCGTCAAAATGTCATCATTGATAGCCATTTTGATGTAGGCCATAGCCTTCTTATTTAACCTGGCCCACTCTTCGTCAAACAAACCAGGAGGCTTATTCTGTTCCAATGCATCTTCACAATACTTTAAAAAAGGATACCTTGCATGCGTTCTTGCCAAAGATCGAAGCCTTGACCATCGAACCGTTTAATTTCCATCAAACTTTTAGTGTCAGATGCAGAAGAAAAAGTTTTGGTTGCGGCTTCATGCCCCTCAGATTTGGTGATAGCTAATGCAGAAGACATGCTTATCTCGAAGAAAGATGTCATTGATGCATTGCTTAGTGCTAATGATGGCCTATCCCAGTCTTGGATAGTGAATTTTGGTGCCTCATTCCATGTGACTCCATCTTTGGAGTGTTTTGCTACGTATGCTGCAGGCAATTATGGCAAGGTATACCTTGGTGATAATTTTGCTTGCAACATTGAGGGAATGGGTACCATGTGTTTGGCTCTTAACAATGGTGAAGAGCTTGTGTTGAATGATGTCAGGTTTGTACCAGGCATTAAAAAAAGTTTGCTATATGTTGGCCAGTTAGATACACACGGTTATGCTACCATCTTTGCTGGGGTTCATGGAAGTTTCTTAAGGGCTCTATGCTTGTTGCAAAAGGGTCTAAAAGAGGTACTTTGTACTATCTTCGATGCAAAGCTTTGTCTGGCAAGTTTCTTGCTATTGTTGAAGTTGCTTCACACACAGAATTGTGGCATAAGAGACTTGGCCATATGAGCCAAAAGGATATTGATGTGCTTTCCTCTCTGAAGAGGGTTGATGTAAAAGGCAAAAACTTGGATTTTTGTAACGATTGTCTTTATGAAAAGCAAAAGAAATCTTCTTATTACTCTGGTGTCTCTCGCAAAGCTAATCCTCTTGATCTTATTCACTCCGATGTATGCACTATGCATGTTAAGTCTTCCAGAGGAGGTTTGTTCTGGCAAACCTGCCTCTTATGATCATTGAGAGTATTTGGCTGTGAAGCTTTTGTTCATGTACGCAATGACTTGAGAACAAAGCTTGATTAAAGGAGTCTTCCTAGGTTATGGGGAAGAAGGTGAAATGGGCTATAGAGTGTGGTTACCACAGTTTAGAAAGGGTAATTCGCAGCCGAGATGTAGTGTTCAATGAAGCAAAATTGCTTAAGAATGCTACAAAATCTGATGCTGACAAGAAAACACTCAGATTTCAGCTTTCCGTGCCACCCATTGATGAGCCTCACGATTCATTACCGCAAGCTGAAATTCATAATCAGCCGGTTAGCCTTGAGCCAGAAGAGGTAGGACATGACTTTGATGCTCCTAATGAGGATGGACAGCCACCTGAATTGGCCGAAAATGATTTTCAGCAGCATGATAGAGCTGAAAATGAGTTGCCTTATGATGTAGAACCGTTGCCTGAGAATGTAGATCATTGGGTACGCAAGTCAACTTGTTTGAGAAGGCAACCACAGAGATTTAATCCCTCTTTGCATCATGTAATGTTGACAAATGAGGGTGAACCTCTTACTTATAAAGAGGCTAAGTCATGTGAGTCAAGCAGTAAGTGAGAGCTTGCAATGCAAGAGGAAATGAAATCCTCGTATGCAAATGATACTTCGGATCTTGTGCCATTGCTTAAAGGGAGAAAGGCTCTTCCTAACAAATGGGTATACAAGATTAAGATTGTGGATGAAAAACCCAAGTACAAGGCAAGATTGGTTGCACGAGGATATGCACAAAAAGAAGGAATTGATTTTCAAGAAATCCTTTCTCCTGTTGTAAAGCTTAAAACTTTACGTGTCCTTTTTGCTCTCGTTGCGGTGCTTGATTTGGATTTGAATCAAATGGATGTAAAGACAGCGTTTTTGCATGGTGACATTGAAGAGGACATATACATGAAACAACCTGAAGGTTTTGTAGTTCCTATACGCGAGGAACTTGTATGCAAACTAAAAAGGGCTTTGTATGGTTTGAGACAATCATCACGGCAGTGGTATAAGAAGTTTGACACTTTTATGCTGTCTCAAGGCTTTAAACGCAGCCATGCAGATCATTGTTTGTATACGAAAAGGGATGAAGATGGTAGTCCCATCATTCTTGTTCTCTATGCTGATGACATGCTGCTTGCCGGGAAACATAAGACTAGTCTTGATGCTTTGAAACGTAAGCTAGATTCAGCATTTGCTATGAAGGATTTGGGTGATGCAGAGCATATTTTGGGCATGCGTATTAAAAGAGATAGAAAGCTGAAATTGTTGTTTTTATCTCAAGAAAGGTACATTGCAAAAGTACTTGACAGGTTTATATAGCTGATGCTAAGCCTCTTGGAGTACCTTTACCTCCATACATTAAGCTTAGCAAAGCAGATTACCCAAAGGATGAGGTGACATTGAAGGCAATGAAGGGAATCCCATATGCATCAGCTTGTGGTTCTCTTATGTCTGCTATGGTTGCCACGCGTCCCGACATTGCTTATGCAGTGGGAGTTGTTACTCGATACATGTCGAATCCTGGAAAAGCGCATTGGGAAGCTGTCAAATGCATTTTGAGATATTTGAAAGGTACACAATCAAAGTGTATTTGTTATGGAAAAAGTGACTTAAAGTTGTAGGGATATTGTGATGCAGACATGGCAGGTGACATGGATACCAGGAAATCTACCAGTGGATATGTATTTACCATTGCTGGTGGTGCAGCCTCTTGGTGTTCTAGGTTGCAAAAATTGTGGCATTGAGTACTACTGAGGCTGAATATATTTCAGCCACAGAGGCTTCAAAGGAGGCCAATTGGTTGGGTAGACTTGCAAAAGAACTTGGCATGCCTGCTCATACACCCGTGTTGGGTTGTGATAGCTAGAGTGCTGTCTATTAAGCCAAAAATGCCATGTTTCATGCGCGTACCAAACACATAGATGTGCGGTACCACTTCATATGTCAGGTATTGGAGAATGGTCTAGTCACCTTGACTAAGATCCATACACAAGATAACCCTGCAAATGTTCTCACCAAGAGTCTTGCTAAGGCTCAACATGAGCATTGCATACAGTTGGTGGGAGTTGGTTAACTTAAAGGCGTCATTTATGCCTTTAAGTGGGAGGTTGTTGGGTTAAAGGCCTAAATAACCCCTTTTTGTACATTTTTATACTTTGTCCACGTTCATATTGAACCTGGACACATTTTTTTAAAGTCACTTATAATAAAACTGGGAAAACCCAAAACTCACTTATTGAGTTTTCCCCAAAAACGTGAGCTCTCTCTCTCTCTCTCTCTCCTTACTTCGATCTCTAGCTGTAACAAACTGCTGACATGTCGACCTACTGAAGAACGGAGCTACCGGCCGAGGAGCCTAAACCCTAGAAGAAGTAGAAGCAACAAAAGAAGCAGCAACAGATTTCCGAAAATTGCGTAGCTACTGATGACGTGACAAATTTCCAAAAAATACGCTACGTCGGCAGGCTGTACGGATTTCCGCATTTTGCGCTGCTTGATGACATGGCATCTGTACCGATTTCCGTAAATTGCGCTGGCAGCTTTTTGGCTTTCCTTTTGGACCAGATGCTTTTGAGTTTGAAGGCTTTTCACTCTAATTGCTTTTTAGGCCAAGGGCCTTTAATATGAGGTTAGGGCTCATTCTCTAGCATGCTTCCCGGAGAAAATGCAGAGTCTGGAGTACCGGCTTGTACTGCATTGATGCAATATAAAGAAATACCGAAAGGGGCGCCAAAGTTTGGGGCCAATACTCTCTGGGATGGAATTCCACCACTCCGTGTCGCATGTCGTCTCTCTTTCAGTTCAGTTGTTATTGAAGTGCTAAAAGTCTGTTCAGTCTGTTCTTTTCTATTGGCACGTGGTGCTTGTCTTGTGACAGTGGTATCAGAGCATCAGGCGTGTGCTTTTCTGAAAGCACACCGGTCCTACAAAAGAGCAGACAGAGCTATTGGAATTTTATTTGAGGTATCTTCGACGTCCGTCCCCGTCTTCATTGCTGTGTCTTACAGGGCATAAGCCTTAAAGAACCCAAGACTTGGAATTCATGGATTCAGCAGAATATTTGCAGTTTCTGCTCAACGAGCTTCACGACATTCTTTCACGGCATCCTCAACAGAATCTTCCTATGCTGCAAAGTTTTCAACAATTTTTGAGCTACATGTTACCCCCTCTAATGCCCCATGTGGTACCTCCTCCTCCGGCACCAAAAAGTACGAGAGCTTCCAACCGGCAACCTTCTCAGCCGTCTGTTCCGATCGGGGAAGTCTCCAGGAATATGATGCAGCCATCTAACCTTGATCCAGTGCAACCGCCTTTGCCACCGCCATTGACCCCACTCCACCGCCACCGCCACCAGGCTACAATGTTTGAAGCCCATATGGATACCCTTATTATCCATACCCGGGATATGCGCCTAACCAACCCAAAGATTTCAAAGATGGTGGCACGACAATCAAATTTTTCACTTTTTTCGGGGTGAGAGATCGCAAGAAAGCATTGCAGTTCCTACAGCAATTCGACAACATCTATGCTTTGGGGAACTATAGAGAAGAATCCAAGATTTCTCGAGCAGAAGGATTTCTTAAAGATAATGCTATGCAATGGTGGAGTTCAATTGCGACACAACCGCATGCTCCAAGGATCTGGCAAGCTTTCAAGACAGTTTTTGCACGCAGTTACATGACTTCGATGTTTGAAGTCCGGATTTTGGCAAAGTGGGGCAACTTGAAAATGCTTGCCACCGAAACTATGGACGACTATAACCAAAGGTTTCTCGACGTGTACCTTCCGGTGTCCTTCTTTAAGTTCATTCCCTTGGAGGACCAGTGCGAGCACTACACCATTGGACTACCATCACCATTGAAGGAATATTGTCTCTCCAAGCAAGTCTCTACCATGCAAGAGCTTATGGACCATGCCGCGGTCGGCTACAAGCTCATGAAAGGAAAGTTGGAATTTACCACAGAAGAACCTCCGGCCACTAACCAGAACTCCCGACAACAACAAACAAATTCTCGTGAATCCCGTGAAAACCAATCTCAACGGCCTCGTCTGACACAACGTCAACGAGACGCCTTGTTACAAGAAGGCCAATGCTTCGAATGTTTCCAAACAGGGCATGCGTTCAACACATGTCCTGAGCGAGCCTCGACGTCCTCAGTGCAACCTTCTGCTCCCTGTCAGACAGATCCCCGAGGCCACCTCCGGCCAAGAAGGCTAGACCTGCTATTGGACTAGTACCCGATATTTATGGTATACACCTCGAGAGTTTTAATGAATTATGCAGAGCTTATGGAAAAGTCAACGGCTTGAAAGCCCTTATTTTCTTTGACCCCGGAGCTATGGAGAACTTCATCCATCCAGAATTCTTGAAGTAGATGCACTTTGATTATGATGCAAAGGGTGGAGAAATTGAAGTTGAGCTAGCCACGGGGCAAACTCAGAAAATGATACCGCTCATTGATGCACTTCCAGTGACTATACAAGATTATCATGGAAAAGCCGATTTCCACATTATGAAGTTGGGTAATTGCAACGTTCTCTTGGGCATGCCCTGGCACGACAAGAATGATGCAACTCTCCAGGTCCGGAACCGAACCATCATCGTGATGCAGAAGGGCAAGCCCATTGTCCTCAAAGTTCGGTTGTCCGAACAAAACCCTGAATGACCTCTCTAGTTGTTTTCTAGTTAGATACTTTTGAATGTTGTTTGAGAAAGTAATGTTTGAAATGGATGCTATCTGTTTTAAACTTGTTTTGGTGCCGATTTGAATTGTTTGACTCTGGTTTTAAATACTAGTTTCAACGATTGGTGATTTTACTCCCAGGTGAAGAAGTGAGAAATATTGTTTTGGTATTGTTTGAACCTCGGAATGACACAGGCCGATGCCTGGGGAGCGTTTCATTGTATGCTAGAAAACCTCCGAACAACGCAGTCCGATGCCTAGGGAGCGTTTGGTTGTATGCTTGAACCTCCAAGCGACGCAGACTGCGGTCTAGGGAGCGTTTGGTTATACAGTCCTTTAAGCTCATGGCCCGGACCTTTTTAGGTTATTTGTGGGGGGAAGTGACGAGGTAGTCGTTGAGTAGCTTCATACCGCAGACCGTTTGTCCAAGGAGAGTGCTCAGCGGCGCTGTTTGTTGTGTCTTGCAACATGCATATGTAAGCATTTGTGTTGCATTGTGATGTGCCAATTACTGAATATTCCTAATTGGATGAGATTGCCTGGATATGTAATTTTAGTGCATCAAGACACCCGTGGAAGATCAGTACGGTCTGGGTTTGACGGCTAATTTTACTACGCCGGAATATCAAGAGTTCCGATCTAGACGAAAGGAGAAGCTAACTCCTTGATCAAAAGAGCTAAAAGGAGAAGCTACCTCCTTCATCAAAAGAGCCGAAAGGAGAAGCTAACTCCTTAACAAAAAGAGCAAACTGAATGTCCCTCAGAATGACCCTCGGAAAAAAAAATTTAGCTAACTTGAGTTGTTTTGTAATCGCGGACGATTACTCTCTTTCAAGAAGGGGAGATGTAACAAACTGTTGACGTGTCGACCTACTGAAGAATGGAGCTACCGACCAAGGGGCCTAAACCCTAGAAGAAGCAGAAGCAACAAAAGAGCAGCAACAGATTTCCGAAAATTGCGGAGCTGCTGATGACGTGGCAGATTTTTGAAAAATACGTTGGCTGCTGACATGGCAAGCTGTATGGATTTTCGCGTTTTGCGCTAGCTGATGACATGGCAACTGTACGGATTTCCGTAAAATGCGCTGACAGCTTTTTGGCTTTGCTTTTGGACCAGATGCTTTTGAGTTTGAAAGCTTTTCACTGTAATTGCTTTTTAGGCCAAGGGCCTTTAATATGAGGTTAGGGCTCATTCTTTGGCATGCTTCCTAGAGAAGGTGCAGAGTCTGGAGTACCAGCTTGTACTGCGTTGATGCAATATAAAGAAATACCAAAAGGGGCGCCAAGGTTTGGGGCCAATACTCTCTGGGGTGGAATTCCGTTGTGAGCGGGATGGAAACACACGCCGCCTCTATAATCACCCAACACACACTCTTGGGATAATACACACACACACTATGGGGCACCACTCGGCTTACACAACCCATCCGGCCGAGACAAGGAACACATCGATGGAGTGAGAGGAGAGAGACTATCCATTTGTCCACTCAACACAAAGAGACACACACACACCCAAAAAACTCAGCTCAAAAGAGGAGAATTTTTGATGTTTAGATACAATTGAGCTTGGGCCAACACCAATGAGGCAAATAGCTCACACAATATAAATGTAATATGCCAGATACAATCACAAATTTGAACAAGGCTTCGCTCATAGGAGAAACTTACATAGCCAAAACAGCAGGAAAAAGTGAGGAATTTGGCAAAATAGACAACGCCATTGCGTCCGGAGCGGCCAAAAACCCCAGTCTACAATATCAAAGCACTCAAATCCGACCTCGGATGAGCAGTTTATGGTCAAAACAGACCCCAAAAACAGCAAAAACTGAGTTGCGGTTGTTCCTCCTCTTCTCTCCACATTTTGCTCGTCTTTTTCTCAGGTTTTTCAATGTCCACACTTCACTTTATCACTTGGGCACCTTTGGCTTTTTGATTGACCTCAAATAGACCCCGAACAGGCCAAAAAATGACCACATAGTGCATTTTTGTTACCCTTCTACATCCATTTGTACACCTGGCACTCAACTTTTTCAATAATGCATCCCGCAACCACATGAAGTGACCCCCAAATACAATCCTCATGATAACCTTTCTGCATAATCATCACAAGAAAACACCCACGTTGTTTCCTCGCTTACCCACGTGCAAGTATTGACCCCATTCGACCTCCTGACGCCACTAGATGCCATCTGACTCACCTGCTTACCTCACGTCGTCGGCCCGTGGATAGCTTCCTCGAGAAGTTTTCGTGCTCCCAACTCCTCATTATTATAGAAAAAACGCACTGGTACTGGTGATAATGAAAATTAATGTACTATGTACACGTTGTCCTACCTGTACACATGTGGGCCCCATGCAACCACCTGGCTCTGGAAAATGGGCAATCCTTTATTCGATGCACCATGCATGTGTATATACATATGCGCAATCACTTCTTCCAAAAAACTCCTAACATAATTTGCCCATCCCCTAGCCTGCTAGATCATTCATGATCAACAGCAGCAAAAAGAGATATGAGACTCGCCGCGTAACAGGCCTCCTCATCCCTCACAGACATTACTTGTTCTGCAGCCAGCTCATCCTACTCCACCATCATTAATCTAGCATGATATAATTTAAGACGCAATCCATTTACCCTTGACTTATGTAGTTTCCCATCCAGGTTAGCCAGCTGATATGTACCATTCGGAAAACACTCCACTACCTTGAAAGGGCCTTCCCACTTGATTTGAAACTTCTTTTGGAATGTCTTGTCCTGCTTACTGTTGTAGCGCAAAACCAAGTCATGTTTCTTGATACGCTTACTTTTGACCTTTTCATTTATCTTTTCTAAAGCCTTATCTTGCATCTGCCCATAATGTTCCAATGCGCTCATCCTATCCAACTGAACCTCTTGTAATTGTAAGAGCCTCTTTTTGAATGCATCACTGGACTGCCCAAGCAACTTTTCTAACATCTTGACCGCAGGCAACTCTACTTCCACAGGCAATAGTGCTTCCTTTCCATATACCCTGTACCTGTCTTTACCGAAGTACGGTAAGCCCATAATGCACTAGGCAATTCCAAATCCCAATTCTTTCCTTGGTGCTCTGTCACTTTCGAAAGAATTTGTACCAACTCACGATTGAATCTTTCATTTAAGCCATTACACTGCGGGTAATAAGAAGTGGTATGTTGATGCCTATTACTGTGGTATCAAGAATTGTGTCGATTCTTCTTTTACGAAGGATCCGCCCCTTTACTCGCAGCACACATGGATTCAGTTGACGAATCCCGCCAGGATGAAACTGTGGTATCCGACCACTCTGGTTCAAGAGAGAACAATGAAGATTCCAATGGACATAGTCCACCTTCGAAAGATTCGGAAGAATACGGCCCGTCCAAAACCCTAAGAAGAAGCAATAGAAGAAGAAGAAGTCACAGACTTACAAAGTCTTGACAAGTGGCCTATTTTTAAAGAAGAGTTCCCACCAACTTACGGGACCCCGTCCGATGGGGCCCAAGTGACATAAAGGCATTAAAAATAAAGCAGAACACACTCAAAAGACTTTGCACATCAAAATATGATGACGTGGCACCTATACGGACGTTTCGCAATTCACGGTGGATTTTTGGGAAAATACCGAAATTTTAGAAAGTGTTTTTTTGGGGTCAGCTTTTCATATTTGATGCTTTTAGGCTTTGGGCCTTTAAATATGAGCCTTGGGGGCCCTCTCTGGCACTCTTTAGCGCGCAGATTGCAGAGGAGGTGCTTCCCGGCTGCTGTACTTTGCGAATCAGTAATAATAAAGAAATACCGAAAGGAGGTGCTCCCCGGCTGTTGTACCTTGCGAATCAGTAATAATAAAGAAATACCTAAAGGGGTGCCAGTGTTTGGGGCCAGTGCTCTCTTGGGGTGGAGCTTCGCCACTACCCGTCTCGTGTCGTGCATCTCTTTCAGTTCAGTTGTTATTTGAAGTGCTTAAAGTTGTTCAGTCTGTTCTTTTCTATTGGCACGTGGTGCCCGTCTTGTGGCAGTGGTGTCAGAGCATCAGGGGTGTGCTTTTTTGAAAGCATACCAGTCCTACAAAAGAGCAGACAGAGCAAACCAGAGACTACTGGAATTTTATTTGAAGTATCTTCGGGTCCCAACCCCGGACTTTTTAGGCACTCCCTCCCTTACTTCATCGCCCATCAGGTGCGCTTCCGTATTCATCGCTCATGTCTTATAGGGCATAAGCCAAAGAGATTACTTGCAAGAAAAGGATCCAAGATTTATTTCGCGTCACGGTTTTTCTCAAAAGCAGTGCCATGCAGATGTTGATGTCTATAGCTACCAAGCCGCACACTCCAAGGACTTGGCAAGCTTTCAACAAAAAATTTGTCCGAAGTTATATGGTTTCTGGTAGCTTCCGGCAGAGTGGGGTATCCTGAAATGCTTGCCACAGAAACCCTAGCAGATTACGACTTGAAATTTTTGAACATCTCTCACCAGGTGTCTCTTCTCAAGCTGATAACCTTAGAGGTCCAGTGTGATTGGTATATCTTGCGTGTAAGGTGCATCGGAATGAATGTTGTATTTCCTCAAGATTAGTGATCTATATTTGCTCAAGGTTCCTTTTAGTTCTTATGGAAGGGAGAGCCTTCCGTCTTTATGGAGAGTGCTATGATCACGAACAAAGTGAGTGGATATTGTGCGTGCAAGTGTATGAGACTGAGAGAAAGAGAGAAGAGAGATACAACACCAGAGACGTTGTAAAACCCTCCTCCGAAGGCCCCACTCTCGTTGGCGAGAGTGGTCTACGATTGATTGCACAAGGTGGTACAATGATGATGCATGGAAAACTGATGCACTTGAGACTAAGTCGGTGACGACGATGGTGACGACGACGTTGACTTAAGGGCTGAAAACTGCGGGACTTTGGGGCTGTTCGTATGGCTGAAAACTACAGGACTCTGGGGCTGTTCGTATGGCTGAAAAATGCAGATGAGGCTGTGTTTTAAGGCCTGATTTTACTTGCTTCTGAACCTGCTGTAAAACGCTGTCATGGCTGCGTTTCCAATGCTGAAAACGCTGATATAAAACACTGAAATCTGCAGTTGGGCTGGCGATCAAAAACGCTAAGTGTTGGGGCTGCTAGAGGTATGGAAAAACGCCAAGGGCTGGTTTCTATCGGCGAGGCTTTGCTTGGGAAAAACGCCAATCTGCGGTGAGAGATGGCGCTAGCAAAAACGCTGGCTGAAGGGGGGAGGTCTCACCTAGGGAGGCTTGGAGAGGGTCTTGTTGAGAGAGGGGGAGTACCTGCTGCTTGGGGGCCTGTTGTGCTCCTTGCTCATCTGCCCAATTGTGCTAACATGGGTTTGCTTATATATTAAGTTACCCAATTTGCCCCACTTAGTTCTCAACAAAAGTCACTTAATAAATAAGTGAAAAATGTCAAAAATAGGGAAAAATAGGATAAAGTCACTTGAAAAATCCCCAAACTGACTCTGATGGAATCTGATGGAAATGCTTATGCTTATGCGGTGTGCAACCAGAGGATATGCATCTACACTAAGTGACTGAGCTTGCACGGTCTATGAATAGACTCACAAAAGTGCCAGATCACTTCTAATCTAGACCGACTGGACTGACGAGAACCCTGCTATGGTGTAGCTTGTCCACGGACACATAGGGTTGGATGTGTCACGTGACATTGCGGCTTCACCACCACACGAACACTGTCTGTCAAGGCTTGTTTCGACTATTCAAGCGCCTATGGACCATGTTGTGGTCGGCTACGACCTCATGGAAGGAACCTAACCCTAATTTTTTGTGTAGGTTTCAGGATGGAAAGTCAGTCGACTTTTCGAGCTCGGCTAATGTCGAGATTGCTTTTTAAGTTTGAGTTTTGTTTCAGAACTTGTTTGGTGATCCTGTTTGAAATGGATGGTATCTGTATTAAACTGCCTTGGTGCCGATTTGAACTGTTTGACTCTAGTTTTTATATTGGTTCCAATAATTGGTGATTTTACTCCCGAGTGGAGTAGTGACAAATGATGTTTGAAAATGCTTGCTCATTCATACTCATGGCTCGGACCCTTGTGGTTACTTGCGGGGGGAGGGGGGGGTATTGAATATTTGAAAAGTGTTGTTTTTACTCATGGCCCGGACCCTTGTGGTTATTTACGAGAGTATTGTTGTTGTTACTCATGGCCTGGACCCTTATGGTTATTTACTGGGGAGTATTGTTGTTGTTACTCATGGCCCGAACCTTTGTGGTTATTTACAGGGGGAGTATTAAGAAGTCTAAGCAGTGGTTACTCTCAGCACCTCCAAACGACGCAGGTTGCGGTCTGGGGGGCGTAAAAGGCCTCTATATCTCATAGCCCCGATCTTTTTAGGTTATTTGCGGAAGGAGTGATGAGGGAGTCTGTCACAAACTGCTGAGTGTCAAAGCCCTGAAGAATGGAGCCAACTTGCAGATCTTGGCCGAGGGGCCTAAACCCAAAGAAGAACAAGTAACAGAAGAAGTCCTACCAGCTTATGGGGACCCCGTCCAATGGGGCCCCAGTGACAAAGGAAGTAAAATAAAGCAGGACCCACACACGCGCGCGCGCAAAAACTGATGAAGTGGCAGCTGTACGAACGCTCCGGGTATTGCGTTGATTGCTGACGTGGGAGTTGTACGGAATTCTGCCAAACGCGCTAGTAGCTTTTTGGCATTGCTTTTGGACCAGAAACTTCTGAGTTTTGAAGGCTTTTCACTATAACTGCTTTTCAGGCCAAGGGCCTTTAAATATGAGGTTAGGGCTCATTCTCTGGCATGCTTCCTGGAGAAGGTGCAAAGTCTGGAGTACCGACTTGTATTGTGTTGATGCAATATAAAGAAATACCGAAAGGGGCGCCAAGGTTTGGGGCCAATACTGTCACAAGATGGCCACCACATGCCAATAGAAAAGAACAAACTGAACAGACTTTGCACTTCAATAACAACTGAACTGAAATAGAGAGAGACGACACGCGACACAGAGTGGCGGAATTCCACCCCAGAGAGTATTGGCCCCAAACCTTGACGCCCCTTTCGGTATTTCTTTATATTGCATCAACACAGTACAAGCCGGTACTCCAGACTCTGCACCTTCTCCAGGAAGCATACCAGAGAATGAGCCCTAGCCTCATATTTAAAGGCCCTTGGCCTAAAAAGCAGTTACAGTGAAAAGCCTTCAAAACTCAAAAAGCTTTTGGTCCCAAAAGCAAAGCCAAAAGCTGCCAGCGTAAATCACGGAAATCCGTACAAACTGCCACGTCATCAGCCAACCCAAAAACGCGGAAATTCGTACAGTCTGCCACGTCATCATATCAGTGCAATTTTCGAAAATCTGCCACATCATTAGTTTTTTTTTTTCATGGATCTTGCTTTATTTTAATCCTTTGTCACGTGGGGCCCCATCGAACGGGGTCCCCATAAGTTGGTAGGACTTCTTCTTCTGTTACTTGTTTTTCTTAGGGTTTAGGCCCCTCGGCCCACATCTGCAAGTTGGCTCCCTTTTCTTTAGGCTTTGACACGTCAGCAGTTTGTTACATCTCCCCTTCTTGAAAGAGTAATCGTCCGCGATTACAGCATATCTGTAAAACAACTCAAGTTAGCTCAAAAATTTCCGAGGGACAATCAATTTGCTCTTTTTAGTAAGGAGTTAGCTTCTCCTTTCTGCTCTTTTGATCAAGGAGTTAGCTTCTCCTTTCGTCCAGATCGGAACTCTTGATATTCCGGCGTAGTAAAATTAGCCATCACACCCAGACCGTACTAATCTTCCACGGGTGTCTTGATGCACTAAAATTACATACCCAGGCAATCTCATCCAATAAGGAATATTCAGTAGTTGGCACATCACAATGCAACACAAATACTCACATATGCATATTACAAGACATAGAAACATAAAGTCGTCAATGAACACTCCTCCCGCATAACCTAACACGGTCCGGGCCGGGATATTCAACAACTCCTTCATCACTCCTCCCGCATAACCTAAAAAGGTACGAGCCGGGAGGTATAGAGGCCTTTTACAACCAAATGCCCCCCAGACCGCAGCCTGCGTCGTTTGGAGGTGCTGAGCGTAACCACTACTCAGACTTCTTAATACTCCTCCCGCATAACCATCCAGGTCCGGGCCGGGAGTCACAACAACAATTATTTTACAAGCATACAACCAAACGCTCCCCAGGCATCGGCCTGCGTCATTCACAGGTTTTCAAACATACAACGAAACGCTCCCCAGGCATCGGCCTGCGTCGTTCTGAGGTTCAAACAATACCAAAACAATATTTGTCACTTCTCCACCCGGGAGTAAAATCACCAATCATTGAAACCAGTATTAAAACCAGAGTCAAACAATTCAAATCGGCACCAAGACAAGTTCAAAACAGATACCACTCATTTTAAACAAATTCCAAACAGGATTACCAAACAAGTTCTCAAACAGATTTCAAACTTTAAAAAAAACAATCTCGACATCAGTCAAGCTTGAAAAGTCGGCCGACTTTCCATCCTAAAACCTGCACCAAAAATTAGGTTAGGTTCCTTCCATGAGGTCGTAGCCGAGCACAGTATGGTCCATCGGCTCTTGGACAAACAGTGTTTCTTTGACAGCGATGGTAGTCACAAAAAATAGCAATCACACTGGACCTCCAAGGTCATCTGCTCTTGAAGAAACATCTACTGAGAGATGTCAAGAAATTTCAAGTTATAATCTGCTAGGGTTTCCATGGCAAGCATTTCAGGATACCCCACTCTGGCAGAAGTTGCACTCCGAAGGAAGATGTCAGAAACCATATAACTTCGGGCAAAATTTTTTTTGAAAGCTTGCTAAGTACTTGGAGTATGCTGCTTGGTAGCTATCAACATCTGCATGGCATTGCCTCTGAGAAAAACAGTGACTCGAAACAAATCTTGGATCCTTCTCTTGCAAGTGATCTTAATGGCTTATGCCCTGTAAGACATGACCGATGAAGACGGGAGCGCGCCCGATGCGCGATGAAGTAAGGGTGGGCGTGGCTGATAAGTCCGGGTTGGAGGGCGAAAGATACCTCAAATTCAAATCAAAATCCAATAGCTCTGTCTGCTCTTTTGTAGGACCGGTATGCTTTCAGAAAAGCACACGCCTAATGCTCTGATACCACTGTCACAAGATGGGCACCACGTGCCAATAGAAAAGAACAGACTGAACAGACTTCGCACTTCAATAACAACTGAACTGAATAGAGAGAGACGACACGCGACACGGAGTGGCAGAATTCCACCCCAGAGAGTATTGGCCCCAAACCTTGGCGCCCCTTTCGGTATTTCTTTATATTGCATCAACACAGTACAAGCCGGTACTCCAGACTCTGCATCTTCTCCAAGAAGCATACCAGAGAATGAGCCCTAGCCTCATATTTAAAGGCCCTTGGCCTAAAAAACAGCTACAATGAAAAGCCTTCAAAACTCAAAATCTTATGGTCCCAAAAGCAATATCAAAAAGCTGCCAGCGTAAATCACGGAAATCCATACAACCTGCCACGTCATCATATCAGTGCAATTTTTGAAAATCTGCCACGTCATTAGTTTTTTTTCTGTGTGTGGATCCTGCTTTATTTTAATCCTTTGTCACTTGGGGCCCCATCCAACGGGGTCCCCATAGGTTGGTAGGCCTTCTTCTTCTGTTACTTGTTTTTCTTAGGGTTTAGGCCCCTCGGCCCACATCTGCAAGTTGGCTCCCTTCTTTAGGCTTTGACACGTCAGCAGTTTGTTACAAATACTCTCTGGGGTGGAATTCCGCCACTCCGTGTAGTGTGTGCTCTCTCTCTATTTCAGTTCAGTTGTTATTGAAGTGCTAAAAGTCTGTTCAGTCTGTTCTTTTCTATTGGCACGTGGTGCCCGTCTTGTGACAGAGTCGTTGAACAACGCATGGCCCGGACCTAGATGGTTATTTGCGAGGGGAGTGTTCATTGGCGGCTTTTTGTTTCTATGTCTTGTAACATGCATATGTGAGCATTTGTGTTGCATTGTGATGTGCCAACCACTGAATATTCCTAATTGGATGAGATTGCCTAGGTAAGTAATTTTAGTGAGATCAGTGTGGTCTAGGTGTGATGGCTAATTTTACTACGCCGGAATATCAAGAGTTCCGATCTGGAAGAAAGGAGAAGCGAACTCCTTAACAAAAGAGCCGAATAGAGAAGCCAACTCCTTTATTAAAAAAAAGAGCAAACTGATTGTCCCTCGGAATGACCCTCGGAAATTTTTGAGCTAACTTGAGTTGTTTTGCAGATATGTTGTAATCGCGGACGATTACTTTCTTTCAAGATTGGGGGATGTCACAAACTGCTGACGTGTCAAGCCACTCAAGAACGAAGTTAACCCTCAGATCCCGGCCAAGGGTCCAAAACCCTAAGAAGAAGCAGCAGCAGAAGAAGAAGAAGTTTTACAGACTTACAAAGTCTTGACGAGTGGCCTATTTTTAAAGAAGAGTTCCCACCAACTTACGGGACCCCGTCCAATGGGGCCTAAGTGACAAAGGCATTAAAAATAAAGCAGAACACACTCAAAAGACTTTGCACATCAAAATATGATGACGTGGCACCTGTACAGACGTTCCGCAATTCACTGGGATTTTTAGGAAAATCTCAAAATTTTAGAAAGTGTTTTTTTGGGGTCAGCTTTTCATATTTGATGCTTTTAGGCTTTGTGGGCCTTTAAATGAGCCTTGGGGGCCCTCTCTGGCACTCTTCAGCACGCATATTGCAGAGGAGGTGCTCCCCGGTTGTTGTACTTTGCAAATCAATAATAATAAAGAAATACCAGCGTTTGGGGCCAGTGCTCTCTTGGGGTGGAGCTTCGCCACTCCTCGTCTCGTGTCGTGCATCTCTTTCAGTTCAGTTGTTATTTGAAGTGCTTAAAGTTGTTAAGCTTATTCTTTTCTATTGGCATGTGGTGCCCGTCTTGTAACACAAGAAGCCCAAGGATTTCAAGGGGGATGGGCAAGCAATAAAGTTCGATACTATTTATGGCTTTAAGGATATCACAAGGGCCTCGCTTTTATTTAACACTTTGACATAGCCTACTCCGGGGGACGCTACTCAAAGCACTCCAAGGTCCAAAGGGCATCTTACCTCATGGGGAACGCACAAACTTGGTGGTCACCCCTACTCCTACGGAGGAACGCACCAACGAAGTGGCTACATTTCAAGCGATTTTTTACTTCTTCATGGCTCACCCAAGAATACGAATGCAATGAGACCACAGGCTGGAATCATCTGAGGATGACCAAGGAAGATACACTAGATACTGTCAGAGATTTTGAGGCACTTTTCTGCCGGCCTCTTCTCTCAAGAAAATCACTTTCAAGCAGCAGATTGAGCAATTTTGTTGTGGTCTACTTAAAGAGATACGGAATTATTCTCTGCTGCAGAAGTCCGAGTCCATGCAACGACTAATGGGACATGCAAAGCAAGGGTTCGCAATGCACGGGGGTACTATTACGTATCCTACACATAGATTGGTCACAATTCGGACCGGACAAGAAACGAACAACGATAACAAAAGCAAGGAAAAACAGCAGAAAAAGAAACCTTCAGGCCCTCGATTGTCAGCGGAGCAACGCACCGAATACTTCAAAGAGGATGTTACCGTTGTGGGGAACAAGGGCATGGATTTGCCAAGTGACACAACAAAGCACCTAAAGAACAGCAAGAGGACAAGCCAAAGAGTTCAAAAACAGCCGAGGAGCGAGCAAAGAAAGGAAAGACAAAAGCAAACCGGTAGCAGATTTTGTGGGGACCGACCGTTATCAAATGGACTTCTTTGACGAAGGAGCTAAGGCCAACTTCATTTCGACTGAATTGGTGGCTCGACTTGCAATTACGCCAGATGAAATGGGACCACCAGATGAGGCAGTTCTAGCGGCACCACGACGGGATGTTGCCATTACACCTATCATTGGAAACTTCGGTTGCATTGTCAAGGGTATTTAGGGCACGAGGACTTTTACATCATGCCCTTTGAGGGGTGTGACGTCCGTTTGGGAATCCCTTGGTTCCATAAGAACAATGTGGTGGTCGACTACAGGCAAGGAAAGAGACTTTGAAGAAAGAGAAGGGTAGAGATATAATTCTTGATGTAAAATTAAAGGGCAAGTCCACATAAACGGGGAGCTAACGTTTGTAAATCGCGTTGCCCTGCCACCTGGCACTACTGTATGGATTTTTGCATTTGTGTTGCTGGCGATGATATGGCATTGCTGTACGGACTTTCTATTTCTGCGCTAGCAGGATTTGGCAGTTTTCGTGTGAGCTTTTTGAGACCATATTTTTTAGAATCAAGTGCTTTTGGGCTTAATGCTTTTGGAGCTATGCTTTTGGCATCCCTTGTACTCTTTAAAAGTGCCCTAGGGCCACTCTTTCAGACATTTGGACTCAGAGCTGGAAGATTTGGACCCAACAGGAGTGTTAGGTGCAGCGGAATGAATGTTTGCGCTTTGCTCAAGATGAGTGCTCCGAACTGTGCTCAAGGTTCCTTTTGTTCTTATGGAAGGGAGAGCCTTCCGTTCTTAATGAGAGAATGCTATGATCACAAACAAAGTGAATGGACACTGTGCGTGCAAGTGTATGAGACTAAGAGATAGAGAGAGAAGAGAGCTACGACACCAGAGACGTTGTAAAACCCTCTTCCGAAGGCCCCACTCTCGTCGGCGAGAGTGGTCTACTTGTGATTGCACAATCTGGTACAAATGGTATGCATGAGACTGATGCAAGTCTAGGCTATGTTAACGACGACGACGGGGATGACGAAGTCGACCTAAGGGCTGAAATCTGCAATCTTTCTACTGTTGTCCAAAAACGCTATGGGCTAAAATCTGCTAATCTTCTCTCTGCTGAATTCTGACTCTATGTCGATGACGACGATGCGACGACGACGCTCTGAAAATGCAGATGCTGAAATCTGCGTTTTCCGGGCTGAAACTGTAAACCTTGCGGAAACTGGCCGTGCGGTGAGGAACTCCTGCGAGAAGGTGAGATCTGCGAGGTTCGGGACTTGATCTGTGGGTACTAACTGCTGAAAACTGAAAACGCTGATGTTCCTTGACTTTCCGTCGCGGTAAAGGTGAAAAACGCGGGGCTGATCTGCAACCAAAAACGCTAGGGCTGAATTTTGGTCCTTCTGTCGCCGGGATTTTGCAAATGCAAAAACGCTAGGCTGATCTGCTGTGTCTGGCTATCGCCGGGGTGCAACCGGAGGATATGCATCTATGCTAAGTGACTGGGCATGCACGGTCTACGAATAGACTCACAAAAGTGTCAGATCACTGCTAATCTAAACTGACTGGACTAACTGAACCCTGCTGTGGTATAGCTTGTCCATGGACACATAGGGTTGGGATGTGTTACGTGACATCCCCTCCTATTCAAAGTGAGGTACTTGTACCGAACTGTATGGCGTCGAGGGAGGCCGCCAATAGCATCCGGAATCCTGGAAGGGACTCTTCGCCGGCCCACGCTGATGTGTTGGTCGTGCGGTACTTGAACTTCATAAAGGTCTGCAACGCTTGCTTCTTTGGGCCGCGTCGAAAGCGACTCAAAGTCTTCTGTGGCTCCTTTGATGCTTCAACTTCGTCTAGAGTCTGCTTCTTTCGTCTTCAAGAATCTCCATGGCTGAAAATTCCTGAAACCATCTCCAACACAAAACCATGAACATACCCATACCATGTAAAGTGAAGGAAAAAAATATTGTCTTCTCTAAAGACTGTGCATGCAATGTAGATAAACAAATAGACGGAGTGACAACCCGTTCATCAAACACATGCAAACAATGAGGTCAAATCTTTTCTGTTTAATCAAAATCAATCAACTGTGGCAAATCACAATGGAAATGTCCATGCTGGGTGCTCATACTATCATGTGCTCGTTCGGAAACTGTGTCATGCCAAGGAAGAGATATGGAATGTGACTTCCTTACATACATACTTTTCAGCTTTTCATGAAAAATCCGCATATATTCGTGCTCATTCATGATGGAAACGTGCTCAACGTACAATGTCATGCCTAAGAAAAGGGATCACATAAAGAGGCTGACTAAAATACACGAAACGTTCATGAAAACATTCAAACAATGCGTGCGTATCAATCATGCAAACACATAGTACTTCCTGTGAGGGTTTTTTGGACCTAGGCTCGAGAGCCAAGATCGGTTCTTCCTGAATGATCGAATCGTCTTGTGAGGGTTCTTTGGACCTCGACTCGAAAGCCAAGATCGGTTCTTCATGATTGATCGAATCTACAACGATGTTAGCTTCGCTAGAAAAAGCATCCACTAACACATCATCCTTGTGAACAATCACATCATCTTCATGCAACTCATCATGCTTGTGAGAAATCACATCTTGATCATGCAAATCATCATTCTTGTCATTGTCATCCAAATCAGCATGCAAATCATTGTCATTCAAATCATCATGCTTATCATCATCATTCAATTCATCATGCTTATCATAATCATGCAAATCCTGTGTGTCATGCTTTGGAGAAGAAGAGACTGAGAGAGTCTCCTTCTCCTGAATCTTTTGCATCTGTGCCTGCACTTGAGAAAAGAGTCGCAACATCTCTTGCATTCTTGCTTTGTTCTCGCGATCAAATTCTGCTTGTCTTGCTTTGTTCTCGCGATCAAATTTGGCTTGACTTTCTTTTTCTTCCAAGTCGTACTGATGCTCTATGGCTGCCATTCCTTCTTCGCATTCACGATCTATGGCTGCCCTTCGTTCTTTGTAGGCCTTTCTTTCTGCTTTTCTTTCTTCGCGTTCTAACTTTCTTTCCTTAAACAACTGCTTCAACTCCTCCATAGGAGTTAGTGCAATCCTTGACGTAGATGGGGAAAGGGGAGAGTCGGAAAAACCTCCTGGTGGGGAAAATTCTTCTTCGCCTCTCTCATGCTCATCACCTCTAAGCGAAGTATCCATTCCGCTTCGAGTGATGACCATTCTGAAGTCGTTGGTTCTTGTGGGTTCTGTGGTCTTGGGTTCTTAAGTTCACGAGGAACTTGGGTTCTTGGGGGTCTTGAGGTTCTTGAGGGTTTTCTTTCGCTTGCAAACCACGTTTGAGAAGGATCTTCTCTTCACCCGAGTTCTGCCCTTTTCCGTGGGGGCGCACCCCTTGGCGGCCTTGCGCTCACACCAAGGTTGCTTTTTCCCACCTCACGTCGATTGGCCGGCCGCTAAGTGCACGGTCCGCTCTCAATGAGTGAAAAGAGACACAAGGGGAGGCTGGACAAGCCCTTCTTTCTTGGGATTCCTGTCACTCTTCAAAAACACGATTAGGAATCGACACGCCCAAGCAAACTTGGGTTCATGCGACCGCAACAAGCAAAAAAAATTTATTGTGATTCTTGTGGTTCTTTCCTTGAGTGATACAAAACACTGCCAAAGCTCTGATACCAATGTTAGGTGAAACGGAATGAATGTTTGCGCTTTGCTCAAGATGAGTGCTCCGAATTGTGCTCAAGGTTCCTTTTGTTCTTATGGAAGGGAGAGCCTTCCGTTCTTAATGAGAGAATGCTATGATCACAAACAAAGTGAATGGACATTGTGCATGCAAGTGTATGAGACTAAGCGATAGAGAGAGAAGAGAGATACGACACTAGAGACGTTGTAAAACCCTCCTCCGAAGGCCCCACTCTCGTCGGCGAGAGTGGTCTACTTATGATTGCACAATCTCGTACAAATGGTATGCATGAGACTGATGCAAGTCTAGGCTATGTTGACGACGACGACGGGGATGACGAAGTCGACCTAAGGGCTGAAATCTGCAATCTTTCTATTGTTGTCCCAAAACGCTATGGGCTGAAATCTGCTAATCTTCTATCTGCTGAATTCTGACTCTATGTCGATGACGACGATGCGAGGACAACGCTCTGAAAACGCAGATGCTGAAACTGTAAACCTTGCGGAAACTGACCGTGCAGCGAGGAACTGCTGCGGGAAGGTGAGATCTGCGAGGTTCGGGACTTGATCTGCGAGTACTAACTGCTGAAAACTGAAAACGCTGATGTTCCTTGACTTTCCGTCGCAGTAAAGGTGCAAAACGCCGGGGCTGCTCTACAACCAAAAATGCTAGGGCTAAATTTTGGTCCTTCTCTCGCCGGGATTCTGCAAATGCAAAAACGCTAGGCTGATCTGCTGTGTCTGGCTGTCGCCGGGTTGATCTGCAATGCAAAACGCTGGGGCTGATCTACAATGGAGAAAAACGCTGGTTGTCCTTGGCTGAAAACGCTAAGTCTCCTGCCGGGGGGTTTCTGCTGAGAAGTTGCTTATTGAGCGTGGAGCTCCTGCTGCCTCTTCTGCCAGAAGTGCTAACTTGGGTTTGCTTATATATTAACTTAGTAAAATTGCCCTACCTACTTTTGTTGGAAAGTCGCTTAAAAATAATAAGTGAAAATAACCAAAAATAGGAAAATAGGCTAAATGTACTGGAAAATTCCCCTAACTGATGCTAATGGATTCTGATGGAAATTCCGATGATCATGCTGTGCAACAGGAGGATATGCATCTATGCTAAGTGACTAGGCATGCACGGTCTACGAATAGACTCACAAAAGTGCTAGATCACTGCTAATCTAAACTGACTGGACTCGCTGAACCCTGCTGTGGTATAGCTTGTCCACGGACACATAGGGTTGGGATGTGTCACGTGACAAGGAGTTGTACTCTTGCAGACAAATAATAAAGAAATACCGAAAGGGGCACCAGTCTTTGGAGCCAATGCGTCTAGGCTCGGAACTTTGTGAGTCGTGTCGTCTTCTCTTTCTCCTCTTTTCAAGTTGTTTTGGAGTACTAGAAGTGTTGTTGAGTGTGTAAATTGTGATTATTTCTGTGTTTCCGCCCGAACAGTCGTCGAAAGTGATTACAGTTCAACTTGTCATCGTCGTTGACTTTCCTCCCCTTAGGCATTTCAAGTGCTGCAAGAGAGGGCCACCCACCCTAGAAAGCTGTCACAAGTAGAGCACTTCTTGCCGGTTGCGTTTTAAACCGTTGAGCACCAAGATTAAAAATGTTGGGCCTCACCTTGCTCCTATCGCTACTTTTCTTTGAACACGACTCTCCTCTTAAGGTCAACGAGCCTTGTGCTCTAATACCATGTCAAAGTCAACGATGTGGAAGTGTACAATGAGGGAGAATGAGAGAGAGAGAGAGAGATTGTTGAACCAACAAACTGGGCAATGGATTAGTGATTATACAATGGGGGCTAGGTGTCTCTTATATACTAGCCTGGGGGCCTTAAAATTTAAATACCCCCCGCGAGCGAGCGCGCGCGCGAGAGAGAGAGAGAGAGAGAGAGAGAGAGAGAGAGATTGAATTATCGTCCACGGAGGTCAGATATGACCCATGGGACCAAAAACAAACATTACAACCACTTCTTCTAAGTGAGGGCAATCGATACATATCAGTTAAGGCCTGAGGGTCCAGCAAAAGAAAAAGCAAAGTCTAAGGGGGGTCCTGTGGGGCAGGAGCAGGGGCCGGTTTAGGAGTTCGAAACTCCTGGATGATGGCCTTCCCTCTGCGGTATACTGCTCACTTGCCTTTGGCTCATGCTTCACGCACTTTTTTCAGCTCTTCGCCTTTGTGCTTGATTTGTGTCGGGGTGAGTTCTTTGGAGATCCAAAATTCGGTGTCTCTAAGGAGACGGGATTGCTGGAGTAGTCGGAGCCGTTCCTCTTTGTCTTTGAACTCAAGAATGGCATGTCCACTAGGTGTGCGCTTGGTGTTGAATTTGTTGACGATACATTCTACCGCATCGTAGTCGACATGGACCGGTTTAAGAGTTTCGTTGAGGAGGTCGATTAATTTGCAGAAATCTTGTTTGCACTCGTCCCATGCTTGGGGCAGTCCTCCAATGCGAAGCTTGAGGGCATTCTCTTCTTGAAGCTGATGTTCCCGCAGTTCTGTCTTCACACAAGTTTCCACTTTGGCAAGTGCAATCGTGTGCGCTTGAGTGACTTTTTCTTCGACTTCCTTCACTTTGTCTGTTGTGAGGCCGACCATGGAGTCAAAGCGTGCTAAGGCGCGCTTTGAGGTCGCGGTTTTCTTCCATGACCATGTCGAGAGCAGCTTGCAATTGTCCGATGCGATCTGTTTTGCTCGGGGCTGCCAAGACAGCGGCAAAGTAGAGAGAGAGAGAGAGAGAGAGAGAGAGAGAGAGAGAGATTGTTGAACCAACCAACTAGGCAATCGATTAGTGATTATACAATGGGGACTAGGTGTCTCTTATATACTAGCCTGGGGGCCTTAAGGCTTAAGTACCCCCTCAACAAATTGCCCTACCCAAGATTTTGACAAATAAGTAAAATAAATACCTAAAGCCCAAATAAATATTGGGATCACATTGGGCTATTCACTTGAGATGCTATAACTTTAACAGGATGATGATCCCAAGCCAGTTTTAGTTTTTCGGCTTTCTAACTTTAAGGACAAATACAAGTACGACTTTCGTTACTTTGATTTCCAAGCAACCCATGCGCTACCGTGCGCACATGCCACAGCTGATACAACAATTTTGATCAGATTTCACATGCAGAGCCTTGCAAGTTACCCAAGTGTGTGAAGACTACTGGTGAAAGCAAATAACCTAGCAATCAACAGAGCGACATGTGACGGCATGCAAGCACTTCCACGAACATTCATACCAAAACATAAAGAAACTGATGAGTAACTAGAACCCTTTTGTACAAAAGTATTTGAGAAAAACACACAGACATGCACACATGCATGCACACACACAAATAGTCAATTGAGACCATGGCCTCTCATTTTTCTTACGTGTTCTCAATTTACCCAAAATGAGATCTCTTGAGAAAAATTACAAGCATTTCATGCAACACCGATAACAAAAAAGAAAATGAAGAGTCATCCAAAAGCAACAGCTCACTGTGTGCAGCAAGTAGGAGGCGAAAGCTCCAGGTAGAAGCAGTGCAAAGAAAAGCATATATGGAAGCCTTCATGACAGCATGAAGTAAGCTGCATCATTATACTTCAACCATACAACACTTCCAGTACATAACTTAAGCAACAAGGAACACAAATTGAAACAAACAAGTAACCTACTTGCATAGCAGACAATTGAGCTGACAGTGAGGTTGCCTCTGTTTGAAGCTTCTGTACTTTCTGTTCCAGCTCAGCAATGTATTTCATTTTACGTTCTTTGGAGCGAGCAGCAGACTGCCTATTTGCAAGTATCCTAACAAGCTCACCTCAAAATGAGAAACACAGACTTTTCAAGAATGTCCGCCCATCAAATTACAGAGTGCGGTGACAATACCTCTTGGCTCGCCTGGGATCTGTAACAGCTAGCTCAGCAAGCTGGTCCATATCCACGGCCTTTTTTTCGAGAAAGTCCAAGTCACTCATCAAGAACTCCTCTGCCATGGCTAACGAGCCATCCATAGACAAGCTGTGATGATGTCGAGGGGGTCGAGGTTGTGGAGGCTTATAGCTTCCTCCCCTGGTGTCCTGCATATTCCTCATAGAATCATACTCGTTTGGTACATCATCGATTGGAGAGCCTTCTGCATAACTAAGTCCAGAGCTTGTAGCAGAACGCGGCAGTCCATCCCGTAAGTTGGAGTTTTTCATACCCAAATACGCAGACAAGAGATCTTCCCCGGTTTCATCGGAGACAGAAAGGTCAGCATTGTCCAGGCCCCAATCATGATCAACCATGAGCTGATCAGGCAGCCTGAATGCTATCTCTGAGTGGGCTCGTCTGTGTCTTCCTCGTTGAATAGGCTTCTCAGCAACGCTGCTCACACTTGACCTGAAATTGGGAGGTTTTCCCGAACTTCGGGGGGCTTCTAGCAGCCCTGGGCTTGTGGAGGATGGCGATTGATGCCCTTGAATCCCACTTTGCGAAAGCGATAGAGATTGAGAAAAGGAGGGATGTGAGGATACATAGGGTGGAGTCGAGCTGGTACTTGATATTGCAGGTGAGGGTGAAAAATCCATTTGGAGATTCTGTAGAAATGCTTCAAACCCATCTCCAACATGACCTTCCATTTGCCACAAAATCCGACAAATGTTGAGGGTGTGTGAAGGTGTTATTGATTGCTACAGCCGCTAAGAAATGAGACTTTCCTCCTTAAGCACATCTTGTGCAAGCTGAACTAATTATTTAAGATCACAGTAGCTGATATGGAACCTTCATTGATCGGTTCAGAGATCACTCCATGTAGATTCCATCCCTGGGCATATCTCTGGGATGCAAATTCTGGGCCTAAATCACACCTTCCAGACTTTCTGCAGCAGATAACTTAGGCAAGGTGACAACAACATCCCAAGGTGTGAAGGCACAAATGGACCCATAAAAGATTCCTAAACCTTCTTTTAAAGACGAGTAAACTGGGTGTAATCTTTTGCTACCTAAGACCAAGCTATGTAGCATTGAAGAGAAACCCAATTTTTTTAAATTTTAAAAAAAAAACTATTTGACTTACAATGAAGGCTCTTCATCTTTGTCATTAGGGCTAATCGACTATTTGCAAAAGAAATTACTTATACAGAGCAGCAGAAGAGGACAAGGGCAGTTCGAATTCAGACAGGAGAGGGGGCTGTGAAGAGACGGCTCACCTGTTCTGACTTCGCACCAAATGCTGGGAGAGTAGGAGTGGGAGGCCGTGAGAGACGCGCACGTCAAAAAGCGGATTTCAATAGACATCTAGCTCGCCAAGCCTACGATTCACGAGCCATGTCAGGATCTCGTCATCAGTGATCACAATGTCTGCGAGGCTCAATTGTGTGCCTGAGGATATCTCAAGGGTTCAACCCCCGGGCCTCGGATTAGGAATTTTGAGACGCTCTCAAGGATACACCCACATTTAGAGACAAAATTTTGGAATATGCTTGGAATCTTGCTTATGTGCCCTCTTGTGGTTTGGTGAAACATGTACTACTACTTCAGCTTGAGTGTCTGTCTCCCAGCCTCCTTGGTTCATATTCGAGTGTGGGTTCAACCCAGACTCGATAGCTCTTGGGGTCATGTTGTGTACTGTGTGGTTTCTTTTGCCCTGGCTTGATCTCTTTGCAAAGCTTGGCCAATCTCCTCTCTCAATAGAAACTCGCATTTCAAAAACTAGATAAATACAATCTAATACATTACAAGATGGAGGTGCTTCCATATCTGAACACATGTTTTAAAGTAGTGCTTGCATGTCATGCTTTGCTTAAAAATTGAAATCCTCGCAGAGATTTCACCAAACTTTAATTTTGAAGGTCAAAAGTTGGGCATTATAGTTAAGTAGTTAAAAATCTCGATGTCAAAAAATCATGGACTCGGTGCCTTCTCTGTTTGTCGTGATGCGGTCTATCACCAATACATGAGACGGATGCTCATGGGCTCTAGTGGTGGCGAGGCCCTTGGTGGCATTCGCCTGCTTGGCAAGGGAGTGTCCCGGGATGGGAAAACCTAGCTATGAGCCCACGGGCTTCTTGGATCCATCTCATGCCGCTCCTTTTTTTTTTTTTTTTTTTGGGGGGGGGGGGGGGGGGGCGCTCCTCAAGGAGAATGGTTTCCCTCCTTCCTCTCTCATAAGAGGGAAATTGGTTGCTTATGATTCCACAGATCTTGACCGACAGGAGGATTTACATTTGATGAAAGCTTATGGATCTCCTGTGGCACCTCCTTAGCCATCTGATGATGGACATGGGTCTAGTGTTGTGTATGGTGGCGTGTTATTCGGTCCTAATATTCTTGTTTGGACATTTGGCAAGGAGTAGATAAATGATTCCGCACTAAGAAAGATCTTCCATGCTAAGTACACACAACAGCTTTTGAAGTTGTGTTCACCTACAAAAGCCATTTTGCTTGATCGTTCGCTCTCGAGCCTAACGAAGACTCCTCCTCTCTAACTCTAACATTTTTTATAGAGTTGAGAGAGGGAAGTCGGGTTCTACCCCCCACTTACTCACATAGCCTTGTGCCAATTTGAGCCTTCCCCACCTAGTATGAAATTGTCCTAAGCTAAGGCTTGTGTTGTCTTGAGACTAAGTGACACCCATATTAAATGCGGGGTTGAGTAATGGGATCAACGGTCGGAGCTGCAAGGCGGGATCTCGAGGCGCACTAAACCTGACCAACGGGAAAAACGAGGCACGCCGTCAAAAAGGCGAGGCGTATTAAACATGGCCAACGAGAAAAACGAAGCGCAACGACTCGATTTGAACCCGAGACCTGGCTGTCCGGGTTTAGAGACACATAGACTAGCCACCTCACCCGCACATGCATTGTATACCCACAGTCGTTTTTACAACATTATATTATAAATTAACATGCATTTTCCAGGTTGTCCAGGTTTAGTGCCCGTCCAAATTTAGTTTTTTATTTGATTGTAGAGGCTATGATCTCCTCTACTGTTGCACATGAACTTCTCCACCTTTGATCCCCCCCCCCCCCCCCCCCCCCCCCCCCCCCCCCCCCACAAAAAACCAAAAATGGGTGTTACTTAGTCGTGAGGGTTGTGTTGTAATGCCTAGAGGTGCTTGTTGTTTGTCTTGTCGGATAAGGCTAGTCCCAATCTCTCTTCAACTTCCCGTGCACTACGAATCATCTAGAAAATTTTCCAATAAAAGAATTAAAAGTCTCTTGTGACTAGATGCCCGTACAATTGTCTATAATTTAATAGGTTTCTTTAGGATAGAAGCAAACATCTTCCTTTGTTTAGATGGCCCCAACATGCATGGGATGAAGGTCTTTTAATAAAGGCTAAGTTCAAATACATTTCAATTTTGAAGAACCTTCACATGACTCCCAAAAATAAGCTACAATTAAACTACGAAAGTCTATGAGGCTTTCATATGGGTGCACATGCATGCGTGTGAGAGCAAGCTCGTGTGCTCATGTATATAGGCATGCATGTGTAGGTGCAAAATTGCATGACATCGAGCCAATGAGGCTAGTTGCAAACTGTTTTTTTTGGGGGGGGGGGGGGGGGGGGGGGGGGGTTCCAAGTCATTAAAAGTGTTGATGTGTCACCTCATTCACATGAAACCTCACCATATTTCATGCTTTGTCGCCACCAAAGTCGTTAATACAAAACATAAGGAGGACAAGAAGCCCCAATTTTACTCCTACTAGCTCCAATCGCACTCCTCATTGACTAAAATCTTCATAGATTCCACAAAGGTGCCATTTTGTCTTTGACAATTTTTTCTAAAAGGTTATTCACTTCGTTGCACCACCCCAATCGAGCTCTCAACCTAGTGTGTAGGAAGAATCGTCTGATGTGAGCCACTCCACCCTTTGCACTTCGTTGTTTCATGCTTTGTCGCCACCAAAGTAGTTAATACAAAACATAAGGAGGACAAGAAGCCCCAATTTTACTCCTACCGGCTCCAATTGCACTCCTCGTTAGCTAGAATCTTCACAAATTCCAACAAAGGTGCCATTTTGTCTTTGACAGTTTTCACTAAAAGGTTATTCTCACTTCGTTGCACCAGCCCCCAATCAAGCTCTCAACCTAGTGTGTAGGAAGAATCGTCTGATGTGAGTCACTCCACCCTTTGCACTTCGTTGTCAAGGTTGCAAGCCATTGGGTTAAAAAAATAAACTATGTTGCTCTGTCCCCCCTCGACAGCCTCCCGTTGTCCTACCCATCCTATCACGTGGCACTACCTCCTTCCCTTCATTTGCTCATGTCTCTAGTGTGAGGCCTCCCGCCACCCCCCTTCCCTGCCTCTTGCCTATTGCTCACTTCGAATCGCCTCTCTCCCAGCTACCCATTGCCCTCACTTGCCACCTAGCTCACCATCTTCTTTTCCCTCTATTCAACCAAAAGGATCTAACCAAATTCGCTTTAATGGAAATCCAAAAAGACGTTGGTACCAACTCTCTCTCTCTCTCTCTCTCTCTCTCTCTCTCTCTCCCCTATACCGCGACGCACAACGTCTCTCTTTGTCCCCCTTTCCCTTTGTTCTCACGTGCCAGTGTCCCCTTTTTTGTCCTTAAACCCAATCAAACATCTTGATAGATTTTTTTTAATCACGTCGAATAACTTTTGTGCCACCTACTTCTAGTGTCTTTATTTCCATAAGATTATTGTTTATTTCAAACCAAAAGGTGGTCAAGTTCAATCACTAATAAGCCTAGGTGACTAAGTGTTCTTCCCATGTAAAGCATGTACTTGACAATGTTTGACATCAAAAGTGTGTAAAAAGGAGGCCTCATGACTAAGTAACACATAGCATTAAAAAAGGGGAGGTAAGGGGATCAGAGTCGAAAAGTCCACGCACAAAGGTCGGGGAGATCATAGCCATGAGTGTCAACTCAAAAACTAAACCCGGCCATAAATTAAACCCCTAAACTCGAATAGTTCATGTTGACTCACAATAAAGAATTATAAAAATGGACAAAGGCACAATATGTGTGTGCAACTGAGATGGCTAGTTCATGTGTCACAAAACCTAAGCTATGAGGTCTTGGGTTCAAAACGGGTGGTGGGGACCTAATTTTTTGCAATGTTTGGATTTAGTTTGGCCACAATTCTTGTGCTGCTCTGGTTCAATCCGTCTTCGAATCCCGCCTTGGACTTTTGATCCATCGATCCTCTTCTCGCCTTCCTCTTTAATGCTATGTGTTACTTAATGTCATGAAAAAAGAGGTGGTGCTTACATCCGTCTTCCAAGTTATCTATTTTATTTGCCTCTCTAGTATGAGAAAATTTGTGTTCATGTGTAACCCTCCTCACCCAAATAGTACATGTGTCAATATTAAAGGCATGGAAGCTACATATAAATGCTTGCAAAAGGGGCCCAAAGCATCACGGATAAACAAGGGTTGCATCAATAAAACTAATGTTTTGGTAACTGGTTGAATGAAGAAAAGTCTATGAGGTGAGTGGAGATAGAGTTCTTTAAATTTAAGTTAGGGTCACAATGTCCCCCAAACAAGGACAAAGAGGACAATAATTTCGCATTAATTATATAAAGGTATATGCATGTTTGTGTATGTGAGCCTAGGGTTAAACCCCTTGTTTAAGGACGTTTAAGTTAACTCCTGGGCACTTCTTGGCTTGCTAGAGACCTTAGTATCTATACGGGCCAAAGGTTGTTCATTTCTACTTGCTTGATATGTGTCCTTCAACAAAGCCTTGAAAGTCTTGAAGAGAAATACATCGTGTCATTTCAAATACTAAAGTTGTACTATTGAGAGAGAGACTATGCAAAATATACTTCATTTACAATATGAATTGGAACTCTATAAGAATTTATGAAAGTATGTATTTTTTGTGAATAGCTCTTTATGTAAAAATAAATTTGTGAGCTTTCAAACTCTTTTTCAAAAGTTGAGAGTATTAGATTTTTTGAACCCCAAAATTTGAAACAAACTTAATTAACCAATGTTTTTTAATTTTTTGTATTAAGACAATATAAAAAAATCTATTTCTTTTTTGAGTTATAGGTATTAAAAGACTATAATTTTAGGTTTTTCTTAGCATTGTCAATTTGTGAGCTCTGTGGTACTACCAGTGATCATCTTTGTGAGAGAGAGAGAGAGATTTCGAAAGGGCCATTCTAATGTGTACTGAAAAAAAACTCATGTACTAATGGCTTTATGAGACCTTGAGTGTAGGCACACCTGGTTGTACATTTGCTAGTCCGGTGTCACCACATGTCTATGCATGGGTTGTAGGCCTTCTTGGAACTCATCTTGTAGATTGCGTAGTGCATGCATGGATGATAGCAGCAACCCGAAGTGGGTCAATTGCCTACGGTAGCAACCTAAAGTGTTAGACGGTACCCATGTCACCAAAAAAGTGTGCTTTTAGGTTGTGGTGTTTGTAGAGAGAGAGAGAGAGAGAGAGAGAGAGAGAGAGAGAAGTCACAGGTAGCTCTTTTGGTACACTTTGACTACATGTATCATGGCTATCTAAAGTCACGAGCCAAAAATACCAGGTGAAAATCGAATCATAGCTTTGTCCTATGAGCGTACAACAATTTGAGTAATGTGTGTGTGTGTGTGTGTGTGTGTGTGTGTGTGTGAGAGAGAGAGAGAGAGAGAGAGAGAGAGAGAGAATTTGTTGAAAATGCCAATGGACTATTTTTATCACAAGCTTCACCAAAGCCTCCACGTGTACGTATTAATAATAGGGGAGAGTGGTAGTGGCCCTTGAAGTAGGTTGCAAGAGCAAAGGCTTCAACAAAATTCTTGGAAGTGTAGCATTTTAGATTGATATTGAACTTCTTTGCTTGACTTTCGGAAGAATACAATACGAAGCCTTTCCCATCTTTTTTTTTTAATAACCACAATTGTGAGTAGAAGTGTTGTATTAACACAATAAAGAATGTAGATAAAGCCCCAAGCGCAGTGAGTGCCTTTAGGAGTCAACACATATGGAGCCCTTCAAATCCTAACATTGAGCACATTGTGCATAGAGATTATATATGGTGTGTTAAGCACATCATCAACCTATGCGAAGCACTCAACATCAATCTGGCAGGCCTCACAAAATCTTCACTTGTTTTGCTTGTTACTCGCTTTCATGATCTGAGTGGCACAAAATATAGCTGAGGCGAAGGCGTTGCAACCTGTAGCAAAAGCGTTGGCTGCAATGGCACCTTTGATAAGGAGTACGACATGCTTCGATAAAATTGTATGTAGAAAAACTTGGGGCCAGTAGCGAGACAAAAAGAGGGGGATTCAAAGACAAGTTCACCGACGGGGATAGAGCACCCGTCATGGCCAATGAAAATTTTGCACCCATCCTCGTAACCGTCCCAACTTCGAAGCTTGGTGGCTTAGAACAGGAGCAGTATAGATTTGTTTTTAGGGGGTCATCCGTTTCTAAAAAGGGGGCCATCTTATTATTGGCCCCCGTACCCTAGCGCTTACACATTTTGATTTGTAGTGTAATTTTTTAAAAAATCATGTTGTAATTCTGATGGACCTTAATTTTCACCGTCAAAGTTTGAGCTTTTTTTTTGTCAAAATTCACAATTTGTGAGTGAATTGTATTAAGCACAACATGAAATTATAAAACAACCTCAAGCTCAAGCCGATGTCGTGCCGTGGCACGTGCATAATGGGAACGAAAGCTAAGCCCTACAATATTATGGATTTTATGTGTATGCCTTAAGTGTGCATAAGTATATGGATTTTCTATTTAGCATGCAAAAAAGCTAGTCAAAGTCTTATGTGTAACTCTTGTTGGGAATGGGCTTCGTCCTATGATCCCGGGCTTCTTTGTGAACCTCTTCTTGGAGCCATGATGAAATGAGCCTATAAAACATACCTCCTATCTACTAGGCATCTTAGGTGGCATATGACATGTGTAGCATGGTCAAAAGTGGCTTTAGTCATAGTATACCCCATGAGGTGTCATTCTACACATAGTAGGTGCACTTTGGAGTAATTATGGACCTAGAAAAATCCCTTAGAAAAATGGTTACGAGTTCTTTTGATGTCATCCATGATGTATGTCAAGCTCCCTCTCAATTTTTTATAAAGATACTCTTGGAGGCTTATGGCGGCAAGGAGAAGATATTTGGAGAAAAATCTAGAAGAACCTCTAGATATTTCTTGAAGAGAAAGATCTAGAAACCTTGAAGATAATTTCAAGATATTTTTGAAAAGGGAGACACTTGTCACACAAATCCCTTGGATATTTCTAAGCAAATATCTTCTTCAAGAGGCAACCTCACCTATAAATAGAGCCTCTTGCTCCTCACTTGGGCATCAATCAATCCCCATAATCAAGCCACTCTATCAAGCCATCACCCAACCTCCTAGACATCTCCTTGAGGAACACTTTCTCTCAATTTCAGCCCAACACATCTTGAGCTTGCTACTTCATGCCTCAAGCCTTCTATCTCCTCACTTGTAATACTCATACACTCTATGTAACCTTCTTTCATCAATAAAGAGGTATTGTTGGTGGCTTGCAAACGGTGTTGGGGACTACTACGCATCATCTACTTCATCAAGTTGGCTACAATACCACAAAGTCTTGAGGTGTGCTTCACTTCTTTGGCTTGAGCTTGTGTGGGTCTTTGTGTGTTGGTGGTCTCTCTTATCTCTTTCCTCCATTGTTTGACTGCTTTCTGAGCTTTCTTAGATGAATAACTTCAATGGTGTAACTTTTTCAACCCTTTCACTTTGTGCAACATATTAGAATTAACGTTTGTATTAGCCGTAAAATCCACTTCCAACAGAGAATTGCGTTACTCTTTGGGCCGGAAAGACTGCAAGAAATTCTTCTTTCCCCATGTCCTCTTATTTTGTCACTACTAGATTACTCTAATTCTTTTGATGTGCACATATTTATTCTCCTCTAGGGGTTGAATCTTGCTTTCTTAATATTACTATGAACCAAGAAGACTTGTACACACAGCTCACTCCTATCGCTAGGCAAAATATCTACATCTTTGTAAGCACTAAGATACAGTTTCAAAGAACCATTCGCAATCTATTTGGAGCACAACGACTTGCTGTTATAAATGCATCAGTGAACCCTTTCATCTTACCATTGATTAGATACGATCAAAGCCTTGATGTTTTCATCTTTGTTTTGTTTTAAGGGTTTCACGTGTCCGTATGTGTGTGTCTACGTGAGATTCCAATGGCTACACACAATGTATTTGCTACAAACACTAAGCTTGCTTAAGTGAAAAGCTTCACAATCTCCCCACAAATCATCACAGCTAGAGGTCCGGCGCCTTCCTAGCAAGACCGTCAACTCTTTGACACACTTTTTGGTGAGCCCGACGTGAAGTTTGTTAGGGTGGGTTAGTGGGGATCTGCAAGCTACTTCAACCATGGGTGATCATCATCCGCAACAGCAATGTATGTTTTTTGATCCTGCTACAATGCAAATGTTTCAAGCATTTGCCTTGTTTATGCAACAACAGCATGCTACAGAAAGATGAGAAGTGGCAGCAACCAAAGCTATTCAAGCAGTGGTACACAAAATGGATCGGTTTAATGGTAAAGATGTGATAAAGTATCTTCGTGGCTATATAAAGGAGATGGAGTTGCATCGTGTGCCAGAAGATGAGATGCTCCAAAGCTTTGATCTTGTTGTGACTCTTGAGATTAGAGAACATGTAAGAGGAATTAGGAATGAGCATGGAAGAAATTGGGAGGAGTTCAAGCTAGCGATGAAGGAGGAGTATTTCATGGAGGACTCTGAGAGAGTAACAAAGAGAACTTTCCTGGAGTGGGTAGCCAAGCTGAAGGAGGGGCTCTCTCTAACAGAGCTACTCAAGGAGTTTGAACGACGATATGCTCAACTCACAAGGACAGAGAAGGCCACACTTGACTCAAAAAAGACAGAGCTCTGATCGCACGACACACAGCTCAGTAACTGGCTACATTCCTGTAGAACTGATGTATGGTCAAAAGCCTATCATGCCCATTGAAGAGACCATTCCCACATGGAATGTGCTACCTTGGCAAGATGGGCTTAGTAGAGAAGGGCTCCTTGCCTTGCGTATAAGACAGCTAGAAAGAAGGCCTGTAGACATTGAGGTTGCAAAAGAAAGATTGAAGAATGCCAGGTTGAAAATCAAGGACTACTTTAATAGATGACACAGGCTAAGAAGGAAGGAAGTTAAGCAAGGAGATTGGGTTTTAGTGTATGACAGTAGCCTTGATAACCAGCATACTGTCATGCGAAAGGTTTCAAAAAGATGGTTTGGACTGTATATAGTCAAGTACATACATGACAATGCCACTTACACCCTGGCTGAATTGGATGGAACAGAGATAAAGATATACATTGCTGGAAAGAGAATCAAGGTATTCAAAAGAAGAGAGGATAGTCATCCGGCTGATCAAATAAGCGAGAATGAAGGCTTGGAATCACCCAGTGAAGATGAAGAAGAAGAAACTCCAAGAGAGTCGAACCTGCAAACATTGGATATGGCACATACTGGAGGATGTGCAAGTTTAGAAGGGGTGGATGTCGTGCCGTGGCACGTGCATAATGGGAACGGAAGCTAAGCCCTACAATATTATGGATTTTATGTGTATACCTTAAGTGTGCATAAGTATATGGATTTTCTATTTAGCATGCAAAAAAGCTAGTTAAAGTTCGATGTGTCACTCTTGTTAGGAATGGGCTTCGTCCTATGATCCCAGGCTTCTTTGTGAACCTCTTCTTGGAGCCATGATGAAATGAGCCTATAAAACATACCTCCTATCTACTAGGCATCTTAGGTGGCATATGACATGTGTAGCATGGTCAAAAGTGGCTTTAGTCATAATATACCCCATGAGGTGTCATTCTACACATAGTAGGTGCACTTTGAAGTAATTATGGACCTATAAAAATCCCTTAGAAAAATGGTTACGAGTTTGTTTGATGTCATCCATGATGTATGTCAAGCTCTCTCTCAATTTTTTGTAAAGCTACTCTTGGAGGCTTATGGCGGCAAGGAGAAGATATTTGGAGAAAAATCTAGAAGAACCTCTAGATATTTCTTGAAAAGAAAGATCTAGAAACTTTGAAGATAATTTCAAGATATTTTTGAAAAGGGAGACACTTGTCATACAAATCCCTTGGATATTTCTAAGTAAATATCTTCTTCAAGAGGCAATCTCACCTATAAATAGAGCCTCTTGCTCCTCACTTGGGCATCAAGCAAACTATCAAGCAATCCCCATAATCAAGCCACTCTATTAAGCCATCACCCAACCTCCTAGACATCTCCTTGAGGAACACTTTCTCTCAATTTCAGCCCAACACATCTTGAGCTTGCTACTTCATGCCTCAAGCCTTCTATCTCCTCACTTGTAATACTCATACACTCTATGTAACCTTCTTTCATCAATAAAGACGCATTGTTGGTGGCTTGAAAACGGTGTTGGGGACTACTACGCATCATCTACTTCATCAAGTTGGCTACAATACCACAAAGTCTTGAGGTGTGCTTCACTTCTTTGGCTTGAGCTTGTGTGGGTCTTTGTGTGTTGGTCGTCTCTCTTATCTCTTTCCTCCATTGTTTGACTGCTTTCTGAGCTTTCTTAGATGAATAACTCCAATGGTGTAACTTTTTCAACCCTTTCACTTTGTGCAACATATTAGAATTAACGTTTGTATTAGCCGTAAAATCCACTTCCAACAGAGAATTGCGTTACTCTTTGGACCGGAAATACTGCAAGAAATTCTTCTTTCTCCACGTCCTCTTATTTTGCCACTACTAGATTACTCTAATTCTTTTGATGTGCACATATTTATTCTCCTCTAGGGGTTGAGTCTTACTTTCTTAATATTACTATGAACCAAGAAGACTTGTACACACGGCTCACTCCTATCGCTAGGCAAAATATCTACATCTTTGTAAGCACTAAGATACAGTTTCAAAGAACCATTCGCAATCTATTTGGAGCACAACGACTTGCTGTTATAAATGCATCAGTGAACCCTTTCATCTTACCATTGATTAGATACGATCAAAGCCTTGATGTTTTCATCTTTGTTTTGTTTTGAGGGTTTCACGTGTGCGTATGTGTGTATCTGCGTGTAAGATCAAAGCCTTGATGTTTTCATCTTTGTTTTGTTTTGAGGGTTTCACGTGTGCGTATGTGTGTATCTGCGTGTAAGATTCCAATGGCTACACACAATGTATTTGCTACAAACACTAAGCTTGCTTAAGTAAAAAGCTTCACAATCTCCCCACAAACCCTCATAGCTAGAGGCCGGGCGCCTTCCTGGCAAGACCGCCAACTCTTTGACACCGAGCCTTGAGGTGATGACGATTACAAGTTGGATGTCAACCGCCTCTCATTAAGGCTTAACATCCCTGGCTTAACAAGAAGGTGAACTATATAGATCTAGGCTTTTACTTATCACATATTGACAACACGGCATGGGTAGCCCTAGACCAGTCTTCTGAGACTTGCTTGCATCCGAGCGTATGGATCATCACACTACCTTCTTGTATAATCTCTGAGAAGCTTGCCACATCAAAATCACGGTGGTGCCTTGCCCGCCATTTATGGTGAAAGAAGAAGTACCTTACAGTTTGAGTGTAGATGAGAATAGCACGACTTCCCAACTTCTTGCCAGCAAGGAAGAAATTAGTCTTGAAGAATATGATATGCGTCCTTTGCACCCACTTGCATATTTTCCCTGCCAAGCCTCTGATTCTCTCGCATTCCATGAATAGGTGGTCCAAATCCTCACTAGCTATCATGCACCCCAAGCAACGATCGGACTTAATTCCTCTTTCCTGGATCTTTACGCCCATTGGCAGAGCACCCCACATCACTTTCATAAAAATATCTTCATAAACTGCGGCCACTTTGGCCTCCAGATGTGCTCCATGAATTCCCTCCACTGTCCTTCCGGCCATTGTCTCTTCCATATTTTATTGAGGGGGCTAGACCAATCATTTTCATGAATAATTGCATGATAAATGCCTTTAGAATGGGGTTTTCATAAAAAGACTACTTCCGAGCCATCTCTAGGCATTCCACTCAAACTTGGATTCAAAAATTGGCATTACAACATTGTCAAGCTCTTTTATCATTCTGTTGACTACCATATCCAAAGTTTGAGAATCTTAGTTGTAACTCCCAATTAATACATTAAATAGGTATAAATATTGGTTGTCTCGTTAATATGACCTTAAAAATCAAGGCCAAGAAAGAGGTTTGTTTTTTAGCAAGTTGTGAGTGTATATGTGCATGTAAACATGTGTGTACATATGTATGTGTAAATGTGTGTCAAACAAAAGAAACAAGGTGAAAGTCATGTTGGCATTCTAAAACAATTATCAAACACGTTGGAGTATCACGATGGCTTGCTAGAGAAAAACAAGGTGAGGAGTTACGATGGCCTCTTGAAGGTAAGGAGGGAGGGAGATATTTATCAAAAGTAGGTCTTAGTCAATTGTGCAATTGTATTGTTTTAATATAGAATTCTATTGTCCATATACACACATAATTATAAACTAGCGATTCCAAATTGACAAACCAATCAGTCTGACCCTTACCACTGCTTTTGATGACAGATTATGGATATGGGAAATGCACTTTCCCTTCATCCACAGTCCTCCACAGACAAATACACACACATTTACATAGAGGTAAAATGATCAAGAAATAGCGAGGTTAAAGTTTGTGTAAATGTGAAAAGAAAAGGGGAGTTTTTTAATGACATTCAAAATGAAAAACGTGGAATCACCCTTAAACGGACACTTCTTTTTTCCAATCTCCATGAAGAAGTAGTAGAGATGCCTTGTTTGTTTTAGTGGGCCACTTAGACAACAAGGTGAAAATATCAAAAGTAAAATAAAAACAATAAAATTAAAATAGAAACAACAAAATAAAGAGACCCCATTACAAACTAAAAAGTAGATTTAATAAGCATAGATAATAACAGAATAATTTTAAGGTAGGTTTAATAAGAATAAGAAATAAAAAAGTACTTTCATGAAATGTTGTAGCATTTCGTGTGTGTGTGTGTGTGTGTGTGTGTGAGAGAGAGAGAGAGAGAGAGAGAGAGAGAGAGAGAAAGAGAGAGATCTAGAACGTAGATTGACCAACAAGTTGAGGTAAACCTCATTGCCGTACAAAGCTTGCAAAAAACATGGGGTGGGTAAAACATTCAATGGATTTTCCAATCATCCTCCTATTAGGCTAAGGCAATTCCAGGATAGAGGATGCACTCATTAAGTCTTCTTGTAGGGTTTGCAACATTAAGTGTAGGGGGTCTTCATCTTTGTTCGCCCATTTCAACTCGCGAGGTATTTGGAGTTGGGAAGCTCCCAGGAATGACTTACGATAGGCAGATGGACAACACATTATCGCTCGGAGCTTGAGAGGACCTGGCATTGTCGAAGGGAGAGGGATTCGCTTCGAAGTGGGGCACCAGAGCCGACCCTCCCTTGAATGCTTTTTTCCTTGCTCTTGCCTTGATTTTTGCAAGCAGGGGAGGCCAACCCTCCCCCCTCCCTTTTGGGAGAAAAATGGTGGCCAGGTTATTGCCGATCCAGGGTATTTTGATGATGATAGGCATGGGGTTGATGTGTGCCAATCTCATCCGACATGGTGGCAACGATCTACTCTCCTTCGATTGTCGGCCAGCTGTGTCTTTTTTGAGGTGGTTCCTCTTGATGGTGTGTGGCTCTCTAGAAAGCCTAGAACTCGGCACTATTGTGGCTACCCAGATCTAGCCTCACCTCTATGTGGCAATTGACGACATGTGGGGGGTGATGGAGACTAAGGCTCCCCCCTTTCGCAGCGATATATGGTCTATTTCAGAAGATCATGTCAGCTTCTTGCATTAAATATTTTGAGTTTCACATTTATCGTTGTCAAGGGGTGGTTCCCCTGTCAACCAATGAAGCAAACAGTTCTTCCTATGGTCAATATTTGCCATGGCTTGGACTGAGCATGGCCTATTTTGTGGAGTTATTTTTTAGTTTCTCTTAATTTAATCTTAACTCACAATTTTGCTAGTATTGCACACAAAAAAACAAGTGAAAGGGTCACGATGGCTTTCTAAAACAATAAGAAAGTGATAAAATCATTAGGTTCAGTTTAACTAGAATTATATAAGGTGAAGCATTGTTCAAGAATGTCTCTTTACTAAGCGATCAAGTTTCCTCCTCGCAAAGAAGTAAACCAAAAATGCTATCCAATTTTTTGAAATTTACAAGATTTTTGAACTAAGTGCTCACATATTTCAGCAATTTTTCTGCCCTTTACCATGGTTTGCTCATTATATATATACATATACATACACACACACACACATATATATATATTCATTAATATATAGATATAAATTAAAAGTTTAAAAAAAATATATATATATATATATGTAAATGTATGAATGTATGTGTGGAATTTACTAGAATTACGCAAGGTGAAGCTTCACTTTAACATTCTAAAAGAATAGAATGCAAGACAAGTCAAGCAATGTGAGTATACGAAACGATAGGTGATATAAAAAGATCCATTTAATAGTAAATCAAAATAACATTCAAGGTAATTCTAAATCATCACTGAAAACATTGAAAGTATGTTTCACTCAACTCTCCTCTAAGGCTTCGTTTAGAAAACCAATACGATGGTTTCATGCTATCAAATGTTGCTAAGCACGATCAAACAAAGATTCAAGTATCTCTCTCTTTTTGTTTTTGCAAAACTCATAACGTTATAATGTGTGCGACCCTACTTATTTAGTGCGATATTGTGTTTGAATTCTCCTTAGGTCCAAAGGGTAGTGTCCCCTTGAAATCGCGACATTGTGATAATAATGCAGGCAAGAATATAACATGGATCATAGAATCTACTAATGTGCAAATCCACGAGGGCCATAAGAGAAGTTTGGATGGCATTGAGTGCGACCATGAGATGGTTGCTGCAGGATCTTTGCTATTTTTAAGCCTGATTTGTTCGAGTGATATTTTTTTGGTTTTTATCATTAGATCCCTTTTACTCAATTTTTTGCATGCGCCTAAATGTAGGTTTTGGTAGGTAGTGTATAGATCACATCAATTTTTCTCTCTCTCTCTTGAATAATAGGTCTTGAGTTCAATTCGCCTCGTCGGATGGATCTTTAAGGTGTCTTGGGATAGTTTCCTACGACGTTAAAATACTCTTCTTCTTCTTCCTCTCTCTCTCTCTCTCTCTCTCTCTCTCTCTCTCTCTCTCTCTCTCTCTTCAAAGATGCAAGACTACAAAGGAAACTTGCAACTCATTAGGATTTTCCATTTGCATGACAAAAAGGATATATCAATCGGTAAATATGTTTGTGTGGTGCCATACGCTTATTGCGCCCTGCTGCTCCCACTCAACGACCACACTCAGTGATGCTCTAATCTTTCATCAGAAGCAGCCTAGCAGGTCTTTGCTCCTCGGTCAATCTGCTCCTTAGTCAAATTGCAGTCATTTTCTCCTTCATCTACCCACTGCCCAAGGTGCCTGCCGCAACGTTATCCCCATCGGCCTAATCTATTGCAATCATATTAGTCGCACTCCTCCTCCCTCCGTTGTAGCGGCAATCCTCCAACCTGTAAATGGCAGCCCGACAGCTCTGATTAGTCGGTATTTTGAGAACATCAATTGTCCTTTTATGTCACAATCGATAAAAATTGACTTGCTTTTTTGTTGGGCAACCACCGATTATCTACATGTTTACTGCGGCAAATCCATCAATTTCAAAGGCATGTAGGCTGGCATAGAGCTAGAGGCAATGCCATTGAAAGCGAGAGGTGTTGTGTTCCAAGCTTGCCCATCAAAGCAATGTTGACTATGTTTTGTCAAGTCACATTAGCCAATTCCTATTAACTACAAGACAAATTCTAGCCGCTTGCCCCATCGATATATAACCAACACGCTATTGGAGTATATTAGTAATTGGTCGTGAGCAAGTGTGGGTAGAGGATGCACTCAAATAGCCAGATACCACGAGAGAGAGAGAGACTTATAGATATTATTATTGACCTCTTAGGCCAAATATGACCTATGGGAATAAAGATACATGTGATACACTATGTATGGGCTTGATAAGTCATTCTCGAGGCTCCAAGATTTTGGGGATGAGAATCGCTAGAAATCCCACACTGTGGCTATGAGAGGAAGGTGTATAGGTCTAAGTCATGGCTAAAAATGTGAGAGAAGCAAATTTGGATGTGAGGAAAAGCTGAGCACTCTAATAGTGTGTGGTACTCAGGCTCTCAAACTTGCAGTGAGCATAATATGCAGAGTACTAGTATATCTAGTTACATTTTAAAAAACATACTAAACATGGAATAATTGCATGAGGTCTAAAGTACAACCAAAAAAGAAAAAAACGAATGAAAGCTAACTTGGTGATTGTTTTGAGGAGCGATTTATAAAAAAAATTGGGTCTCCCCTACTGGCTTTAAAAAATATACATTCACCACCTATATAGTTCAAGACACTCTAAAGAGAAGAAAACGATAAGCAAAAAAAAACACAAAAGTATGAATGTGCATTTGACCATGTCTTCTTTATAAGGGCATGAAAAGTCTTTTGACTTTCCACTTTCATGGTTCTTTTCATTTTCTAAAGTCACCCTTCACTTATGCACTTAAGATGTTTTGAAGGGAAGTTTCCCCCCCCCCCCCCCCCCCCCCCCCCCCCCCCGAGATTGGGGAGACCTAATGAGTGTATTGTATAAAGATTTACAAATTGAAGCCATGCTCATACCGAGCCATGGCATCTCCCCAAAACCACAAAAACATATGCAATATATCGGCTAAGAGGGGAGCCACCCCACAATAATCACAGGGATACGAAAACAAATACTGGATGTCTAAGGAGCAAACTTGAGCCCACCCACTTAAATGTGTAAGTCATCAATTGCAGCCCTACTTGCTCAGTTTCACTCTTCAGAGTTCTTCTCTTTCCCAGTGGCGACAATCGCCTCCTTGCTTTCTTGAACAATCTCCGTGAAATAGATTCAAGTATGCTATGCTCAATGTGAAAATTGTTGTGAAACTGAGCTACCTATTTGTGATTGAGTAGAAGGAAGATGGTTCTCTACCTATTTTCAGGGGACTAAATTCCATCTTTAAACTTTGTACTTTTTAACCAAGGTTGCGGTTGATGGCTTTCATATCTCGTATTCATAATCTTTTTCTTTTTTCTTTTCTTTTGGCCTCAGGGCTTCCTTCCACAAGTATCCATCTTTCAAAGAGTATCCATAGGCCTTTCTTCGTATTCTTTTGAACTCTTGATCCACCCATCCTTGCTCATATAGCTTCCAATGAGCAACCAGTCACCTTGATATAGGTCCTTTGTAAATTACTTAAGTGCATTTGATAGACAAACATGATTACCCTTGGCATGAGAGCTACTGTAGAACCTTGTGCCTACATCATCACCCTTGACAACCATTTCTTCTTCATTTTCATACCTTGCTAGCATACCTGCAATAAATTAGTTATCCTTACCTGTAATATGCTTAAACTCTGGATCAAGGACTTTATGTAGGCAATCCATATCAACATAGCAATGTCGGGAGTTGAGCAACTTGTGATCATTCCAAGAAAGAGTAGACAATCAATCTACACTATTACATTTGCTCCTATCAAATACTCTTTGTCGCATTTTAGTGATTTGACTACTCCCCATAATTCCCTTTTCACCTGTGGATAATTGCGTTGATGAGCACTTAGGACCTTTGCTCCAAATCTCACCATATATTGCTTGACGTCATCATCATCTTGCCTAATGGCCCATCCAATTCCTAAGGGGCCAATATCCATTGTCACAATTACATGTCTTCCACATTCATAGTTTACTTTCCTCAAAGTCGGAGACATAAGCAACAACTTCTTTAATGTTCTCATGGCATGGGTATGCATTTCTTCCCATTGAAATTTTGTTTCTTTCTCAAAAGTTGATACAAAGGTTCTGTCACATGTGCATAATGTGGAATCCAGATAACATAAAACACACATGCACCCAAGAACCTTCAGATCTTAGTCACATTAATACATGTTTCTTTCATTCTTTGAATCGCATGACTCTTTTTCGGACAAGGCCTTCTATCATATGGTCCACACATATGTTCCACAATAAGAACTTCATTCACACCAAACACTAATTTTTGCCTAGACAAGGTAAGGTTAACTTCGTCCAACTTTGACAAGATCTTATCACAATCATTGATATGATTTTCCACATACTTGTGGCACCCTCTCCAGTCTAGAGCCACATCTATATCATTTACATCACATCCTTTGATTGGGACATCGTCAAGAAAGGGCATTGTAGTTTGAGGTATGAAGTCACATAGGACTTTCTTCCAAGGTACATGAGGGATAGTGAAGATCACCATAGGAGCAACAATGGATGGATCAACAGACCCTATCTCATGCTGCTCAAATGCAAAAGCCTTTCCATGTTTGACAAACATTTCTTCAAAGCATAATCTTTCAACCTCTTTCAGACTGTCCTTGCAACCAAACTTTAACTCCGTCAACGAATCCTGTGTAAACTTATGTCCAATCTTACTTGGGTCATGAATACTAGGTTGTAAAGCACCTTATTCCATCTTATCTGTGCAGTCTTCTGTTGGTAGAGGTAATGCCATTTCATTTTCCTTGCCACATACTTATACTTGGTCTCCACTCATATATCAACACCTTGAGCATTTTTAAAATCCTCAGTGACTTTCTATTTTTCTATTGCGCATACTTTCACAACTTCACTTCCCATACACAAATTGCAATCCACTAAAGTCTCCAATTCTTGCATAGTATCCACAAACAAACACTCATAAAACACACCTACCATCCATTCATCAACATCTATCAAACATTTGGTCCTCAAACCATTTTGTACACTATTTATGTTGTCGTTCACCTTGCTTTAACTCCTCACACTTTGTAAAAGCAATAGATCCATAATCTATTAATCCTAAAAATCCTGTAGAAAAAACCTCTTTTGCGTATACATCATGCGAGAACCTTTCTCTTCTTGTACCACTATAATCCCACTCTACAATGGTACATGGTCAAAACCCCTCATATCCCTATAATTCTTGAATTATTTGTTTGTCTTTGGCAAGGATAGGTCTCTAATATTTTCACGATTCCTTTCATGGTCCACACAACAGTAAGGAATTGGATTGCACGCTTTCCATCCTTGCTCCTTATCCTAGCATAAGCTGACCCATTGTCCATCACCTTGGTTTCCATACGAGTAGTTGCAGTGATGTATGGCTGCCCAAGGATAAGAAGGGTACGTAGACATCTCATGTACAAAGAAATTTTGTTCATCTTTCACATCCCCTATAGTCACCCTTACATTTGGACAAGTTCCGTACAACTCCCCTAATGAATTGTTTGTTGCATGGATCATCCATACATTAGTTATATCAATTGGCCATTTGCCCTTTTTATATAAAGTGTTTGACATGAGGTTAATCTTTGATCCATGATCTATCAACACAATGTATGGCTCTTCTAATTCTCCCACTTTTACCAAGGTCTCAGTAGTTGCTCTTGCCCAATGACTCTTCGAGTAATAACTCTTGTGAGTGGTCTCGACTTCATCTTCATCATCCAAGAAGCAAACCATTTTTACTCCTCCTCTAGAATTCTAGCATCCAACAATAATTTTGTCACCTTGCTTCCCATAGACATGTACTCCTTGTGCATTTAAAGTCTCTCCTTCACCTTGTACATGGATAGATTCAGGAAGAGACAGTAGTTTTCTCATTATAATATCAATTATTTCTTCATTAAAACTCTCCCTTCAATATGCCAAGGACCTCACACAAGGTAAATTCCACCAAACTATTCAAAATATTATCTTTCAAAACCTTTTTGAGATCTATCGTTGCCTCTGTATTAGATTGAAGCTTGTAATCTAGACTCTTTGCTTTACCTTTGGTTGTTTCATTCTTATTTTCTTTGGTAGCTTCTTGCATAGGCACTTCAGGTGTAGGTATCCCTTGTGGAGAACTTGATCTAGGAGACAATGTGTTGTTTCTACCTCCACTCCTTGTGTCCCTTTTTGAAGGCCCTTCATCCCCATTTTCACGTCTACATTTCTCTTCCACAATGACCTCATTGGCTTGACATTGGGCAATGTACACATGCATTGAAAAAGAATCTACAAGGTCATTCCAGCATGTTTCTAGCCGAATGCAATCTCCAGCTTCATGCAAAACCTCTTTAGTCATCTTACCCTTCATAGAAAATTCTATTGCGCATGGCCACAAGTCTCCAATATCATCAGATGATGCTTCTTCTCCAAAATTCACTCCTTTCTTTTTAATAGGCTCCACCTTCAACCCATAGGCGGTTGCCTCAACACCATTAAGATGGCATGGCTAGTAGCCATGTCCTCAACTAGCTTCTTCATCCCGCCTATTAACAAGAAAACAAGCTTTAAAGAAAACTAGCCATCTTTAAAGATAACAAGCTCCTTCATTAAAGCATCTTTGAAACTTTCACAATGCCTCCTTCCATGGTCAGTACTATCACACCATATGCATCTATTTACAAACCCTTCTCTGTCTTGAGGTCTTTGCCCTATAGATTGACATGATGATTGCCCCTTTTCTTCTAGCCTTGTAAGCTTTAACTTCAATTTTTGCATTCCTTTGACAATATCATCTAAGATGGATTTGTCACTCTTTGGAACCACAATAACAAGCTTCATATGACTCTCAGGAACACTTGGGGCTTGAGGAGGGTTGATTATCATTTTATCTCTTTGTCATTGTCACTTAGCTAGCAGTGAAACGGATTTTTGACCTCAATCCAATCGGTCTTTAAACCCTGTTTAGCATCTATATCCTCAAGTAGTAACTCTAACCTTTTGAATCTCTTTGCCTACTGCCTGGAAAAAGAGCTCTTTCTTCTTTGAGTTTAGGGTAGCCTTTTCAGTCCTTAATAGTTGATCATAACGTCCCTTGAATTCCCTTAGTAGTTTGGTAGGTGAAAGTCCCTCTTTTGGTCTAACTACCCACTCTAAAAAGGTTCTCTTTGTCACTCTTTCAAAGTCTTCCATGAAATACTCTTCTTTTAAAGCTAGTTTGAATGCTTTCCAAGTTGCCCCATGCTCATTTCTAATTCCCCTTACATGCTTTCTACAAGCGCATGCTATGGACATATATAATGAGTGGTTCGAGCTATGTATGTCTATCATCTCTCTTAAATAATTTAATTAGTGAAATCTCTCTTCTCGTTGGAATGGATCATTTGAGTTTGCTTCACGATTCATACATAAGGGGCATGACTTGTTTTTGATATCATTTAAGGCTCTTATTAGTGCTAAGCCATCCACCATCCAAATTTAGTGCTGCTTCTTTACCTATATCATATCGTGTGTGATTGTATGGTTGATTCATTTGTGTTGTAGGAGCTCAATACTAGGTTCTCGAAAGTAGATTGTTTAGTACCAAATAAGCCTCCTATTGCCAGAACAAAAAATGGCTCTATTTTTGTCATTAAACGGTGTCTTTTGGATAACATATCCAATCCAAGAATAGCTATTATCACGGCATGTAATGTTGCAAAGTCTGATTAACCCCTTATGCCATCCTATATTATTGTGCTTCTTACCTACTATAATTCAAGGTTGCATTATAGTTGAGGTTGAATCTAGTAGATCCACAACCGAATAGATACTTTTTGCTGCTAAGTCTCTTGAAAGTGCAGTTGTAGCATTTAAATGTGCAAATATTGTAACACAATAAATATTAATTTCTAAATTTTCCTAATAAATGAAGGTACGTTTTTTTTACATCAGCTTAGGTTTCAACAACTATCTTTGCCATCAGTGTCATGGTTGACACAGATTATACGTCAACTTTTTCAAAAAAATCAAGGTTTCAATAAATATGCATGCCTAGTGCATATTCATGACCTTGTTACAAATGAGACAAACTTTTAAGGTGCATGTTCATGACTTTCTTCACTGTATAAAGAATGGTAGGGACAAAGTGACAATATACATTTTTCACTTAACGACAGATGGACTTCCCAAAGAAAAGAGACAATCTTGGACCATTGGATGCCGAATATCTTGTGTGCTTACAAGATGAAGCACAAACTAGCAACAAATGCTAGGGTGGAGTTGGTTGGTGGAAGCTCTTGTTAAGGTAGTAGCTCCATGCCAACAAGGCTAGCAATAGAGCATCCTTATTGTATGTTCAAGTCCTTTATACACCCATTGCATTATAAGGTGGATTCACTTTGCAAGCCCTTTTCTATTGCAGAGGTGAAGGGAAAGGAAGGAAGACACACCCTCGACCAAACCACATTTTTGTAAGAAAAACTAGGGATGGAGTCAAACCATCACTCCAAGACTATAAGTTTAATGCATTACCATTTGTGAGGGATGCGGTGTGCCCGTGCATGTGCATGTAGGAAGTGGAGGAAGAAAAGAAGAGTGTTTCTTTTATTGTATACACACTTGAAGAGTAAATCAAGTTAGTAGTAGTGTGTTAGTCACAAGCGGGCGGCCATAGACCTTTACCCCAACAATCTCCCACTTGAAGGCCAATGTGTCTATAAGTGACTATGGCTAAAGCTAGTATGTACAATCGTGAAGTACAATAGATTCACCCGTCCTCACCCTACATCGATTAACTCGATGCAATGTGCAACCCCTCCATAGGTAGGGCTCTTCATAAGAACATTCATTGGGTTATCATAAGTGTGGAACTTGACAAGTTCCAATCGCTTTATCCATCAATGCATTTCGAATGAGATGACACCTCACCTCAAGGTGTTTTGTCTAAATCTTGTGCTAAATGCACCAATCATATAGCTTTCTTGTTGGCATTTGACACTGCAATGTCTTAGCCTCTGTAGTGGAGGAAGACGTACAATCTTGGAGATGGGCGCAAAGAAATGGATCCTCTTGGAAATATGAAAATGTAGCCATGCATAGACCTTTGACTATCCTTGCAACCTACATAATCTACAAATGAGTAACCAACAATAGATACAATGTTGTTACTAAAGCATAAACACTTTCTCGTTGTATCCTTCAAGTATCTTAGGATGTGTTTCTCTGTTATCCAATGTTGCTTCCTAGGGTTAACCATATACCAACTAACTACTCCCACTACAAATACAATGTTTAGCATCGTAGCTACCATAGTATACATAAGACTGCCTATGACGACTGAAATAACCTTGGGACTACGTGTACTTGTCAAACTTCATGTACCTACTGCCTTGAGCCCTGCTTTAGGCCATACAATGACTTATGCAATCTAAACACCCTTTTTGCCTTGTAGGCTTTTCAGATTTGACTTCAGAACCCTTTGGATGCTTCATGTAGACATCCTCATCAAGATTCCTGTGGTTCATGTCCATCCGGAGAAGTTCCATGTCATCAATTGCTACTAGTCCAAGCACTAGATGCAATGTAGTCATCTTGACTACTCGAGAGAAAATCTCATCAAAGTCCACGCCTTTATTTTTCTTGAAACCCTTAGTAACCAATCTAGCCTTATACTTAGGCTCGTGATCTTTTGCCTTGTACTTCTTCTTATACACCCATTTGCAAGGTAAGGCTTGTTTGCCCTATGGCAGCTCTGTCAATTCCCAAGTTTCATTTTCCATAACCGAGTTATACTTAGATTACATTGCTTGCTTCAACTTTACGCTATCTTCCATCTCAATTGCCTCTTGGTAGTAGGTAGGCCCTCCATAGTTAGTGACCAATAGATAGTCTAACCTGGCTGAAAACGCTCAGGGTCATGAGAGACATGTGTAGATCTCCTCATTGCTTAACTACTAGACTTTGCTCTCTCAAGAGCATCACTAGCTCTCTCTAGAGCATTACTCATGGTGGTAGGTACATCGCTAGTAGACTAAGCTATTTGCATAACTGGACTTGAAGCTACATCCTCGAATCTTACTTTCCAATATTCAACATCTTTCACAGTCTACCTATGCATCTTTGATTCATTAAAGATCACTTGTGAGCTGCAAATAACTCTTCACTCAAGATTTTGGGTGCTAGAGACAATAATCCATCTCTTTATCTGCACCATAGCCAATGAAGAGGCATTTGTGTGATGTGGGGTCCAGGTTCTTTCTAAGCTCCTTAGGCACATGTGAGAATGCCTTCTAGTTACGCTTCCACACATGGTTCAGTTAAGCTGGGTGATTCTCATGAGCTTGAGATATGTGGCATTGGAGATGGGAAGTTGTGTAAGTGTAATGGTACGGATTTCATGCTTCAAGGTGTTCGACATGTGCCAAAGCTAACTAAGGGCTTGGTTTCAACATGACAGTTTGATGATTTGGGATATACTATAGTGTTTGGCAATGGTTCTTGGATAATTAGAAAAGGTAACTTGGTCTTGATGATCAAAGGCCAAAAGTCCTACTTATTATATTCCTTGTATGTCTCTTTTGAAAGAGAATTTTGTTTATATAGCCGAGTTGCCTTCTATTGAGTGGTGGCATAGCCGACTTGAAATAGACTAGGCTTACCTCATCGCCATTGGATGGAAAATTAGGGAATCGATTTGGTTCATGGTGATCTATTTTGGCCTATGCCACATAAGTCTCTAGGGGGGCATTATATTCCTAACATTCATAGATGACTCTACTCGAAAGGTGTGGGTCTACCTCTTGAAGAGGAAAGACAAAGTCTTTAGTGTCTTTCGAAAGTTCATGGCTATGGTTGAGAACTAGTCAGGAAAGAAGTCCAAGACTTTGCACAATGACAATGGGGGAAGGTATGTCTCCACTGAGTTCAAGAAATTTTTGTAGAAAAAGAGGAATTTGAAGGCAGTTTACTACACCGTACACACTGCTTAAAATGGAGTTGTCGAGTGCATGAATCAAAATATTCAAGAGAGATTCACTTCCATGTTTCAATCTATAAAAATTTACCTCAAGAGTTTTGGAGAGAGGCTATTATGATAATAGTGCATCTAATCAATAGGTTGCCTAGTACATTATTGAGCTACAAGATTTTGGAGGAGATGTTAATAAGAAAGAAGCCTAATTATGACATATTACGTGTGTTTGGGCAATGCCTTTAGACTCAAATCAAAAGTGAAGACTAGTACATCTGACGATTGTGGTATGTCAAGAACAACATCAGCATGTGGAGACTCAACAACATTGAGCTCCTCTATCTTCACACTACTCTTAGGAGGTGCAGGACTTACGACAATAGATTTACCCTTCTCCTTCTTCAATAAATGGAGCTCGGGGGGTTCACTATGTGTAAAACTACCATATCACGTGCATTAAAGACATGTTTGTAAAACCCCTTATCTGTGAATTTTTTAAGGAATATAATATACCCTTTTCTTTTAAAATCCGTAAGTTTTTTTCAAATTTGAAAAAATAATGTCCTTCTGTATATATATTTCTGTAAGTTTCAAGAACTTTAAATACCCTTCTATTGAACTTGATCGGTTATATTTTTATTAGGTGACCTCCCTGGGAAATGGTGATCCTTCTCATGTGGCATTTCTTATGACAATGGTAGCATTCATTATTCCTTGTCTCATGTCCATGACTCTTGCTACATGCATTCTTGCGATCCTGAGAACGATTACAATTGCGACTTCTACCTCTTTGTCATTGATGTTTTTTCTAGCTTCTTCCACTAGCCATATATGCATCATCATGCCCACTAGTGTCAAGAGTTGAATCTCTTCCATTAGCAAAGAACTAGTAACAACATTGAAAACAAGCTTCTCTAAGGGAAAGAGTTAATAATGGCACTATTAAACATATTCCATGATGCAAGCAAAGAGCATAGCAAAAAAATGGCTTTCATTTCACCATAGAAATTCAGCCTCTTTTATGTTAGTTGCGTAAACAAGCTATTGGACTCATTTAAGTAGGAATTGACATTGTTACCTTCTTTCATGTACAAACATATAAGTTTCTTCATAAAAAAACACTTTGCTTGATGCACTCTTACCATCTCAAGCTTAGTGACTCCCATAATTCTTTTATAATAGTCTTGTCCATAATCATAATTAAAATGGACTCACCAAGGTGTAGGCGAATGATCGCATAGCACAAGCATCAAGCTTCTCCCACTCATCATCAGTGATATAATACTCTTCTTTTTTAGAATTTTTAGCCATGGCTGAGAAGAGCAAATGCAAGAGAATGAGACTAGTAATTTATGGCAAAATTTCTACAAAAATCTGGTAGAGTCTCCTTTTCACAGAGATAAAAATCTCAACAAAATCATTGCAATGTCAATGCAAAAGATTGCTATAGGCTATTTGGTCTTCAACAACCTAATTCACCTCATACTAGGTAACCCTAGCAAGAGTATGAGAAATGGCTCTTATGGACCGAGCCTTAGAAATGGTTGGGATTGCCAAAACAAGCCAAAATGTGATCCACAATGACGTACAATGGCAGTATCAACAACACAATGTACATCCAAAATGTAGAACCAACATTGCAAAAATGCAGGACATGTGCTCAAACAAGCACCAATGAGTAAGTGAGCAAAAGTAGAGAACTAGCTCCCTGTAGGGAGTAAAACACTCTCAATAGAGCACAAGTACTCTCAATTGCGAGTCACACATAAACCATGTACATCTAAATTCCCACTAAACCTGTAATGGCTGTCACTACCAAAAAGTCTTGTGGAAACCTGTAAACAAAGCTCCACCTGTAGTGCCAATGTCGGCAATCAACAATTTTACCATGATTAGAAATAAATATTCGTTGGCCAAATCTATCCGCTTCTTCTTTACCCAAATCTACCAAAAAACCTCAATCTCAAGCTCAACACAAGCTAAAATCAAATCTTCAGCTCAAAATGTATGCACTCAAGTTAAGAGAACCCGTCGACCTTCCAAAAGTGCGTCAAACTCATACATTGCATGAAAATAGAAAATCTGAATTTTTTTGCATACAATCAGTCTAAGTTGAATATCAACAAAATGGTTAGAAATTAGCAAAAAGTTTCTTTTGCTAAGTTGTAGACCATGTAAAAATGGAGGGAATCCGACGCAAAATTTCTAGATTTGCTTTCTACAAGGAGAAAAAATGAATTTAAAAATAGTGCTATTGTACACAGTTTTTAGGGTCGCACCATCTACAAACTATCTTTCACATTCTCTTCTGAGCGTCCACAAGAGTATACATCACTCTCAGTTGAGCCCATCATAGTAGCAAGCAAGCTATTTCCACGAAGCTCTCAACTTCTAGACTCTGCTCTCTAAAGAGCATCACTAGCTCTGATACCACTTGAAGGGTACGTGAATGCGATGCGTGTGCACACACACACACACACACACACACACACACACACACACACACAGAGAGAGAGAGAGAGAGAGAGAGAGAGAGAGAGAGAGAGAGAGAGAGAGAGAGAGAGAGAGAGAGAGAGAGAGAGAGAGAGAGAGAGAGAGAGAGCACAAGCACAATGTGGATGGAGCTCTCAGTGAGTATTCAAAATTGTCTCACTACTCCTTATTATTCTATATGATCAAAAGAATAGATAAGGTGATTATGGTTAGTGTGATGGGTGTTCGGCATGTTGGCCTGAAACCTAACAGAAGATATCTTCAACATATGGGTGGGAGGTCCTTAGATACAATGTTTCAGATCTTAGGCATTTCCAAAACCCCCAGCCACTAGGCCCATAAATATGTGTGTGTGTGTGTGTGTGTGTGTGAAGGATAACTAACCGCCAGTTTGTGGACGAGAAGACCAAGTCTCAAACCTCATATGATGGCCCAAAAGATGCCAAGAAAATAGGCCTTGAAAAACCAGGTGAAGGGTCAAGACCTGCTTATATTGCCATAGAATTGAGACTAGAAGAAGAGAAAATAATGATGGCAACTCTACAAGAGTATCAAAATATATTTGCATGGTCATACAAAGACTTCAAAGGTGTGGATTTAGAGATATACTAACAGATAATATCCTCTAAGTCTGATGTAAAATATTGTTTGTATACATACAAGGAGACCTTTGCTAAAAAGATCAAGGAGGCAATATAAAATCTCAAGGAAGCAAAAATTATATGTGAGATGGAGCATAACAATTGGGCACCACCGATTTTTGTGGTGCCTAAAAAGAGTGGAAAACTCAAAGTATGTGTCAATCTCAAGAAGGTAAACATTACAACAATAACAATACACGATAACTATCCTTTGCTGCTAGATTTTTGGGTTATAATCAGCTTGCAATCAAGCCTAAAGTTCAACAAAACTCAGTGTTTGCTATAGAATTGGATACATTTGCATACAAAGTCATGCCGTTTGGATTGACTAATACCCCAATAACTTTTCAATGACTAGTGCTCTCTCCAAGAGAAGGTCACATAGAGAATTTGAAGAAGCTATTTGAAAAGTGTAAGTTGTAAAAGTGTTAGCTCAACCTTGAAAAATGATGGTCAATCCAAATTTTTTTCTTGTTAAAATGTTCATGGAGAGTGAAAGCAAAATTGTTGATCACATTGTAACAAAAAATGGTATTTTCACTAACATGGAGACAATCAAGGTTATGAAATTGCCTAAACCATCAACTACAAAAGAGGTGAAATAATTTGTGGGACATTGTGCACATTATCAAAGAATTATCTACGTGTACACTATAGTTTCCATACCTCTTTACACACTTATTAGCACAAAAGTTTTGGACCGAAGAATAGGAAATATCTTTCAAAAAGTTGGAGGCTCTTATCTATGCACTAATATTGAAAGTGCCAAATTAGACAAAGGCTTGCCTTGTGCATATTGATGCATTAGCTTTTGCACGAAGTTGTATTCTCACACAACCTAAAGATGAGGGAAATATGGATTTTCCTATATGCTATGTTGGTAGACATCTCAATTATGCTCATAAAAACTATACAATCACTAAAGGAGAAGGTCTAAGGATGATCAATCGGGTTTTGAAAATCTAGACATTACTTCATGGCAAAGAAGTTCACATTCTTTGTGGACCATCAAGTACTCCTATACCTCATAAACAAACCATGCAACACAAGATGGTCCATTGATTAATATTATTGTTTGAAATTTGAATTTGATTTCATGGTATTGTTCAAGAAAGGAGCAACTCATCAAAGACGGATCACAATTTTTGGAAAAGAAGTCGAAAGGTGTTGAGGAAAATCTTCCTAATGCTTATCTCTTTAATCTTAAAATGGTACCTAAACAGAGTGAAGAGGTAATTTGTCTTTAATCTATAGAAAGAGAGAAAATAAATGCAATTGATTGAACAAACTAGTTTAATATAATCACTTGTAAACAAAAATACAAATTGGGATTTGATGGAATTTTGAGATCGTGTAGTGAGCAAGCAGAAGTGCAGTGGTGAGGCAATGATATATCAAGGAAGCTCATGCACAACATATGGATTCTAGTGCTCAAAGATAGAGACATAAGTGATGGAAGAATGCAATTTGTAAATGAAGTCATTCAATTTGTATGGGTTGTTATCACCCACAAGAGAATGCACAAGTTGAAAGCACAAATAAGGTGCTCTACACAAGGCTAACAAAAATAGTAAGCGAATATCAAGCTCGGATTGGCACCATAAGTTGCATTCATCTTTATGACATTATCATGTAGCATACAAGATGGTGTTGGGCATAGTGCCATTTAGCATGGTATTTTGGGTTAATACCATCTTACCCATTGAATTCTTGATTCCAACTTTGAGAGTAAAAAGTGCTTAAAATGCCATCTTACCCATTGAAATTGGGCTTAATGCCATCTTACCCATTGAATTCTTGATTCCAACTTTGAGAGTAAAAAGTGCTCAAAATGGACTTCTCAAAGAGATTAGAATAGTTAGAAATGGTATATGGCGTTAGACTAAGAGCTCTAGCAAGGTTTCAAGGACAAAAGATTCATATGAAAGAGTTCCATAGTCATCATGGCAAATTCAAAAATTTCAAAACGGGTGTCTTTGTGCTTGTGTACACACTTAAACAACATTATAAAAGACATAGAAAGAAAGGGATGGGATTAATTGTGATGTTTTCAGTATCAAGTAAATCTTTTAAGCAAGCAACAATTGACCATGAAGAAATGTCCAAGTGGATTACCGGTTGTTGTTTAAAGAAATACATTTTCCCAAACCATTAGTGACATGAGGGAAAGAACACAAGAAACTAAGGGACAAAAGCAAGAATAAGAACAGATTCTCACAAAAGCTCAAGCCAAAGCCAAAGAACAAGCTAATTGCAAACATCAATCTACTACATTAGAGCAATAGGATGTCAAACTTAGAATCAATTAGATTGTTGGAAAGCAAGGACTAAACAATGACAAGCATGCTCAAGGAATAAGTAGAGTAGATAATAAGAAAGTGATACCAGATACCACAAGTAACTTGAAAAAGAAAATATTCAAGAAACAAAAAATGATGAGATTACACAAAGTTCAGTCGGTGACACACATCACATAGATGGCAATAAAGCAACAAATGCCATCGGTGGAATAAGTAAAACATGATTTCTACTTCCAGCGTGCGCGTATGTCTCACGTGTCAATGCAAGGAACTTGCCGATACACCGTGTGCGAGCCACAAATGGCTCCAAGCACACAATAAGCCTAAACTAGTAAGCTCAAAGAAGGAGATGGTGTGTCACTCACCGCTCTATGCTTGCTTCGTGGAGGATTCCTCGTCGCGAAGAAGAAGGAGCCGCCGCTTCGTCGCGCTCAACCGCTTCGCCGCCACCGTGCCTTCGTAATGCTCGATCGCCCACACACACACACACACACTCTCTCTCTCTCTCTCTCTCTCACACACACACACACACACACACACATACACACACAAGGAGGTGAAGAAGAAGAAGATGGAGATGGAGATGGAGCAAGAGCACTCTTCTATTGCACAAATGAGAGAATGAGTGGATTTTAGGTTTAGTTGACTTTTATATGAGCTCGCCCCATTCACACTTGGGCGCCCATGCTTAGCCAACTAATCCCTTGAATGTTCCAGTTAAAGTGCGCCTCTCATCGGTGATCACTCTTACCCTTTTTCTATTGGACCGACAAGCCCGGTACCTGACTCTACCAAATAAATAATATAATGTCCACCATAGGTGATAGGGTGTCCGTGAGCCGTGAGGGTTAGCATCCAGGTATAGCAATGAATAAGAGTGTGACAACAAACCATGTAACTACTATGAGTAAATAGAGTCTCAAGAAATACAATATCGGTGAGGTTCCAAAGAGCTTCAAAAGTAATACTTTTCACATTGTTACTAATATATGAACACTAAAAAGAGTAGAAAAAGAGTATGTCCACGGACAAGTTCACAAGTAGAGAAATGCACAAGAAAGCAGTAGCAGGAAATATAGATAATGTGGGAAAAATAGAGTTCCAATAAATGGGTAGTAAATGAAATTACATCGAGTTTTGCTAGAATTGCACACTTGAGATATGATGATGAAGCAAAATATGCCACAGTTGAAAAGGGTGACAAAAGTGTCTCTCGCAAGGGGAAGAGCCCTTTTGTTCACCCTCAAGCAGAAGCATATGTGGAGTTTTGTCATGGGAATACATTTCTTGCAAACAAAAATCATCTAGACGGTTATTGCACGTTAGACTAGCCATGCTCTTGAACAAAAGCAACTCATTCATGATGTTAAAAATTAGAATGTTGATGAGTTTCTTAGCTCAAAAGGTCACTAAAAAATATGTAAGATAGTATGTTAGTGCAACATAAGGGCTAATTGTATCTTATAGAAATTTAGTAAAAATAATACATAAGGGATACTTTACTATGAAAAGTGTTGACATTAGGAGAATTTTTAAAATGAAAAATATATAGATAGGGGTTTTTTTAATACATGTAATATAGAGGATTGACATATCGTGTGCCCTCCCTCTCCCAACCAAGTTTCTTAGAAGCAAAAAAGAAGCACTTGCATACACAAGAGGCTTGTGACACGTTCCCAATATCATTCCCATATTGTAGAGTAAAAAACAAGACCCTGGGCTTCTAAGAGGGAGGACTCTATAGTGCTAGATGTAGGATTGCCAACCCAGAGTGCAAACAGGAAGTCCCCTGCCCTCAACCCTGTGTAGCTAGTATGCAATCCCTATTGAGGAATAGCTCATGATATTGAGCATATATGGGGAGAAACAATGTTTCCCACACATTGCAAAATTTCAAAAATATATTGTGATTAATATAGCAAGTTTATTAGCCTTTACTCGTATTTGCCTACTGGATCCATGAATTGTCAGTGTCTGGCTAGCGTATTCATAAATTTCTCTTATTGTTCTTAGCCACACTCAGTGTACATCTAAGACTAAGAAGTTGGTCTTGAACTTCTCTTTGCCTTTCTTGTTCTGCATATTTTCAATCAGCCTAGTAGCATAGACCACCCTATGGTCAACCATTTTGATTATGAATGGTGTTGGTTTCAAATCAATAATCCCTAGTTTCTACCTCAAATGTTCCTCAAGGATGTTGATTCTAGCTTCCCCATCCAATATCACTCCTGATATGGTTCCCACTACTGTCTCAACTTGTAGTTAACCTGAATGACTGGAACCTCATCATCTCTGATGGTTGCTAGGTCTTATAAACTTTGCAGCCTCTAGTAGGGTCCGTATGATATCATCTAGTTCTACTGTTAGTATTTGAATCCTTTTGAGACATTTACATATATTTCATCTTGTTTGTTACTAGAGCTACAATCTGATCTGTAAGTCCTTTCCTCTCGATTGTCTTCTTAGTTCCACTCAGTTGACTTTCCTTGTCTGGTTGCGGGTCTGGTTGCTAGCTGACCTTGTGATGAACCTTTTGAATGGTCCTTTATCAGTTTAGTGGCTCTAGCTTCGGTCAAGTCTGATCTAATTTGTCGTACCTCCTCGATCGGAATCTGAACTACAACTATCATGGATTCATTCAATCAAGATACTGCCTTCTCCACTGTTTGTTGTAAGTGCTCCCCTAAGCCCCTTAAGGCCGAGTTTGTAGTTTTTGAATTTTTTGAGCATCTAAATATTTTGAATGTTTTGGCATCTTGTCGGCCAGATTCTCTGTAATCTTAGTTGCTAGCTCTTGCTATTCTTGCCATTCATCAACTACCTTATTCTTGCCTTTTGCCTTCCATACAGCTCTCTACTATCCCACTTCTTCATCTCAGTAGTTTGCTTCTTCTCGGGTTCATCTGGAATTTCTTCAATTATCACCCTTGTACTTATGTTCACAACTCTGACTGGTACTAGTTCTGGTATCTTTTGTTCAATTTTCTATGGTTTAGCAATCGGGACACTGAGCTGTGAAGCGATCGTATCTCCCACAAGTGTAACAATTTAAACTTCTTTTTTGGAAGTCACCTCGATCTCTGCCTCGATCAATACCCCTTTGGTATCTGCCTCGGCCATCACTAGTACCACCAATACTTGTGCTAGTTTCATTCTCCTTGGAACCACTAGCTCCATCTACTTTTACTATCTCAAGATTTTTTAGTGCAATCATTGATATATTTTTCCCTTTTTAGAATGATAAATTTTTATGCCAAGGTTATTTTACACATGACCATAGGCTTTGCAATATGTGCATTGTGAGCATTCATCAGATCTGTGATCTGTAGATCTGCATTTTTAACACTAGATCACCATCTTCTTAATTGCAAGTCTTGTCTTAGCTATTTGCTTTGACATTTCCTCCAGCCTTATGGTCCATGATCCCTTTTTCTTTCCCTTGTCTTTTTCATATGACTTGCTCTTAGATGAACTAGAACTAGTGTTGGATTCAGACTCTTCAGTGGTGACTCATTGTCACTAGACCATCTCTTTTTATGGCCTCTCTCTTTCTTCGCTTTCTCCTCCAATTTCAGTCCCCTCTGCACCAGAGCATTAAACTTCTTTGTAGGTGATGGCACTTCCCATTTCCTTAACTTTTTGCTTTTGAAACCATTCAAGAACTAAGCTCGAATTCATTTTTCTGATGGAGGCTCTTACATTTGTCTGGTCAATTCCTTAATCTTTTCCACACAACTCTTTGTTAACCCTCACGGCTCACGGACACCCCATCACCTACGACGGACGTGTATTATGTATTTGGTAGAGTCAGGTACCGGGCTTGTCGGACCAATAGGAACAGGGTAAGAGTGATCGCCGATGAGAGGCGCACTCTAACTGGGACATTCAAGGGATTAGTTGGCTAAGCATGGGCGCCCAAGTGTGAATGGAGTGAGCTCATATAAAAGCCAACTAAACCTAATTTTTACTCATTCTCTCATTTGTGCAATAGAAGAGTTCTCTTGCTCCATCTCCATCTCCATCTTCTTCTTCTTCACCTCCTTGTGTGTGTGTGTGTGTGTGTGTGTGAGAGAGAGAGAGAGAGAGAGAGAGAGAGGGAGAGTGTGTGTGCGATCGAGCATTACGAAGGCACGGCGGCGGCGAGGCGGTTGAGCGCGGCACGACTGCAGCTTCTTCTTCATCGCGGCGAGGAATCCACCACGAAGGCGAGCGTAGAGCGGTGAGTGACACACCCTTTGCTCTCTTGAGCTTGCTAGTTTAGGCTTGTTGTGTGCTTGGAGCCGTCTGCGGCTCGCACACGGTGTATTGGCAAGTCCCTTGCTTCGACAGTGCGGCAAGGAGCGCACATTTTTGGCGCCGCTGCCGGGGATATGCCCTACACTAAGCTCGGCTAGCACTTTATGCTTTCTTGTGGTGCAATCTCTATCATAGGAAAGGCAGGGAATGAGTGTGTGTAGTTGTGTGGAGATTTCTGTTTTTTGCGTTTTCTACGTTTTCTGGTTTGCACTGCACAGTTAGCATTTCTTGCGTTTTTGCATTTTCTGCATTTTCTGGTTCTGTCAAGTTTCAATTTCTGCAATTTTTGCATTTTTTGTGTTAAATTTTCTGTCAAGTTCCAATTTCTGCAATTTTTTGCATTTTCTGTGCTTTTTCAATTTTCTGCATTTCTTGCGTTTTTTCAATTTCTGCAATTTTTGCATTTCTGCATTTTCAATTTCTGCGTTTTCAATTTCTGTATTTTCTGCATCAAAGAAAAAAAAAAAAAAAAATTCGAAAAATAAAAACGCGAGTGAGTGGGCGGGTAAATTTTCGAAAATAAAAAACGTGAGTTTTAAAACGGACGGGTTGGTTTGTATAAAAGATAGATCGGGATCGGGATCATTTCCCCAAGCCCAAGCCCAAGCCCAGGCCCAGGCCCAGGCCTCAGTCCTCAGTCCTCTGATATATACTAGACTCACTCTTATATATATACCCTACTCCCTCAAGAGAGAATGAGAGCATGTGGGACAAGTCCTCCACTCTCCTCCCTTCTCTTCCCACTTGCACCCTTAGACTTTCTAGTTTGGGCCTAGTTCCCTACTGGAAATTGACAATTTTAGGGATTCCGAGGGCATAGAGTGACCAAACGGAGGGCTGTAAAGCACGTCACGACCCTCTGACCGAGACGCTCGTTTTGAGCTATCATACGCTCTATTCTATAGCCGGGTCAGAAAAAAAGGACCAAAAAGTCAAATTAAGGAAAGACTTGGCTTGCAAACACCCAAAAATACTAGGTGAGCAGCCTTCACGGGCACTCACTGACACCTTAGGGTATCAAAAGCACATGCACTTACGCTCTGGACGAGTGTTAGAGCACGATCACATTGGTAGTGCCTCTGTTCATACGGACACCCATTACCCATCCACGATAAGCTCTAGACCCTCAGCGGAGACACAAGGTAGCACCACCCAAGACCCTAAAATAGCCGCTAGTGATTCCTCCTCTGACTCAGAAATCATGGAAGCATACCCTACCCAAAACACTGAGAGAGAAGGCCATGCACCTCTCGAAGCTCCACAGCCTAGTACTAGTATGTTTAGCCGTTTCATGGAAACATTAGGTAGAGCTACTCACTCGGAACCTGATGCAAATGAAGCACACGAAGGGGGTGGGGAAGTGGACTCTCCTTTCACATCGCACGTGGAACCCACACCCCCAAAGAGTGTCCATGTGGATATCCTACCAACTTCTTACCAAGAAGGCCCTGTTGAGCTGCCTCCTTCAGAAGTTCCCTCTAGAGTACCGTTGGTGACAAGTAAAACCACGGGGAGCAACATTGCTTCTACCTCACAAGAAACCGTTAACACGTCGACTCTAGAAGGATTGTTCATTAATGATCATTGGACATACGACCTCCACACTGAGGTGTTGACGGATCTACACTCTGGCCACGCCTACCATGTAGGATGGATAGAGATTGTACAATCCACCTCTAGTGCCACGAGCATCGAAGATCAACAGAAAATGATCTGTAATGTTATCCATGGCATTATTCAATCAGAAAGGCAAAACCGAGGGGTAAATATACTCTCAACTGGCCCCATGAGATTTCTGGATACGAGCAAGGCTCAACAGCTTACTCTATCACAAATGGAGACTCCTCTAATGAGCCCCATGGACCCATCTTACGTCATTTCACCTGGGGTCTCTATGCAATCTGAGCCTCCGAGCGACAACTTTAGCTTCCCTAACTTGGCTCAACCCTCTATTAAGGAAAACACAGTGCTCACTCCAGGGATAAGCCTGACAAAGAATGTACCGATGACATCTACGATTAGCGCAGTGCCACTACCTAGTGTCGTAGTACCTAATATGGGGCCTCGACCATATGTGCCTCTAGCCCCTTATGCACACATGGCCCCCACACCTCCAATTGTACCACTTGCTTATGCTCCTCGAGTGCCGCTCCCTAGCTCTTATCCGAGTGGACCTATGCCCGGTTATGTTCCATATCCTGCATCATCCACACATATGCCAAGACCGGTACCCATCCCTCTCCCACATATGATTCCAAGAGTACCTCCACCGGCCCTACCTCCTCACATAGGTGACTTGGCAGCGTTTGCTCAAACCATAGGTCGATCTATCGCGGAAAATATGCGTCATGCATCTGATAGAGAGCCTAGAAGTAAGGCAGTACAAATTGCCAAACTCACGCAAAAATTCAATGGGGACGAAGATGCTAGAAAACACATTGAAGTGTTTGAACAAGTATGTGATTCCTTAGGGGAACGCAACGAACTACATAAGTGCAATGCCTTAAGCTTGACATTAAGTGGGAAGGCTGGAGATTGGTATAGGACCCTAAGGGTGGACGAGAAAACAATCTACCCTACCCTTCGAAGGTTGTTCCTAAAGGAGTACATACGAGAAGGTGTGCTTTGGGGTGTAGCATCTCAGCTACAGAAGGCCGAACGTAAGGAAGGAGAGTCAGTAAGGGACTTCATTAGTCGTCTAAAGCACTTAAACTCTCGCTGCCCTGTAAATGAGCGCTTCAACAATAACCAACTGCTTGATCGATTCATTCGAGGGTTGAGGAATGAAGGAATCTATAATGGACTAGTGATTAGAGGTATCACAACCTGGGAAGATGTCACTGCCAATGCAATCCAATTAGAGGACAACTTGATGATAGCAGGCATGAGGGTGTCTACTGACACGAGATCCACTAGCTCACAAGCCATTGAGTATGAACCCATGACTGCAAAGCCCATTGCCAATGAGCCAAAGGTATTTGAGACATTCTTGACAGACCTCACCAAGGCAATCCAAGAGTCTCTTAAGGATAATCGACCCCCTCAAAATAGTCACATGTATCCAAGAAGGGAGCAACAATGGTGTTCCATTTGCTTAGGTCCACATAGCACTAGTGAGTGCCCTACGTTTAGAGTAAAATTTAATGGAACTTGCAACGCATGTGGTAGGTATGGTCACCAAGCTAAGGATTGTTTAATGATCAAACGTATGATGGCAAATAGACCACCTGTAGCCTGGACGGATGCGCCTCAAGCTCCTGTATTGATGCCTGCTCCACCTGTTGAGCAACTACCGCAACACAAGGTCCCTAGATCTCAAAATGTTGTACAAGCTACACCGCTACCACCTCCTGTGCTAGGACCGCAGCCCCCGCATCCAAGAGTCGCCCCTATGAACCAAGTGGGTTGCGAGCCATCTAATGCTTATGCAGATGGCTGTGAGGAGGAAATAGACACTAGTATTGCCTACGGACTTGATACATTGGAAGAGTGTCCTATATACTACATGGAAGATTGTTGGGGGCAAGTCAAGCCGGTTTATCAAGCTGCTGCTCTCGCATCCAGAGGTCAAAATATCAACACCCAGGCTAGGAGGCCACCTCTTCAATGCTACGAGTGTGGTGGACCACATCGGGCAGCGGAGTGCCCTATTAGGCTGCAAAAGAATGCTACACAGATGCAAATGAATCAAGGGAGCACGTCTGCAATGCCAATACTCACATGTAATCGTTGTGGCATAGATCACTTGATTGCCCAATGTCCCTATAACCCAAATGCGCCTAAAATCACACCCCTAAATTTGGTCGAAATTGCTAGTGTGACATCGCCAATACCACCCGTCGCACCCGCTTATGCGATTACACGGTCCATGCTTCAAGGGCCAGGCCATATCCTCGAAGAGAGAGATACCGCGTCAGTTATCCAAGCAAAGAAAAAGAAGACACGAAGGACGAGGTCGCAGAATACGGGAAATTCAAAGCCAAGTTCCAAAACAAACATAGGAACAGGAGATGACCCCGTGTATATGAATGACCTCGAGGATGATTCAGATTCAGTCGAGACAATGGAGACTAGAACCAATACCACAAAGGGAAAGACCGACAAAGAAAACCGTAACATGGAACCAAATGAAAACCTAATAAGAGAAAATCATAAAGAGCCTCTGAAAACACCACAAGTGTTTCCAAATCCAATCCAAAACCCCCAAGATAAACCGCAGAGGCAAAAAGGGAAGAATCGTAAAAAGAAGATTGGGACGTACCCAAACCCAGTAGACGAGATTGAGCAGATGAAACATCTAAGAGGTTTAGTGGAGGAGACTCAAAGGAAACTAGAACCAGAACCCATGCATGTCAAAATTCATGACACAGTGTTTCCCACGCAAGTTCATCCACCCCACATGAACCATAGACCGTTAGCCATATCTAGTATCATCCAAGAAGGGAGTGAGGACGGGACATCAGAAAGTGAGCATACACCTTTCTTGTTGGAAAGGATGTTTAACGAAGGAATACCTGATCCCATTGAGGAATATGAGATTCCATCCTCACCAGTTCCTAGTTAAGGACCTATACCCTGCAAAATGCCAATGAATGTTGCCAAACTAGTGGACTTCATGTCTTCTGAGGTCCGAACCACGATCATAGCAAAGCTGTATGGAGATCCTGAGTTATTCCTTGCACTTCGAGCATTCCTTAACGGAGAGCTACGAACGGGATAACCGCAGTTTGTGCAACCAAATAGGCCTGACTCAATTATGATTGATGAGGAAAATCATGTGCAATCACTTGACTTAGATGGACACGAGTCTGTGATCGAGGTACCCATTAACGAATTAGGGCAGTATTTTGAAGGCGACGAGTCTAATGCGACCCTACCCATCACTACCAAGGGATTAACTATAAAGGGAATTCTTGATGGTGGTGCAGGAGTTAGCATCGTTACAAAAGATTGTTGGGAATCCATGGGAAAACCCCGCCTCAGTGTTACTAACATTGTGGTAAAGATGGCAAATGGTACCATAGCCAAACCTATGGGGATGCTCAAGGATCTTAAGATCAAAGTTCTAGGACACAAGGTACAACATACGTTCATTGTAATGGATTTCTCTAAACACCTTATGTCATATGAAATGATTTTAGGATGACCATTCATGAGGGAAGCACAAATGGTTCATGATTGGTCTAAAAATCATGTCTATTTGCAATTCCAAGACTCTGTCCTTAGAGTGGATTTGGTGACTGGTAAGGTACACCCCTTAGGGAGTAAAACCATTATTGATCATCGCTCTGACACCACAGTTCACTCGGCCCCACTACAATATTGTTACACTTGTAAGAATGATACAGACATTGGCCAAGATTCTCCTTATATGGATATCCTACCTGGGATGACTGAGTCGGACAATGTGGATTGGGTCCACCTAGCAGCAACCATAGACACTTGGGGAAATAGGGGGACGACCTGGGCTGAGGGGGATGAAATGCCTATACCCTTAAATATGCTACAAGCAATGCATATCGCTTCCGACAAGACTCATCCTAATGTAACGAAGAAAACATACAAGTGGGTCCCTAAAGCTTCCTTAGCGACCATAGCTAGTGCAAAAAAACAGAAGCCTTGTAAGAAACGTACCACTCGCTCCAAGAAAAGTAAGAAAATGTTGCGATGGATCCCTAAACGACTATTGGAAGCCCAAGGCTACTATCAAGGAAATGATCAAATCTGGGTGCCAAAACGTAGATTGTGCTCTTACCTATCACCTGACCCAAGTGAGCCCAATCCCGTAGCTGCAAAACGAATCAATGATCGTGGAAAGAAAAAAATCACAGAATGCTACACACCCGCTCCCGAGCTAGTTTGGGTACCAAAGAAAGAACGATTTGTTCCACCTAGCTCAGGAAGGGGGGAGTCCCATGAAGCTTCTAGCTCCTCATGTAATACATCCATAGAGGTAAAAGCTTCTACACAGCCTCCATCTATAGTAGTGGACCTCCATGAAGCTACAAAAGAATCCACACCTCCTAGTGTTCAAGAATCACCTGATGAACCACTTCAAGTTCGATCCTGGGAGAGTACCTTACCACCCTTGCAGCTTGACGAGGCACCTAGGGTAATAGAAAACTACTGGCAAAAATCCTCACCTATTACCAACTGGAACAATTGGTTTCAAAGGGTGACAAGCTCATTTCAAACGGTATGATCTACCCAAGGAAGGGGGGAGTGTTTGCTGACAGTCATCATTCATTTGTTTCCCTCTCAACCTTTTTCCCTGACCTCTCAATTACCAATCTTAGGGAATGTACATATAAAGCTTTATACTCACAAAAAAAAAAAACAAAAAAAAAACAAAAAATAAAGAGCAAGAGCAATTAGCAAACGATTATGCACATTAAAAGTCAAAACATTGACTCAGACCTACACATGTCACATCTGGTACAGTGAAACAGAAACCTATGCCATAAAACACCTTCGATCCTCATCACTTGAGTGATGGAGGGTAGGTAAGATTAGTACGATAGGAGTGTTTCTGTTTTAGAGTTGAGAGATTAGCGAAGTTATCTTTTCCCACTAATGTGCCTCCTGGAGGTATTCCTTTTGTTTCCTAGTGTGTACAGGAGCGTGTTGCTATTGATAGGATTTGGACCTTCATGGAACCTTTCTCTCATTCACACTTCAAATCAAGCGCGACCATCAACACAAACAGGTGTTTCTTGTCCATTAGCATTGCCCTTATCTTTTTGCATCCATGTTTTGTCTGCTTTGATTGTGATTGGTAGCATAATATTCAGCGCATTGGCTTAGTATCAAACATTTAATTCAATGTAATGTTTTGTCATAATCACTTGTCTAGGTGTAAAAATCAAGCAGTCCGACTAAGCTAGTTTGACCAAGTTAGGTATTAGAAATCTTCTCTTAATACCATGGGGAATGCCTTCCTAATAAGCAATGGTTACTTAGGTTCTTAATCCGATTTAGGAAGCATTGTATGAAATGTACTAGGGCTTTCTAGTGGGCTTAACCCTATTGACCTTTAGCTTAAGTATTATAAAGGGAGTTTACTAATGTGATGAGCCTGGGGAGGGTAACAGTGTTATATGACCCCCCAAAGTTACAAAATTAAAATGATGAAAATGAACAAACAAAAAATCAAAGTGCCACAATGTAAAATTTTAAGCTGGAAGAGAAATCCCTGCTTAAATTGGTACTTCACTCACATGTATCGCCTATGGTACTAGAGCCCTAGAGGTTCCCAGTGTGGGCGCTTTTCCTTGAAAAGCAAAAAACCCAAGGCATACAAAATAAGCACACACATCATAATTGAATCAATGTGAAAAGACTTTGGGGGGTCAAAGAAAAAGTAATCAGTCAGGCGATGATTTCATGAGAAATTCCTTTTATGGTAGCTTAACTACAAGGTTTTCTAGCTATAGCCTCTAGTCAGCCCTCGAACATGAATACTTGGCTCTCGCGATTAAACAACTTAATTGACCACAGAAAATTAAGAAGCTTACCCATGGTATTAATATTCAATCTCTAGTGCCTTTCGACCGTCAAATTAGCGACCCCAGACTTGTTTAATTTTCTACCTTTACATCTGTTTATGCATTTGATTACATTGCAATTTAATGTTCATTGCTAACAAATTGTTTGAAATTCTTTGACCAATCAATTTGTCTACCTAAAATTGCATATGCTTTTTAAGAGAATGCAATTATTGTGCCAATGTTGTTTGATTTTGCAGTGACTGAAGAAGGCTAAGGACATTCATCTCAAATGCTCTTCCACCTCGACGAACCAGCTTCAACTCAATAGCTTCCGAGGACGGAATCTACATCAGGAAGGGGGGCATGTTAACCCTCACGGCTCACGGACACCCCATCACCTACGACGGACGTGTATTATGTATTTGGTAGAGTCAGGTACCGGGCTTGTCGGACCAATAGGAACAGGGTAAGAGTGATCGCCGATGAGAGGCGCACTCTAACTGGGACATTCAAGGGATTAGTTGGCTAAGCATGGGCGCCCAAGTGTGAATGGGGTGAGCTCATATAAAAGCCAACTAAACCTAATTTTTACTCATTCTCTCATTTGTGCAATAGAAGAGTTCTCTTGCTCCATCTCCATCTCCATCTTCTTCTTCTTCACCTCCTTGTGTGTGTGTGTGTGTGTGAGAGAGAGAGAGAGAGAGAGAGGGAGAGTGTGTGTGCGATCGAGCATTACGAAGGCACGGCGGCGGCGAGGCGGTTGAGCGCGGCACGATTGCATCTTCTTCTTCATCGCGGCGAGGAATCCACCACGAAGGCGAGCGTAGAGCGGTGAGTGACACACCCTTTGCTCTCTTGAGCTTGCTAGTTTAGGCTTGTTGTGTGCTTTGAGCCGTCTGCGGCTCGCACACGGTGTATTGGCAAGTCCCTTGCTTCGATAGTGCGGCAAGGAGCGCACACTCTTGATCGACAATTTCCCTTGTTTAACCTTATATAGTTCATATAATATGTCCTCATCTCCCTTGTTTCTGAATATTCCAATCTAGAAGCCTTAATGAGCTTATTATAGGACCTAAGTTGGCATGTTGGACAATGGTAATACTATTGTTTGGCTGTCTCTTTGAGCGTTTGGGGATAATATTCCCCCCATTCATCTTCATTCATATCCTTGAGCTTTGTGCACTGCTCAAAGGCTTGGATATAAACATCTAGGTCATCCTTCTTGCCTCCTTTGAATACTAGAAATGAAATCTTGAGATTAGTGGAATGCTCATGATTATTGGTCTTGGTTATGTGGGTCAATTTCTTATCTTTGGATTTCCTTTTTTTGTAATGGTCCATGTCAGCTTCCTAATCGTTGTTGTCAGTTTCAATTTTAGTTACTGTGTCTTTGGCCATAATCTTTGTTGGTTTGTGTCCCGCTGATTGAGGGCTCCGCTTGCTATCCTCACTTTCTTCGGTATATTTCCTGCTATGTTGAGATCCATGGGACCGGGTCCGTTGCTTCTCTATCTTTACCCGTCTTTGCCTAGAATGGGTTGAGTGCTAAGAATCCCTTGATTCATTAGCTATTCTTGGTCCAAGAGGAACCTCTATCTTATTCCCAAGCTCTCTCTCAATGTCAGAGCCTTGCTCTTCCTGAATTGGATTGACACAGTCTACATCATCCATGAATTTGGTAGCTGGCCTCCAGCCACGTCCTACTCTTTAGGGTGGCATGAATGATGTTTGATGGCTCTAACACCAATTGAGGTCTTCTATCAAGAGCAACTTAGCTCAAGCCACCATGATTGACAAAATGGAATGAGCTGAACAATTATGACGGGTATTATAGGTTGGTCATTTAGAGTTAGTTCAAACTTAGTCAAGACTTCAAATCAGACAAGACTGGAATGGAAAGTGGGATTGGAACTGAAATACAAACTGGACTAGAAATAAGATTGTACACTAGAATTGCAGACTTGAACTAGAATGTATTGAGAGTAAATGAGTACAACAAGTGACTTAAATATGCTCATAGCTTGATAAGGATTACAAGAGAAGAGTGTACAGAGCTCTAAGATACAAACACTAGTTCTCAAAAGAGATACGAAGATTTAATAGCCAACAATAGCCCATAAAACTGAGTAATGGGCCCTATTTCTAGTCTTTTGATTGGACCTTTGGCTGATTGTACATTGTTCCAATTATCACAATAACTGCCTTTGGAAATTACCATGCTAGGTGCCTCTGATTAGCAGCCGTTTTTGCCATCTAGATCTCTCTCTCTCTCTCTCTCTCTATCTCTCTCTCTGTCTCTCTCTCACCTTGCAAGATGGGGCACTGGGAAATGGAGAAGAGTCCCATCAAAACAATGCACATTGTACTCACTACAAATTTGAGAGTGAGTACCACACACTACTGGAGTGGTTAGCTTTTGCTCACATCCACACATTCTTTCGTCACATTTTCAGCCATGGCTTATACCAACACCCTTTTGCTTTACTAATCATAGTAGGACTCTCCATTCTGATTCTCATCACCATGATCCTTAAGCATCAAGAATCAGTTATCAGCCCCATACATAGTACACCATGTACCTTTGCTGTCATAGGTCATACTAGCTTGTGCAACCCGCCTATCGGTGGGTCTCGCTTGCTCTTACTATTGCACAAATTAGATTAATTTAATGATACTTGTTTACATTCTGTCAAATGCCGGTTACTCCATGTTGGGTGAGAGAGAGAGAGAGAGAGAGAGAGAGAGAGAGAGAGAGAGAGAGAGAGAGGAGGGAAAAAATTATAGTGCATTTGTGTCGTGCATTTCATACGGATTGTCCTTTCTCCCTCTACCTTCAAAGATGAGAGAGAGAGAGAGAGAGAGAGAGAGATTACACAAAAGCACATCAATAAAGAGAGATATTTCAAACCATAAAATATTTTCTAACATTTCAATAAGAAAGATTTCAAAAGTTACATTATTGCCAAAAAGGCTCTGGAATATATCTACACAGCACTCTTAGTCGTGCTATTTCAACAGGATCAAGATATTGAGCCAGAGCTTGACATACTTCTCTTAAATCTATTAATTGGATCCAACTCAAGTAAATCTTGTAATGACTAATCAACCCAAGCTCTTTCTTTAAGACCATGAGCCTAAGATTGGGCAAGAAATAGGGATCAAGCAACCTAATGTAAATTGTATCCCCATGCAGTGGAATTGTGTTTGATCACTTCCCATGCCCATTGCCCTTCCCACTCAGCAGGTAACAAAATTTCTTCAAAGGCATCAAGAATAAGAGTTTTTACACTTGAAAAAATATTCACAATTTCATGAGCCATTTTTTTGGCAGCAAGAAAGGAGGACAAAATTAGTGTTCAAAGCTGAAAAGTGTGGGGGGGGAGAGAGAGAGAGAGAGAGAGAGAGAGAGAGAGAGAGAGAGAGAGAGAGAGAGAGAGAGAGATTTATTAACATGACCACTTGCAAAACATACAATTAAATACTTGGAAAAAAACATATGCACAATGCTAAAAAGTATAAAGAGCTCCATCATGTCAATGTTTACAGTTATCTCAGTGTTCATGTTTACACTGACTCATATTCTACTCTAGAGTTGGATGGTTGAGGATCACTCCAATAAATCTCATTAATAAACTTTACAATTAATTTCAAAACTCTTCATTTGAAATATAAGACTTATGATTGTGATATATCTTTCGCAATGCAATATCACAACCATGAACATTGACAAAATAAACGTAGTTCTTGTAGAGCTCTCATCATTCTTATCTTGCTCAAGATTTGTGACACTTTACAAAGCAAAATGCTTAAGCGTCTACACTTTCCATACCATCCGTTTGCATACAAATAAACCAAAAGATACCACCAACACCATGCACCATTTCTTTGTCGTATAGTGACATGCAACATCTATATCAAAGTTATGCGATAATAATTTACAATACTTCTAAAATATCGTGCTTTGTACAATGCCAATATAGAATGTTTACAGTAATACTGAAGCCTGCAATGGAGATAACAACCCATTTAGGCATAAAAAGTAACAACTTATTTAATGTCATATTGATTCACGTTCAAGCTATACACACTGCACGATCTCAAAATCCTCGATAATGCGCACTATGTCCTCAACATGTATGGGGCCCTTCCACAATGGAGGATCTAAAAAGAAAATTTGCACTCTTAAATGCATAGAATAAAGGCCCTAACTCTATTGAGGTAAAAGTAAATGTCAAAGATCAAATTTTTCGTACCTCTAATATAAAAAGGTGCATCATTGAGGGTGTACGAAACCATTGGGTATCATGCCATTCTTTATCTACTCTAAAAATGGAGCTTTAAAAGTTTAAGAAGGAGAGAGAAATGAAATTTATCAATCATAACAAAGAGGCAGAGAGAGAGAGAGAGAGAGAGAGAGAGAGAGAGAGAGAGAGAGAGAGAGAGAGAGAGAGAGAGAGAGAGCAAGAGAAAATACTTTGAAATATCATATAATTTCACTAATATGCATTGATAAAATATAGAATGTAGCAAAGACAATACAAAAGAGCTATCGTCCAAAGTGTAGTCTACGAGAGACAACATTAGGTACTCTATAAGTCCAAGGACCTATGTTATATACATTCTGCAAGATATGGGGGGGGTGGGGGGGGTTTCAACTTGCATGAATATTCTAAATCGATATGCTGTAGTGCGGTCTTCTGTAACCCCCACCTATTGTGTATTAACTGGTCTTTCATCATTCACAAACCAAATACTGACTTGAATTTGTTGAAGCTCTTGATCTAAAGAAGTGGTTACATGGTAGTACCCGAGAACTTCCATAACCATCTCAGTATCTCTATGTAAATATAGCATTTCATAAACTCCTATAATGAAAAATCCTCGATGATAATGATCTCTGCAAAGATATCCAATATTATGTAGCGCCGTATGAAAACTTAAAACTACAATTTTGCCATATAAAAACACTTACAATATAATATGGGTCGTATCGAATAAAATCACCAAAAACATAACTAGAACTCTTCCCCTCCACTGCGGTGGATCTTCAATAAAATAATTCAATGTGTAAAGCATTCTTCTTAAGAAAATAATAGGTCACCTAGAAAAGAAAAAGAGAAATACCTCGAATAAATTCAGTGATATGACCCAATATGTACGATGCATTGCGTCGAGGATCCATTTGTGGAAAATACTTTGATCTAAGTGAAAGCCAGTATGTCAATATTATGAATTTGCTAGTTGCAATGCTTCCTTGAATACAACATTTGGAGTATAGCATGACTCCGGTTTAGTGCCTTCAGAGTTAACAACAATTCTCACAGCAGCTACACTTCGCACATGTGACATTGCAACATATAGTTGTCCATAAGAGAAGACTGACGATGCAAGATATAGACCAAGAATTCCCAGTGTGTGATTTATTGATGGTTATTCCAAAAGCTAGCTTGACTGGAAATTGATGACGCTTCATTTGGAATGGAAGTCCCTGATGAGTTCCGGCAACAAAATCTATCCTTGGGATAAAGACTCTCTCTCCAATATTTGATCCTATTATTATCTCGATCTCAATTACCTTGCGATTGAACTATTTGCATATCATTATGGTTCCATTACATAATCCATGTCTTGGATCTTAATTTCGCAATAGCATGATAGGAGCATTTACTTTCAAGACCAAAGCATGAGGTGGAAAACCACCACGAAGTGTAAGACTATTCAAGTATTCCACTGTATAAAATGTTGGGATCGGAGAGCACACACACAGAGAGCCAGCACGAAGAAGGAGATAGACACAGTGTGTGGCGGGGCGGTACTCACACTACAATGTGTAGTTATGAGTATAGTTATTATGAATGAGTAAAAGAATGGCTGTACATGGGCGGCTGAACAACGGGCAACCGGGCACACGGGCCTTTAACCCAACAATCTCCCACTTAAAGGCAGTGTGCCTTTAAAGTGGCCAAAGTACAACAAAAGAAGTCAAGCCATACCCATCAGCGATCTGCAGTGTGCAAACCGTTGTGAGGCTAACTACTTCGTGAGTAGGTCAGCAGGGTTATCGTCAGTGTGTACCTTGACAAGCTCTATGTGCTTGTCCTCTAGCACCTCTCGTATGAAGTGATACCTCACCTCAATGTGCTTTGTCTTCGCATGGAAGACAGGATTCTGTGCCAACGCTATGGCACTCTGGCTATCACAATGTAGCATCGGCAGCCATACCAAGATCTCCCACTAGTCGTGAGAGCCATATGGACTCCTTGGCAGCCTCAGTGGCAGCCATGTATTCAGCCTCTGTAGTGCTCAAAGCAACGCATGGCTGTAAACGTGATGCCCACAAAATCGGTCCACCTGCAAATGTGAACACATAGCCACTAGTAGACTTCCTCGAGTCCACTGACCCTGTATAGTCCGAATCTGTATATTCGCAAACAGACATATCCTTCTCACCATAACATAGGTACAACTCTGAAGTCCCTCTCAAGTATCTGAGAATACCTCTCACTGCATCCCAATGACGCTTGCCCGGGTTAGACATGTACGTGCTAACCACACCAACTGCATGAGCAAGATCTAGACGCGTAGCCACCATGGCATACATCAAGGAACCAACAGCTGATGCATAGGGAATATGAGACATCTCTGCAGTCTCCAAATTTGTCTGAGGGCAGTCATCATGGCTGAGTTTTACATATGGAGGCAACGGGGTACCAATGGCCTTCCCCCCTTCCATATGAAAATGCTCAAGCACCCTGTCAATGTACTCTTTCTGACTAAGAAAGAGCACCCTACGAGAACGATCACGAGTGATCCGCATACCCAAAATATGACTGGCATCCCCAAGATCCTTCATGGCAAAGGTCTCATGTAGCCTATGTTTCAAGGAATCCACATCAGAAATACACTTCCCTGTGATCAGCATGTCATCCACATACAAAACCAAAACAATAAGACTACCATCTGCAACCCTACGAGTATAGAGGCATGGGTCCTCATAACTGCGTACATAGCCCAATGAACTCATGAATGCATCAAACTTACGATACCATTCACGAGGTGATTGCTTCAGCCCATACAAGGTCTTAAGAAGCCGGCATACCATCTTCTTTGAACCATGAATAACAAACCCACTTGGTTGCTCCATGTACAAATCCTCGTGCAAGTCCGGATGTAAGAAAGCTGTCTTTACATCCATTTTCTTCAACTCCATGTCTTCTGTAGCTACCAAAGCAAATAACATACGCAAAGTAGACATCTTCACCACTGGGGAGAAGATCTCATCAAAATCAATGCCCATATGTTGCTTGAATCCTTTAGCCATAAGCCTTGCTTTGTACCTAGGCTTTGCATCCATTGAACACAATTTTATCTTGTAAACCCACTTGCATGGTAGTGCCTTCTTACCCTTTGGCAAAGGAGTAAGCTCCCACGTATCATTTTGGATCAACGAATCCATCTCTGACTGCATAGCCTGCTCCCACTTGAGCTTGTCAACACTAGACATGGCCTCATCATAACATTATGGCTCCCCGAAATCAGTCAACAATACATAATCCATAGATGTCACAAAACGCTGAGGTTGTCTTGCATGCCGCTCTGAACGCCTCAAAAACTGTGCAGGAGGTGCATCTGGCTATCCCACATCTACATGATCTCCCAACAAGGGCTGATCTCCCACCTGAGGGTCAATGGGCTGCCCACGAGCAGCCATGGGACCATCATAACGATGACCTTCCTCCTCAAATATCACACGCCGAACCTCAACCGTTCGCGGTGATGCTCTATACATAGAGTCCTCATGAAAAACAACATCATGGCTGCACACAATCTTCCTATCAATAGGATCCCACAATCGATAACCCATCTCACCAGAGCTACCATAACCCAAGAAGATACATCTCTTGCTCTTTGGATCCAATTTGCTGCGTTTTGCCTTAGGTACATGTACATAAGCTTCACAGCCAAAAACATGAAGGTGACCATACGAAGGTGGCAAACCTGTCCATACCTCTTCAGGCACTTTGAAGCCCAAAGGAACACTAGGTGAACGATTTATCAAATGCACAAAAGTGGCAACTTCTTCAGCCCAAAATCTATCTGACAAACCAGCCATAGAAAGCATACTACGGACTTTCTCCTGTATAGTCCTGTTCATGCACTCTGCCACACCATTTTGAGGAGGTGTATAGGGAGCACTAAGCTCACACTGTATACCCTTCTCAACACATAATGTAGTGAAAGCATGAGACATAAATTCACCCCATTGTCTGTACGTAAGCACTTCAACTTACAACCTGATTGGTTCTCAACAAGAGCTAACCATTGCTTAAATATATCAAAAACCATATTCTTCTTACGAATGGGGTATGCCCATACCTTCCTGCTAGCATCATCAATGAACGTAACAAAATACATAGCACCTCCAAGAGAAGCATTGGGCATCGGCCCACATACATCACTATGCACCAAAGCTAGCTTTTCCAAAGATCTGTGTGGAACACTCTTCTTATGAGAAGATCGAGCATGTCGACCATAAAGGCAATGCTCACAAAACTCAAAACCACCAAAATCTGAAACGGGAATGTAATCCGCACGTGCCAACAACTTCAAACCTTTCAGTGACATATGCCCCAAACGCTGATGCCATAAAGAAGCAGGAGGTTGCTCAGTGATCCCCACAATGTGATCAACCACACTAGCTACACAAAGGGAATACAACGTATTCCTCTTAGCACCTTTAACCAAAACAAGGCTTCCCTTAGTGAGCTTCCAACCTCCGTCACCAAAAGATACATTGAAACCAAGTGAATCCAATTGACCCACACTAATCAAGCTTTTTGCAAGAGCCGGCACATGACGCACACGATGCAAGACAAACGTTGTAGAGTTTGGCAAAGCCAAATGAATATCCCCAATGCCATGAGTCTGCATAGAATGCCCATCGGCAATCCTAACAGTACCTGTGCTCGAAGCATCATAGTCATGAAACCATGACCTATGAGGTGTAACATGAAAAGAAGCACCACTGTCAATGACCCAAAATCCATAGACATACTACTCTCATGAGTGAGAAGAAAAGCATCATCAAAATAGGATGCAAGAAGCACATCACCAAGCTCTTCACTAGTAGCACTGGTCGAAGCACATACATGGTCATCTTGAGAGCTACACTCTCCCTGTGTTGCATTTAACTCCTCAATCTTGACATTGGACTTAGGCTTGTCCTTAGCATCATGGTCTTTCTTCTTACCATCTCCATTTCCCTTTTCCACTTGTAGCAATCCTTTTTGAAATGGCCTTTTCTACCACAATGAAAACATTCCACATCCTTTTTACTTGTGCCTGCACGAGACTTGCTTCTAGATTTACCCCTGTTGGACTTATACTTGTCCATAGTCCTGCCTCTGACAACCATTGCACTAGAAGACTTACTACCTGCATTATTCTTTTGATTAATCTCTTCCGTGAGAAGACTAGAATCAACATTTGTACTTGTCAACTCATCCGCAAGAACTGAGTTACTTATGGCTGTCCTAAATGTGTCCCATGACTCAGGCAACGTGACAAGTAAAAACATAGCTTTTACATTGTCCTCAAATGTAATTTTCTGCGTAGCAAGTTGGCTGAAAATTGTATCGAACTCATTCAAATGCGCATTCATGGAAGCACCTTCCTCCATTCGCAAATCAATAAGCTGTTTAATCCAATACACCATAGAAGCAGCTGGATGCTTATCATACATATCGCAAATCTGCTGCCATAGCTCATAAGCTCCACCCTGTGCATCTTTCACATTGTAATAAACAGACTTTGAAAGGAAAAGTCTAATGGTAGACCTGCACATCTCATCCAACTCCTCCCAATCATCCCTCTCCATGTTCTCTGGCTTAACTCCCTAGAACTTTAGAGGTCGAATCTGTTTCTTCTGCACCAAGACATCCCAAATCTGATCTTTCCAATATGAAAAGTTAGCACCATCCAACTTCTCAATATTGAAAACTGTGTCCTCTTTAGTGCCCATTACAACAAGAATGCAACAATCAGAAACCTGTAACCAACCAACAAACTGCCACAACAGAGTAGTGTTGCAAATCTAACAACACCTACTGCTCAATCAAAGAGAAAACGCATAGAGTATAAATCAGCCCATAATATGGTAAAAAAACGTACGTAGAAATCCACAAACAAATGCATAAACCTGTGACACCTGTAACTCAACCGGCCTAGGCAAACCGTGCCACAAAATGCATCAACAATGAGCTGTCATAGAGGCATAAACATACTCCATGTCTGAATAACCACAATAGAGACATAAGCTGACCAAGCTTACACAAATCCGTGAGCATAAATGGATCCAAGTGAGCATATAACCAATGCACAAGCTCAACCAAGTCCAATCTCTACTGTCAACCAAGTACATGTCCGTACTCAAACCGCAACACTGCAAGCAAGAGCAAACCCGCTCCATGTATAAGTGAACCAAATCTCCACAATATCATGCATAAAGAGTGTCTGTCAAACTGCCATATCCACATCCATCAACATACATAGATGATGTAAACCTGTAGCTCAAGAACATGCATAAACAGACTGCCCAGAAAAGTAGAAGCTCCCACTCAAACCACAACCATATACATGGCTGTCCCGCAGTCAAAATACATGTTTTATAACCACAGAAGAAACTTGTATCGAAAGCTCCCTGTAACCTGTACGTGTACCTGCACCTGTACCTGTAGTCGAAGAAGACAGTACCGCCAAACTCCCACTCTATCTATGTGTATGAGGCCACTCCAAGAAGAGGCTACACACTCTCAAATGAGTTGTGGGCTGACGTAAGTGGAAGACACTGCAGCAATGGCACCTGTAATGGCTATGGAAGCTCTGGCAATAGAAAACTACCAAAGAGAGCTGAAAAACGCAGCTCCTAGTCTGTAGCTCGGATGGGATTTCTGATGGAACGAATGGCTCCGAAAGGGGGGTTAAACCCCAGCACACCTGCAGAAAATACTCGCGGAGTGCTGAACCTTCCAATGCCAAGCTTGGAAAAACCTTCTCCTCTTTAGAAATACGTGCGTGCGCGAGACAGAAAAACGGCAATGAAACAGCAACAATTTTCAGCACACTCAACAATGATGATGAAGCTCTCAATGCTCTCACTACCAAGCTCTGATACCACTTGTTGGGATCGGAGAGCACACACACACAGAGCCAGCACGAAGGAGATAGACACAGTGTGTGGCGAGGCGGTACTCACACTACAATGTGTAGTTATGAGTATAGCTATTATGAATGAGTAAAAGAATGGCTATACATGGGCGGCTGAACAACGGGCAGCCGGGCACACGGGCCTTTAACCCAACATAAAAACGTGTGTTTTCCTCAGACATGCAAATTGAATCTGCACTAAGATACTCTTTTGAGTCTCCATACATTTTTTGCAATGCATAGTCATTGATTGAATCAACCTCTTTTTTTCGAGGAGCAAGTATTGCTCGTTCTTTAAAAAAGCTTACATGATCTTGTACACAATGCAAATCTCCATATATAAAGTTGAGAAGGTCTGCCAAGCTATTAGTCGGAAGCATCATGTCTGAAGGTATTTTGACTCGATGGTCTCCTCCATCATCCACATCCCCATTGCCAATGTCCAGCACCCAGTGTGAAAAACTTTGTTGAAGAAAATTTATTCCACAGTCAAGTATACACATGTTTATGGTAAGCCTCAGTATCTTTGTATATTTCCACATATGAGAATGACAAAGTGAAGCATTTACAATGTTTGCACGAATACCTTTTTGTACAATTGGTAGTATTTGTTGAAAGTCACCTCCAAGCAAAAAAAAATTCCACGAAACAAAGTGTCTTGCTGTGTAATATCCCTTAAGGATCTATCCAATGCCTCAAATGCATATCGATGTGTCATGGGAGCCTCATCCCATATAATTAGAGCTGCTTTCCTTAGAACTTCACCAAGTTGACTATTTACCTTTATATTGCAAGTTGATTCAGAATGAAGCTCCAAAGATATCTTAAACCTAGAATGAGCGGTTCTTCCATTACTCAAAACAAAGCTGCAATACCAGATGATGCACATGCAAGAGCAATTCCACATCTTCCTCGTACTCGTGACAGAAGTGTGTTATACAAATACATTTTTCCTGAGCCACCGGGACCATCTAAGAAAAATATCTTTCCTTAATGTGTGTCAATAGCTTGTAGCACTTGGTGATAAGCATCTCGTTGTTCTTCATTTAATGAACTCTCCATACCATCTGCTACATTACACTGCTCGTCAACATTGAACATTGTCTCTTCAGCCATAGCACCAGTTCCAATTAAACGTGCCATTGTTGGGTCTATTTCAGGCAACATATAATCAGAAAGCCTCTTGCCATGTTGTTGTAGGAAGCATTCTATGTGAAGCAAAGCTTCATTTTTTGCCACATCAAGTCGTACACTTGCATTAGGAATACACATTCTTAAAGCATAACATAGTCCGCACAACCTTCGTTACAAAATCGATCCCATAGAGCACTTGGATGTAGTGGATCACAAAAGACCAATATGATTGCAAAGAGATGTCTCAATTGCATTCCATTTTGAAAAAAAGAGGCCTCTAAAAGGAAAGTAACCATTCTTCATCATCTTGCAATAATCCTCTAGCTACACATGCCTCCTTATATGTAGCATAAAAGTGACCATCATATGTCTGCAAGTCTTCAAAGAATTTACATCCCTTGCAAATATTCAGTAGCATTCGCAAGTAATAAACTTCACCAGTAGTTGGGACGATATTATACATTCTTCCAATAAAAACTCCATGTTGTCTTGAAGACCATATCTTTTCTGTTTTATTCCAAACTCAAGCACTTGGAAAATCTGCATATGTGAGGCTATTTGCTTCTGGATAGTTTTGATTTGCAACAAATCATTCTGTCAAGGTAGTTTTTTTATTTCCTTCATTATTCAGCAAGTCTGATATATCATCACAATCTTGGAATGTAATCGTATTCTATGATGGAAGGTGTACTTAGAGGCGTTGAATAGATGGATTTTCATTGTGCATGTCAAAGACAAATATTCTCCACATAGCCTCGGATGCGGAAACATAACTGCATTGAGATAACTATTGATTTCATCAATAACTCCTTTAGAATCTTGGAAAACGACCGTGGCCCGATCATGTCCCTTATAAACATACTTATAAAGGTATTTTATAGCAGTGATAGTTGAGCAAATCTCAACATTAATGTGGGCTTTGTACCTCAATGATAAGAGAGGGCTATAAGGAACAATCCAACGACTATCCAAATTGTAATCTTTTGATGGAAAAAACCTTTCATCATCTCGTCTTAGATACACTGGATATCTACTTTCATTTACAGTCGTAGACGTACTAAATGTACGTGGAAACTTGAATCTACATTTTCCATCAACCATGCATGGAGAATTTGGGTTCAAAGGACCACATGGTCCATGAACATTACAATGGCTCACTATATCAAATAATTTTGGAAACACATTTTCATCAAGGAGCTCAGCACAAACCAATTTATCATAGTGACTTGTATCTACAAGCTTGTATTCCGATGAGAGTATCAACAATATATGAGCATGAAGGAGACCTCGATTTTGAAACTCTAACACCGAGACATGCCCAATGACCTACCCAAATAAAGCTTGCTTGATGAGTAAATGCATCATATCTTGATAAAACACACGTGCAATGACATCAGGATGATCGACAGCATTTTGCCCAGGTAGTATAACATCATCAATTTCCTTCCATTGTGGGTTACATGTGAATGTAATGAAGAGATCTGGTTTACCTTTACTACGAACAATTGCCATTGCATCTTGGTATAATTGACACATATACCTTGGACCTCCAACAAAAGAAGAAGGCAATACAATTCTCTGGTCGACATTTTGACCTTCAACCCTCTCTAAGCCATCTCTAGCTTCAACCATGTCAACCAATCCTTGGTACATTTCAACACAAAGTGTTCTTTGATTATTTCTCATCCATAATAGTTGTGACTCCTCCATAGTACTAAAGGCATCAACAATATATAGTTGTAGTAGCCTACCCCCTTGAAGAAAACATTTCACTGTAATCTCTTATTTGTAAGCAAAAACTATAATATTGCTTTTGACTCACCTTTTTTCCATCGCTAGTCTCTAAATAAAGATGCCACCCATCTTCTCCATTTGGAAACGACAAAACATACCATAAAGACATATATGCTCTATGCATACTGGAGACTCTTTTCAAGCCTCCATGTTGAAAATTCAATACAAATTCACAATGGCCAATATTCCTATCATCCCCTTCTCCAGGCACAATGGCAGCAACTTCAAAAGCCCTTGGAGCAAGATATTGCCGACCATTACGTCGGTGCTTTGCAATAACCATCCTAATATTGGGAGCAATAACATCTCCACACATAGAAGCAGCACACTGTAGAGCATTGGCATAGGGATTTACTCTGTGCATCATAGATTGTAAACACTCTAGACACTACGATCTAAATTTGGAACATGATGCAACTTGTTATTCAACTCATGTTCAATATCAAAAAAGTATAAGTGGGCAAAGAGTGGGACCTCATTGCAGCCTTCAACTGGTGCCAAAGAACCAATATTATGATAAACTGAGCCGTGCAACTTAAATGTGTATATACCTCTCCCACCATAATTAAAAGTGTTATCAATATAGGCACCAAGAGATGCAAATGCCAATACATTATAATATCCCTGAATATTGTGTAAAAACTGTCTACTTCTTGTTGAGGTTGAAGTCGTCAAATCTCTCAATTCAATTGGTGGTTCATTCAATGAAAGTAGCTTAACTCTTCCATCACAGCAACAATATTTGCCAACAAATGTTTGGATAGTCTTTCCTTCAGCCTTCCAAGCCTTGCTCCACATTTAGAGCAAACAAAATCTAAGCTTCCCAAGTTGTGTAAACACACACTTTTTGCAAAGAAAAAATGCTAAAGAATTGTGATGTAGAAGAGGCGAAGTAGGGTAATCAAAGCGGGTTGACAAACAATACTTTGATAGTTTCCCTCTTCAAATATAACAATAGGATTTATGGTCTCCTCATTACATCGAACTGTTATGTTCTCAGTCATATCAATATCCATGGATTTAGAGTTTCTTCCATGTATATTAGGTAAGTATTGTGCTTCAGTGCACCCTAGTAAAGTACCAATAGTATTTTGAAGTGAATGCCTCGTTCTCTCTTGTGCCGTTTGGCATCTCGCCCTTTGAGATTCATCACATAATCTACTGTGTTGTGCATGACCAACTGATAATATACGTGCTCCAAATACCATCTAAGAATTCACACACAAATAGATACATCACATAAGCTACTTTGCTTAATAATAATCTATATGTATTCTTATACATAAATCAGCAAGAAAAATGGCAAACAATTAATAAACATTGGAATATCAAAGTCTCTCTTCTACATAGAATTGAACACAATAGACGCATTGCTAGCGTACAAATACTTGAAAATAAAGTTTCATGAGGATACAACATAGCATTATATATTTGTGGCATTGCGTGGATTAGGACGTTGAGAAAATTGATGTGGCTTATGTCAACACAATCTAGCTAAATCACTTAATTGATTTGAAGTAGCTTGGATTTCTGAAAGTCTTGAACCTAGACCTTTGTCAAGGCACCCAACTTGTTGATAGTACTCCTGAATATTGGCATACTGTGTCGCAAAGTATTATCTTGATTTCTACCTTTTGGTCCACATTGACTTCTTGAAACCTCTTTGTGCAGATTCTCAAGAGATGCTAATATCATTTTTTGAGTTTCTTCAACTTTAGAAAGTTTCTCTTGCATGTATGCCTCACTCTACAATCTCTAACATTTGCTGCTTTTGCCTCTTCTCTCAATTTCCACAGAATTCCTCTTTCAATATCCAACATAGAGCCAATAATTTCAATCATGCTAGAGACATTGGTTTGCATTGTCTCAACTCTAATGTAGGAGGCTTTGATCTCCTCAAGGGCATCGATAATCTACCTTTTCAAAATCCTTTCGCTATTTTGGGCTGCTCTTTTTGCCACACGAACATTACAAATAGGAGGAGACAATAATATATCCTCTTCATTATGTAATGTAGATACTAACACTGTTTGAGGAGTTGGCACTCCACTGGTTGCAATAACAGAAGGTATAGCATGAGCAATCTCCATTTTAATGTCTACAAAAAAGTATAGTGGTTGGGCAGATAAAACCTGACTATTAAATAGAAAAGTTTTAATGCTCTTTTATTTGTACATCTCTAATATCTAGCCATGTAGATTAGAAGTCCTCTTGATTGACTAAACAATGAAAATAGACAATTTCTTTCTAGCTTACTGTCTACAACCATACTAGAGAGACAATAAGCTATGAGGTATAGCGAGAAATTACACGGAAATTTGCCATCAACCCAAGTTACTCTTCACATAGCTACAATCAAATGATTTTTTTTTTATCATCACATGATCAACCTCATCTACATTTGAAAATTGGGAAAGAGCGTTGTTGAGAAATTTGTAGTCTTGCCAGGGAAGCACCGGGCTTTTGGCTGTGAGAGTTTGTGAGAGAACTCCAAAAACTATATGAAGGAGTTAAACCATAAATGCTATGAAGTCTAGGGTTTGGAAGGAAGTGCAATCAAAGGAGGCCCACTCTTTCTCTCTTGCACTCACACACACAAAGAAAGAACACAAAGAGAATATCAAAACAACACAAAGATGAAAACATCAAGGCTATGGTCATATCGTATCATGGGTATATGAAAGGGTTAATAGATGAGTTAATGGCGTTCAATCTTTGCCGACCAAACAGGCTACGAATTGTTCTTTGGAATTGTAGTTTTGTGCTTACCATAATATATATGTTTTGTCTAGTGATTGGGATTAATTGTGTGTACAAATCCTCTTGGTTCATAGCAAGATAACTACACTTACATCAAAAGAAAAGTTATAGTCTATAAGGGTAGTATGATGGGATCTGGTGAAAGAAGTGTTTCATTGAGACTTTCTGGGCCAAAGAGAAACACTATACGTTGTTGAAAGAGTATTTTACGGCTAATCCATACGTTAATTGCAATAGATCGCAAAGAGTGGAAGCGATGGAAATTTACATCATGTGGATTATTTATCTATGATTACTCTAGTATGTGCAAAATGTAGATATGAGAGAAATAAAGAGAAGAGAAGTTTCCCTCCCAAGCCCTATTCTTGCTCTTAGGGAATAAGGATACTTCAGGGAGAGATGTACGTGTAGCAAGGAGAACCTAGAATTTGTAGAGAGAATGAATTTCTAAGAGTGAGAGAGATAGGTTTGGTTAGAGAGGGAGATGAAATTAGAGATATATGTTGGATTAGAGATGAAAAGAAAACAACAAGAAAACAAAATATCAAAGTAGAACACATAGTTACTTGACAAACCCTTCGGGGAGTTATTCACCAGTTTTGATGGAGAGAGAAGACTTCAAGACTTGATTGATGTACTAAGTTCAAGTCCTTCTTTGATTAGAGCTTATCTTCTAAGGATAGCTTACAAGAATGGCTAGTCTTCCTCTAAGAGCAAGTGTAGGCTTAGGCTTATGTTTATGGCTAAGTACAATTAGGCATTACTACTCTCACTCCCCAATGAATTCATCTCATGAATGGTTTACAAGGAAGAAGAGGTACCCTTTTGTAGGTGAAGGGAACCCCCAAGGATTACACAAGAAATAAAAGAGCCAGTGTGAACATGAACTGAAAAAGTTTGAAATGAGTTGTCCCTCCATGTTGTGGGCAGACTGGGGTCCAATATTTTGATCATATCTCCTCAACCGTGGCTCCAAATAAAAAAGTAAAAATAGGGGTAAAAAATTCAGGTCATTAGCTCTTCGACTCCCATTTTATCTACCTTTTCCAATTTGGACTGGAACCTTGTGTAAAAAAACATCAAAATAGGGTACAGTTCTGGCAGCAAAAGTCTTCTTGTGGTCCCCTTAGTGTAGATTTTCATTTGATTCCAATGGACACCTCATGCAATATGAAATCATGACATTGCTTCTAGATAAAGTTTTTTAATCATGCTTGCAATAATGCATTAGAATAGGTGTATCTTTGGAAATCATGCAAGATAGTGTCCCACTAGGATTTGATTCTTTCCTAGAAGCTATTAAAAAGAAATATAGAAAAAATATAAAAAATACATAGAATATATATATATATATATATATATATATATATATATATATATATATATATATATATATATATATATATATATTGAAAGTTACCCTAGATATATGATCTAGCTAGGGTGTGAGATAATAATGAGATAGTAAAAAGAAAGAACCAATGTTTTTTTTTCCCAAGTTAAAGAGGTGGAGCTATTGACGCTTTTCCCATAGTACTTTTTGACGATAAAGTAAGAATATGTTACCCTTGAGATAAATAATAGGATGAGATAGAAAGCTTATTATTATACTTAGATATGTATATGTACACTATAGGAAATATACTTATGTATCTAAAAAGTTGCAATATAGATCTTGTAGAATTCGTTCCCACTATGTACGTGTCACAACACAACAACGTTTCGCACTCGGACGCTTGTAAGCAGGCTCTTTGTGATTCTCTATCTTTTCAGAGCCTACAATGATCTTTAAAGCATTGATTTTACTGTAAGCTTCACAAATAGAGCAACAGCCTAACTCGGAATCAAGGTAGAGAGCATTTGAGTATCCCAAGTTTACTCGTAGCTGTAACAGGCGTAGGTTATAGAACCATTGACTGGGATAATTTTTAATTATGACAAAAACCTGGTGAAAGGGTATGCCATCTCAAGTCATAGATGTACGATCACAGGTTCTCCAAGCTTCCTCTGTAGTAACGCCTGGAACGAAACATCAAACAACGCTTTGATAAAAATCATCTTTCTTCTCTGGAGAGTAATGGATAATTATGTGATCAACTACTATCTCCATTGCTTCAAATCCATGACCAAAGCATTCAGCAGACACTTTAGCTACTATGAGGTCGCTACTTTACAAAAACAGGAGACAATATAAATTTAATTGCTCTAGGATCCTTTCCACTAAGATATTCTTTTTTAAAGCAAAACTTGACATTAAAATTTGTCTCTTTAGTAAATTCTCAAAGCATTAGGAAACTCTCTCTCTCTCTCTCTCTCTCTCTCTATCTGTCTACCTACCTATCTATGTATGTATCTTTTTGTATATTCATATCTTGTTTTTTATTTTCCATTGTGTGGGACTAATCATCCGGGAGACCTTTGAGACTTGTAGGGTGTGAAGGTAAGCACAATTAACTGGCATACCCTCCCGCTCATAGTAACCAAAGGATGGTAGTATAATTTTTCTATCACCCAAGAGAGGTATTTTAAATGAGAGAGAGAGAGAGAGAGAGAGAGAGAGAGAGAGAGAGAGAGAGTATGAACATGAAGAGGAAAGTGTAATATCCTATCAATCACACATGTATCTCTACCTATCTATTAGGAAGAGAATGGGGTCTAGGAGGGCCTCTTTATTTGGATGCATATGGAATCTTATTCATTTCAGCCTGTTCTTCCTCAGACACAGGACAATCTTGTTTGCTAAGTTTCACATATGGTGGCAATGGAACACTCAATGCCTTTCCCTTCTCCATATTTAAACGTTGCAAAACCTTGTCAATATACTCTATTTGAGATAACCAAATCAACTTCTTTGATCTATCTCTCTCAATGCGCATACCAACTATATGACTTGCCTCAGCCATGTCTTTCATGTCAAACGATTTTGCCATCTTTGACTTCAAAGCTGAAATTTCTTCCAAGTGCTTGCTAGCAATCAACATGTCATCCACATACAAAATAAGGATCAGCCAACTGCCATCCTTAGCCTTCTTTGTATATAGACAGTGATCGAACTCACTACGTTTGTAGCCTTGGGAAAGCATAAACTTGTGGAACTTATGGTACCATGCCCTCGGTGATTGTTTTAAGCCATAAAGACTCTTTAACAACTGGCATACCAAATCTTCCTTGCCTTTCTCAACAAACCCTTCTGGCTGCTGCATGTAAATTTCCACATATAAATCACCATGCAAGAACGCTGTCTTGACATCCATTTGGTGCAACACCAAATCTAATATGGCAACCAATGCAAGAAAGCATCTCAATGTAGTTATCTTGACCACCGGAGAGAAGACTTCATCAAAGTCAATGCCTTGTGCTTGCTTAAAGCCCTTAGCAACAAGCCTTGCTTTGTACTTTGGCTGACTATCATGAGCGGTGATCTTATACCTGTAAACCCATTGACAAGGTAGAGCCTTTTTGCCCTGTGGTAATTTAACTAGCTTCCATGTCTGGTTTTTATGCAGAGCTGTCATCTCTGACTGCATGGCCAATTGCCAATTCGCGGAGTCCTTCATTTGCATTGCTAAAGTGTGGGCTTTCCATTGCGACTCTCATCACCATAATTTTGGAGGATCGAGAGTCACTCATCAACTACACACATACTACATCACATGTAACTTTGGTGCCATAGGTCATGTTTGACCTCCGAGGATGATAATAAAATCTCTCTCTCTCTCTCTCTCTCTGTCTCTCCCTATCTCTCTCTCTCTCTCTCTCTCTCTCTCTCTCTCTCTCTCTCTCTCTCTCTCTCTCTCTCTCTCGGTGATCACACATATCCCACACAAATATAGACATGGTATCAAATTCACCAAATTGTGACAGTTTGGTCTCGATTATATTGTAGAGGACACCCATTGTACTAGTGTTGACACACACCCCACATAGTTCCGGTAGCAACCCTAGATTAAATATAGTATCTCTTTTATTTAAAAGCATTTTGGGTTATGTTGCATTGAGCACCCGTACTGTAGGCGATCACACATACCCCACACAGTTATACATGGTATTAGATTCGCCATAGTATAACGGTTTTCTCTCTCTTTGGTTTTCTACACTCTCTCTCGCGTGGATGACACAAACCCCACATAATTCCTGTTAGTAGCAACCCTAGATTCATTTTAGGGTCTCTTTTTTTTTATACGCAGACATGGTACCACATTTACTAGTTTGTAACACGTTAATATTTCATTTCATCATTTTGTTTCTCTCTCTCTCTCTCTTTCTAACAATTATATCTCTATTTTAAATTCTTCTCTCTCTCTCTCTCTCTCTCTCTCTCTCTCTCTCTCTCTCTCAGATTCACCATAGTGTAATGGTTTGCTCTCTCTTTGGTTTTCTATATTCTCTCTCTCGTTTATATTGTACAGGACATTGTATCAGTGATGACACACACCCCACATATTCTTATTAGTAGCATCCCTAGATTCATTTTAGTGGCTCTTTTTTGTTATACACAGACATGGTATCAAATTTACCAGTTTGTAACAGCACGCCAATATATCATTTCATTTCTCTCTCTCTTACACAATATCATACATGGTTTTAGTTTGAAATGTTTTGGTAGCCAGGCAACACCGACCTCTTGAAGATGTTAATATATCATTTTATTTCCTTCTCTCTCTTTCTCAATAATTTTTAAATAGATTTTTTAATTAATCTCTCTCTCTCTCTCTCTCTCTCATACACAACTGTGTTAATATGACATTTCATTTCATCTCTCTCTTTTGGTTAGCTTTTGGTCACATCCGAACTTGCTTCACTCACATTTTTCAGCCATGACTTAGACCTACACACTTTCCTCCGAGCCACAGCGTGGGCTCTCCATTGCTACTCCCATCACCACAATTTTGGAGCAAGATTCACCAAATTGTAATGGTTTGGTCTCGTTTATATTATATAGGACACCCATTGTACCAGTGATGACACACACCCCACATAGTTCCAATTAGTAGCAACCGTAGATTAATTTTGGCATCTATTTATTTCTAACACGCAGACATGGTATCAGATTTACCAGTTTGTAATGGTTATATTTTACATTGTATCAGTGATCACATATACCCCACACAATTCCATACATGGTATCAGATTCACCAATCTGGAACGGTTTAGTATTTTTTCAATAAATTTTTTAAATTTCTCTTTTTAATTGTGCTAATATGAGATTTCATTTCATCTCTCTCTCTCTCTCTCTCTTTTTGAATGAAAAAAACCAAAACAGTATTTTAATAAATGAACTAAAATTGAAACATAACTAAAATAACTTTTTCTACCTGGTTGAACCGACTGCTTCGCTGCTACTGGTTGACCTCGCTGAGGGCATTGCTACAAAGCCACACTTGACGACACACCTGCAATGAGCGAGAAATCTCTCTCTCTCTCTCTCTCTCTCTCTCTCTCATCGCCCACCCGAGCGAGTTGGCCGCCGTCGTCACTCCCGCAAACAGCAAGTTCTTCATCAAGTTGCACGGCGTCCACGCCCGCCACCACCTCTTGTAGCTCCGCTAGGGGTGAGGCCGGCCCCCCTTCCTCTATAGTCTCCTCCACCACCTTGTTCAAGCCCTTCACCAGGCTTGCCGCGTCGCTCCGGTAGAGCTTGTACTGCAGTGGGAACAGCCTGGCCGACACGAAGCCCACCATCGTAGAGTACCTCACTGAAGAGGCCGGAGCTTCTCCTTGAGCATGCGCACACACACACACACACACGCACACACGCGCGCGCGCGCGCGTACACACACAGAATTACAATATGTTGATAGTCAAATATATTACCACACACACATGCACACATGCAAACACAAAATATGGATGTTTTTTAGTGCACAGATATTGGTCACTTATAGGGGACTGATGGACGAAAACAAAGAGAAAATATGGGCCCAAGAAATTAGCAGCATTGAACCATTTTTTGTATTTCATAAGCTTTAATAAAAGGCAGGAGATGATGTACTTATCTTTCAAGAAAATAAAATATCTCCATTTGCAGTGTCAATTGAAATTTTAAAGTAACATGGTACTCTTTTAATAAAAAATTGGAAATTCCAATTTAAGGCACAAGACCGGTTTTTTCGGAAGCGAAAAACCTACTATAAAAATCCAAAAAAAGACCGTTTGCTTTAGAAACAAGTGGAATTAAAACCAACCCCCTTCTTTTATATGTATCAATTGAAGCTTTTTTATATATCAATTGAAGCTTTTTCTGGTAATGGTTATGAAATATGTTTGAAGTCTACCTAGTAAAACGTTACAATTTGCCAAGCCAGCACAGAGCAGTTAAAGCACTGAACTTGTAAGGTTATAAGAGGCATATATATCTGTTGACATACTAACCTGGGAAAAAGAGTCGACATTTTAAAGTATTGCACAAGGTTTTGTTTAACAAAACGACATTCGGTATTTATTAAAACAGCCTGGTAATAAAACTCCTAGTAAAACACAATACCATGTGTTATGGTTACACATAAGTACCTATTTCTTTCCAAAAAAACGTTTTAGTATAGCCTTTTTAAGGCTGTATATCTGTCAAGGTCAAGCACCCACTTAAAGAGAATCTGGTGCTACTGGTCTATGCAAATACAAAAGCTATAGGGTGTCACAGTTACGGCACCGTTCGACGCACCTTTGCTATAAAAAAGCATGCGCAAGTGTAAAAATAACGCAACGCTCAGGCTCTGTAGCACACTCAATTCATACACAAAAGCATAACTTCCATCTTGACACACAACATAGTAGCGCAAGGTGCACAAGAGGGGAGTGCAAGCAATACACAGTGAAGCACTCCTCATACAATAGCCAAAAACGTGTGGTCTGCCACTCTCGAAGCTTCCCCAATACGCACATAACGACCGAACTCCCAGCTTGACAAAGCAAAAAACGGATTGCAGGTGTTCATAGAAGGTAAAAAGGTTTCTTTGATTCATTTTTGCAAGATGTATAAAATCAATTATGAGCATAAGAGCTTCTTATTGTTACGCACACACAACAAATTTTCATAGCATGTAGATAACACCTTGTTTCAAAACACCACACATAGGCAGAAGCACACGAAAGAGTGTCTTCAGGTATATATACACACACATAGGACAAAACACTGGTACACTAGCTATCATCTCACATATAGCACGGGCATGGTGCTATCACAGTTTTGAAAAAAGTTTCCTTTCTTCCGTTTCCATAAAAGAAAAGTGTTTTCCTTCCGCTTCATAGTCATATAAACACATAGAGTATTGGCATAGCTATATATAAAAAAATTTTTTCGGGTATAAATACATACAAGTACACATGGAATGACTCGAGTATGCACAAAATCATGCGAGCGATGAAGCATTAAAGTAAAGCTAAAGCATGAAAAATATCAATTGAAGGGTGTAGCAGTTGAAGCAACTTGGACAATACACGAGTACAAGGAAGACTACATATATGACGATGGCAAATAACAACCAGGTATTATGATACAAGAGATTTATCTTTATTTAAAGTAACTGTACCTTGCCTTGTGATCATAAGTTTAACACAAAGAAGTAAGTCAAAGTATGTACTTTCATTTGGAGCATTTTGTAAGTAGGTGGTATAATTATCAATATGGTTCCAGTCATGAAGCATTAAAGTTTTGACAACCTCCTGTGAGGGCAAAAGTCAAGGTTTATTGATTTTTTGGAAGAAAGTATGATTTTACAAACAAAATGCTGCCGAAATTTTTCACAAATTAAGAAACCAATAATGATAATAGTCAAAATAGCAAAAAGTAAGTGTATATTATACAGATATTGTGAAGCAAGCATACAAGTAAGAATAGTACATAAAGATATTAGCACCATATATCAAATTATTGTTGATCAATAGGACTACAAGCTGACACCTAGGATGAGCATCACTCGAGACGTAATTAAGCTACAGCAGATCCGGAACAAGCTTATGGCAGCACATAGTAGAAAAATAAAAACCAAGCCAATAGTAGTTAAGGACCATATTTCCAAACCATGTAAACCCATAAAAATGTTCAAAGACCGTACTAGACCCTACTTACATAGACAAGGTAAAGAAAACATAATCTATGTATAGGAGTATGGCTGGGGTCTGGGATGTGACAACAATAACAATGAGTGGGGATTGATTGGATACCTGTCATCCGTTTTAGTACAAATTAGTTCTAATTAATTGTACTTATGTTTGATTGGCAGGTAAAGATCCTTGCTCTCATCCGATAGGAGTTCTGGCTCAAGCTCCTACTTTGTCATGTATCAGAGTAATTTGTAATGAAGTTTAAATCAAGAAATCCTTCTTTGTTTCGCTCTCTACACAAATTGTTTGGCAAACAAGTATTTAAGTCTCTCAGTATATGATTCTAAGTGATGGGATTTTTAATTCAAACACACACACACACACACACAACACGTTCTAGACAAAAAACTTCCGCTCTCTCTCTCTCTCTCTCTCTCTCTCTCTCTCTCTCTCTCTCTTTGGCTGCATTATGAACAGCTGTCGCTCCCTCTCTCTCTCACATTGGCTGCACTGTGTCTGTCTCTGGCTACGCGAGCCTATCTGGATGCGGGAGTTCTGAATGTGCGAGCTTCCTCTCTATGGCTGTGCTGCATGCAACGGGCTGGAGTTGGTGCACGCCAGGGGTAGTGAAAGCGGGGCTACACAGTGAAGTAGCGAGCTCTCCACATGCAGCCTCCAATGCCCACACACACACACACACACACACACACACACACACACTTGCAGCTGCTGCTATCGAGATGACGATGGAAATCTCTCTCTCTCTCTCTCTCTCTCTCTCTCTCTCTCTCTCTCTCTCTCTCTCTCTTCGAAGTGACCATAAGGATGGGGAGGCAAGGCCGCGAGGGAACTAATTTCATGGCTGGAACAGCGAAGCATTCACATTTGTGGGCTCCAATCATTAAACGGGGCGAGCACACTGGAGAAGACTGACGACGACGGTGGCTAATTCTTTTTTGGATTGTAGCCTTTGTCTTGCATTTTTTGTCACGTGTAAAGTTGAGTCGGGCTACTGTTATAGAAATAGATTTGACCTCCAAGGGATGATAATATAATCTCTCTCTCTCTCTCTCTCTCTCTCTCTCTCTCTCTCTCTCTCTCTCTCATACATATAGAATTGACGTCCAAGGGATGATAATATAATCTCTCTCTCTCTCTCTCTCTCTCTAAAAAAAAATGCAGCCATTTTTTGACCTAGTAGATAGCACTTCACTCTTTTGATCATAACTTCTTCATCCGAACTCCGATTTGGGTGATCTATAGCCTCAATCAAAGAGCACCAAGCCCTCTACACATTGATGTAAAGATAGAAAATTTCAGAGTTATGGAAGGCATTTTTGTAACAACATTTTTGAAGTGAGCAGGTTCAAGAAAATTGACTCTCATCCCTTATTTTACATACAATGTCTTCTGGCACTTGCAAGGGTTCTTCTTCTTCAACAAGGTCCACAACCATTGTGGAAAATGATCCAAGATCTCCTAAGTGTGGAGATAGAAACACAAATACCCAACCAACGACATCAGAAACCATGATCATGCCATACTTGGTATCATTGCAAGAGACCGTAAACAAACAAGGCGAAAACTTACGAGCACTTGAAATGGAGAATGGCACAATAAGGGTACTTGTGGTTGAGAATGAGAATCTCAAGAGGACACTTGAGATGCAAACAACAGGTTTGATGCAACTTGAAGAGGAAATCAAGGAATGTAAATGCTCTCTTGTGGACTTGAATGCTTTCAAGGAGCGGATGAGCAAAGTAGAGCATGACCATGTATTGAAAGAGGAGAAATTTGACACCATGAGCCGGGATGTATGTGACAAGAAAAATGTATTCACAAACAAGTCTTGGGCTGATGTATGTGGTAGCAATGTGGTTGCTAATTTCTCACTCATGCAAGATATGGCTCAAACAAAGAATGTTGAGAATGTGGATGTGGAGGAGTTGAAGGAATGGGAGCGACGTTCCAAGAACATTGTTATTCATGGAATTCCAAAAGAGAAGCTAGAGACACGTTGTTGGGAAACAAGCAAACTGAAACACCTCTATAGTGATGTCACCCAAGAGCGTTGAAAGAGAACTACAAGACACCAAAATATTTGCAAAATACTTTTGAAACACCACAAGTCCAATAGGAGTAGGCCCTTGGGAATTTACTAGCCGTTGCCCACCCAAGAGACGATGTCACATAGGAGCAAAACCTTGCCAAAGCATGGATTTACAGCACACGCCGACCAATGCATATGAAGACAAGAGCCTCTCCTTTCACAATCAAACATCACAAACCCACAACTTCAACGTCAATTTCACAATTCATAGATACATGCCCTCCGAATCTGTCTACACACAATTTGCCACTAGGCTGCCATAGCCATAACCCTGCAGAGAACTAGTCGTAACCTGAAGAGCACAACTCCAATTGGGGCACTTTAAAGCTTGGAAAAAATATTAAAAAATGACTGGTGAGAAATCTGAAGATGACCAAAATTGATTCCATACTCCGCCATGAGAAAAATTGACGCGAGCAGAAAGCTGCCCCAGCACGACTACACGTAGGTAAGGCTAGTCGGGGCAAAAAACTGCATCCAAGAGCACCAAGGAGACACAACGAGCTTAAACCTGCAAATTTCTGATGTTTGGATGAACTTTTTTAAGTTTGTACATGAGTTTTAGTTATATAAAAGTCTCACATCAAAAAACTCACTCACGGGCACTTACAGCAGCCCAACAGCTATCACTAGACTAGCGACTTACAGTGCATGTACATGTGCTTGTTAAAGCAAGCTAAAAATCTCACCAAACCAAAGCCCACATACCCTTTTGACATCGGATGTCATGTCCATATGTACAAATTTACAAAAAATGGGGTGTCAAAAATACGTCCCCAACATAGTGTGCCAATCCCCCAGTCTGCTAGAGCATTCATGCTCAGGAGTAGCATAAAGCATATTGTCCACCTGGATCAAAGGGCCATATAACATAAGCACAAAATTCATGAAGAAACACCAGCCATATCAATTTTCCCACTCCTAATATGAAAGCACCAATCATGTGTAGAATCCAAATCCTCGTTAAGTATAAAGGACTGTCAACAAATACAACAGAGAAAGACCCTTTCATCATTATAGCATGCAAGGAAGCCTTTAACATCTCATCCAAAAAGTCTTCAACTTTAACATAATCCATTTTCATATCCTCATGCATATCCATTTCATTCTTCCCACTCTCCATTAAGCCTCTATCCAATTCAGCCATATCATGTTTGATAGGTAAGCCATCTTCCATATATACCTTAGGCTCCTTAACAAGAGGATCAAACAAGGTAGCATCAACCATATTTACATGAGGCATCACAAGAGAATCTTCATCATTTTCCATATCTTCTAGAACCTCAATATTCTCTTCATCAATTAAGGAAGGATCACCCACACCATCATGCACGCTATGAAGCTTCTCATTGATAGGGTCCTCATCAACAACACAAGTAGTATATTTAGTTTCTTCGTCACTCTTTTGCATACAATCACCCAAAGCGTATACTTGAAAACCCTCATCATACACATCACCATATTTCCCATTGCTAACTTCCTTGACCTCCATCATGTGATCTTTGACTACTTCATCTACACAAAGAGAACTCCCAAGAGGCACATTTGTATCACAAACACACTCCTCTTCATTAGAACATACATTACAAGCATCAGCCATGTGACTTGGATATTCAAAATTCTCATTTCCTTGAATTTGAGACTCATTCATGACCATCGTAGCCTTCTTGTCTACATTCACCTTACTAGCATCATCATCTTTGACAGGAAGGTTGACATCAAAGCACTTAAACAACAAATATGGCATACATTGAGCATTCTTCTTGATCTCATTATGCATATGACATTCTTCTTTCACATGCTCAAGAGAATGAGAAACATTGAAGTCTTCATTGCATACGTTGTCCATATTTATGTCTAAAACATAAGATACATTTGGCTTCACATCTTCTTGCAATCCAAGCTGCCTCACTCTCTCTAGCTTCCATTCCTTATGCTTTGCAACCTTTACTGCATCATCAAATGCAAGTGGCCTTTTAAGATCAACCTTTAACTTCAAAAAATCAGCTCTCAAACTTTGCATAAACATACACTTTTTAAGCATAAGAGGAGGAACATCACTGTCCAAAGCAACACACCATCTTCTCCACAAAGCATTGAACTCCTTGACAAAGGAATCTACACTTTGATCATCACATTGTACAAGTCCTTCAATGGAGTGCCATACATCCGTTGGGTCCTCTACCTTCCTAAAACTCTCAAGGAATACCTTCTTGACCTCATGATAAGTCATCACTTGTGAAGTTTGAGATGATTTCCACCAAGACTCATACTCATCATACCATATCCTTGCATCATCTCTCAAGCAAAAGAACAAAATCTTGAGCATAATCATTGGATCTTCCTTATTTGCAATCAAACAACAAAACTCCATCTTCTCAATAAATGCATCACCATCCTCACCTACATGACCATAGAACTTTGGAAACTCTGTCATAGCCATCAAAGCTATCAATTGAAGGTCACTTGAAGAAGATCCTCGGTGGTGGGCACCAAAACACTGTTGGGAAATAAGCAAACTGAAACACCTCTATAGTGATGTCACCCAAGAGCGTTGAAAGAGAAATACAAGATACCAAAAGATTTGCAAAATACTTTTGAAACACCACAAGTCCAATAGGAGTAGGCCCTTGGGAATTTACTAGCCGTCGCCCACCCAAGAGACCATGTCACATAGGAGCAAAACCCTGCCAAAGCATGGATTTACAACACACGCCAACCAATGCATATGAAGACAAGAGCCTCTCCTTTCACAATCAAACATCACAAACCCATAGCTTGAACATCAATTCCACAATTCATAGATACATGCCCTCCGAATCTGTCTACACACAATTTGCCACTAGGCTGCCATAGCCATAACCCTGCAGAGAACTAGTCGTAACCTGAAGAGCACAACTCCAATTGGGGCACTTTAAAGCTTGGAAAAAATATTGAAAAATGACTGGCGAGAAAGCTGAAGATGACCAAAATTGATTCCATACACCGCCATGAGAAAAATTGACGCGAACAGAAAGCTGTCCTAGCACGACTATACGTAGAGAAGGCTAGTCGGGGCAAAAAACTGCATCCAAGAGCACCAAGGAGACACAATGAGCTAAAACCTGAAAATTTCTGATTTTTGGATGAAATTTTTAAGTTTGTACATGAGTTTTAGTTATATAAAAGTCTCACTTCAAAAAACTCACTCATGGGCACTTACAGCAGCCCAACAGCTGTCACTAGACTAGCGACTTGCAGTGCATGTACATGTGCTTGTTAAAGCAAGCTAAAAATCTCACCAAACCAAATCCCACATACCCTTTTGACATCGGATGTCATGTCCATATGTACAAATTTACAAAAAACAGGGTGTCAAAAATGCGTCCCCAACAACGTCCTTCTCTTGCCATTGTGATTGAAGGTTTCTTCAAAACCCACTTTGGCATGTCCGGAGTTATGGTCTATGGAGCACATAGAATGGGGAAGCAAGGAGCTCCTCGCTCGGGAGAATGACCAATTGTATGCACCATGCCGGATGAGACCAAGCGAAAGATTATCCTTGATAATAGTTGGATCTATTTGAGGGATACAAAATATTTTGTATGTGAAGATTGCACTATTAAGCAACAAAATATGTGTCACAAGGCATATGAGGAAAAGAATAAGAAAAACAAGATCTGTCATGAAGAAAATGTGCCCAAAGGAGTAGGCAAGTCCTTCGAGAAAATAGGGATGCGTGTTACCATATACATGTGGTAGTGATGTGTGTGAACACACTAGGACCGCTGGGGCATTTTTTCCCTCTTTAGGAGGTTTTTTCCCCCGTGCATTGTATATACGCCCATCATTCTAGGGCTATCAATTTTTTCCATTTCACACTAAGTAACACATTCTCTATTGTGTGCCTTGAGCTTTCTTCGTCTTCTCCAAGCTGTGTGTGTTTCTTTGCAACCCTAATTCCAACAATTGGTATCAGAGCAGGTCACGTCCTCCCAGGCTTAGTCGTCAGCTGCTCCAGCACACGCCTGCTCACTTTCTTCGATTTCAGTGAGCTTTGGCGAGCGTTTGCAGATCGAATAATATTTTGGGGGAACTCGAAGAGCTTGGTCTGCTCAGAATTTTGATTTGGGCTCATTTCGGCCTCCGTTTCCACTACAGGCAGTACTGCACAGGCTATTTCGTCATTTTGTGCATAATTTCTGTCAGTGCCATTTTCTGCATAACAGGTGCCTTAATTATAGTCTTCTACGGTTTGTGCTATATAGCACAAGTTGTTCCCGCTCCGTTTCTCCTATTTTCGGGCAGTTTTCACATCAGGTGCAGCATTTACCATGGCTGACAACAACAACACAGATGTGTTCAAGATGTTTGATGTTGAGGACAGGTTGGATGGGGACAACTACCCTATGTGGGCTTATATGATGCAACATGTTCTTGTGTCAAAGGGTGTCTGGAACATTGTGCAGGGCATTGATGTACGTCCTGGTTCTGAGGATGTAGGCGATGTTGAGGATGTTGCAGGTCTTGCTGCAAGGATTGCAGCTGTTAGAGTTGTTTTGCCTACAGCAGAACAAGCTCGTTGGGATGTTAAGGATGCGCAGGCTCATGCATTGATTGCGTTGTCTGTGAAGCGCACCATTGTTCCTCACATCCGTTCAGCAAAATCTGCAAAACAGGCTTGGGATATTTTAGCAGGTCTTTATGCAAGCCGCAATGAGGCTAAGATTGCTTTGCTGCGTAAAGAGCTAGAGTCGAAGATTATGCATGAGGAAGATGATATGGACACTTTCCTTGCTAGCGTCAAGGATATCAATGAGCAGCTTATTTCTGCAGGTGAAGTCATTTCAGACAGTTCCCTTGTGCAGACTGTTCCTGATGCCTTACCAGATTCCTACCAGACTTTTTCTAGTACTTGGAGACTGATGACCCAAGGAAATCCTGAAGTTGTCAAGTTTGATGCATTATGCACATTGTTGTTGCAAGAGTCACTTTCCAGAAAAAACAGGACTAGGCAGCGTGCAGTTGAACAGGATTTTATTGCTTCTCAAAGAAAGGGTGGTAACAGCAATGCAGCCACTTCTTATGGTTCTGCTGCGAGTGGCAAAAATTATGTTCCTAATGCTTTTGCTTGCAGTACTTCATCTGGAAATTCTGGTGATAAGGGCAAAAAGAAGATGCATTGCCATTATTGTAAAGCCAATGATCACTTGATCAAGTCGTGTCCTAAGTTGAAGGCCAAAGAGGCTAAGAAGAAAGAGGGTGGTTCCACTACAAATGCAGCCATTGTTGAGTCTTCTGTGAGAGGAGACTATGTTACTGATGTTGATGCAGAATGGGCTTTTAGCGCAGAGTGCACTTACAATCCTGCTGTCCATGATGCATGCTTTTCAGTCGTTGCTGTAGATTCACATGTGTGGTATTTCGACATTGGTGCTACAAAGCACATTACCTCACATCGTGAATTGTTTACCTCTCTTGAGTCTGTCCCTCATGGGAATTCAGTCACTTGTGCCAACAACGCCTCTTATCCAGTTCAGGGAGTTGGAAAGATTGTGCTCATTGCTGCTAATGGTAGTTCCTTCACACTTGTTGATGCACTTTATGTACCTGGGATCAAGAAGAATCTCTTATCTGTATCTGCACTTGCTAGACTTGGACTTGTAGTCAAATTTGTGGATGACAGCAGTTCATGATCTCAGTTTTGGGGATGAAATTGTTGCATCTGGGCTTCTGTGCCATGGGCTGTATAAGCTCACTTTGTATGACAAGTGTGGACAAAATTTTGCAAATGCTGTTGCAGATTCAAGGGCTATTTCAGATGCAAAACTTTGGCATGCACGTTTTGGTCATCTGAATTTTGCCAATTTGCTGCGTTTGCAAAAATCTGATATGGTTGCTTCTTTGCCACCTCTTGAAGCACCTGTCAAACATGTTTGTGAAGGCTGTATTTTGGGTAAGATGCAGCGTTCTAAATTTCCAAAGGATGGTTCAGCTCGGGCCACATGCAAGTTGCAGCTTGTGCATAGTGATGTTTGTGGGCCCATGCAAACTCCGTCCTTGGGCAATTACATGTACTTCGTGACTTTCATTGATGATTACTCCAGGCATGCATGGGTATTTCCGCTTAAAGCGAAGTCGGAAGTCTTTATGTGCTTCAAACAATTTCTGGCTATGGTTGAAAATGTCTCGAAATGTACTATGGGCACCCTCCGTTCAAATCGAGGGCGGGAGTATATGTCTCATGAATTTAATGCATTTCTGGCTAGTCGTGGGATAAAACACCAATGTACAGTGCCTTATACACCTCAGCAAAATGGTGTTGCTGAGAGGACAAACAGGTCACTGACGGAAATGGCACGATGTATGGTCAAAAGTCAAGCTTTACCGCATTCTTTTTGGCTTGAGGCCACCATGTGTGCCACTTATGTATTTAACAGGTGTCCTACGAAAGCTTTGCAGTCTATTACTCCATATGAAGCATGGCATGATAGAAAACCTTCTATTGAGCACATGCGTGTTTTTGGCTGTTTGGCATATGCTTTGGTGCCACAAGTGCAGCGCAGAAAATTGGATGATAAGGCTGTCAAATGTATTTTTGTTGGTTATAGTGCTGAAAGCAAAGGTTACAGGTTGTATCATCCGCAAACAAAACGTATTCTGGTTTCTCGGGATGTAGTGTTTGTGGAAGATTCTGTTCAGCCCTTGCTGTCATGTACTAGAGACAGTAATGTAAGCTCACAGGACATTTATGACACTTTGTTGCCTCTTTTCAGTGGTGGAAATACGAATGTAAGTTCCAATGAGGCAAATGTACAGCCTATGGGGGTTTCTGAAATTGTTTTAGATCAGCCTATTACTGATGCAGATGTACATGATGTACTTGATGAGGAAAGGGTTGAAAATGAGCAGGCTAGAGGTATGCCAAAATGGCTGGTGCACACTTTGCATGACAGTAAATTGGATGCACCTTTGTCTAGTCGTACTCGTTCAGGCTCTCACCATGCATCTTATGCATCAGATTGTTATGCTTTGGCTGTGTCTAGTTTACATGATGTTGAGGAGCCTCTGTCTTTTGATGAAGCACAAAATTCAAAAAATTGGATGGCTGCCATGCAATCAGAATATGATGCACTTATAGAAAATGACACATGGACTTTATGTGATTTGCCTCCTGGCAAAAAGGCCATTGGTACAAAGTGGGTTTACAAGTTGAAACGCAAAGCGGATGGTGAGATGGATCGCCATAAGGCTCGACTTGTTGCAAAGGGTTATGCACGGCAAAAAGGCATAGATTATGAAGAGACTTTTGCTCCCACTTGTCGTATGACTACTGTGAGTTTTCTATGTGCATTGGCAGCTCATTTTGGTTGGGATGTACATCAATCAGACATTGTTACTGATTTCTTGAATGGTGACATATTTGAAGAAGTTTATGTAACGCAGCCTCGCGGTTTTGTCATAAAAGGACAAGAGGACAAAGTGTGCAAATGTAACAAGGCTTTGTATAGATTGAAGCAATCTCCTCGTGCTTGGTATGAGAAACCTGACACTCATTTGGTCAAACAAGGCTTTCGTAACAGTCCAACAGAAAGCACATTGTATGTAAAGCGTGAGGGTGATGTACTTCTCATTGTGGTTCTTTATGTCGATGATTTGCTGATCACTGGACCAAATGAGAGACATATTGCTGAATTTAAGGCTGATTTGAATGCTACTTTCAAGATGAAAGATTTGGGGCTGTTGCATCATTACTTGGGTATACAATTTAAGCAGTGTGATGGTGGTATTGCCTTGTGTCAGAAAAGTTACATAGAGACATTGCTATGTAAGTTTGGACTTGAGGATTGCAAACCTATTGCCACTCCCATGGAAAAAGGTTTGAAGTTGAGTCTACATGATGCTGGTGATCCTGCTGATGTCACTCTTTACCAAACTGCTGTTGGCTGCCTCATGTATGTATGCAACACGAGGCCGGATATTCAGTTTGCAGTCTCACAGGTCAGCAGATTTATGCATAGCCTAGGGTCTAAGCATTGGCAGGCTGTCAAGAGAATTTTCCGCTACCTTAGTGGCACTTTACATCTTGGCTTGTTTTATCCCAAGGGGGGATCATTGCCACCAGACTTACATGCTTTTTTCGACTCAGATTGGGGTGGTTGTTTTGACACGCGAGTGTCCACAAGTGGTTTTTGTTTCATGCTTGGCAGTTCATGTATATCATGGTTGAGCAAGAAGCAACCTACTGTGGCCACTTCGAGTTGTGAGGCTGAGTACAGGGCAATCTTCACAGCTACGGTTGAGTGTGTATGGCTCAGATGCCTTATGGCTGATTTGGGTGTTGGACAGGACACTGCCAACACTTTCTACACTGACAGTCAGAGCGCATTGGCAGTTGCGAGGAACCCAGTTTTTCATGCTCGCACAAAGCACATTGAGGTGCATTACCACTATGTCAGGGAGAGGCTCTCAACAGGAGAGATCAGCTTGGCTTATGTGCCAACACAGGACAACCTTGCAGATCTTTTCACAAAGGCATTGTCTCGTGAGAAGCTTGAAGCTTTCCGTAAAGCTTTGGGCTTACTCCCCTTTGTGGATTGATCTTGTCCTCAGGGCATGGCACTTCCCTTTACTCATGTGCCAGCTCTCGTTCACCGCATCACTCCAGGGGGAATTTGTTACCATATACATGTGGTAGTGATGTGTGTGAACACACTAGGACCGCCGGGGCATTTTTTCCCTCTTTAGGAGGTTTTTCCCCCTGTGCATTGTATATACGCCCATCACTCTAGGGCTATCAATTTTTTCCATTGCACACTAAGTAACACACTCTCTATTGTGTGCCTTGAGCTTCCTTCGTCTTCTCCAAGCTGTGTGTGTTTCTCTGCAACCCTAATTCCAACAATGCGTGACCTATGAGACCGAGTTACAATTGAAAATATGCTTTTGGAATTGCAATAGATACCCATGGAATGTAGGGGTTGGAATTGATGAACTAACAAGAAAAGTAGATCTTGAAAAGAAAAGTAAAACATAAACAAAAACAAACAAGAATTTATACTTTTTTTGGAATTGGATCTTTTCCAAAAGTAAAACATAAACAAAAACAAACAGGACTTGAAAATTTACTAACCAGAAAGTGCTTGGGTAAAAGTAAAACATAAACAAAAACAAACAGGACTTGAAAATTTACTAACTTGCTGTGCAAAGAAAGTGCTTGGGAAGACTTTATACACAGCCATTGTACAAATCACAATGCTTTCCCACTTTTCATGTGAAGCAAGGCTTCTCTTATCTGCAAAGGTATTATCGATTGACGTTAGCACACAGATAATCGCACACATATTAAGCACTACGTGGATATAAGCTCACGGTTAATGTTCCATTGTGATGTATCCATACCAGTGTAATTGTGCACATCACGTATACCAATGGCTCACATGGTTGAGACTATCATTAATGCCAAGGGCTTCTGTCTCACAACAACCTGCCGATCATTGCTAATGCTTTCGCTATAACACTAACTACTCTATCAAGGACAAGGTAAGTGACTGATTTCTTCAAATATTTTTATGTTTAATCACAGGCAAAGTGCCATACACATGCACCCTAATACAGTCACGTTCACATACACGGTAAGTCGTTCAAGCTGTGACTTACGATACCTCTCTCTACGAGGACGTGGTACAAGTACACTGTTGTACACTTATAGGATAAGCTAAGACACAGACATGGTCTGCACTGGATTATATGCACGAGGCATACAACACATTTGAATAAGGATTTTTCCTCAGCCCAACATTCTCTCTCTCTCTTCCCAGCTTTTATGCGGGAATGATGAAACTAGGCATGATTTTATTGAAATCTTTCTATGTCAATACGGTAACAGGAAGGGCTATGAGCCAACAAGAAGGGCTAAGAGCCATATACTATCACCTATTTGGCATGGCTAAGAGCCATCTGTTTGTAGTTCATCAGTGATTGATTTCAACATTGAACACTTCTATCTGGTTAAGTACCCATCGATTATAATGGACAAGCAAGAGTCTTGTCATTAGTGACTTTTCAGGCATTATTTTAGCACTACACATTTTGAGTGTGAAAATCAAGTTGAGTTTTTGAACGTCTTAAACTCGTAAGGGCCTCTACCACGGTGTATAGATGATGTCAGCATTTCAGACAGCACGGTTGTTCACGAAAACCCAAGATTATGGAATTTTGGGTCCGGAAAAGATCTAATTGTGAATACAATTCCAATTTCAGTGGATCTTCTATTTTATCTCTAGCATTATGCGTGTCTATATGAGTCTATTTTTGGGGTAAGACCTAGCTTGTGATTATTAAATCACTTATTAAGTGTGATGGAAAATTCTTGGAATCTTCACACTTGCATTTTTAAGGAAAGAAGTCCACAAACTGCCAAAGGGTAGTGGAAAAGTTTCCACTTCCAATGGAATGTAATGTCATGGGCCAACCCAAGGGGGGTCACAGACATAGGCCAAGGGCCGGATGCTAGACGTTGAGCAGTTTTCCTGCAAAAATTTAACCAAGGGGTTTGACAATGTTGATTTTAACCAAGGGGTCTGGATTACAAAGGCAACACCCAAGGTTACATGTGCAATACTACTTGCATTTTACTAATTTTCAATTAGTGTTCCTAGGCCTTTGCAGGCAAAAAATTTGGGCAGGATGTGCAAACTATGTTATCCTCCATTATTTCTCTTAAGAGAAATGACAAGGTCATGTACGAGGAGCCAAGAAATTTGGGCGGTAGTGTCCATATTAAGTTTTTGCATTATGAAGTTATAGACCCACTTGTAGGGTTTATTGGGCACATGTTGTCACATGGGATGCAACATGGTCTAGGAACTCACGGAGTTCAGTTTAGTCAGTGTGGAGAAAGGCTAATGAGGGTCCCTCTCACTCCTGTCGTAGAGTATTTGTAGTTACCTCCACACACAAGTACATCTTGGACTTGAAGGATGTTTTTCTTTCAAACACCCTTACATGAGGCATATTCCTGTTAGGAAATAAGACGTAGCTAAATAGATAATTGAGTAGATTACTTAATGGAGAGAGACAAATTTACATACACATGATTATAGAGTAGAGAGAGAGAGAGAGAGAGAGAGAGAGAGAGAGAGAGAGAGAGAGAGAGAGAGAGAGAGAGTGAGTGAGTACACACGATATATGTGGTTCACCCAATGTGGGCTACGTCCACGGGAAAGCAGCCACTCAATGGATTTAGTACTTCAAAACAAGAAGTAGTTTACAAAGGGATTATACCCTTAATGGAGCTCCCGCCTTGCTTCACTCTCACCACCTCACACTCACCTTGTTGCATCAACTTCACACTATGAAATGTGTGTAGAAATGGCCTCCTTTTATAGGCCAAAAGGGTTGCCCTCTCTTATGAGAGGTAGCCATGTGTAGCCGCCCTTGTGTGAATAAGTCCAAATCGGACCCTCCAATCCGCCCATGTGTGGCCGCCCTTGAGAAGACAAGTACGCTTTTGAATTCGGCCACCGGCCACACCGGCCATTGACTTCCGACCACCGGCCACCGGCCAACCGACGGTTGTTTTCCGACCACTTTCCAGCCGTTGTCCGGTCATAATATTCCGGCAAGGGAAAAAAAAAGTCTCGGGGGCTTCCGCCCCCGAGGCCCCTAAATTTGCCCCTGGTTTTTGACTGTGAAAATTTTGGTTTCCGGTGAGTGATTTACCTTCACGCACGATGGCTTCTCCTCATAATGGGGCCTTACAAATGTGTGCTTTTACCACAGAAAATTACAAGGGTAAATCAGGCTCCATACTTAACAATTCCACATGTGGAGAATACGAGTCTCTATAACTAACACTGGCGTCCACTATTTTCAAGTATGTGTCATGACAAAGTCCCTAGGTACTGGTCAAATCCGTTTTACGGACCGTTTTCAGCACAATGTGTCAGGAACAATTTCAGTGTCTTGAAATTGTCGGATACTCAGAAAGACTTGTTAAGGTACTAGTGCTGCTAAAAAACATTGGCGGATGGTTGTTTATGCCTATAGTAAGGCTATGCGTTGTTAATGAAAGAGTTTCATTGTTTGCACCTAGAAGTGATTCATGTTTCACCTTCTATTATGGTTCAAACATTTTAGGAAGGCTTGCAAATGATTGCAGCAAAAAGTATTTAGTTTCTTTTCAAAACTATCTCCACTCCTCTTTAATGTGTTCTAGGAGCATCACATTCGCCATAGGTATTGGAAGGAATGATCATGGATATACAGGTTCAGATCTGTTTTTTGCTAATTGCATGCACACTAGGTGTTATGGACCCTAGTGTTTAGCAAAGACTGATTTGGAGTGGCATGCATATTCATCACACTAGTTGCTTATGAAGCATTTTGCACTCTATGTGCAATATCTTTATGATCTTACTTTTGGATCTACCAACCACCAATAGAGGTCATGGCTTGGTTTGGGTGCTTGTGGATTCTTCAAGTTAACCAAGATGGTTCTTTAGGACATTGTTGTTTGCTTAACAATGTTGTATGATATTGTGATTCCCATTTACCAGTCATTTGGGACGACTATCTATCAAGCGTGGGAAAAAACACATCTCAATATTGTCAGAATCCAAAGAGGATAGGTAGATTACAAGTTACAAGTGTCCTCTTGTGTTAAAGGATATGCAAAGCACGTACGTTAGCACCAAGCAATCCAATTAGCAAGAATGTATCGCTCTAGTTGGTGCTGCTTACAATAAGGTAAAGCATGCTTGTGACTCAGTTTAGTTCCTTCATGTTTGAGTCAGGTTCTCAACCTTCAATGGGAGTTATGGTGGGGTTGTTTATTATTGATGAAATTTGGGAATAAGTCAAGGACTTACACTTGGCTGATGAGTTATGTCAACAAGTTACTCCATGGAAAGTGCAAAGAATTACTCTTTTGGGTACAATCTCCTCAACCCTCTCTGGTTTAGAATGATATTTGGATTCATTAAAGTGAACATCATTTCTGCGGACAACCTTTCTGGATTCTTGATCCCAAAGTCTGTACCCCATCTCACCAGAATTACCATAGCCTAGAAAGATGCACTTTCTACTCTTTGGCTCAAGTTTGTTCCTAAATTCCTTTGGAACGTGAGTATATGCCTCACAGCCAAAGACTCTGAGATGCTTGTATGAGGGCACCTTGCCTGACCATACCATCTCTGGCACTGAATCCTTCTGCAAAACCTTGCTAGGAGATCTATTTACAAGATGAGCAGCTGTTGATACAGCTTCAGCCCAAAACCCATTTGGCAGTTGTGCATTAGACAACATACTTCTGACCTTCTCTTGTATGGTCCTATTCATCCTCTCAGAAACACCATTTTGAGGAGGATTGTAAGGAGCAGTAAGTTCACGTTTTATACCTTTTGACTCACAAAAGTCCTGAAAGGCCTTTGAAACATACTCTCCACCATTGTCAGTGCGTAAGCATTTAAGCTTCTTGCCACTCTGATTCTCCACAAGTGTCACAAACGTTTTGAAAACACTAAACGCTTCATCCTTGTGCTTGAGAAAGTAAACCCATACTTTCCTCAAGTAATCATCTATAAATGTCATAAAGTAAGAAGCTCTCCCTAGAGATAGGTTAGGCATAGGTCCACACAAATCACTATGAACAAGTGCCAACTGTGTATCTCTTCTACTGCTTCTATGCTTATGTGGCTGCTGTGTTTGCTTACCATACAGACAATGTTCACAGAATTCAAAATCATTAAATGAAAAGCCAAGCAAATAACCAGAACGCGACAAGATTTCCATTCCCTTCTTGGACATATGTCCTAACCGGCTATGCCACAAAGAAACGTTCGGCTGCTCGATTACATTGATTACATTTTTAGAGACATTTGATACATAAATCATGTAAAGTCCTCCAGACTTTACTCCATGTGCTACTGTCATAGAACCCTTGGATATCTTCCACATGTTCTGTCCAAAAGTGGTGACGTAGCCAGCATCATCAAGAAAACCTGGAAGTCTATGTACTGTCAGATTTACTGCAACCTTTGTTGAGGGTCGAGTGAGGTTTTACTGAGCTGGGGGATAGTGTTTTTTGAGCTGTTTTTTGGTATGTTTTTTTGAGTACACCAGAGCCATTTTACAAAGGAGACTCTGCCGAAATTTATGCAGAATCTGAAGCTTTCTTGGTTCATTTGACAGGTTGATATTGGTTCAGAGGTCAGTTTACAGGGGAAACTCTGTCGAACTTTTCCCAGGAAAGTAAACTACTGTGAAGCGTAGCTATGGCTGGATCACAGGACACTGCTCTTTACAATATCAAGAAGCTGGATGGAACCAATTTCCCATTGTGGAAGAAGCAGATTTGGCACGTGTTGGTACAAAAGAAGCAGATAAAACCTATAAAGCTCAAGGGGATAAAACCAGAAGATATGGACGAAGATGAATGGAGCGAAATGGATGAATTGGCACTTTCTACCATTATGCTGACTTTGGCAGAAAGCGTTTACTTCAATGTAGCAGACGAGATGTCGGCTTATCAAGCATGGTTAAAGCTGAGTGATCTTTATGAGAAGCAGAGTGCAGCTTCACATGTATACTGGCTTAAGAAGCTTGTTGACTTGAAGATGAAAGAAGGGACACCTATGTCCAATCATCTGAATGAATTCAACACAATCTATAGTCAGTTGTCAGCTCAAGGTGTCAAGTTTGATGAACATGTTAGAGCTATGTTCCTGTTGATCACATTGCCGGAAAGTTGGGACACTTTTCGCACAGCTTTGAGTAATTCTGCACCTCCAGATGGTTTGAACATAACAGGTGTAGAAGGAAGTCTGCTTACTGAAGAAACTAATAGAAAGGCAATGGACAAAGGCAAAGGAACAGCCTTAGTTGTCAGGGGAAGGACCAAAGAAAAGTACAAAGGTGGAAAGAGGAATCAGTCTCGTAGCAAGTCCCGCAGTGCTAAAGGCAAGAGTGACAGAGAATGCTACCATTGTGGCAAGAAGGGTCACATGAAAAGAGACTGCAGAGAATGGAAAGCAGAAAAAGGCAAAGAGAAAGCTGAAGACCATGGTGAGAAGAACAAGTCCTCAGTGAAGATTCAAGAAATAAATGTGACAAACACTGTTGCAGAGGATGACAGTCTAGTGTCAGGAGACATCTACTTCTTGAAGAATACAATGGACTCAGCTCTTCTTACAGCATCTGATGGAAATGCACTGAGTGACTGGATTATAGACTCAGAGGCATCACTTCATGTGTCTCCAAACAAGGAGTGGTTTACTTCTTATGTGACCACTAAAGATCATGTTCGGCTAGGCAATGGGCAGACATGTGAGATCTTAGGTGTTGGAGATTTAGATGTGGAAATTTACATGCAGCAGCCAGAAGGGTTTGTTGAGAAAGGCAAGGAAGATTGGGTATGCCAGTTGTTAAAGAGTCTTTATGGCTTAAAACAATCACCGAGGGCATGGTACCATAAATTCCACAAGTTTATGCTTTCTCAAGGCTACAAACGTTGTGAGTTCGATCACTATCTATATACAAAGAAGGCTAAGGATGGTAGTTGGCTGATCCTTATTTTGTATGTGGATGACATGTTGATTGCTGGCAAGCACTTGGAAGAAATTTCAGCTTTGAAGTCAAAGATGGAAAAATCGTTTGACATGAAAGACATGGGTGAGGCAAGTCATACACTTGGTATGCGCATTGAGAGAGACAGATCAAAGAAGTTGATTTGGTTATCTCAAACAGAGTATATTGACAAGGTTTTGCAACATTTCAATATGGAGAAGGGAAAGGCACTGAGTGTTCCATTGCCACCATATGTGAAACTTAGCAAACAAGATTGTCCTGTGTGTGAGGAAGAAAAGGCTGAAATGGATAAGATTCCATATGCGTCTGCAGTGGGTAGTTTGATGTATGCAATGATTGCTACTCGCCCAGACATTGCATTTGCAGTGGGAGTAGTAAGTCGATACATGTCAAACCCAGGCAAGAAACATTAAGAGGTAGTGAAAGGAATATTGAGATACGTGAAAGCTACAAAGAGTATGCGTATATGCTATGGGAGTCAGGAGCTAAGTGTAAATGGTTTTACAGACTCAGATTATGCAGGTGACTTAGACAACCGAAGGTCTACGTCGGGGTATGTCTTTACATTGGCTGGTGGAGCAGTATCATGGCGTTCTAGATTACAAGATTGCGTTACTCAGTCTACTACAGAGGCTGAATATGTTGCAGCATCAGAGGCATGCAAAGAATCAATTTGGCTTAATCGACTAGTAACAAATTTGGGAATCAAAGAAGAGATGCCTGTGTTATATTGTGATAGTCAAAGTGCTATACAATTGGCTCGCAATCCAGTTTATCACTCAAAGACAAAGCATGTGGATGTGAAGTATCATTTCATCAAGGAAATACTCGAGGATAAGAAACTTCAGCTTGTCAAAGTTCCCATCACAGAAAATCCTGCTGATCTACTTACAAAAGGACTTCCCTCAGAGAGCTTTGCGCATTTTCGCAAGCAGTTAGGTGTAGGGTAGTACATCACTTCTCTACATCTCTTGTATATTAGCTTCTCTCACACTTAAAGTACCACATTGGACTTTAATTGGGAGGTTGTTGGGGTATAAAGCCCAATGTGGTCGCCCAAGTAAGTGGGCGGGCCGCCAGGTATGTACACATATTCTTTTGTAAAAACCTAATAAGAACTCACTATGCTCTACACATTACAGTAGAGCGAGTTCACCATATCGTCGTGCTCTTCTTCTCGCACTCTCTCTTGTGTCGCACTTCCGCTCGTACTCCTTCAGTATGCATGCATTATTCTTTCTCTTCGTGCTCATAAGACATGCATCCTTTTGCAAATAGAGGTTGCCAGCCGTGATCATAAACAATTTTGAACTGCTGAGGCTTACATGTCTGCATGTCTCATTTTGCCTGTCTGCTTTACCGAAGTCAAGCTTTGCATGCATCATACTGTAGAACTTGGAATTATAGGCATTATTCTTTCTCTGCGTGCTTATAAGCTCATCCTCTTACTGTACTGTCAAGCTATAGGCTGCAAGATGATGTCATCTGTACGCGGTTTACCAAGGCACAAGACCAGGAAGGGCACAATGTCTTAACCTAAATGTCAAGATCAAACCCCTCCAACCAATGAGTTCTCCACGCGAAGCAGTCCATTAAAAGTGGAGGGTAGAGGTTGTGCCTGGCACTCTGGAATGTGTTGCATCCAACTTGAAGCTGTCAACAAAGTCATCAAAAGGTATGCATGTATATGTTTTGCATTGTTTTTTTACAATGCTTCAGTGTTTGCAAAGTTGGGCTTTCAACAAGCTCTGTTTTCTAGTGCTTGCAGCATTGGAGTACTTGTGGCTATCAAGATTTTGCTTCTCGATTGAGGAACTGCATGAGGAGTACGGGCTCAGCCTAGAGGGGAAGCTGCCTAAAGGGCTCACAAACAAAGATACCCCCGATGAGGGGTGGCTGAGTGTCTTCAAGTGCCTGCACATGAAAAGCACAAAGCTATTTCTCAACGATGTGAGGGATGAGTTCGTTGATGAGGGCCGGCTTTTGTACCAGAAGGTATATCAAGCAACTCCATCCAATGGTGAGCTGCTAGCAAAATTTGCATGGGGTTTCGTGCATGAGAGGTGTCCAGTAGCAGTGAGTGATCCGACTAGACATCGGATTGCATGGGCAAGGTTTGGTGGCAGTGTCCTTGAAAACTGCAAGAAGCAAAAAGGGGGTTTGGTGCATAAGATCAACAAGTTCCACATTGATTATGGCTTGACAGGTGTCATTCAAATAAAAGCATCTATCTATGATGGTGACTTGTCATCAATACCAACAATGTCAGCAAGCAAGCTACAGCCATTTCAAGCAGTAGAGACACCAATGTATATTCAATTGGTGCTTAGCATGGCGGAGGGACTTAGTTGCGAGGAGAATGAGCAAAAAAAACTGTTGGGCGATGTGAAAGTGCAACTGCAGGAAAAGAGGGACGTGTGGCTTAGAAATGAAGGGCATTTTTCTGTTTACAGTGGACTTCTACAAGGAACTGGACCAACTAAACAAGGAGCTGGAGGTGCTCAAGACCTCACCGATTGAGATCCACGGGAGGTAGACCGCAAAGAGGTAGAGGTCACAACTATCACCAAGATGATGTCCAAGGTAGGTTCCACTACTGATTGAGGGTGGCTTAAAGAAGATTTGGAATCCTTGCAGGTCAGCTTGCTGCTAAAAGTGCCTAGAAGGGTTTTGTGATAAATTCAAATTGCTCAATAGATAAGGAGAATGTGTTGAGTGGTTGGACTTAAGACTAGAAGTGCTTCATGTTATGAAGTGCTTTGAGACAGGTCTAAACTACTTACTTGGAGTAAGAAGTGCTGACCAAGAGGTTCGAAAAATCTTCATAGTGCTCACAAGTGCCTAGAAAGTGCTAATAAATGCCTTAAAAGCACCTAAAAATGCTTTGAAGTGCTCAATGGAACCTATAATATGCTTGAAAATGATTGATAGGTGGAAAGAAAGTGTTTCAAAGTGCTTCAAAGTGCTGAAAGGGTCCTTCAAAGTACTTTGAAGTGCTTTGATATAGCTCTATACTACTTTCTAGGTGGTTATGAAGTTTTGACCAAGTGGTAAGGATTGAATGAAGAGACTGCTTTGAAGTGCTCCACACTGTTGAATGGTGGTAAGAAAGTACTGCAAAGTGCTTTCAAGGAAGCAATCAGCACTTGAAGCACTTAAACTCCTCACAAAGAGCGTAAAAAAGTGCTTCGAAGTGCTCAATGTTGCTTAATAGGTGGTCAAAAAGTGACTTGAAATGCTTTATGGTGCAAAGAAGGTAACCAAGTGGTTAAAAAGTGCTCCACAATATTGAATGGTTCTTAGAAAGTACTTCAAGGTGCTTTCAAGGAACCAATCTGCAACCTGAAGCACTTTGACTGCTCACAAGGAGTAAAAGTGGTGACTAGGTGGTAAGAAAGTGCTTTAAAGTGCTTACTATTGATCAATAGGTGGTCAAAAAGTGATTTGAAATGCTCACGCATGAAATCCGATTTCATGCATCATCCAGATCCAAAGAAAAGTACTAATCAAGACCCCCCCAAAACCCGCACACATCAAAAACTTTAAGTTCCATGTGCTTTTTGTGTTGTTTACTTATTTTGATTATAAGATATATTTTTTATCTCATGGTGTCAATATTCACTACAATTTACTGGGTGTGATTTTTTAGGTGCTGTAGTAAAAATACAAGTGATTGCTAATGTTGGGAAGTTATCTCCAAATCATAAGGCATCGCTCAAATCATCATGATGGCTAGCATACATAGGTGCATCAATCTCCTCGTCACTTGAAACATCTACATCTATGTCAGCCTCTTTTGGTATGATCCTCAAGTACTGCCATGCTTCTACGTGATCTTTGTTTGCACATCTTCTCCATTGACCATGCACACTAGCATGACAGAAGCAGGACAAATTTCTACACCTCAGTGCAGTCGTATATGTTGAAGAGAAACCATTCACACAATCCATCAAACGTGATCCACTAATTTTCTTGCAAATCCCAGTCTATATCTCTCAGCACATCACCCACCTTGATTTCCGAGAAGACCCTATTGACCTTGTTCGTGGATGACCAATAGTCTTTCCTATTGTTCATTAGGGTGAGGTAATTGACCACTATTGTTGCATTATACAGGGGGTGTCCGTCCACCTTCAATTGCTCATGGGTTAATGCCCTCTTTATGACTATGCCAGCACCGTCATGCCCACCTTTTCCATGACCTAACACAAAATAGTTGTGCATCATCTCAAGCCCAGTAAGCTGAGAAAACCTTGCAACAAAGAAGAAAGGCCGTCGTGCTTTGAATTGTGATGCTACACCATTAGACCATATCCAATGTCACTTTAAACAAAAACCATGGTCCTTCAACCATTGGTCATGCAAAAGAAAGCAGTGTTGAATGAACAATGTGTCACGCACATTGTCATCAAATATATAAAAATGGAGAATTTTTATGATGTCGCCCATTGTTGAGCGCACATACCAGATGTGGACTGGAATACTCACCCGACTAGAATACCAGTGCATAATTGGATCTTATTCTGAATTTTAAAACTATAATTTTTTGTAAAGTCCACAACAAAGACAACGACATCACTTGGAAAACTCTATAGACACTCTTTGAATTGGTTGGCTTGCCATTTGTAGATGTAGTTATGCTTGATAAACTTGGTCAGCTTGTCTTTCATGAATGAAATGAAAGTGGAGCACGCAATCTGCTGAATAACAAGATCTTTCCTTTTGTGGTGCTAGCCATCTTCATGTATAGATTGTGTCTCCACACCAACAAAAACCTTTGCAGCCACCTGAAAGTTTTTGTTGTGTACTTAAGAGGACAACATATGAGTTGTTTGGCACCGCAATGATCGCATTTTTGCATCAAGTAGATGTGTAAATGAAACATGGGATTTTTTGGTTTAGGACACAAAAAGGAATCCCATAGGGTTGTGAGGCTCTCAAATGTTGACTTTGCAGCCACACATATACTGCCACTTACTGCAAGGTCACAAACATCACAAGCATAGTGACAAGATTCTCCATGTACTCCAAACCTACCTTGATGCATTTGGTTGAAATCATCTTTCAAGTAGACAGCTTGCACATGATATTCGCAATAGCACGTATTGCGGTCCCGCAATTTTCGAACAAAAAAGGGCTTCAAATTCACAAAGCATCTCAGTAAATGCGCACCGTCAGATGCATTTCCTGAAACCACCTATAAAATTCCATCTGCACAAAAAAGCAGGCAATAAAGAGATAATATGAGAACAAATAACCAAAATGGTTGGTACCATCACCTACAAGTTATAACACCCACTCTCTTGTGAAAGCTCATAAGAGGAACATTTACCGCTAAGAAGTTGTTTTGCATGTTTGAAAGGGGCTTTAAACTTCTTGAAACCACCTGAAGCACTTTAAACCACCTGAAGGTGATTGAAAAATGTCATCAAACCACTTCAAGTGGTTTGTTTACCGCTTTCCAATCACCTTCAGGTGGTTTGAAATCTTCCAAGTTCTTACATAGTTTCTCACTTAAGCACTTTAAACCACCTATAGATGATTGAAAGTGGTCATTTAACCACTTTCAAGTGGTTTTTTTACCACTTTCAATCACCTTCAGTTGGATAACACCCAAATCTCAGGTTTTTAAAAGCACTCAAGAGGAACATTTACCACTTAGAAGTGGTTTTGCATGTTTGAAAGTGGCTTTGAATTACTTGAAACCACTTGAAGCACTTAAAACCACCTTAGGGTGATTGAAAAAGTTCAGCAAACCACTTTCAAGTGGTTTGATGACCACTTTCAATCACCTTCAAGTGGTTTGAAATCTTCCAAGTGCTTACACAGGCTCTCACTTGAGCATTTGGTAGATTTCAAACCACCTGAAGCACTTAAAACCACCTATATGTGATTGAAAAGGGTCATCAAACCACTTTCAATCATCTTCAGATGGTTTGAAATCTTCAAGGTTCTCACCCAAGCACTTGGCAAATTTCAAACGACTTGAAGCACATAAAGCCACCTAAAAAGATTGAAAGTGGTCATTAAGTGGTTTGTTTTTCACTTTCAATCACCTTCAAGTGGTTTGAAAACTTCCAAGTTCTTACATAGGTGCTCACCTAAGCACTTGGCAAATTGCAAGTGGTTTTTTAAATACTTTAAAGCGGTGACAAACTATTTTAGCACTTTGCAAAGTACAAGCTTCCACCCTAAGGGGGTTCAAAGCAATATTCTAGGTACTTTAAATCACTATTAGTACTTTAACTTCTTTGCAGAGTACTTGAAGGGGGATTCAACCACTTTTTGATATTTTTCTCTGTTCTCAAAGGTTTTTACAGTTTGACAGTGGTTCTGACAACTTGAAAGTGGTGAAAAGTGGTCACTATACTACTTGACATTGGTTTTTTGCAGTTTGATTGTGGTTGTGACACCTTGACAGAGGTGAACATTGGTCAATATACTACTTGGAAGTGGTTGATAATACCTAAGGTTGATCCAACAAATGCAATGGATGCATAAGAATAGCCTTTCTGCCGATACGCCTTTGGCATATGTCCTTCTTGTTCGGAGAGACTCGGGTATCTGCTGTCCAGAATTCAAACACAACCTCCGTAATTTCCTATGTGATGTTTGTAGAACGATGAGCTTGTCATTGACATGCTAAGACTAGAAAAGGACTATTCTCATCCTCTAAATGGAGTCGTGCATTCACAAAACCGATGTTTCTTTTGTGTAGGCCCAACAACTTTGCAAGTGCTCTATCCATAAAGGGCTCTATCCATAAAGGTATGTGCATCTACTTCGTCCCTCAAATTAATGCATGCCATCAATGTTGCCCTCTTGAAAAGCATTTCCATGGCTGAGTGCGGGACCTTGAATTTGACAAGGTGTTGCAAATGTTGGAAAGAACTGCTCTTTGTATAGAATGTGCCGAGTTCTACAGGTTGCAAAATACTGGTTTCTAGAGTAACTATTCAAAAATCTCTCTTTGGAGTTTGGTTCTCTCTTGCCAGCACCTTGACATGGCACAAAGATTCTTCCTTTTTTGCTTCTCATGGAGCTTAACGTCCTTCTGCTTGTCAGCACAGAAAGTCTTCTGCCTTTGGCTCTCTCTTTGTTCCCTTTTCTTTGCCACCCAGTAATCGTGTAAGCAGCTTGTGAACTGCTCGGGAAACTCTACTCGCCTATGTATTGGTGGGCATGGAGCCAAATCAAGAAAACCTGAAGAGAAAGAGCTCAACGCATGAACATACATCATGAAGAGCCCAGGCATCAACAAGACCAAATATGTCACAGACACTCACACACACCTAACTGGTGAGAAGAATGCATCCAGAGAGAGAGAGAGAGAGAGAGAGAGAGAGGAGAGTGAGAGTGAGAGAGAGAGAGAGAGAGAGAGAGAGAGAGAGAGAGAGAGAGAGAGAGAGAGAGAGAGAGAGAGAGAGAGAGAGAGAGAGAGAGAGAGAGAGATGGAGAACTAAGCACACACAGCAAAGAACCGCGCATAGAGAAAGAAAGAGAATGCGCTCCAAAAACACCGCACAGAGAAGGAGAGAAAGGTGCTTTGCTCTATGCAAATACCACGTGCAGAGAATACCCTAAACTTGTATGCTTTGTGCCCACGCAGAGAAGGAGACAAAAGGGGTGCTCGTACATCCAACACGTCCAAGAACCAAACGGAGTGGTAAAAAAAAGCATACCCCTCCTTTTTTTAAAATTCCCCCCATCTTCATTGTTCATCATTTAGTTTCCTCCCCCAAAAATAAAATGTAGACTCAAAAGTTCCCCAGAACTACTTTAAAAAGGAGTGTCCAAGACTACCATTTTTGGACCAACTATATATGCTTTCACCCATGTTCAAAGACACAAGAAGAGATAGCCTATATGTTTATAGTTCTATATACTGCAATGGTAGGTTCTCTTATGTATTCTATGGTCTGGACAAGGCTAGACATTTCACATGAAGTGGGAGTTGTGAGTAGGTCCATGGACAATCCATGTAAAGAATAGTGTGGCAAGCTGTGAAGTGGATACTTAGGTATCTGAAAGGGACAACACCAAATGCTTTGTATTTTGGAGGAACTGATGTTTTTTTGCAAGGGTATGATGATGCAAATATGGCAGGTGACAAAGATACTCAAAGGAGGAATATAAGCTATGTCTTCACGGTTGGAGGCACAGCAGTAAGCTGGGCTTCAAAGCTGTAGAAAGTGGTCTCACTTTCTACCACGGAAGCAGAGTATGTAGCAATATAGGCAAGCAAGAAATTATGTGGCTTCACAGATTCTTAGAGGATCTTGGATACAAGCAAGTAAATTGTGTCTTGTACAGTGATAGACAAAGTGCTATCCATCTTGCAAAGAACTCAACCTTTCAATCAACGACAAACCACATTGAGGTGAGATATCACTTCATATGCACACTTTTGGAAGAGGGACAACTAAAGCTAATAAAGATGCATACAAGTGAAAATCCTACAGACATGTTTACAAAGGTGGTCAACAAGGAGAAGTTGAACCTTTGCTCATCTTCAATCGGCATTTAAGAATAAGAAGCCAGGATGGAAAGCAGTCACAGGTTTGGTTTGGAGATTAGTCTCCAAGTGGGAGATTGTTAAGTATGGAGCCTGATTTACTCCTTGTAAATTTTTTAGTTAAAAATGCAAATTTGTAAGGCCCCTGAGAAGCCATTGTATGTTAAGAAAAATCACTTGTCAAAAACCAAAATTTTCACGGCCAGTCTCGAGCAAAGCCAGATGGTGGCCAGAATGTGGTCAAAAAACGACGGATCGATTGGCCGGTTGGCCAATAGTCAATGGCCGGTGGACGTGGGTGGAAGCCTTTGGTGGTGGCCAAATTCAATGGCTGGTGGCCGATTTCCAATTGGACTTGTCTTCAGGGCGGTCACACATGGGCACATTGGAGAGTCCAACTCGGACTTGTCTACGCAATGGCGGCTACACACGGCTACCTCTTATGAGAGAGGGTAGTCCTTTTGGTCTATAAAAGGAGGCCTTTTCTACACACAAAAACAGATTGAAGACGTGAAGCATTGTGGTGCATTGGAAGTTGATGCAACAAGATGTGTGTGAGGTGGTGAGAGTGAAGCAAGGAGGAAGCTCCAAAAAGGGTATAATCCCTTTGTAACTCACTTCTTGTTTGAAGTACTAAAGCCACTGAGTGGCTTCTTTTTGTGGACGTGGCCCACATTGGGTAAACCACGTATCTCATGTGCTCTCTCTCTCTCTATAATCTCTCATGTGAGAAAATTATCTCTCTCCATAATGTAAACTACTCAATTATCTATTTAGCGATGTCCTATTTCCTAACAATACTTAGTTAGCCACATTTCTCATGCCATACCATTTGCAGATTAGACGGTTTGTCATTTGGACACCTAGTCATTATTGCCCTTGATTTTGTACTTTTGGTCCATTTTATAAGTTGGCCTGAAAATTACCTTTGCATGCTCAAAGCACTTGCTTTGTAGATTTGGCATTTTCTTTCAAAACTTGATTCCAAATTTCATGGCTCTGTTTATTATTATTTTTATATTATTAGGTTAAAAAGGAAAGGAAATTATTGAAAATTATTATTTATTGGTCAAAAATTTTGCCAAGATTATTCCGCGCGCTCGTATGTACATACTCTCACTCTAGGCATCTCACTCATCAAAATTTGTCAATATGTCGTAGTTCTATCTGAAGGAGTGCGAGCGAAAGTGCGACGCGAGAGAGAGTGCGAGAAGAAGAGCACGACAATATGGTGAACTCGCTCTACTGTAATGTGTAGAGCATAGTGAGTTCTTATTAGGTTTTTACAAAAGAATATGTGTACATACCTGGCGGCCCGCCCACTTACCTGGGCGACCACATTGGGCTTTATACCCCAACAACCTCCCACTTAAAGTCCAATGTGGTACTTTAAGTGTGAGAGAAGCTACTATACAAGCTAATATACAAGAGATGTAGAGAAGTGATGTACTACCCTACACCTAACTGCTTGCGAAAATGCGCAAAGCTCTCTGACGGAAGTCCTTTTGTAAGTAGATCAGTAGGATTTTTTGTGGTGTGAACTTTGACAAGCTGAAGTTGCTTATCCTCGAGCATTTCCCTAATGAAATGATACTTCACATCCACATGCTTTGTCTTTGAGTGATAAACTGGATTGCGAGCCAATTGTATAGCACTTTGACTATCACAATATAACACAAGCATCTCTTCTTTGATTCCCAAATCTGTTACTAGTCGATTAAGCCAAATTGATTCTTTGCATGCCTCTGATGCTGCAACATATTCAGCCTCTGTAGTAGACTGAGTAACGCAATCTCTTCTTTGATTCCCAAATCTGTTACTAGTCAATTAAGCCAAATTGATTCTTTGCATGCCTCTGATGCTGCAACATATTCAGCCTCTGTAGTAGACTGAGTAACGCAATCTTGTAATCTAGAACGCCATGATACTGCTCCACCAGCCAATGTAAAGACATACCCTGACGTAGACCTTCGGTTGTCTAAGTCACCTGCATAATCTGAGTTTGTAAAACCATTTACACTTAGCTCCTGACTCCCATAGCATATACGCATACTCTTTGTAGCTTTCAGGTATCTCAATATTCCTTTCACTGCCTCCCAATGTTTCTTGCCTAGGTTTGACATGTATCGACTTACTACTCCCACTGCAAATGCAATGTCCGGGCGAGTAGCAATCATTGCATACATCAAACTACCCACTGCAGACGCATATGGAATCTTATCCATTTCAGCCTGTTCTTCCTCAGACACAGGACAATCTTGTTTGCTAAGTTTCACATATGGTGGCAATGGAACACTCAATGCCTTTCCCTTCTCCATATTGAAACGTTGCAAAACCTTGTCAATATACTCAGTTTGAGATAACCAAATCAATTTCTTTGATCTGTCTCTCTCAATGCGCATACCAAGTATATGACTTGCCTCACCCATGTCTTTCATGTCAAACGATTTTGCCATCTTTGACTTCAAAGCTGAAATTTCTTCCAAGTGCTTGCCAGCAATCAACATGTCATCCACATACAAAATAAGGATCAGCCAACTACCATCCTTAGCCTTCTTTGTATATAGACAGTGATCGAACTCACTACGTTTTTAGCCTTGAGAAAGCATAAACTTGTGGAATTTATGGTACCATGCCCTCGGTGATTGTTTTAAGCCATAAAGACTCTTTAACAGCTGGCATACCCAATCTTCCTTGCCTTTCTCAACAAACCCTTTTGGCTGCTGCATGTAAATTTCCACATCTAAATCACCATGCAAGAACGCTGTCTTGACATCCATTTGGTGCAACACCAAATCTAATATGGCAACCAATGCAAGAAAGCATCTCAATGTAGTCATCTTGACCACCGGAGAGAAGACTTCCTCAAAGTCAATGCCTTGTTCTTGCTTAAAGCCTAGCCTTGCTTTGTACTTTGGCTGACTATCATGAGCGGTGATCTTATACCTGTAAACCCATTTACAAGGTAGAGCCTTTTTGCCCCGTGGTAATTTAACTGGCTTCCATGTCTGGTTTTTATGCAGAGCTGTCATCTCTGACTGCATGGCCAATTGCCAATTCCCGGAGTCCTTCATTTGCACTGCTTCCTTGTAACATGAAGGCTCATTGCAATCAGTCAACATGACATAGTTCATAGATGGAACAAACCTATCAGGAGGTCAAGTGACACGTCCAGATCTACGCACAATAGGTGGCTCAGGCTCAGCCACAACCTGTGGTTCCACTCTATCCTGTCCTTGCTCCTCTTGAGCCTTGACATTTTGTCTTGCACGTGCAGGTCCATCTTCTTGGAAGACAACTCTTCTAATCTCCTCAACCCTCTCTGGTTTAGAATGATATTTGGATTCATTAAAGTGAACATCATTTCTGCGGACAACCTTTCTGGATTCTGGATCCCAAAGTCTGTACCCCATCTCACCAGAATTACCATAGCCTAGAAAGATGCACTTTCTACTCTTTGGCTCAAGTTTGTTCCTAAATTCCTTTGGAACGTGAGTATATGCCTCACAGCCAAAGACTTTGAGATGCTTGTATGAGGGCACCTTGCCTGACCATACCATCTCTGGCATTGAATCCTTCTGCAAAACCTTGCTAGGAGATCTATTTACAAGATGAACAGCTGTTGATACAGCTTCAGCCCAAAACCCATTTGGCAGCTGTGCATTAGACAACATACTTCTGACCTTCTCTTGTATGGTCCTATTCATCCTCTCAGCAACACCATTTTGAGGAGGATTGTAAGGAGCAGTAAGTTCACGTTTTATACCTTTTGACTCACAAAAGTCCTGAAAGGCCTTTGAAACATACTCTCCACCATTGTCAGTGCGTAAGCATTTAAGCTTCTTGCCACTCTGATTCTCCACAAGTGTCACAAACGTTTTGAAAACACTAAACGCTTCATCCTTGTGCTTGAGAAAGTAAACCCATACTTTCCTCGAGTAATCATCTATAAATGTCATAAAGTAAGAAGCTCTCCCTAGAGATAGGTTAGGCATAGGTCCACACAAATCACTATGAACAAGTGCCAACTGTGTATCTCTTCTACTGCTTCTATGCTTATGTGGCTGCTGTGTTTGCTTACCATACAGAAAATGTTCACAGAATTCAAAATCATTAAATGAAAAGCCAGGAAAATAACCAGAACGAGACAAGATTTCCATTCCCTTCTTGGACATATGTCCTCACCGGCTATGCCACAAAGAAACGTTCGGCTGCTCGGTTACATTGATTACATTTTTAGAGACATTTGATACATAAATCATGTAAAGTCCTCCAGACTTTACTCCATGTGCTACTGTCATAGAACCCTTGGATATCTTCCACATGTTCTGTCCAAAAGTGGTGACGTAGCCAGCATCATCAAGTAAACCTGTGCTGATCAAGCTCTTTGTAATTGCGGGAACATGTCTCACATTCTTCAGTGTGATAGAAGAGCCATTCTGAAACTTCAATTGAACATCTCCAACACCTAAGATCTCACATGTCTGCCCATTGCCTAGCCGAACATGATCTTTAGTGGTCACATAAGAAGTAAACCACTCCTTGTTTGGAGACACATGAAGTGATGCCCCTGAGTCTATAATCCAGTCACTCAGTGCATTTCCATCAGATGCTGTAAGAAGAGCTGAGTCCATTGTATTCTTCAAGAAGTAGATGTCTCCTGACACTAGACTGTCATCCTCTGCAACAGTGTTTGTCACATTTATTTCTTGAATCTTCACTGAGGACTTGTTCTTCTCACCATGGTCTTCAGCTTTCTCTTTGCCTTTTTCTGCTTTCCATTCTCTGCAGTCTCTTTTCATGTGACCCTTCTTGCCACAATGGTAGCATTCTCTGTCACTCTTGCCTTTAGCACTGCGGGACTTGCTACGAGACTGATTCCTCTTTCCACCTTTGTACTTTTCTTTGGTCCTTCCCCTGACAACTAAGGCTGTTCCTTTGCCTTTGTCCATTGTCTTTCTATTGGTTTCTTCAGTAAATAGACTTCCTTCTACACCTGCTATGTTCAAACCATCTGGAGGTGCAGAATTACTCAAAGCTGTGCGAAAAGTGTCCCAACTTTCCGGCAATGTGATCAAAAGGAACATAGCTCTAACAGGTTCATCAAACTTGACACCTTGAGCTGACAACTGACTGTAGATTGTGTTGAATTCATTCAGATGATTGGACATAGGTGTCCCTTCTTTCATCTTCAAGTCAACAAGCTTCTTAAGTCAGTATACCTGTGAAGCTGCACTCTGCTTCTCATAAAGATCACTCAGCTTTAACCATGCTTGATAAGCCGACATCTCGTCTGCTACATTGAAGTAAACGCTTTCTGCCAAAGTCAGCATAATGGTAGAAAGTGCCAATTTATCCATTTCGCTCCATTCATCTTCGTCCATATCTTCTGGTTTTATCCCCTTGAGCTTTATAGGTTTTATCTGCTTCTTTTGTAACAACACGTGCCAAATCTGCTTCTTCCACAATGGGAAATTGGTTCCATCCAGCTTCTTGATATTGTAAAGAGCAGTGTCCTGTGATCCAGCCATAGCTACGCTTCACAGTGGTTTACTTTCCTGGGAAAAATTCGGCAGAGTTTCCCCTGTAAACTGACCTCTGAACCAATATCAACCTGTCAAATGAACCAAGAAAGCTTCAGATTCTGCAAAAATTTTGGCAGAGTCTCCTTTGTAAAATGGCTCTGGTGTACTAAAAACAGACCAAAAAACAGCTCAAAAAACCACTGTCTCTCTAACACTGTAAGCTGTGGGTAAACCTGTCCTGCACCTGTACTGTCTCTGACTGTCGTGTCACTGTCCTGTAAGCATAGACTGCGACAATGCCTCAACGGCAGTAAAGCAAAGATGCAATCCCAACTGTCTAACTCACAGTCAATACATCCTAGATGCCTATCTAAGGGTGCTCGAGGGATCGCTCCAAGACCTGTATCACCGAAAGGATCTCAACATTCGAGAATCCCCCAGCTCAATAAAACCTCACTCGACCCTCAAAAAAGGGTGCAGTAAATCTGACAGTACATAGACTTCCCACAAAGTCATACATCCACAAATTTCCCACTATATGCTGTAACCGCTGCGGCGGTTGTTTACTGCGTGACTCACAGCCAGCAAACCCTCAACAAACATACATCATCTGTGACAATACATCCCATGTGGAAGTACGTGCAATGTCAGGATGAAATCTGGAATATCAAGCAACAAACACAAGCTACCTGATGAACTAGTGGATGTCGCCTACAGTCTGTGTGTAGATGTGCCCGTGTCGTATGTGACACGCCTCCAAGAACTGTGAGCCGTCCTTCGATGTGTAGACAGCCACAAATCAACACTCTGGGAGTGTTGATATCCTCAGCACCTGTAGTCGTAGGCCGAAAACCCCAAATTTGCAGAGTCGGATCTGCACTCGTCGAGACCACGTAGTCGAAAATGGTCTGCGCAGACCTTTGTCGAAGCCGAACGGTGGCCGAGATGACCTCAAAATGAAATTCTGACAACACCGAGCCCTTCGGGCTCATCCACGAGATTTGGGGCCGTGTCTTCGCCTGTCGAATTTCACTCCAATTTGAGTTGGTGACTCTAGCCTCCTGCAGTGTTGCCCCGAGCCTCGATCTGAGCTCTGGTACCAGTTGAAGGAGTGCGAGCGAAAGTGCGACGCGAGAGAGAGTGCGAGAAGAAGAGCACGACGATATGGTGAACTCGCTCTACTGTAATGTGTAGAGCATAGTGAGTTCTTATTAGGTTTTTACAAAAGAATATGTGTACATACCTGGCGGCCCGCCCACTTACCTGGGCGACCACATTGGGCTTTATACCCCAACACTATCCCTGATAGGAGCAAAATTCTACTAAAAATCTACAAAAAGCAAAAATTTAAGCAACAAATCACACTTTATACACTATACACATAATCTTTCTACATCTTATAGCCTAATGTCTTGCAATATATTTCTCCAGCTACTGCCGTCACTGTTACTTCCCCCTTCCCGTTCTGAGTCGCCCCAAACGAAGGTTTGTACATGCATGGGTTAAAACAATGTGTCTATGCAAGGCCGTGTATATATTGCCTATCATGCTTATAGAAGAGATGCACGGGGTAACATAGTGTTGTGCAAGATGTGTGGGTACTGAACAAATTGTTCAGTGGTTTTTATTGGCAAGGTTTCATCTGAGTTACGTTTGTCAAATAGAAGTTGTTGAAGATGAATTTCTTTCTCCTGAATGTTTGGTTTGGTAAATTTCCTTTGTGTTTCTAATAGCTAATTTGGATGGACTTTAGGGATCCATTTTAATATGTTTTTGGGAGATTGCGATAGGTTTGGCCATTTGATGGTGAAAGTAAGCATGCGACCTTAAGAAGTTTACCGTCCTTTAGGGGAATATGAGACAAAGTTTGAAGTGAGAATTGTGCTATCACAATGGAATTCTATTCCGATCCACAGGTGACGGATACAAAGAGCTTACATGATCTAATTTCTTCTCTTATAAGATGCACAATCACTCTCCCACAACTTTTGAGAATAAAACCACATTTGTGGGGGCAAATGAACAAGAATCTGGGAAAGATGGGATTGAAGATCCATCCAAAAAACGACATTGTGGATAATTAAAGAAACAAATCATCATGAGAAACCCAATGATAGCAAAACCAATCCCAGTGAATAAAGTGGGCGATTATTGTAAGGGAAAAAAAGGAAACACCACCTTACCTCTAGAATACAAGGGGGTAAAGACAATAGTGATGCTTGATAGTGGGGCCGGAGTAACCATCAAATCTAGGAGAAATGGGGAAGACTAGGTCTCAGGAAAACGTGCATGAAATTGCAACTAATCGACGGGTATGTGGAGAAACCCTTAGGGATGTTGGAACAAGTAATTGTATCCTTATGTGGGATAGAATCTAAACATATCTTTGCTGTAGTAAATCTTGGAAAAGGCAACAACTTTGAAGTTATTTTGGGACAACCCTTTGCGTGTCAACTCAAGATGGTTCAAGATTGGGGCTATGACCATCTCTACTTACGGCACAAGGAAATCACTACCAGGGTTTAAAAAAAGGACCATAGTTACATAGACATAAACCAAACCCCGATAGAGAACTTTGATGTCACTACTGATGTTGGAACACAATTGCCTTCTTGGTTAGTAAAGGATGTGCAGAGCATCAGAATGCAAAAGCCTGAAAGGGGAGGTTTGCATCCTAGACCGCTCACTAGAAGATAATTACTACGTGAAGGAACCATTTCCAAAGGAGTTGTTTGAACCCTTTGGATAACAGAAAATACTGGTGATGCTAGATGTTTGTGTAAATGAGGTAACCACTACTATGTTTTGTGACAAGGATGATTACAACATAATGTCCTTTTAGATGGTAACCGCTATCCTGAATTCAAAAAATGTATCTGAAACAAATGAGATATGAGAGACAACTGATTGCAAAAGGATAGTGGGTGAAGTTTTTGTACGGGATCTTCCACACGATATTGAAGCAAAAACCATGATTTAAGGATCGATGATTTAGGGAACAATGCGGAGGACGAACTTTCAAGTGGCTCAAAATACAAAAATACAACAAAACAAGATGAGCCGATCTTGTATGAGTTGTCTAACTAAAGAATACAAAGAAAAAAGAGATTTCAAATGAGACAAACAAAAAACAACAAAATAAATTTGAGAAACCAATGCCCGAGTTGATGACCAAAACGCAATATCTCATGCTCATGGGAGCACACGATTGTGTCCGAAATAGAATGTTAGCGACAAGCTAACACAGATACCACGGATACTATTTTTCGAAGTTCTCATTGTAAAAACACTTATTATTTTGATAAATTGGGAATATTGTAACTCTTGTTTTCTTAGATAAACCTTGTAATTGATGAACCAGGGCTACAAGCTTCTACATTATATCAACCTGTGATTACCCATCTTTGGTAGAACTCCCAGATTATTAGTTTTGACCACCAAAGACCTTGGCTAAGGTATAAAAGCCAATTTTTGTAAGTTAGTAGAAAGTTTTGGATAATGAAATACACAGCGTGAGCTAACAGCGCTCACCTCTCTCCTTCTTGTGCTTCCTACTCCCTCCTTGGTTGTCACATTGTAGTAGCGTTTGTTGCATTGCAACCGTAGGTAAGAGCTCTATGCATTGACGTAAACACATCACGGTATTTTGTACCTTTTGGCATCACCGACCCGCGGCCTAATTTCATCATAACTAGGAATTTACACTTTCAAATAAAAAATTAAGCATAGGGAGAATATTGGGGCATCATTGCTAAGCATTTAGATGCATTCGGGGTCAAAAACGACTAGGTAAAAAATCCACTGCTGTTAATAATCACGATTTTGGCACTTAACCTAAAGTGGGATTTGAGACCATAAGAATGTGTGCTTAGGTCTTATAAACATGTCCTAGAAGTTTCTTGACGTTTGGATGTCATTTGATGTTGTAATGGATGTGATTTGTTTGCCAATGAGCGATTGGCTTTTAGTGATTTCTGTCACTTGAGTGTAGCTTGAGTTAGATGCAAGTTGTTAGTTGTTTCCGGAGAGATTGACACCCTCTTGTAGCCTTGATGCACTAGTCGAGTCACCTTCATCCCATGGATTGACAATTTAATCATGGTTCTCGCTAATACTGCAATAAGATAGGATAGTGAGGTTAGACACGTGTCCCACATTTGGCGTTGTTTCCGGGGATCGAAGAGACCTAAACTAGGAAAAAACACCAAAGTGAGAAAACAACATCCACTAAACCAGCACAAGTGGGAACGGCTGTTGTAGCACCGCTTTCAGCCATAGAAGACATGCTCAAAAGGATGAACGACATGATGAACAATATGCAAAAAGCACCTATGAGGAGACTAGGACAAGGGATACCTCAACAGGGAAAACCAATTAGGCCCACAAAAATGGTGTGCAATCAAGAGTAAATGGACCAACCATGAGACCCACGAGTGCTACTTCTGACCAAAGTATGATAGGGATGTTCAGTACGTGCCTATGAGGCCACAAGGACAACCCATGTACAGATATCAGCCTAATATGGCCCAAGATCAAAGACCACCGATGGGTATGGAAAGACCTCAACCTGTGTTGGGTCAGCAACCTCCGTATCCAAGATATAAGGCAGTTCCTATAAAGTACATGCACTCCAAAGGAGTCATAGATGAACAAGCATTAGTGCCTGTTACACCCTATGCGGAGCCTAGTCCATCTACAATAATGATAGAAGGAGATTGGTATAATTCACACCCACCACCAATGGAAGAACCTGTGACTTATCCTCCACCAGAGCTCGCACCAATGTATTATGTCACTAATCAAGGTGTCAAACCTCCCATAGTAAGACCCATGATGAAGCCAAGAACAGGAAACTGTCACAACTGTGATGCAGATAATCATTGGAAAAATGAGTGCCCAGAACCTGACAAAAATCTCAAGCTAGTTGAAGCCTATTGCATACAATGTTGCAAAAAGAGAGGACAATTTTTGGAATATTGTCCTAAAAATCCTTTAAACAAGGATAAAACAGTAGTAAACGTAGTCCAAGTGATACCTAGTAGCTTATCTGAGAGTGAACCAATTGTTCCAATCAAGGTAATCACTAGAGCCCAGGCTAAGAAAAAGAAACACAACTCCTGTAATGGAATTAGCCTTTTAACTTGAGTTGGAGCGGAAAGTAAATAACATATTGAGCATTTCCTTGAGTATTCTTTAGTGTGTAGATGTATAGTGAGAAAGAAAGTGCTTGGATAGGGAGAGCAACACTTAACACATTACTTCATTAACATGGCATGATCAATACTTGTAAAAGAGAGCGAGAGTTTAGATAAATTGACACCAATAGAGGACCGGATTAGTTGGAGCCGGTTCCCCCTCCAATAGGCATTTGTATTATAGATTCTTCCATGACGGAAGACTTGTTTACAATATAGCTGTTTGTGTTCCTTGAGACCTTCTTGATGAGATGAAGATGGTAAGCTTCACTCACCAAGCATTAGCATAACTACAACAATAAACATGATTAGCATGAGCTTGAAAAATGCCCAGCCTCAATCCCAAGACCTCAAACACCATGAAAGGTGAGGAGAGCTAGCAGGGAGTGAGGAAGAAAAGAGAAGTAGAAGTATCTCTACTAGAAAGAAATAACCCCTTGCACATAATCACTCATAGCTCTTGTGGCATAACTAAGCATAGAGTTAATGGAGATTAGAGAGATTGATAAGCAAGCATAAGCATTCTCTTGTGTGGATTTGCATCCATAGCCAAGAGCTTGTGGTAGTAGGCACTCAACTTCTCAAGCTTGGAGAAGGAGATGGAATCCTTGCTTCACAAGAGTGTGTGAAGGGAAGAATGAAGGAGAGAGAGCTCGTGGGAGGCTCAAATGAGAGAGAGAGAGAGAGAGAGAGAGAGAGAGAGAGAGAGAGAGAGAGAGAGAGAGCTAAGTCGACCCCCTTTCCTAGGGTTCCTTTGAAGCTGATTGGGCCATGTAGCCCTCTAGCCAATGAGAGCAGGGCTCCCTTTGGGGCAAGGTGTGTAGCCTCTTGACAAGTGTCCTTCTTTCCCTTTGTGAGGCTAAGCTAGCACCCCCCTTGCTTAAGCACAGCCCCTGCTTAAGCACAACCCCTACTTGCTTGAGTAGTGTGTCTCTACACTTGACAAGTGGCCCCTTTCCTTTCATAAGGGTATGGGTCCTTGGTGAGGTGCTCACTTACTATCTACCTCCCCCCTTTGTAGGGCTCGCCCCCTCTTTAGTAGCAAGTTCTTTGAACTTGGTAAGCAGGCAGCCCCCCTGCTTAAGCACAGCCCTAGCTTAAGCAAGCTACCCCCTTGCCTGCTTGGACTTTAGTGACTAAAGAGTAAAATTTTTAAGACTATGTCTTAAAGCTTTTAACACTTACCTTTGGAGGCTTTAATGAAGACAACCCTAAGGTCTTTTGCTCCATTAGTTAACCTTTCTCTTTGATAGACCTTTTCTCAAATGGGCCCCTTTACCATTAGCCCCATGCTTAAATAGATCTATAAGAACATCTATATCTTAACCCTTGTTCCTGTTTATTCTCCCACATTAAATGATCAGTTTAATATGAGAAAATCATTTGGGTTGGTCAGATATTAGATTTTATGACAACTCCTCTGATGATTCCGAAAATACGGATGTTTCCTCTCAAAGTTCAAAAGAAGCATAAGCAAAAGATATGAGATGAGAAAATAAAAACAACGGGCTGAAATCGAGGATAAAGCAAAAAAGCTATTCCAAGAAAAGGTGAAAGAAACTGGAAGTGAAATCAAAACAACCGTGAAATCTGGAAGATCCATTTTGATTGATGGATTTTTTGAGACTATTAATGCAGCCCTTGGAAGCCTACCAAGCAAGACTTAAAGCGGGCCAAAAGGAAGACAAATGGAAAAACTATCCTTCTCCAGACATGGAAGCAACTAAGCTTGCAGCTTATCAAAATTTGGTAAGAATCACGCAAGAAATGCTAGAAAAACAAAACCCAAGCTTGAAAGTATCGCAAAACCTGAGGAGCTTGTGGTAAGAGACACTAAAGAAAAATCTAAAGCGATGGTAGAACCCCACCTTCAAACAAAAGAACCAAAACTTATAGTGCCGGACAACGAAGATGCCTTAGACGGAATTCCTTTCGTAGAGGAAGACTGGCCACGACACTTATGGAAAAAAGATAGAGATCAATGATGGGAGCCTAACTTTAAAGTCAGCTCCTATAGAGGAATTTTGGTTGGACAACCTACCATATGATATGAACATGGATGTACAATCCTTGTACGAGGATTGCGGATTTGGAGCTTAAGGAGTGTCGAAACCATTGACCTTAAAAACATTACCCTCTTACTTGGGAGATAACGAAGATGAATCCATAGTGTGTAAGACCACTTAAGTAAAAAGAGCTGAACAGATCCTAGAAGTATACAACATTCATTCAATCATGTCTACACCCATCCAATGCACTCTTACCTTGGGAGGACTGTTAAAACTCAGACCATATTTATGGAATGATCTACAAAAAGGCCTAGAGAAGGTGGGGATAATGGGGCTAATCTCAAAAAAATTGGGAAATTTGAAAAACGAAATGGACAACAAAGAGATTTGATCTATTCCAATGAACAAAGTCGGAGAATATTACAAAGGGGAAGAAGGAAACACCACCCTTCCAGTGAAATATAATGACATTAAAACCATGGCAATACTGGATAGTGGAGCAGGCATAGCCATAGCCACGAAAGCAGTATGGGAATCCTGAGGACAACCATCCACTAGACAAACTCGAATGAAATTGCAATTGGCTCATGGACACATTGAGAGACCATTAGGGCTGCTTGAAAAAGTGATAGTCAATTCCTGTGGAATTGAATATCAACACACTTTTTCCATAGTAGACTTTGGGAAAAAACTCAGTTACAAAATCATATTGGGAAGACCTTTCATGCGATAGGTACAACTTATCCAAGATTGGGGAAACAATTATCTGTACTTGAAGCAAGTGGGATCTATAACAAGGGAAAATCTAAAAGATCACACTTATAGAGATGTCTTGAAAATACCCATACAAGAGTTTGATTCAGTCTCTTCGGCTATAACTAAGCTTCCATCCTACTTAAACAAAGACACTCCTATTTGTATGTGTGGAGCCTCAGATAATGGGAGCTTAAAACAAGAAGAATGTCTTCTAGAAAGTGATTGCATAGACGAAGCTATGTACCTGAACCCTTTCCAGAGCATTTGTTTGAGCCATTTGCGTGGACTCAAATTTTAGCGACAATGGATGTATGTGTGAATACGTCTATGCCTACTCAATTTTGCAATGAGAATGGCTACGACATAATTTCCATCCAAATGATTTCAACCCGCAACATTGACGATGAAATTGAGGAACCCAAGGGCTTGATGAAAGCTCAACAAGTCCTTTCAGACCTCTACTACGATTCAACAAATGAGTTAGATGAACACTCAGCTACCTTAAAAGATTCGGGGTTAGAAAAAGAACATATGAGAGCTAAGCTACTCTTGAAAGGAGGGGAGGATTTTTTTTTACTTTCCTAACCATAAATCAAGAAGAAAAAATGGTATAGACAAAAAAGAGACACCAGAAACGTGAAAACATGACCTATCCCATCAGTCTCCAATAGAACACAATTCCTGATGCAGATAGAGGCACATGATTGTCTCAAGGAAAAAATTACTGCAGATATCCTTTAATGAAAATCCAAAAATGTATAAAACATCGAGAAAGACAAGGAAGGATACTCAAGCAAAGCCAAAAAAATAGGACAAAGGGCCAATCATGACACGAGTTGAGCAAAAAAAGAAATATCAAGAGTTGAAAAAAGCTCTAATGGAGATATATATGACCAAAATGGAAACCACGAAAGAGGATGGTAAGGATGTAATGAGTGTTCCCTCCCATTACAAAAAGTATACTCTCCAAAATCAAAAAATCATAGTCGAACAACCTGTTAGACAATTATGGAAACAACGCGAGTCCTATGAAGGGCCCGACAACGCAAAAACGATAGACTTGGTTGAACCAGGGGAAGAACCTCGGCCTGCCTACATTGCAAATGACCTAACACAGGAAGAAGAAGAGATTTTGTTAAGCTTGCTAAAAGAATACCGAGATATCTTCGCTTGGTCTTACAAGGATCTCAAGGGTGTTGATCATAAATTTGTCAACATACCATACCCATGAGAGATGATGCAAAACCAAGTAGACAAAGGCCATACACATATAGTGAAACATTTGCCAGAAAAATCAAGGAAGAGATTGAGAAACTAAAGGAAGCCAAACTCATTTACAAAATTGAACACACAAATTGGGTGTCTCCAATTGTGGTAGTACCCAAGAAGAATGGAAAATTACGAGTGTGTCTCAATCTCAAAAAAGTGAATGCAGCTACCATTAGAGACAACTTTCCTCTTCCAATCACTGAGCATGTTTAGAAAAAGTTGCAAGAAAAGAAGCTTATAGTTTCTTAGATGGCTTTTTGGGATACAATAAACTTCTGGTTGACCCAAAAGATCAGCATAAAACTGTTTTTGCAACGGAATGGGGTATTTTTGCCTATCGGGTTATGCCTTTTGGGTTAACTAATGCTCCAACCACATTTCAAAGATTGATGAGCCGTTATTTTAAAGAATATCTGAGGACATTCTTGGAAGTATACATGGATGATCTACGCGTACATTCATCAATCTGAGCTGATCATTTTGAACATCTCAAAAAGGTATTCAAAAAATGTAGACTTTATAGGATTTGCGTAAATCCTGAAAAGTGCACATTCATGGGTAGACAAGGAAAAATTCTTGGACATATAGTGTCTAAAAATGGCATAGCAACTGGCTTGGATAAAATTCATGTTAATGCTAATTTGCCTAGACTAACAACAATGAAGGGGGTTCAAGCCTTCATGGGGCATTGTAGATATTACAGACGGTTCATTTACATGTACGCTATAATTGCAAAACCCATGTATAGCTTGATTACACACTTTGAATGGACCGAGGCATGTGAAGAATCCTTCATGAATGTAAGCAAGCTCTTACCTTAGCTCCAATATTGAAAGCACCAGATTGAAATAAGATATTCCACATACATGTAGATGCTTCCAATTCTGCTATAGATTGTATACTAGCTCAACCAGGAGACATGAAAATTGACTTTCCTGTTTCTTATGCTAGCCGAAAGTTGAACATGGCAAAAAAGAATTACACAACCACTGAAAGAGAAGGGTTAAGAATGATCTATGCCGTTAAAAAGTATAGACATTACCTATTAGCCAACAAGTTTGTGTTCTTTGTAGACCACCAAGATTTGTTGTATTTGGTCAACAAGCCATGCATCACAGGAAGAATAGTGAGATGGTTCATCATTCTTCTGGAATTTGATTTCATTGTGGTTGTAAAAAAGGTCACTACACATCAAAGAGCAGATCATTTGTCAAAGATTGTTTTAGGAGAGTCACTTAAAGGGGTAGATGATAATCTACCAGATGCCTATTTGCTCTCCTTGGAAATGATACCTCGATTTTTGGAAAACATGGTATTATTCATGACAATAGCTCAAGTGGATTCACAAATACCACTTCCTATTACAATAGAATTAATCAAGAAATTGTCTATGTATCAAATACTAGCTGGTAGGCTATACAAAAGAAATCGAGATAGAATATTGCTCTTATTCATTAATCCCGAGGAGAAAAACTTGTACCTAAGTCAAGCACATATTACCTAGTAGGACTTCACTTTGCGGAAGATCAAACTATGCAAAGAATCTTGAGACTTGGAGTATTTTGGCCGACTATGAGGAGTGATGTTTGATCTTTTGTAAAGGATTGTCCTCAATGTCAAAGGTAGACACCCATACCTCATGTAACTTTTCAAATGTGGCATTTTCCTAAGTGGAGTAACTATCCGGTTACTTCCTTATCAAGCCAAACATTTCTTGAGGATATGAGTAAACGTCATCAAAGAGCAATTGAAACTAAAGCAAGAGACTATGCTCTTATTGGGAACCAATTGTACCGGAGAGGTAAAGATCAAATTTGTTTCTTTGTGCAAATGAAGACAAGTATATTCCGATTATAGAACAAGCACATGCTGGATTAGCTGGAGGTCACTTTTCTAGTGAGACCACTGCAAGAGCAATCTTAATGGCAGGCATATGGTGGCCAACACTTTTTGCAGATGCCAAAGAATATTTTGGAAGGTGTAATGCTTGTCAATGAGCAAAAATGCCAACACGTGTAGATAGAATGTCCTTAAGACCAATGATGGGGGCTAGAGCTTTCGCAAAGTGGGGGATAGATTTTGTTGGACCGATACAGCCACCTACTTATAGAGCCCAAGCTCAATAGATCATTGTAGCTACGGACTATTTGACCAAGTGGGCCGAGGCTAAAGCAACTCAAAAGAATGATGCCAAAACCACTGCCACTTTCTTATATGAGTATGTATTCACGAGATATGGACAGCCAATAGAAATTGTCAGTGACAGGGAACTCATTTCCTCAATAAGGTAATAAAGTATTTTCTTAATGAGTTTATGGTCATCCATAACAAATCAGCTCCCTATCACCCACAAGCAAACGGACCAGCTGAGCATACAACAAAATTCTTAGCTCGATACTGACTAAAGTGGTTATTTCAGGAAGGACAGACTGGGAACTGAATCTCCATGCAGCTCTATGGGCTTATCGAGTTTCATTCAAAACAGCTTTAAATGCTACACCCTTTAACTTTGTTTATCATCTTGATGCCATACTGCCAATAGAATTTCTATTGCCGACATTAAGGGTAGCAAAAAATCTTGAGTGGACTCGACATGAATTGTCAGAGAGACTAGAAGATCTAGAAAAGCTAGATGAATAAAGGCTAACTACTGTAGCTCACATCTATGCACAAAAGCTAGATGAATAAAGGCTGTAGCTCACATCTATGCACAAAAGCGAAAACAAAAACAATTTTTTGATTCCCATCTAATTACAAAAATCTTCAAAAAAAGGGATTTAGTTCTAGTTATTCCCTTAAGCAACACATTCCCAAGTTTAAGAAAAAGGGAAACGGACCGTTTATCATTGAAGATGTATCTCCAAGTGGAGCAGTAAGGTTGTCTACCCTAGATGGTGAACCAATGGCTAATTGGATTAGTGGATGTCGTTTAAAGAAATACAATTTTCCGCTAACCAATGAATTGCTAGAAAGAATGCATATAGCCAAGCAAAGGAGAATTAAACGACAACAGGTTATTGATGAAGCTCAAGAGAAAGCTTGGATTCAGGTACTCAAAACAAAAAGCTGCTCTCAGGAATCATACCAATTTCCATCAACACTTTGGAAATAGATGACCGACAATGGGAATTACCTAAAGATGCAGTTTCAACAGATAATGACTGGTTAGACGGAATGGACCTGCACATCAAAGTACAGCTCAACAAGCATAGCACCAATGCTTTGGTCGACACAGGAGCTAGAGTAAATGCAGTCAGTTATTCCACGTACAAGAAAGCAACAAGTCAAGCATTGACAGTAGGAATAGTGACAATCAAAGGATACAACAAGAACCCAACACCAACATTGGGAATAGTCAACTTGAACGTGATAGTACATGGATGTTCATGTCCTCATGAGTTTGTATGCTTACCAGATGAACACATGAATGAGACGACGATTCTTGGAATTCCCTGGATGCGGACATACAAAGTAGTCACCTAAAGGTGGGAAACTCATTGTTCCAATTGCACCAAGCAAGGAGGAATGGAAAGGAAGTAATCAGCAGACCAAACCACGAAGTAATCAATCTTCTCCATCCTCTCGACAAGCAAAGGCTACAAGTAGCATGCAAGGAGTCAGACAAATTTGGGTACCAAAAGCACATCTTAAGATAAGCCGATTCAAATCTGGGTGCCCAAAACATCATCGACAAAACAAAAGAAGTTTCCAAGGGTCAAAACACAGAGATGAGCATCTTAGAGCAAGGAGCCTAACGTGAAATGGATTTGGCAAAAAAAGGAGCACTTATCTTCTCCACAAACCGTGAAACCAATCAAGGAATGGAGAGTTAAGTCTCAAAAGACTCCACCACACCATTCCACACCAAGCATACCAACCTACCAATGGCGACAAACGCCTCAACAACAGTCAAAAGTGCTACCAACAGCTCAGGAAATCAGCGTGCTGAAGCATCCTGATGGTACAATCAAACAGAGAGCACACAAGCTACACGATTTTCTCTTTGGAAGACAGCAACAATAAACCTCGACATCAGAAACCCTTGAGTAATTACTCAAGACCCAACTCTTGCACAACATAGTGGTTTGAATTGCATTGATCTTCAAAGCATGGTAGAGCCAACCAAGGCGATACATAGACACGATTGTTCAACCCATGCACACAGTTGTCCCGGAGTACGCCATCTAGGAAGGGTGGAAGGACACTAAGTAATTAAGGGCAATGTTTGAAGAGGGAGGAAAAAGTTCAATGTTAACGTGTGATTTTTTGCTAAATTACCTAATAATGCCCTTATAATTCATCATCAAGGAAAAATTCACTGATAATATCTTCCCGATGAGTGTAAATAGTGTATATACTATCAAAAAATCATCAAAAAATAGTCCTTTTTGGTTAATTTTCATCATTTTTCTTTATAATGAGACTTAAAAATGGAGAAATCCAACAAAATCCAATAAGGCCGTGTTTTCCAATGAATTTTCTTAATTATTGGATTTTGACTTTACTTTTTTTTAGCGCATTTTGTTATTTTCTTTGATTTTTTAATAAACAGGTTAAAAATTAATAATAAATAGCAAAGGAGCTCAGATGGAAAAATGAAAGACACGATGGTGATCAGAAAGACAAGGCGGACAAGCACAAAAATTTTCAATGAAATCGAAAGATGGAAGCGGGAAGCTTAAATTAGGTGGCCATGCCTACTTTTGCAATATTCTTGCAGAATGAGCTACAGGAATCCAATCGGGGAAATATTTGAGTCTAGCATAGATTTCACGGCCTAGTAGGACTAACGGGGGAATCTGGGGAGAAATGGGTCGGGAAGTCTAGATATAGATATCCTAGGTAGGCTAAAACAACCTCATTTCCACTTGTCACCTTTGCAGAGAGAGCTTTTCGAGCTCTTTCGCGCGTACTTCCCAGAGTCTATAGTTGCCCGTTTTCAGCACCGTCTCACACGACACATGAGGGGTAAGTTCTTTACTCATCAATGATCCATTTTGTATGGCCGGTAGCTAGTGCATGAAGACCTACGACAAAAAACTGACCATAGTGGCATGTCAGCTTGACAAAATGAGATGGGATTTGAATTGTAGCATGCCCTAACATAATAGAACCTTTCTATATCATCAGTTGACCATCCAATAGGGGTCGAGGGGGTCCCCAATAGAAAAGCTAGGTTTTCTGCAGATGCCAGAAATTGGTTCTGACTCCATAGACAACTTGCCTACGAGGTTTGTATACAATGTATATGATTGGTTTTGTAAAATCAATCAAGCAAAGCCCTCGAAAAGCAGAAAACGGTTCGAAGGCTACAAAGCGTCAAATTCGACATACGAGGTCAAACTGACTCCAAATGAGCCAGAATTGGATGAGTTGCTTCACGACTATGTTGCGGACAAGTGCAAAGCCTCACAAGTAACAAATCAACTCACAGGTAGTGTAGTCACAGAAATCGGTGATTTCAGAGTTGACAAAGCACAAAGTGATGCCGAAAAGACCAAACTTGACCAAATTCAATTTAGGGCTTGTTCTAGGTGTATAGAATGTGTTTAGGTCAAAAATTTTAAGTTTTGCTGAAAATTGTAAATAATCATGATTATTTACTTTTGCACTATTTTTGCTTGGAAATTGTATCATCACCTCACTTATCATGTGTACACACCTATTACATGCCAAAAATCAAGTATGAGCCAAAAAGAGCACGTATAACTTGGAAAATTGCCAAAAAACGCAAAGAAGTCTTTTCAAGCCAAATTTTGCGTTAAGGACCACGTTTTTTAATCCAAATCACCTCATATCACATACACAGAGTCTTTACAATGCCTAGAACCAATTTGTACCAGAAAATGTTTATTTTGGTAGAAAAGTTAATAATCGCGATTATTTACTTTCTAGCCAAAGTGAGGGAATTTTGATATTTTGCCATCACACATCCAAAGTACATGATGTGTTAAGCTCACTAGCATGTTTGAACCAATTTCGAGATCAAAATCTCAACTTTTCATTATATCTACTATTTCAGAGACCTAAAGCCAAAATCTGGTACCATTTTCACCCTATGCATCCAAATGAGCCCATATTTCGCTCAGAGCATGTATTTGGTATATCCTTCAAGCATGTGATGCCACAAAAGTTGGAGAAATTACTCAGCTATAAATAATCGCGATTATTTACTTTGGTTGCAAATTTTTGTTTGAACTTTACAATTTTGTTTCTTGCATGTTTTTATGCATCTATGCTTGTTCAAAAATTGATTGGAAGAAAATTGGACCAAAATTGGCAACATTGCAGACTAAAGGACATTTCAAAGACAAATATGAGAACTCTGCTAACTTTGACACTCTATTCATTAAACAGGAGCCATGCAAGTAGTAGAGAGGGCCAACAAGAAGCTCAACCATAAAGAAAAGTTGCAAGGACTACCAGCATACCAACTAGACCCCGATTCAGTCAAAACCGCCAAGGCAACCTATCTCTCAAAGGAACAACTTGAGGAGCATCACAACATAGTGTTCACTGGCAGATTCAAGAGCAAGGAGGGACATCAGGTAGAGTTGCAACTCCTACCAAAATAAGTGTATGATGTTGCCGCAAGCTCAAAACCAAAGATGCCAATCGATGGCTAGGACTCATAGATTTTTACGAACAAGAGCTGTGCTTAGTGGACTTCCAAAAATCTTATGAGATTTTATCCACGATCAGGGAAGATGGAACTATGCAGATTTCTGACCCACAAGGGAACAAAGTTGAAGTGGTGATCACCAAGGAAATAGTGGCAGAGGCACTCAGATTGCCCACAGAAGGAATGACAATGAGGGCAAGGGATAGGAAGACGGCCAGAACTTTCACAAAAGAATCTGCCGCCGCCACCTTTGCGGACCTTATTCACAAACAGTTTGAAGAGCCAGCAAGGTTATACCACCAGCATTTCCACTTCCTGGCTAAGAGGCCACCAAGATATACCACGCCCAATCATGCGATTTTCACCACCCTCACACAAGTCCTCAAGTCTGCAACCAGGCAACCGGTTGACCATGCTCAATATGTCTTGACCACTTTGAAAGGAATAAAGAAAGAAGGAAAGATCACACACCTGGGTGCACCAGAGGTGTTGACAAGGATTGCATACCATGCCATCGGCATGGCCAACAACCTACCACCTACCCCAAATCAAAACACTTGGATAGTGTCAGCTCAACCATCTCCTCGAGCTACAAGATGGGCCAAGCGATCCTACAAATCTGATGAAAAGTCTGTTGAAAGCTCCCTGGAAATTCACAGCAGTGAAAGCTTGGATAATGAAGAAAAGAGAGCACAAAGGGAGGAAATGAAGAGAAAAGACGTGGCAGCACACCAAGAAGGGCCTGTGCAAAAGCAAGACTGGTTTGAAAGAGAGAAACATGCATACCAATGCAACCGTCAAGCACAAGGAAAGGACCCGGAAAAGTGCGTGCCTAGTGGGCTTAATAGACCAAGAACCAAGCATCACACCAAGAAACAAGCTGAAGAACCCACTGAAGTACTGGAACGGATGTCCCAAGAGGCAAAAGCTTTAAAGCTGAAAGAAGCCAAAGAAGCGGCAAGAAAAGCGAAAGAGGTGGAAGAACAACAAAAGAAAGTAGAGGAAACCACTACACAAGGAGAAGCACAACATGCCCAAGGTGATGTGTCTCCCCGCATCTCTTCTCTTGTCTCTGAACACCAAGATCAACCATTGTCGAGCCCACCACCATCACCAATTAGAACCACAACAAATGAGCCAAAAAAGAAGCAGAACCTGAATAGGAAAAAACAACTGAAGCTACACAAGAATCTGAACAGCAAGAAGCCACGGAAACAACACAACAAGTAGCTATCTCTACTCCAAGAGAAGCAAATAGAGAAAGAGCCAGAGACAAAAAAGGCAGCCAATCCTGCACCAAAAGAGGACTCCACAAAATTTGAGCACACAAGAGAACAAGAGGTTGAGGAAACACCCTCTACCTCAACACAACAAGATAAGGCCGAGACACAACTCTCAACCTCAAAAGGAAAAGATTAGCTGACACAAGGGCAATAGCAACAACCAGCAGCCATGATGCAGCAAGAGGTAAAATAATATGCAGAAACATCAAGGAAATTAACAGATAGAAACGCAAGAAGAGGCAAGCACTTCGGAGCCACCTCCGAAAGAAATCCCCTCACTATCCTTTGCTGACATGGAGACACAGGCCGCAGTAGAGCTGAGTGGCAAGGAAGAATTTCAGGTACCCATTACAGAAGAAGACACAGTGCCCATGTTCCACCTCTCAAAGGCTGAAGAAGATGCACTGAAGGAAAAAGTTACACAAGAGTAGATGAGCAGTGGAAGGCAGCAATTGGGAGCTGAGAGTACTTCATTCTGTCAATGTCACATAACTCACTCCCAACCAAATGAATGCGCAATGGCCACCAACAATCCCTAGCCTACCCTCTGATTAAAGTTGAGCTGCTACAAGTAAAAGAAAGACTTTACACAAACATGCAAGTCGAGGAAACAGATAAAGACCACCCGATGTGGAGGTTGAGTTGGCTAAACAAGAACCCAAGGTACTTGATTCTGTTCATGAGAGCACCTATGGCCCTGCAAAAGGATCCCACCTTCTGTCTTGTACCATGAGTAAGGACCTAGATAGCACATGAGGCACTACAAAAGAAGCGGCCAACTTGGCTGAATTACCCCAGATTGCCTGCTCCAGAAAAGGGATCAGCGAGAATGAAGAATACATGTCATGTCATTCTTTAAAAGTCTACCAGATTTGTCATGTGCTATGCTATACAAAATCTGCCGAATGCTGCTCACATGCATCGAAGTGTTCAATGAGCTAGAGCAAGCAAATGCCCCTTGGATGTCATTCCTTGAGGGTAACAAAGGTTTGTGCTATGATCTCAATGGCCAACCTTCCGAAGAAATCCTCTATGGCTTCTACACCAGATGCATGTTTCTACCTTCTCACAATATGCTGGCGTTTGAGGAAGCGTTCTACACGGGATTCTTCACTTGGCGAATGAAGATATTTGAGCCAGTGATCAGTAACCTGACCTCAAGGTTTGTAGGCTACTCAAGCAGTGGAGCTGAAAAACAGAATAACTATGCAGTTCTTGCAAGTGCCAAATAAGAAATGGAAAATCAGATATCAAAAGGCTCTAACAACGCTTAAAGACCACCTCGCTAGACGCCAGCTCGAAGACTACGTCAGCCCACAAAATACAATTTAAGATTGACGTATTGTAGTGGAGCAACTAATGCGAGAGCCTAAGAAACCGGGAACGTCATTTGCTGGGCCTAAAAACATAAAGAGAATCGATCTAGCAAGACAAAGAGAAGAAGAGAGACTGGATTACATAGCCATGGATCTCACGAGGAAGAGGAGAAAATGTTAATAGCTACCCTCAAACAATATAGAGATGTGTTTGCCTGGATATACAAATATATTAAGGGGTAGATCTAAGCATATGCCAACACATGATACCGCTGAAGAGTGATGCTAAACTGCACCGACAACATCCCTACACCTATAATGAAACATTGGCGTGGAAAATCAAAGAAGAGATAAAAAAGCTTAAAGCAATAGAGTTTATCTATGAGATAGAACACACAGAGTGGGTGTCACAAATTGTAGTGATGCCCAAAAAGAATGGTAAATTACAAGTGTACGTAAATCTCAAATAGATGAATGCTACTATGATTAGAGATAACTATCCCTTGGCTATTACAGACCATGTGATTGGAAGAGTCACTGGAAAGGAAGCCTACATCTTTCTTGATGGCTTTTCAGGCTATAACTAGCTCACAATCAAGTTCAAGGATCAAGACAAAATGGCCTTTGTGACGGAATGGGGCATATTTGTATATCGAGTGATGCCATTTTGTTTAACCAATGCACCTACCACATTCCAAAGGCTGATGAGTCATGCATTCAAGGAGTGCTTAAGACAACTCTTATAGATTTATATGGATGACCTATCTGTGCATTCTCTCTATAGAAATGAACGTGTCAAACACTTAAAGAAAGTTTTTGAGAAATGAAGAACGCATTGTATTTGCCTAAACCTTCTACGACAAGACAAGATTCTGGGGCATATTGTGTCCAAAAATAGCATTTCTACTAATCTTGAGGAGATACAAGTGATTGTTGCTCTTCCAAACCCACGAAAGTTAGAGAGGTATAGGCTTTTATGGGCCATTGTGGATATTATTGAAGATTTATTTACATGTATATAGTTGTTGCAAAACCTCTCTACGCACTCATCACTAAGTTTGAATGGAATGAGGAATGTGAGAAAGCATTTCGACAATTGAAGCAGAGACTTATTTTTGCTTCGATTTTGAAAGCTCTTAACTGGAACAAGGTTTTCCATGTCCATGTCGATGCATCGACTTACACTCTTGGATGCATCTTGGATCAACTTGGAGAAAACAAATTGGAATTTTTTATCTGTTACTCTTGTAGATAGCTCAAAATGCGGAACAAAGTTACACGACCACAAAAAGAGAGGGCTTGAAAGTGATCTATTCTATGAAAAACTTTAGACATTACCTTCTCACAAGAAAGTTCATACTCTTTGTGGACCATTAGGCGCTATTGTACTTAGTGAACAAACCATACAATATGGACCGCATGGTTCCATGGTTCCTAATATTGCTAGAATTTGATTTCACTGTAGTGGTCAAGAAAGAAACTATACAACAAAGAGCATACCATTTATAGTGAATGATATATGGGAAATCACCTTTACGGGTTGAGGATGATTTTGTCGACTCTTATCTCTTCAATACATAGATGGTACCAAGGTGAAACAAACATGTTATACCACTGATCACCATTGGTTCTCTGTAGATTGAGAGACAACCATCAATCTAGTGAGCAATCTCGCTCCTTAGTGTTGATAGACAAATGATTACATAAGTAAGGAAACGATGACATCCTTAAGTTATGCATCAAACCATCTGAGAAAGAAATGTATTTGAAGCAAGCTCATGTACAAACTATGGGGATTCACAATGCCAAAACACAAACATACCAAAGACTGATGCTACATGGGGTGTATTGGCCTCACATGTAGAAAAGCATCCACGACTATGTTAGTTCATGTTATGCTTGTGCAATCCAAAAGACAATGAAGCATGCTACACAGTTCACGATAGCAGAAGCACCCAAATGGAGAAAGTACATTGTGGATTATATAGAATAGGGAGTCCTTCCAGCAAACTTAAGCAGAGCCAAATTATGCTTTATCCAACAAGAAGCAAAAAACTATGTAATTAGAGTGTAATTGTTAAAAATCACCTTTATCGAAGAGGGATAGATGAAAAATTCAAAATTTGTGTAGCAGAGCACTAGTATCTTTTGATACTTGAACAAGCGCATGCCGGTCTGGTAGGAGGACACTTTTCGGCTGACAAGACCACAAAATCGATACTCCTTGCAGGAATCTAATGGCCTACTCTGTTAATGGATGTAGAGCACTATGTCAAACAATGTGATGCATAGCAATGAACTAAAGTACTGATGCAATGAAATAAAATGCCTCTAAGACCAAGGATGGGAGCACGAGGTTTGTCAAATGGGGAATAGACTTTGTTGGGCCTATCTTACCACCATAGGCATATCAAATGCATTCTCAATACATTATAGTGGCCATATATTATTTTACCAAATGGATAGAGGCCAAAAAAACACAAAAGAATGATCCCTAAACAACAGTGTAGTACTTGTATGAGAAAATTCTCACAAGATATGGCTTGATTGAAATTGTGAGAGATTGAGGAACTCATTTCCTCAATGACATGATTGATTATCTATTGCATGATTTTATGGTGCTTCATTTAAATCAGCTCCATATCACCCTCAAGCAAACGGGCAAGCCGAGATCACAAAACTTTTTTAATGCACAATGCTCGCAAAAATTATCAATGAATCTAGAACAGACAGAGAGCAAAAACTACATTCAGCTTTATGGGCATATCATATAGCATACAATACGCCACAAAACACAACACCTTTCAATTTAGTGTTTGGGATAAATGCCATACTACCTATAGAATTCTTGATTCCTACACTACGCATAGCGCAAGACTTGGGATGGACGGAGCATGAGTTGTTTGATAGACTAGACCAACTAATAGAATTGGACAAAGTAAGACTCAAATTGGTTGCAACAGCTATGTACAAACAAAAAAGACAAATGAAACAATTCCATGAATGCCATGTAATAAACAAGGAATTTAAAAGGGAGACTATGTTTTATTCTACACCCTTTACAAGAAACTCAAAAATCGAGGTAGCCGCCCATTTGCGATCAATGACATATCACCAAGTGGTGTCGTACAACTTGCAACATTGGAGGGAGAGGTAATGTCTAACTACAAAAATAAATGTAGATTGAAGAAGTACCATCAACCTCTCACTGCAAAAATGAGAAGATACATTTAGCTAAGGAACGACAGTAGAATGTTCAAACAAGTAAATATCAAGCACATGAGAAAACTTGGTTGCGGATGTTAAAGCGCAAGGAACAACATTAGTAGCCACTTAAACTAAGTTAAAAGTGGCTAATAGGGAAACCATGGTTAGTTTGGGACAAGCCAATGTCTCAATTAACATTGATGGTAACCATTTCCCACATCAGTTCCACATCATGGCAGATATAGATCTCAACACACAAATCATTTTGGGAGTTTCATGGATGCAAACTTACAAGGCTGTTCTTGATTGGCAAGATGACACACTGAAGTACTATCTCAAGGATACGCCTTATGTTATATCATTCACACAAATATATCACATATGGGATGAGCAAAAACTTTCAAACGACTCTGACACAAGAGACGAGCTATTTGTATTTTGATAACAATTACCTGCAAGTATTCGTGGAAAAAGGATTACAAAAGTTTGGATCCAAAAGTCTCTGATGGCATCAAAGCCGCAAAAGATCTGGATACCCAAAACAATGCTTTCTAATCAATCTTTTCCCTTGATGCAATCTAGCTTCCCAATTGATATAGCATCACATCCTAAATAACACCGACGACAAAACTTCAACCGACAACTTCATGCTTCAACTGGCTTACCAAACTATAAATGGATTGCCAAAGCTAACTTGGACAAGCCAAAGAACACAATAACAGAAAATGTGTTTTTGGCTGTTTTGCGTATGCTTTGGTGCCACAAACCTAGCACAAAAAATTAGATGATAAGGCTATCAAATGTATTTTTGTTATTTATAATGTTGAAAGCAAAGATTACAGGCTGTATCATCCACAAACAAAGCATATTTTGGTTTCACGAGATGTTGTGTTTGTGGAAGATATTGTTCAACCCTTGCTATCATGTACTAGAGACAATAATGTAAGCTCACAAGAAATTTATGACACTTTGTTGCCTCTTTTCAGTGGTGGAAGTTCGAATGTAAATTCCAATGAGGCAAATGTACAGCTTATGGGGGTTTCTGAAAATGTCAGAGATCAGCCTATTATTGATGCAAATGTACATGATGTACTGAGGAAAGGGCTGAAAATGAGCACGCTAGAGGTATGCCAAAATGGCCAGTGCATACATTGAGTGATAGTAAATTGGATGCATCTTTGTCTAGTCGCACTCTTTCAGGCTCTCGCAATGCATCTTATGCATCAAATTGTTATGCTTTGGCTGTGTCTAGCTTACATGATGTTGAGGAACCTCTATCTTTTGATGAAGCACATAATTCAAAAAATTGGATGGCTCCCATGCAATCAGAATACGATACACTTATACAAAATGACACATGGACTTTATGTGATTTGTCTCCTGGCAAAAAGGCCATTAGTATGAAGTGGGTTTACAATTTGAAATGCAAGCCGGATGGTGAGATTGATTACTATAAGGCTTGACTTGTTGCAAAGGGTTATGCACATTAGAAAGCCATAGATTATGAAGAGACTTTTGCTCCCACTTGTCGTCTGACTACTGTGCATTTTCTATGTGCATTTGTAGCTCATTTTGGTTGGGATGTACATCAATCAGACATTCTTATTTCTTTCTTGAATGGTGACATATATGAGGAAGTTTATGTAACGCAGCCTCACGGTTTTTTCAAGAAAGGACAAGAGGATAGAGTGTGCAAATGTAACAAAGCTTTGTATGAGTTGAAGCAATCTCCTCGTGCTTGGTATGAGAAGGCTAGCACTCATTTGGTCATACAAGGCTTTTGTGACGGTCCAACCAAAAATCACATGATATGTAAAGCGTGAGGATAATGTACTTCTCATGGTGGTCCTTTATGTGGATGATTTGTTGATCAGTGGATCAAATGAGAGACATATTGCTTAATTAAGGCTGATTTGTGCACTTCCGCACCCACGCATCTGTGCACTCATCAACTGGTATCAGAGCGACATGAGAGCGAAGAAGGACGGCTTTGCGATGAACTCTTTCGCTATGGCAAAGAGGTCACAGATCTGAGCAGAGATATAGAGGGAGGCTTGTAGGCAGTGATACGGAGGTTGCAGGAGAGCTCCCAGGAGCTTCCTAGTGCTCACAGATCAGCCCACAGTTCCTATACAGGTCAGCCCACTATGTACAACATTTTCCCTCTTCTCGGCAAACTTCGCAACGGCTACATCAACGGGATAGATTGGAGCTTGGAGCTTCCATGGATATGGAAGCATTGTGAGATTGATGCATTCAGCTCACGCATCGAGGTGGGAAGTGAGTTTGAGTGTTTCTATGAGCTCAAAGAAGCACAGAAGAAAGTCGTTCAGCTTTTGGCAGTTTGACAGCAGTCTACTGTTTTGCTCATAACTTGAGCTACAAAGCTCCGATTCCAAAACTTTTTTTGTTCAAAGGGAAGCTTCAATCTCGACGACTTTGTAGAACAAATCATTTTTTGATTTGGAGCGTAGGTGAGTTTGAAATCAAAAACACAGAGACTGTTTTCCAGGACAGTTTTGGGCTATGTGGTTTTCTTTGCTGCAGACAACTTACCCGTGCACACTGCAGGAATGCTACTTTCAAGATGAAAGATGTGGGGTTGTTGCATCATTACTTGGGTATATAGTTTAAGCAATGTAATGGAGGCATTTCCTTGTGTCAAAAAAGTTACATAGAGACATTTCTACGTAAGTCTAGACTTGAGGATCGCAAACCTATTCCCATTCCCATGGAAACAGGTTTGAAATTGAGTCTTCATGATGCTAGTGATTGTGAAAATGTCACTCTTTACCAAATTGATGTTGGATGCCTCATTTATGTATGCAGCACGAGGCTGGATATTTAGTTTTCAGTCTCACAGGTCATTCGATTTGTGCATAGCTCAGGGTCTAAGCATTGGCAAGCTGTCAAGAGGATTTTCCGCTACTTGAGTGGCACTTTACATCTTGGCTTGTTTTATCTCAAGGGAGGATCATTGCCACCAAACTTACATGATTTTTTGGATTGAGATTGGGCTGGTTGTTTTGACACGTAAGTGGTTTTTGTTTCCTGCTTGGCACTTCATGTATATCATGGTTGAGCAAGAAGTAACCTATTGTGTCACTTCTAGTTGTGAGGCTAAGTACATGGCAGTCTTTACAGCTACGTTTGAGTGTGTATGCCACAGACACCTTATGGATGATTTGGGTGTTGTACATAACATTGCTAACACTATCTACATTGATAGTCGGAGTGCATTGGCAGTTGCAAAGAACCCATTTTTTCATGCTCGCACAAAGCACATTAAAGGGGCATTAACACTATGTCAGGGAGAGGCTCTGAGAAGGAGAGATCAGCTTGGCTTATGTGCCAACACAAGACAACCTTGCAGATATTTTCACAAAAGCATTGTCTCGTGAGAAGTTCAAAGCTTTTTGAAAATCTTTGGGCTTGCTCCCCTTTGTGGACTGATCATGTCCTCAGGGCATGGCACTTCCCTTTACTCTATGTGCCAACTCTTGATCATCGCATCTCTCTAGGGGGGATTTGTTACCATATACATGTGGTAGTGATGTGTATGAACACACTTAGGAATGTTGGGGAATTTTTTCCCTCACTAGAAGGTCTTTTCCCCCCTACATTGTATATACACCCATCATTCTAGGGCTATCTATCTTTCCATTGTACACTAAGTAAAACACTCTCTGTTGTGTGCCTTGATCTTACTTCTTCTTCTCCAAGTTGTGTGTGTTTTTGTGCAACCCTAATTCCAACACTTTTGTGTGATCTCTTCGTCGACTTCAATCAATGGATATCTTGGAACATCAACAGAGAAAATAAAGGATCTCTTTGGTTCATAATACCCCTTAAGCAAGAATGTATCAGCTAGTGATTTCAAACGCTTGGGATCCCAACTCACCTGCCTTGCCTTTGTAAGATTTGTCATTTGACATAGAGAAACCCACGATAGTGGAGTTTCTTGCTCCTCCTTGGAATCCTCCACGTCGACAATAACCTTAGTAGAGTTACCTCTGAATCCTCCAAATCAGTAATAACCTTAGCAAAGCTACCTTCATGTACCTTAGCCTTTCCTTTTGAAGCCTTGGTGAGAGTTGATTTCGGTAAAGTAGGTGGTGTCAACACACTGAGGACATACACGGTTTGTGGAGCTGATACACTTGATGTCAAAGACATAGCTGTCTGTTTATCTTCTTTTCTTGCTTTTCTTGAAATTCGCTAAAAAAATTAGAAATCTTGAGTCACAAATGGTTTGTGACATCTCAAAAAATTGTCAAAAGAAAGGAACAAAAAGTCACACCAAATTTTTTTTGGGCCATGTGATGATGGTACCCTCGGTCTTCTTTAAGGTAGTAGTTTATGTATCCATGGGACATCTTAGCAATTTTTCAATGCCCAATTGCATCATCATTGTAAATAAATTCACCATATGAACGAATAGCTTTCTTTCCAGAAGCGATTGTGAATCTCTTCAAATTTGCACACACAGAAACTATCAATATCAACAATCTCCCTCTGTTTCCAAAAAAACCTCTAATTCCATCTATCCCACTCCCAATCTCTTCCCCTCTCCTCTCCTCTCTATCTAACTCCCACCCTTTTCCTCTCGTATAGCTATGCAAAAGGGTAGGTGTGAGAAAGATTGACATAAAGAATGGTTTTTAGTTTCTCACTCATCTTTCTAGTGACCCGAGGAGTGTGGGTGTGATATGTAAAGGTGAGAACGAAGAAATAAGACATTCTCTTTTTTCCTCTTTGTATCCACATGGCATCCTCTTTCATAATATATGCAAGCTTACCCTCTCCCTCTCCTAAGCTCTCACTTATACCCTATTCCACCCTTAGTCTCTCTCTCCATTAGTTATGTAGCTCAAGGATAGACATGGAGGGTGAGAGAAAGGAAGAAAGTAGGATGGGTTGAGAGAGAGTGCTTTTAAAATAATTATATTCTAAATTTATGATCATTTTTCTCCTTTCCAAATCCCTCTTTCTCAATTCCTACCTCTCTCTCTCTCTATAAAAAATGCACCCTCTATCTCATCCAATTTGTCTCCCATTCTCTCTCGCTCTCTCTTCATGCCCTTTAGAGTTGGGCACTTAGAGCCGACCGGAGATTGGAAGGAGGGAGAGAGAGAGAGAGAGAGAGAGAGAGAGAGAGAGAGAGAGAGAGAGAGAGAGAGAGAGAGAGAGAGAGAGCAAAAGGGAAAGGGAAAAATATTCTCTTATTCCCTTTCCCTTTTGCTCTCTCTCTCTCTCTCTCTCTCTCTCTCTCTCTCTCTCTCTCTCTCTCTCTCTCTCTCAACAAGAACAAGAAAATCAACTAGTCTCAATTGCTTTCAAGTAAAAGGTTAAAATTGTGGGTATTTCTTGCAATATCAAACATCCTAGAAGCAACAAGATCTTAACTTTTCTAAAGTAATCATATGACTCTAGTTCATGCTAATACCACCTTAATTGCAATCCATCTTGGCAATTATGAAGCAAATATCCACCATTAGGTGGCAACGATATCCTTGATAAAGTATCGGACATTGTAGTAGAAGCATAAAATCCGTTTGTATGAAATTGAATCCACTCTGTAGGCACGCTTTGCAAATGCAAACTCAAATCTTCATAATGCCAAGTCTCATACCCCCACTGGTCCTACCATTTACGATCAACGAGTAAGACATTGGCATAGGGAATAATCCTTGCTTGCAATTATGGCCTTAAAAAAACCTTGCTTTTCATGATATGATTTGTTTCCTATTGAAGGTTAAAAATACAATAAAAGCAAGAAAAACTCTAAATGTTCCAACCTTGGGACCTACCTCGCAATGTAGAGGCAAGTTGCCACTCCAATTTGATAAGCCTTTGAGAGAGCCTTTCTCTTTTCCTATTGTGGCTGAAATGCCCAATGGAAGCCCTTTGGACACATTTTAATGGGTTATGCTTTGAATACGGCTCATAGCCTTACATTCCAATAAACCATGAAAGCCCCTTGGCTTGGTGCACACCAGCCTTCCATCATAGTCATCTTGGCAGTTCATGGGATAACCATTCATAATACTAAAACTTGGTGTATGGTCTTGGCTAACCCGAGCACGAGCTTCAAAGATTCTAGAAACCTCTTCATGCTATATTATGTCCTGCAAAAGACAAAAGTGCAAAGAAAATATGAAGAATGCAATGTACTTGGGTTCTGAAGTCCTTTGCCGAATTGTTTAATGAATATCTCTTAAAGATCTTTGGCCCTTGGCCCCCTCCTGCAAGATCTTGGAAGGGAAAAAATTCCCCTTAAGTTTGACAATAAAAGATAGCTAGTATTTTATGCAAAGCCGGTGCTCACTCTCATACCAAGGTAGCCTGTCCAGGGTGAAGATAATCTATGGAAATCTCTACTTGAGTTCCTTCAACATAAACCCATTTATAGAGAAAGAAAAAACCATGTCAATCATGAATTGCAAACCTTATCACGGTCCTCTGCCAATTTTCTCTATCTGATGCCGTACATATGGAAAAATATGGCTTCCCTTTCAAACTTTTCTTTTCGTGTATATTGAGGAGATTTTTTTGAGATTTTAAAGGCATTGAAATCATGCAGCCACTGCAATCATTGCATGCCTCTTGTATGCCTTTTCAGGTCACCTTAATGATTTTTTGCACTTAAATATACGTACACGGCCTCCCGGCAAGCACACCTTGTTCCACCCGTGTAAAGCTCAAAGAGAGCACCTTGCTTCTTTTCAGCACAAAGTTTAACTATATGGCCATATTCTGGGCCTTGTTTCACCATGCTTTCCTTGTTGAGACCATGATATTGTCGAGCTTCAAACAACCGTACTTGCAAAGGAAACACTAGATCTCAAAGCACCCCTTGATGCCTTTTGTCAATGTGCTTTCTCCTTGAAACACTGGTACTTTTTCCATATAGAGGGCCTGTGAAATTTTTTCTCCTCTCTCCACAATCAAACTCCTAGGCCAAATGCACGACCATAACAAAGTCGATGCATGCCGGTTGTGTGGCCTTAGTAGTGTTGCCGTGGGGCTCATGCCCTACCATGGGAGGGTGCCAAACATAGGATATGGTTTAGCGCTCGATAGTCTACACACATGAGGTATGTACCATCTTTCTTTTGCACTAAAAGGACTGGAGAAGAAAAGGGAGAGGAGCTAGGCCTCACCATCCCTTTGTCTATCAATTCTTGTAGTTGCCTCATGATTTGAGCTTGAGAAACTTCAATAAGGAGGCTTGTTAGGTGGTGAGCTTCCTGGTAGGAGCTCAATTTGATGGTCATCATCCCCTCGTTTTGGAAGTAAGTCCAAAGGAGTATCATTGATAAGAACATCTTGGAATCCTTTTAAAAAATTAGACAAGTCTAACCCTTCTTTATTCCTACCATCTTCATTTGATAAAACATTAGGACATTGCGGGCATTTCTTTTCGGGCAAGAATGATAGCCATGTCCTTGCTCCCTACACTTAAAGCATTTGTGGTCCTTACAAAAAGCTTCTAGCTCTTCAGGAGAGAGTTTATTTTTAACTTTGTAAATTCCCTTCTCCTTGGACCGATTGTTGTTGTTGTTGTTGGAATTGCCTTGGGAAGAGTTTTGGGCATTGTTTTCCCCTTTGTATCATTTTTGTCTTTGCTTTCCAAGGGCTTGGCATTCCTTTTAGACCCTTGTTGAAAATTGATGCGCGAAGCAACCATAGTATGGTGAATTACTTCGGTGATAGAACTAGGCCGTTGAGAGTTAACATACTCGGCCATTCCTTCAGGTAATACCGCACAAAATTGTTACTTTTGCTTGGAAAAGTCTACCTTTTGAAATATGATAGCCTTGAGATGTAAATCCCAAAACTTGTCCACTTATTTGTGAATAGACTTGTTGGAGAGCATGTTCAAACTTTGCCATTTGGTAAGGACTTTGTCCTTTGCATCTCTTGCAAGAAATTTCTTCATGATGGAAACTCATAGAGTTTTCCCTATCTTTTGGGATTTGTCATTGCCACGATGGCTAGCCCACCGTTGACGAGCAAATTTTTGGAAGTGCATAGCTACATGGTGTAGCTTGGAGGACTCTGTGAAGCCCTTATCTCCAAAGGCCACATCAAATTGCTAGATGAAGGCCAATACTTTGTCGATAGCACCAAAGGTGCCATCATAGGTGAGAAAAGAGATACTCTTTCCTCCCTCTTTGACTTTCTGGAGCTTTTGAGACCGTCGCCATGTAGGGTAAAATTTGTGATGTCCTCTCCTCTTGTATTCTCTAGGAGAATAGTTGTTGCTTTCGTCAAAAGAGGAGGAAGGTGAAGAAGAAGGAGAAGAGGGTGACCCTTTATTGCCTTTTTCTTCCTTTGTTTCCTCTCTTTCCTTTCAGGGTGACATGGAGAAGGACTATGGGTGGACCGTTTCCTCTTGCGAGGAGTTGGAGATCGTCTAGACCACCATCTTTGTAGAGCCACATATTCAGAGAAAATTAGTGTTTCGCTCCTTTATCGTTCTTTGGATTCCTCCTCTGTTCTGTGAGAGGGTCTTCTTCCGAGAGTCCCATCAAGAGGCCTCCTAAGATCTCTCTCTTCTTGGAGAGGAAGGAAAAACTCATAAGCACGAAGTTGTTGAGTGACTTCGGCTTGCAAAGCAGGGTTTCCCATAGCTTGTTGCAACCTAGTAACAAGATAATCAACAAACATGGGGGCATCATCATTAGCACCTTCATGTGAAAATTCAAAGTTGTCAATATTCGTTCTACTCTCTTGGTTATTGTCAGCCATGCTAATTAAATTTATGTATAAAATTTACTTTGTGCTTTGGTACCCTCAAAAACTTTAGTCGCTACTCTTCTTTACCTTTGGAAATTAGCTCGCAAGCAGCCACACCCGTGGTTTAGACACTGTTGATTGCAAATACTGGTGGAGAGGGTCTAACATTGCTCACTTGATTATGGTTCTTGTTGAGATTTCTAGTAGCTCAATAATGGTTAAACCAAAGGCAAGCCCCGAGAGAATCCATTATTAAGACTATAGTTCCCAACGGTGTACCTCAAACTAAGTCCTTTTCAACCAAGATAATAGATCCATGTCCACGTACCCTATTGCAATGAACAGGTCCAACCTTTCATGAACAACTTAAAGACCTCTCTTCTTAAGCAAGAAAAGAGAAACCAATAGCTCTGAGACCAATGTAATGGAAATGGCCTATGAACTTTGAGAATAGTGGAATTAAGAGAACTAGAGTGTGCATTTTTAAGAGACTACTTTGAGAACATAGAGGGTGAACTTAATTAGCGAAGCAATATAAAGATTAGACTTAATTAACTTGAAATGAACAATACTTTTGCAACAGAGAGAATTAGAGAACATAACAACAATTGAGGATCGGATTTATGTTGAGCCGGTCCCCCCTACAATAGGCTTTTGTATTATAGATTCTCCCATAATGAGAGACTTGGTACAATAAAATCTTTGTGTTCCTTGTGACCTAGGTGATGCAACGAAGATGCAAATATTCATGCATCACGAGCATAACATAAACTTTAGAAAAGCATTAACTATCCCCAGCTTGAGTCCCAAGACCTCAAACGCATTCAAAGGTGGAGAAAGATAGCAGGGAATGAGGGTAGGGAAGAGGACGAAGAAATATTCATGGGAGAAAGAAATAGTTCCTCACTTATCATCACTCTTCTTGCTTAGCATAGCATAATAGCATAGTAATGTAGATGGAGAAGATGGAAATCTTAAGCACTGAAGCATGGCTCTTGGTTAAATTTGCATTCCATAGCCAAGAGTGTTGGTGTACACTCTCAAATTCTCAACAAGCTTGGAGAAGAAGATGGAATTCGTGTACTTTAGCCAAGTGAGAATGAGCATTAGAGTGTGTGTGTGTGTGTGTGAGAGAGAGAGAGAGAGAGAGAGAGTATAACGTCCAAGCACACCCCTAGCTTCTCTTGGTCAACCCCTCCTTGTAGCTCAACTGAAGACCCATCTCCGCTAGCCATCACAACCATGCTAGCATACAGCCCTTGCTCTTTGAGAGAGAGAGAGAGATTAATAAATTCTTAAACAATTAATTTAGTGAGCTAAATTTTCATTGGGCCTCTCTAAGGGTCAACCAATAGGCTTTAGGAACATTATGAGGGCAACCTAGCTAGGGGCTTGACATGTGTCCTATTTTCCTCTTTGAGCAAGGGGTGCCCTTTGGGAGAAGGAGAGGCCATTCAACCACCTCCCCTACTTGCATGGCTTGCCCCCTCGTTTGTAGGCTTGCATGTTGACTTTAAATCCCGAGCAACTTGGCCATCTACTTGCTTAAGCACTTAGTCATCACAAGCATAGGGTTAGTAAGAGTATGGGCTCTCTCTCTCCCATGCACCTAGCTTCAAGGGCTAGTCCCACTCCTTGTAGGGATCTAGTTTGACTTTTGGAACACCTTAAGACCCTAAAGTACCTTAGTCATGGAGCACCTTAGCACCTTAGTCAGCAAGCACGCCAAGCACCTCAAGTTTGGGTTGGGTTCCCACCTCAAGCACAGCCCTAGCTTGCCTAAGGTCAAAGGACTTTTAACACTAACCTTTGGGAGTTCTTTAATGAAGCTAACCCTAAGGTCTGTAAGCTCCATTAGCTAACCTTACTCTTTGACAAATCATCTCTCATGATTTGGACCCCTTTAACCTTGGGCCCGTGTTGAGAGCAAATGTCTATATTCTAACCCTTGTTTTCCTTTATTCTTCCAAAATCCACATTAAATTATTGATTTAATACAAGAAAATCATTTGGATTGGTTAAATATTAGATTTTATGACAGACAATATGAACTCAAGCTACCTTGGTGATGGCAGATAGCAAGCAGCAAAGGAGGCGTCAAAAATCACTTGTGCTACATAATAGAGGCCATAACAATTTTGGGGTGCTCCTATTGGAGCTTATTTGTTATGTCTTTTGTGAAGGTCGCTATGTGGTCCTTTTGTGTGCAAGGGTAACTTATCGCAACCATCATTATCGGCCCCAAGCTCCAAAACTCTATGCAAATGTCTGACCCTACCTCCTCCATCTCTCATTTTCCTTAGCTAGTGCATGTTTTGCATGGCAAATTGCATGGCACCCTTGGGGGTTGCCTTGCCCTCCATTGACACCTTCTTCTCTTGCTGATGTCTCTCCCCCATCTCCTACCTCCATCCTCAAGGTGCATGAGAGAGAGAGAGAGAGAGAGAGAGAGAGAGATCATCTATCCATCATCGAGCTCCTCCATGCGTTCTTTGCCTTCCTTTCCTCATGAGCTTTGATACCACTGAAAAGCCAGTGGTAATTAAGACACGCTCCTAACCACTCTCTGTATTTCCCTTGGCATAGATACCCATGAACTGCATGCTTAGCCTAAGGCCATGCCCCATTGCCCTTACATAGAGGCCGATAAAACCTAACATTGAAAACTTGACGACAAGTGCCCATGCTTTTTTATTCCCTACATTGATATGTCAAGTACACGAAAAGCTTTTAAAAGAGTGTGCATTATTATCAGAGCCCGTTGTCAAAAAGTTCACGAGACAAGTTATGAGCATTATGCAAGCTATCAAGAACAGAGTCCAAGTCTACCAAACTACACAGATATTCCAAGACAAGTACGATCAAAATTAGAAGCTGTGATTGATGAGTGTATTGTACAAGATGCTACCTTCTTACAGGCTAATGATGAAGATATAGTTGAAGCTGTGTATAAAAAGCTGGGTTCAGCAAATTCCTTACGTGAGGTAGAAGTCTTTGAGGGTGAGGCTCTACACCCTCAAGATACAAAGGGTGATTTTTGCAAAGAACCTATACATGGAGTACAGGACGAAAACTAATCAAGGAATCAAAACAACGAAATGGCTAAAGCTTGAGAAGAAATTGTACAAGTGAAAAACTGCAACCATGTTCAAGTAGAAATGCATGAAGATTTGGTTACAACTGATACTTTTGCTACTGACTCAGAATTAGAGCAAATTTTTCTTGGTACAGATTCTACCATAGACTTGATCGATGATACAGACAAGGCTGTTATTGAGAGCAGCATGACCATAGATTTGGGTATACCATATTTGCCGAATTTGGATATACCAGATTTTTAGGACTTCGTTAGGCAAGAGTATGTGTTTGAAAATCGGCAAAATGTTGATTCAGAGGGGGTGTACACTCCTTCATTGACAAGTTGTTGTGACGCCGAGCTACCAAAGTAGAAAACTGATCTTGAATGTGATGATGTTGATTCAAAGGGGGTGCATACTCCTTCTTTGAAAAGTTTATGTGACCGAGAGCTACCGTGTGGCAAAGTGATCCTGAATTTTTTGATGATTTAGAGGGGGAGCAGACTTCTTTTTTATCAAGATTTTGTGACACAGGGCTCACACTATGTCAAAATGATCATGAACTTGCTGATGTTGATTCAAAGGGGGTGCATAGTGAAGTGCAATCTCTTGGTGTTGAATATTATTGGTTTCATTGGCCGAGGATATAGACAGGGCAGTAGATGAAATTTTCAATGTGCACGCTGAACTTTGTGCTACAAAAGTGCAAAGATATTTGGATGAGGGTGAACGACTTGAAGAGCAGTTTATAGCAAATGTGTTTAGTATGCATGTCATATGTGGAAATCTTAGTTTACAGTAGCCTGAGATGTGCAGGAAGGAGGAACCTTCTGAAGCAGTGGACCTAGATCTTATGTGCTTATTGGACGAAGCTTTGGAAGGGTTCTCAAATAAAGATGCTAAGGATACAAATCAATCTAGATTCATGCATGGGCAAGTTTGTTCAGATGCAACTGATGATGACCTTATGTAGTTGTTGGATGATGCTCTACTTGATTTTGAGCCTCTACAAGATAGAAAATTGTTTTTGGATGCATCTTGCAAGCCTAATGAAGAGAGTTTTGCTAGAGACTTGATGTATTTATATATGCATGATTGGGATCCCAATACTAGTGAGAGTGAAGATGCACTACCAATGCTTTTATCTATGATTGATGATCAACAATTGGATGAGCCAGTTGCATAGGGATATGGAAATATCTAGTGACACCTGATGCTATATGGGATCTGATGTTACCCTATTATGTAGGAGATTATGAGGTAGCTTTTGACCCAGGAGGTGACAAATATATGCATGGTTTGGGGCAATTGACTTATATGCCATATGATCCAAGCGGTTTTCATGAAGATTTGTGGGTTAATTTATGTTTATGCTCTACTTATTGGAAATTCTTGTATTTTCCCTATGATCTTGGAGTATGGTGCAATTTTTATAAAGGAATGCTCACAGTGGGGCAAATGATCGGTTTCTCATTTGATCCTGGATACTACTAAAGTGCAAGTTGCAGATTTGAAGAGTGCCAGTTATCTGTTGTAGCAGGTTGCATGGTACAAGGTTTTTGTTTCTAGATTATGGTATGTAAAAAGAGTTTTTGGTTATGCGATCAATAAGCTTACATGGCTAGCTTCCAGTTGACTTATTTGTAAAATTGATGAAGTATCTTCACATCTTTTGAGTTGGTTTTGCTACCAGAACTTGAAGTAAAGGACTTGAAGGCCATTCCGTGTGCAGACAGAGTAAGGCATACTTGAGCTTGATAGGGTTCCCTAAAGCGAGCTTGATGGTCAAGCCGTGTGCATCATTAACTAGAGCACTTGAGTTTGGCGGGGTTCACTAAACAGGTTTTCCATAATTGAATTCTTTGGAGATACGACAGATACGGTTCAAAGATTTTTGACTGGCACCTACCTAATGATTAAGCTAGAATATTTATGATAGGGTATAATCGTTGTATTATTTACCATATGTTTGCCAATTACGTGAGTCTGATGATGGCAAAGAGCTTCAGGTACTATAGCCGATGCAAATTGAAGTGCAATTGGCATAGATCGGAGGCTGTGCAGATTCAGAGGTGGTGGATGCCATGCAACTCTGCTCCCATGCTAAGAAAGATACCAGAAAGATGCACATCGAGCTTACTTGAAGCTTACTTGATTAATGATCATTGTATAGGGCTTGCTAACAAGATATTTTTTGGTTAATGTATGCCAGATGCCGCTTGAGAGGCCCAATAGATTCCTTGATGATGCCAAAAAAGAGTGTGCTTGAAGTGCTCTACCAGCCTGTCTTTACGGCTCGTTGATTGGAGCTACAGTGAAGAAGTTATGGCAGTTTCAAGTTTGAGTCAATTGCATATCCGTACGGGATTGGGCAAGTGCAGCTGAGGGATCAGAGGTGAAGAGAATGCATGGGCCTGAAGTTCTCACTTTGTGGAGCGCATTGGTCTTTTCCTATTAGCAATCGAAGATCTGGTCGCCAAGTTATTACCAATTTACGTTTCCCCAGAGGCCAGTTCCGTGCCAGGTCGATCGCCTTGATAGGTGTGCCATTTGGAAATATTATAGTTTACCAAGGGTTTGTATGGAGACTATGTGATGAGTGCAGGCTAAAGGAGCTTACAGATTGCCAATCGGAGTACGGAGATGTAAGAAATTAATGCTTGAATTTGGCGACAATGAATGCCGTCTCTTCTAGTATATTGATGATGAGAAATACCAAATAGGGAAATGACAAGAAAGCTATGGATGACTTCGCACTGGATCCGGGCCAAATGTGGTGCTTGGATGATGATTTTTCCACTAAGTATGCTTAATACGGTGCTTTAGCAGTGCTTTGGATTAGATGTATGCCGAATGTGATGCACTTTAGAGAGCACAATAAGTGCTTGAGTGGGAAAAAAAAATCAGGACGTCTCTTGTGGTATGGCACTATTCAAGACGTTGATTTGGGCAACAAAACTCATGATGAGATTGCTTGACAGGAGCTGTTTGGAAAAAAATATTGTGTTTAGCAATGCCTAGCCTGATATGTATACCAACTATGGTGCCTTTATGAAAGCATGATGATATGCGTGCCAAATGAGTTGTAAACCGTAGTGGCCGCCCATAAATAAAAGGCCACCCATAATCACCAAAGGCCCAAGCATGGGCCACCCGCTGTAAGTGGCCACCCAAAGGAATTAAAAAGGAGGGGTTTAATGTGAAGAGGAGAGAAAAAAAAACAAAGGGCCATGGCGAGCACGCAGTGAGGGGCACATATGAAGAGGAAAGGGAAGCTCAAGCAATCCCTACAGGGTGTGGCACGTCATCACATGCGTTCCCATGCCACATCAATCACAGCGTCGTGACTGCATGGATGGACTTATTTTTAGAATAATTGGAGGGCATAGAAAGGCATAAAAGGAAGAATGGGTTTGAGGGCTTGGCATGAGAGGGAAATAGGTGGGAAATTTGCAGGAGAGGAAGGAGGACTTGTTCTCTCTCTCTCTCTCTCTTTCTCAAGACCTCAAGGAGGTGCTATCTCCCACTCTTGGAGAAGCAGCGAGACAAGGAGAATAATGGTATTCAAGGAGGTTTTCTCTCACTTTCTCTCGGAAGTAAGCACAGAGTTTTCCTCTCTCTCAATCTCTCTCTCCCACTCTCGGACAAGAAAGGAGACAAAGGGAGGAAGACAACCAAGAGAGGAGGTGCATGAGGAGAAACAACGAGGGGAAGGCTCTCGAGTGGGAGAGCTTGGATAGAGGAAGAGGAAGGGAGAAGGATTGCATCGAGAAGGAGAAAGGAGGTTAAGCTTGAGAAGAGGGGAGCAAGGAAGAAGTCACTCTTTCTCTTGCTCTCAGACATAAGCACGGAGATTTCCTCTCTCTCTCTCTCTCTCTCTCTCTCTCTCTCTCTCTCTCTCTCTCTCTCTCTCTCTCTCTCTCTCTCTCTCTCTCTCTCTCTCTCTCTCTCTCTCTCTCTCTCTCTCTCTAAGCTTGCCGCAATTTCTCTTTTGAGGGATGAAGTATGAACAAAAAGGATTGCATAAGTGAGCAAGACTCGATCTCTCCTTCTCAACCTCGAGGAGGATAGTAAGCAGGTCTCTCTCGAAAGAAAGAAAGAAAAGTATGGAGATCTCTCTTTATCGAGCTCGGTAAGAGAAATCCCCAAGGGCATATAGAGCTTGAAGGCAATTGCAACAAGTCGATTAGAGGAGAAAGTCAAAGCTTGTGAGCGGCAATTAAGGAAGTGCAAAGAACACAGAGCAGGCAACTGTAGAACCTTTGACAATAATTGAAGCATGAATATTGAGGCAATGAGCAGAGGGATACCAGAAGTGTTAATGATCAGATCCTTTGAGCAGTTAGGTAGTCTCAGATATGAAGGAGCAGATTCAAGAGTTTACCAAAGCCTCCAATGACAACTGGGAATATTTCAAAGAAGCTATTGTAGAAGTAAGTTATGAGCATTATGCAAGCTATCAAGAACAGAGTCCAAGCCTACCAAACTACACAAATATTTGAGGACAAGTACGATCAAAATAAGGAGTTGTGATTGATGAGTGTATTGTACAAGATGCTAACTTCTTTCAGGCTAATGATGAAGATATAGTTGAAGCTGTGTATGAAAAGCTGGGTTTAGCAGATGCCTTACATGAAGTAGAAGTCTTTGAGGATGAGGTTCTACAGTCTCAAGATACACATGGTGAATTTTGCATAGAACCTATACATGCAGTACAGGACGAAAAGAAATCAGGGGATCAAAACAACAAAGTGGCTAAAGCTTGAGAAGAATTTGTGGAGGTGAACAAGTGCAACCATATTCAAGTAGAAATTCATGAAGATTCAATTACAATTGACACTTTTTCTACTAACTCAGAATTAGAGCAAATATTTCTTGGTACAGATTCTACCATAGAGTTGATCAATGATACAGATGTTCGAGGTCAAAGCAAGGCTGCTGTTGAGAGCAACATGACCATGGATTTGGGTATACCAGATTTTCCAAATTTGGATATACCAAAATTTTAGGACTTCGTTAGGCAAGAGTATGTGTTTGAAGATCTGCAAAATGTTGATTCAGAGGGGGTGCAGACTCCCTCATTGACAAGTTGTTGTGACGCCAAGCTACCAAAGTGGAAAACTAATCTTGAATGTGATGATGTTGATTCAGAGGGGGTGCAGACTCCTTCTTTGACAAGTTTCTGTGACCCAGAGCTACCGATGTGGCAAACGGATCCTAAATTTGTTGATGGTTAGGGGGGAGCGGACTCCTTATTCAAGATTTTGTGACACAAGCCTCACACTATGGCAGAATGATTATGAACTTGATGATGTTGATTCAGAGGGCATGCATAGTGAACTGCAATTTCTTGGTGTTGAATATGATTGGTTTCATTGTCTCAATGATACAGACAGGGTAGTAGATGAAATTTTCAATGTGCATGCTGAACTTTGTGCTACAAAAGTGCAAAGATATTTGGATGAGGGTGACGAACTTGAAGAACAATTTAGAGCAAATGTGTTTAGTATGCATGTCATATGTGGAAATCTTAGTTTACAGCACCCTGAGATGTGCAGGAAGGAGGAACCTTCTGAAGCAATGGACCTAGATATTATGTGCTTATTGGATGAAGCTTTGGAAGGGTTCTTAAATAAAGATACTAAGGATACCAATCAATCTAAATTCATGCATGAGCAAGTTTGTTCAGATGCAGTTGATGATGACCTTATGCAGTTGTTGGATGATGCTCTTCTTGATTTTGAGCCTCTACAAGATAGAGAATTGTTTCTGGATGCATCTTGCGAGCCTAGTGAAGAGAGTTTTGCCAAAGACTTGATGTATTCATATATGCATGATTGGGATTCCAATACTATTGACAGTGAAGGTGCACTACCAATGCTTTTACCTATGATTGATGATCAAGAATTCGATGATCCAATTGCACAGAGGATATGGTTATATGGGATCTGATGTTACCCTATGATATAGGAGATTATAAGGTAGCTTTTGACCCAGGAGGTGACAGAAATATGCATGGTCCGGGGAAATTGACTTATATGCTATATGATCCAGGCGGTTTTCATGAAGATTTGTGGGTTAATTTATGTTTATGCTCTACTTATTGGAAATCCTTGTATTTTCCCTATGATCCTGGAGGATGGTGCAATTTTTATAAAGGAATGCTCACAGTGGGACAAATGATCGGTTTCCCGTTTGATCCTGGGGGCTACTAAAGTGCAAGTTGCAGATTTGAAGAGTACCAGTTATTTGTGTAGCAGGTTGCATGGTACAAGGTTTTAGTTTCTAGATTAGGCTAAGTCAAAAGAGTTTTTGGTTATGCGATCAATACGCTTACATGGCTAGCTTCCAGTTGACTTCTTTGGACAATTGATGAAGTATCTTCACATCTTTTGAGTTGGTTTTGCTACCAGAACTTGAAGTAAAGGGCTTGACGGCCATTTTGTGTGGACAGATTAAGGCATACTTGAGCTTCAGAGGGTTCTCTAAAGTGAACTTGATGGTCAATCCACGTGCACTTGAGTTTGGCGAGGTCCACTAAATAGGTTTTCCATAATTGAATTCTTTGGAGATACATTTCTTTTCTCTTCATCTTCCAATGACAACAACTTAAGAGCAAAAATTTCCACTTCAATTGGCAATAAAGCTTCCTTGCCATAAACCAAGTGGTAAGGGGAAAATCTTGTGCTCGTTTTGATAGTAGTTCTATAGGCCCATAACACACAAGACAACTCTGAATCCCAAGTCTTCCCATGTGTCTGAGTCATCTTTGTCAAGATCTTTACCAAGTCTCCATTGAACCTTTCATTAAGACCATTTCATTGTGGATAATAGGGAGAATTGTACCTATGCTGTATGTTGAGATTTTCGTATAAGAAATCAAACAGCTCTCCTCTAAATCCTGGTCCTATATCCGAAAGTAGCTCTAGTGGCACACGAAATTTGCAACATATGTATTCATAAACAAATTTTCCCATCTCCTTACTAGTGATTTGTTTGATAGCTTTGGCTTCTGCCCATCGTGGCAAATAATCCATTGCTGTCAAAATGTAAGCATTTCTCTTGCTAGTCATAGGTAAGGATTCAGCAGCATCAAGACCCCATTTTTCAAACACATCAAAAGCTAAAATTATCTTCTGCAACTCAGGCTTCAAAATTCTCTTTCCCATCCTCTGACAAGGCAAACATGACTTGCACCAATGATTAACATCTCGTTGAATACTCGGCCATATATAAGCTTCTTGCAAGACCTTATACAACATGATCTTCATAGCAAAATGGCCTCCACAAGATCCCTCATGGTTTTCTTCCAGGATTTTGTAAATTTCCTCTTTCCAAGGCACACAACACAAAACCAAATCACCTCCTTTCATATAAAGCACATCATCAAGCATTTTGTATTTTCTGGCTTTTTTTATGAACGCATACTTTTTTGAAGACGGTAAACCTTCAGGTAGAGCACCTGTCAATAGAAAATCCACTTCCTTTGATAAGGTTTCCCTCCGATGATATAGAGGGGCATTTGCCTTTACCACAAACACACAAGTGATCATCTCTTGGGCAACATAATGAGTTTCTTCATTTAGAGACCTCTCAATATGCTGCAAACTCCATACGTCAAGCTTTTTAAGCAATGCCTTCACTTTGAAGCATAAATTTTTCAGTTTAGGGTTCTTATTCTTCCATACTCCTAGCACTTGCTTCACAACCAACAAAGAATCTCCTTTAATCTGCAAGTGTCTAATTGCCAATTGTAAGCAAATATGCAAACCACCTTCAAGAGCCATGTAATTTGCTTCATTGTTACTCTTTGCATCAAGTTTCAACCCTTGCTTTCTCATAAGCTTCCCTTGTGTATCATAAATGACAATGCCTCCTGAAGTAGCATCATGACTTCTTCGATAAGAACCATCAAAGTACAACAATGAAGCATTAGAGATGGCAGGAGTCTCGACATCCTTTTTCCACACCACCTCTTCTTTGACCAAAATTGGAGTATCCTTATAAGTGAGAAGATTTGCCAGGGTAGCCCGGTGTGCACGTCTGTCGCACGTATCAATGCAAGGGACTTTCCGATACACTGTGTGCGAGCCACAAATGGCTCCAAGCACACAACTAGACTAATCTAGCAAGCTCAAGAGAGCAAGGGTGTGTCACTCACCGGCCTATGCTCGCCTTCGTGAAGGATTCCTCACCGCGAAGAAGAAGGAGCCACTGTTGCGCCGCACTCAACTGCTTCACCGCCACCGTGCCGTTGTCGCAATGCTCGATCACCCTCTCTCTCTCTCTCTCTCTCTCTCTCTCTCTCTCTCTCTCTCTCTCTCTCTCTCTCTCACACACACACACACACACACACACACACACACACACACACACACACACACACACACACACAAGGAGATGAAGAAGAAGAAGATGGAGATGGAGCAAGAGCACTCTTCAATTGCACAAATGAAAGAATAAATATTTTTAAGTTTAGGTGACTTTTATATGAGCTTGCCCCATTCACACTTGGGCACCCATACTTAGCCAACTAACCCTTGAATGTTCTTGTTAGAGTGCGCCTCTCATCGGCGATCACTCTTACCCTTTTCCTATTGGACCGACAAGCCCGGTACCTAACTCTACCAAATAAATAAGAATATGTCGTATGTGATAGGAATGTGTGTGAGGGTTAACATGCCCCCCTTCCTGATGTAGACTCCATCCTCGGAAGCTATTGAGTTGAATCTCATTCATCAAGGTGGAAAAGAATTTGAGATGAATGTCCTTAGCCTTGTTCAGCTGAATGTGCTTAGCCTTGTTCAGTCACTATAAAATCAAACAACATTGGCACAATAATTGCATTCTCATATACAATTAAAAATCATATACAGTTGTAGTTAGATAAATTGATTGGTAACAAAATTTTAAACCATTTGTCAGTAATAAATATTAAATTGTAATATAGTCAAACACATAAACAATTGTAAAGGTAAAAAACTAAACAAGTTCGGGGTCGCTACTTTAACGATCGCAAGGCAGTAAAGATCGACTATTAATACCATGGGTAAGCTTCTCAATTCTCTCTGTGTCAAATAAGTTGTTTAATCGCGAGAGCCAAGTATTTCATGTCTGAGGGTTGACTAGAGGCTATACCTAGAAGACCTTGTAGTTGAGCTACGTAAAAAGGAATTCTCATGAAATCATCACCTGACTTATTTACTTTCCTTTGACCCCCCAAAGTCTTTTCACAGTGATTCAACTTTGATGTGTGTGCTTATTTTGTATGCCTTGGGTTTTTTGCTTTTCAAGGAAAAGCGCACATACTGGGAACCTCTAGGACTCTAGTACCATAGGCGATACATGTGAGTGGAGTACCAAATCAAGCTGAGATTTCTCTTCCAGCTTAAGATTTTACATTGTGGCACTTTGATTTTTTTGTTTGTTCGTTTTCAGCATTTTAATTTTGTAACTTTGGGGGGTCATGTAACACTGTTACTCTCCCCAGGCTCATCACACTAGTAAACTCCCTTTATAATACTTAAGCTAAAGGTCAATGGGGACTAAGCCCACTAGAAAGCCCTAGTACATTTCACACAATGCTGCCTAAATCGGATTAAGAACCTAAGTAACCATTGATTATTAGGAATGCATTCCCCATGGTATTAAGAGAAGATCTCTAACACCTAGCTTGGTTAAACTAGCTTAGTCGAACTGCTTGATTTTTAAACCTAGACAAGTGATTATGACAAAAAATTACATTGAATTTAATGTTTGATACTAAGCAAATGCGTTGAATCTTTATTATATGAGTATGAGTCTTGACAGAAGCTATATGCATTGCTTGTAGCATATTTAAGGGTACGAGTGATGGCATTTCATCCCCCTCAGGCGTTACCCAGGTTGTCCCCCTGTTTCCCCAAGTGTCTATGGTTGCTGCTAGGTGGACCCAATCCACATTGTCAGACTCAGTCATCCCAGGTAGAACATCCATATAATGAGAATCTTCCCCAACATCAGTGTCCCCTTTACACGTGTAACAATATTGCAATGGGGCCGAGTGAACTGTGATGTCAGATATATGACCAATTATGAACCTATTTCCTAGAGGATGTGCTCAACCAGTTACCAAATCCACTCGAATGACAGAATCTTGGAACTGCAAGTAGACATGGTTTTTAGACCAGTCATGCACCATTTTTGCTTCCCTCATGAAAGGACGTCCTAAGATCATCTTAGATTCCATAGTGTGCTTCGAAAAATCCATAACAATGAAGGTAATTCTTATTTTATGTCCAAAGACCTTGATCTTGAGATCTTCTAGCATCCCAATAGGTTTAACAATAGACCCATTATCCATCTTCACTACTATGGTTATGGTCGCAAGGTGAGGTCTTCCCATAGGTTCCCAGCAATTTTTATCACAATGCTAACCCGAGCACCACCGTCAAGGATTCCCTTCACAGTTAATCCCTTAGTAGTGATTGGTATGGTGGCATTGGATTCATCACCTTCAAAGTATTGTCCCAACTTGTTAATAGGTATTTCTATAATAAGGTTCTCATCTAGGTTGGGTTGTGGATCACAGGTGTACTTTGTGATGGTTCCTCAGTAACCTCAATCAAGTTTAATGGTGTGATCTTTGGTGCATTTTGATTATTTGGACATTGGGCAATCAAATGATCTATGCCACATCGATTACACATGAGTATTGGCATTGTAGACGTGCTCACTTAATTGGTTTGCATTAGTGTGGCATTCTTGTAGCCTAATAGGACACTCGGACACACGATGTGGACCTCCACACTCATAGTATTGAAGAGGTGGTCTCTTAGCAGTGTTATTGTTATTCTGGCCTCTTGCAGCAAGAGTAGCTACTTGATAGACAGGTTTGACTTGTCCCCAATAGTCCTCCATGTAGTATTGTGGACTTTCTTCAAGCACATCCATCCCATAGGCAATCTTAGGGTCTATATCTTCCTCACAGCCTTCCAAACAAGCAATAGATGACTCACAACCCACTTGATTCACAGAAGTGATTCTCGGATGTGGTGGTTGCGGTCCTAGCACTGGAGGTGGTAAGGGTGTTGTTTGAACAACATTTTGGGCCCTAGGGACCATATGTTGTGATGTTTGTTCAAGAGGTGGTGCCGGTATCAATGTAGGCACTCGAGGTGTGTCTGTCCATGCTAAGGTTGGTCTATTGGCCATCGCGTGCTTAAATACTATGCAATCCTTAGCTTGATAACCATACCTCCCACAGGCATTGCAGTTCCCATTGAATTTTACTCTAAAAGTAGGGCATTCACTGGTACTATGTGGTCCATAGCATACTGAGCACCATTGTTGCTCCCTTCTGGGATACATATGATTGTTTTGTGGAGCACGATTGTCTCTAAGACTCTCTTGAATGGCCTTGATGAGATCTGGTGAAGTCATCTCAGATGTCTTTGGCTCCTTAGCAATAGGCTTTAGGATCATTGGCTGATGCCCCGATGCTTGCGAGCTAATAGATTTAGGCTCAGCAGACACTCTTTCTCCTTGAATCATTAAATTATCCTCCAATTGGATCGCATTGGTGGTGACTGCTTCCCAAGTGGTGATACCTCTAATGACTAGTCCATTGTAGATATCCTCATGTCGTAATCCCCTAATGAATCTATCAAGAAATTGATTATTATTGAAGCGCTCATTTGGATTAAAACAAGAATTCAAATGCTTCAAGCAACTAATAAAGTCTCTCACCAACTCTCCTTCCTCTCGTTGGGCTTTTTGGAGTTGAGAGGCTACACCTCAAAGCACTCCCTCTTGTATGTATTCTTTCAAGAACAATCTCCTAAGAGTAGGGTAAATCATTTTTTCTTCCACCCTTAGGGTTCTATACCAAGCCCCCCCTGCCTTTCCACTTAAGTTTAGGCTTAAAGAATTACTCTTATGCAAGTCATTGTGTTCTCCTAAAGAATCACATATTTGTTCAAACACTTCGATATGCTTTCTCACATCCCCGTCTCCACTAATTTTTGTGTGAGCTTGGCTGTTTGTACTGCTTTACTTCTAGGTTCTCTATCAGGCATGTTACGCATATTCTCAACAATAGATCGACCAATAGCTTGAGAAAATGTTGCCAAGTTACCTAAGTGAGCAGGCACCGTAGGTGAAGGCGCTCGAGAGACTACATGTGGAGTAGGTATTGGCATTGGGCTTGGCGCATAGGAAGCCCTTGGGTTCCACGTTTGGTACAGTGTTGTGCCATGTGGCGGCCCAAAGTTCATATGGGTGGCCCTGGGCATAGCAAACATCAGATGTGACATGCTAATGCTATCCGCCGATGGTCCCATGGAAATAAGAGCTTGGGTGTTGTTGTGAGACCGCGGGGGATTGGACCCATGCAACTCTCCACCCAACCGTGCTATTTATAGACTCCTAGCCTCTAAAGATAGCGCCCCTTGACCGCATGTCCGTCCTGGCCCTTGGCCCTGCCCTTGGCCTGACAGTTGTGGTTGTGGAGCATAGGTTGTTGAAACAATGGGAGGGGTAGGAACTACATGAGTACGAGGACCCATGGGTGTATATGATTGGTACACATTTGTAGGTACTGTTGCAGGCATTGAACTACCATGTAGCGGTGCTTTACTAACAAATGAGGTCCATGGCATGTTTCTTGGCATGCCCATCATTGGGGTAGGCATGGTAGCCGTGGTGTCACCAAGGGAAAGATGAACTAGACTTGGAAAGATAAAGCTATCACTTGTGGGCTCAGATTGCACTGAGACCCCTGGCGAAACAACATATGAAGGATCCATCGGACTTACCGAGGGATTCTCCATTTGCGATAAGGTTGGTTGTTTAGCCTTCTTTGTATCCAAGAATCTCATGAGACCCGTTGAAGGCATGTGGATCCCCTTGTTCTGTCTCTCTAGCTCAATAACCCTATGGATGACCTCACAAACTCTTTGTTGTTGATCCTCCACACTAGTAGCACCCGTTGTGGATTGTAGGGCATCTAACCAACCCACGTGATAGGTGTGACCTGTGTATAGGCCAGTTAGAGTTTCCATTTGTAGTTCGTACTCCCAATTCTCATTTAAGAATGCTCCATCTAGGCTTGAGGTGCTAGGGGTGTCCTTTGAGCTAGATGCAATGTTGCTCTCCTATGGGTTGGCCCTTAGTGGTTGCTAAGTCAGGCGCACTCGATTTCTCTCCTATCAAGGATATTGACATAGGAGCTTTCATTTTTAACTCTATTCGTTGCTCCACCTTGCGTAAGCTCTCAATTTCCTTTTCCCTAGCCGCGATAATACACCGCTCAACTTCTTGTACTTCGGCAAGGCTTCTACCATCAGGTAATATAGCCTCGGAGGGGAATAGCTCTGAAGAGTCAGGGTGGGCAGTGAATGGAGCATTCACGTACACACTCTCCAAGAGCATGGGGTCTATGTTGGTCATGAATGGTGAATTTACTTCCCCACCCCCCTCATTTACATCATTAACTCCATGTTACGAGTGAGTGGCTCTACTAAAGGTTTCCTTCAAGCGGCTAAGCACGCTCGGTCCGGAGCGTGGACCCATGGCATGCATGTCTTGGCTTGAGCTATCGGGATTAGGCATTGGAAAACCCTCCATGACGTCTAGTCAAAGGAAGAGTCACTAGCCGCTATGTTTGGTCTTGGTTTCTACTACCTTGGGTCCTCGTCGAGGGCCCGGAACCTAAGGTAGGTGGATATTGAGAACTCACGTAGTCGAAATGCTCTCTAGTTGATCGACCTCTAGCACACAACTAGAGAGCAGCTGCATGTTCTTTTGGCACCCTACAAGCATCGATGAATAACCTCGAAGGTTAACCGCTTACTTTTTTAAGCGTCCGTTTTCACTCGTTTTTTATATTTTTTAATGATTGGTTTTTGGATTAGAGCGTGTGATAACTCAAAATGAGTGTATCACTGAGGGGGTTGTGGTGTGCTTTATAGCACAGCGCTCGATTACCCAAAGCTCTGTTGGTCCTCAAAAAGGTCGATTTTTACCTACGCGTGAGGCTAAATACGTAATTTTAAAGGGGGACTGAGGCCTGAACCTGAGCGTGAGCTTGGGGTTGGGTATGGGCTTGGGTCTGGGGGATACTCTCGATCCCGATCCTACCTTTAAAATTTTAAATTTAAAAATAAATAAATTGGGATAAGGTCGCCAAAGCCGCGCTATGCGCGCGAGCACACACACACACATAACCCACCTACTTACAACTAATACAGCTACTGTTACACACTAACACACTACTACAACAACTCATTAGCTAACAGAACTACTTACTGTACTTTACACAGAACTAACATTATGGATCTACTACCTTAATCCTAACACCTTATCATAGAGAAAACACAGTACCTTTCAACACCTTATTAACAAAAAAAACATAGTACCTTTAACAAAAAAATATACAGCAGTAAAAAAACTCCTTCTCAACACACACACCTTCCTTCTCTACCTTTCCTACAATTCAAAATGAACCACAAAGTAGCATAGAGTGCTACTCAAGCTTAATGCAAGGCATTTCCCCGACAGCGGCACCAAAAATGTGTGCGTTTGTCGCACGTGTCAATGCAAGGGACTTGCTGATACATTGTTTCCAAGCCACAAATGGCTCCAAGCACACAATAGACTAATCTAGCAAGTTCAAGAGAGCAAGTGTGTGTCACTCACCGCCTACGCTTGCCTTCGTGGAGAATTCCTCACTGCGAAGAAGAAGGAGGCGCCGCTGCCCCGTGCTCAATCTCTTCACCACCACCATGTCGTCCTTGCAATGCTCTCTCTCTCTCTCTCTCTCTCTCTCTCTCTCTCTCTCTCTCTCTCTCTCTCTCTCTCGCATACACACACACACACACACACACAACGAGATGATGAAGAAGAACATGGAGCTGGAGCAAGAGCACTTGCACAAATGAAAGAATAAAGATTTTTAGGTTTAGGTGACTTTTATATGAGCTCACCCCATTCACACTTGGGTGCCCATACTTAGGCAACTAACCCTTGAATGTTCAAATTAGAGTGCGCATCTCATCGGTGATCACTCTTACCCTTTCCTATTGGACTGACAAGCCCGGTACCTGACTCTACCAAATAAATAAGCGTATGTTGTAGGTGATAGGAATGTGCATAAGGGTTAACACCCGAGTACTTTCCTCCACCAAAAAGGTGAACTGAAATTTCTGAAGCTCAATAACCCATTTCATCATTGTTTTTTATATATTTGAATTATTGAACAGCTAGGGAAGCAATGAATAACTGGTGAGAAAAGTGAATGACTTTTGCAGCAAGTAGTGTCTGAATTGTCTGCAAGCATAAACCACATTGGTCATCATCAATTCAATTTCAAAAAAATCTCTTTCATGAGGAGTCTTCACTCTACTAGCATAATGAACACGCTTCATTACTGAGATTCCTTCCCCCTTTGCAATAACATAGCTCCAACAGCATCATCTCCCATTGATGGGTTGACATAAAACTCCTTTTCCTAGTCAGGAGCTTGCATAATAGGTAACGTACTCAAGACATGTTTAACATTTTCAAAAACATCATCACAGTCATGAGACCACTCTAAGGGATCATTCTTAATTGTTTGCCGCAATGGATATAATAGCTGTGATGCCATTTTTTCAAATAACATGCCCAAGAAGCTTCACCAATGGCTGTGCCAAATTACAATTTTTAGGATTGAGCTGACCCTCACATTCATCATACAAAGCAAAAGTCATTTCAAGATTTTGAACATGCTCTTTTCTTGAACTGTATACATAGAAATCATCTATGAATCCTTTGACAAGCTTCCCAAGGAAAGGTGGTAAGGACCCAATCTACTTTTCTTTCAAAGGCTCCTGAATCATCTTTTCTTGAACTGTATACACAGAAATCATCTATGAATCCTTTGACAAGCTTCCCAAGGACAGGTGGTAAGGACCCAATCTACTTTTCTTTCAAAGGCTCCTGGCCCATTTGTCAACCCAGAAGGAAGGCAACAAGAATTGAAACAACCCCATGGCATGATAAAAGTGGTCTTTTTCCTGTCTTTGGGAGCAAGGATAAGCTGAAAGTATCATGAATATCCATCACAGACATTCTATCTCTCAAAACGAGCCATTGCATCTAACAATTGATCAATAAAAGGCAAAGGGTAAGGATCTTTCTTGGTCACCGTATTTAGTGGCTTGTAATCAACACAAACTCTCCAACGCCCATATTTCTTTGGGGTGACTACTACAGGGCTCAGCCATTCAGCATTATCCACTGGCACAATAAACCCTGCATCCAAAAGCTTATCCACTTCTTCCTTTAAAGCATTCATCTATTCCTTACCCATCCTTCTTAATTTCTGCCATATTGGCTTTGCCCCTTCAACTAGCTCGATCTTCACAGGATCACCAACAAAACCCCTTATTTCCTGCTATGAGGTAATGAAAATATTTGGAAACCTATCCAACATTGCTAAATACTCCCTTCTTTCTCCTTGTGTCAAATCAGTACTCAACATATTTTGAATCAACTCTATCTTCACTAGTAGTTCCTGTTTAGGTTGCATCAACTCTTCAAGTTGCTCTAAATGGCTTGAAGCATTTATATTCCCTGATATTTGCTACACATCACTAATTTCTTTTGGTTTCTCATCCAACAACAAGAATGACACTTCATCCTCATCATTGGAACTCGAAGCAGTGCTACTTTCTGAGTCTTCAGAACTATCATCACTAGTAGGTTTGGACTCATCATTCTCACTCACATTTTCAAGTGCCATAGGCTGTTTGGTAGTCATATCAAACACTCTCTTTTCACCCTTCTTGTCATGCACACCGATTGTGCCCTTGCGCCAATCTTGCACGGCACCGATAGCTCTCAACCAAGGTCGTCCCAAAATGAGAGGAAAGGCTCTTAGACCAGCTGATATAACATGAAATTTTACTATAACCTTCACGTTAAAGACTTCAACTTCTAAATTCTTGATCATTCCCAAACATTTCACTTTGGCATGGTTTGCTAGTCGAATGCGATACCCAGAGCTTCCGCAAGTAATGAGACCCAGTCTCTCAACACATGACTGTGTGATCACACAAACTTGAGCACCTCCATACTGTAGGCTTCTCCCATGCCCACACCTTTGTGCCAAGCGTTCACCACAGGACAGATGTCGAGTAACTCTCCCACAGACAACACTCTGACTTGTCCATGCTTCGGCTCTTTTTTTGGATTCACTAATGACTTCCATTGCCTTTTAAGTTTGGGCACCATATTCATCAACTGTCCAACAGTACAATCTACTTTCCTCCCAATTAATTCTTCCTTTAAACTGTAAGCTGTTTGGCCTTCTCCCAACAGTAAATCCACCACTTCAAATCATCTACTAGGCTTTCTCTTTCTCTTGACTTTTGCATCTTCACCCTCTTTCTCCTTCCCTTTCTTTCTGCTAGGCCCTGGTGTTGCATAGCCTTCCCTCTCTCTTTTGCCTATTGGTAGCACATCTGCTTCTTTCTTTCGACTCGCAAAATGCCCACATGACCACCAGAGGTTGAGGCTTGATTTTCTTGTCCATTACTTTGATCTCCCCATATATCTAATGCATTGTGCGCTCCTTGCCGCACTGTCGAAGCAAGGGACTTGCCGATACACCGTGTGCGAGCCACAAATGGCTCCAAGCACACAACAAGACTAATCTAGCAAGCTCAAGAGAGAAAAGGGTGTGTCACTCACCGCTCTACGCTCGCCTTCGTGGTGGATTCCTCGCCGCGATGAAGAAGAAGCTGCAGTCATGCCGCGCTCAACCGCTTCTCCGCCGTCGTGCCATCGTAATGCTCGATCGCACACACACTCTCCCTCTCTCTCTCTCTCTCTCACATACACACACACACAAGGAGGTGAAGAAGAAGAAGATGTAGATGGAGATGGAGCAAGAGCACTCTTCTATTGCACAAATGAGAGAATGAGTGAATTTTAGGTTTAGTTGGCTTTTATATGAGCTCACCCCATTCACACTTGGGCGCCCATGATTAGCCAACTCATCCCTTGAATGTCCCAGTTAGAGTGCGCCTCTCATCGGCGATCACTCTTACCCTTTTCCTATTGGTCCGACAAGCCAGGTACCTGACTCTACCAAATACATAATACACGTCTGTCGTAGGTGATGGGGTGTCCGTGAGCCGTGAGGGTTAACATGCCCCCCTTCTTGATGTAGATTCCGTCCTCGGAAGCTATTGAGTTGAAGCTCGTTCGTCGAGGTGGAAGAGCATTTCAGATTAATGTCCTTAGCCTTCTTCCGTCACAGCAAAATCAAACAACATTGGCACAGTAATTGCATTCTCATAAGTGATTAAAAAGCATATGCAGTTTTAGGTAGACAAATTGATTGGTAAAAGAATTTCAAACAATTTGTCAACAATGAACATTAAATTGCAATGTAATCAAATGCATAAACAGATGTAAAGGTAAAAAATTAAACAAGTCTAGGGTCGCTAATTTGACGGTCGAAAGGCACTAGAGATCGAATATTAATACCATGGGTAAGCTTCTTAATTTTCTGTGGTCAATTAAGTTGTTTAATCGTGAGAGCCAAGTATTCATGTTCGAGGGCTGACTAGAGGCTATATCTAGAAGACCTTGTAGTTAAGCTACCATAAAAGGAATTTCTCATGAAATCGTCGCCTGACTGATTACTTTTTCTTTGACCCCCCAAAGTCTTTTCACAGTGATTCAATTTTGATGTGTGTGCTTATTTTGTATGCCTTGGGTTTTTTGCTTTTCAAGTAAAAGCGCCCATACTGGGAACCTCTAGGGCTCTAGTACCATAGGCAATACATGTGAGTGAAGTACCAAATCAAGCTGAGATTTCTCTTCCAGCTTAAGATTTTACAGTGTGGCACTTTGATTTTTTGTTTGTTCATTTTCAGCATTTTAATTTTGTAACTATGGGTTTTTTGCTTTTTAAGTAAAAGTGTCCATACTGGGAACCTCTAGGGATCTAGTACCATAGGCAATACATGTGAGTGAAGTACCAAATCAAGCTGAGATTTCTCTTCCAGCTTAAGATTTTACAGTGTGGCACTTTGATTTTTTGTTTATTCATTTTCAGCATTTTAATTTTGTAACTTTGGGGGGTCATATAACACTGATACACCTTCCCAGGCTCATCACACTAGTAAACTCCCTTTATAATACTTAAGCTAAAGGTCAATAGGGTCAAGCCCACTAGAAAGCCCTAGTACATTTCACACAATGCTGCCTAAATCGGATTAAGAACCTAAGTAACCATTAATTATTAGGAAGGCATTCCCCATGGTATTAAGAGAAGATTTCTAACACCTAACTTGGTCAAACTAGTTTGTCGGACTGCTTGATTTTTAAACCTAGACAAGTGATTATGACAAAAAATTACATTGAATTAAATGTTTGATACTAAGCAAATGCGGTGAATATTAGGCTACCAATCACAAGTAAAGCTGACAATTATAGATGCAAAAAAGATAAGGGGCAATGCTAATGGACAAGAAACATCTGTTTGTGCCGATGGTCGCCCTTGATTTGAAGAGTGAGTCGAGATAAAGATTCCATGAAGGTCCAAATCCTACCAATAGCAACACGCTCCTGTACACACTAGGAAACAAAAGGAATACCTCCAGGAGGCACATTAGTGGAAAAAGGTACCAACAGTTATTGAACACAACAAAAAACATAAGGAACCCTAACCTAATTATTTGCACTCACCCTAGAGAGTCAAGGGAATAGGATATTGTAGAGGTTGGGGGGAAACCCTAAGGCTAAACCCCTATCTTCGTCGTCGAGATAAACAAAGTCATCATCCATGAGACCATATGTGCCATCCGTGTAGTCGTGTAAATTTTCTTCTTCATCATAGGTGCCCATGTTTACTAAGAAGGTCACTAGACGCCTATAGTCATCTTGGTCAAAAGGGTAGGCTTGTGCAATGGGAGAAACGCTCTCTACTAAGTATGGATCAGACATGGTCAAGAGGCGTATCAGCCATTCTAACTCCTCAAAATTCCTCTCACATGCTAGCGTACCTATCAAATCCCATTCACATGCAAGCACTGGAAAGACCATGTGAAATATTTGTGAAAAGTAACGAGGGTACCTCTCACCCAAGGCAAGAGTGGATAACTCTAGCGTACTAGCCATATCTGTACACGCAAATAGATGACGGTTAGAGTGCAAAACAAGGGTCGTGTTCTTGTGCATAATTTGTTTTTATGATTTGTGTTATGGCTCTTGCTCTTTTACTTTTTTATCTTGTTTTTGTGAGTATAAGGCTTTATATATACATTCCCTAAGATCGGAGATTAAGAGGTCAGGGAGAAAGGTTGAGAGGGAAGCAAGTGAATGATGGATGTCCACAAACACTCCCCCATTCCTTGGGTAGATCATACCATTTGAAATGATGTCGTCACCCTTTGAAACCAATTGTTCCAGTTGGTAATAGGTGAGGATTTTTGCCAGTAGTTTTCTATTACCCTAGGTGCCTCGTCAAGTTGCAAGGGTGGTAAGGTACTCTCCCAGGATCGAACTTGAAGTGGTTCATCAGGTGATTCTTGAACACTGGGAGGTGTGGATTATTTTGTAGTTTCATGGAGGTCCACTACTATAGATGGAGGCTGTGTAGAAGCTTTTACCTCTATGGATGTATTACACGAGGAGATAGAAGCTTCATGGAACTCCCCCCTTCCTGAGCTAGGTGGAATAAATTGGTTTTGCCTTGGAGCCCAAACTAGCTCTGGACTAGGTGTGTAGCATTCTGTGATCTTTCCCTTCCCACGGTCTGCCATTGGCTTTAGCGTTACACTGTTTGACTCATATGGGTTTGTTGTCGATAGGGAAGGACACATTTTACGTTTAGGTACCCAAATTTGCTCATTTCCATCATAGTAGCCTTGGGCTTCTAATAGTTGTTTTGGAATCTATCGTGCTTTGGTCTTGACTCTCCTAGGGCGCGCTCTTGGTTTTCCCGAGAAATTTTTTCTTGGAATGGATGGGAGGGTTGAGTTAGTTGGAAGTAAGGCCTTGGGGACCCATTGATATGTACTCTTAGGTCGTGCAGGTTGAGTACTTGCAATATTACTGCTTGCTGCAACTACAAGTGTTGAAGTGCTAGATTCATGGGTAGCCGGCAAAGACGAGTTAACCACCTTGGCTTGTGAATGTTGGCTATCCTTCAACTTTGCTAGAGTTTGCAACGTAGGTGACTTTGCTTCAATGATAGGGGTAAGAGTTGGTGGTCGCGTCGTGACACTACCAGTATCCCAATCAATAGTGCATTTGGTTGCCAACATCCACGTGCGTCCCAGGTTTACGTTGCCTTGCATAGCTCCTACGGGCATTACTAGAAACCTCTGCACTATGCTTCCATTGTCATAGACAACAAGGGTCTGAAGGACTCCAAGAATAGCAGTTTTCTTTTTATTAATGCCCTTGACTTGCATCGTACTCGGGGATAGGGTCGGTTTCCCTAATTGACACCAAACTCCATAGGATAACAAATTGTGTTTAGCTCCCGTATCTAATAAGGCATTGTATAGTACTTTCCCATAGGGGCTATTTAGCTCAATTGGGTATCGTAGGGGTGGCTCAGATTCTAATGAGTCGTCATCTGTGTCCTCAAAAAATGCTTGCGTGATTCCCAGATTAGCCTCTTGTTGGCGTCTAAGACGTTGTTGTCGTTCTCGAGCCTCAACTCTTGCTTGGATTTTTTTAAGCTCTGCTTGTTCCTTGGCAGCCTTCTTTTGATGGATGGCTTGCAACTCTTCCTGGCTTAGAGGATCATAATATCTTTTGAATTTACTCCCATTAAGGAATCCAATGGTTTCAACTCCATCTAGAGTCTCCACACGAATGGTACCTTGCGGAGTAATTTCACACACTCGATATGGTCCCTTACCAGTGTATTTCAATTTCTTCTTTTCATTACGTACCCCGTACATAAGAACTTTATCACCAACCTTGATGTCTTTATCCTTTAAATGGCTATCAAACCACTTCTTTCTCCTATCCTTCTCCACTAGAGCATTTCGCACAGCTAATTGCCTTTCTTCATCTAGCCTTTCCAAGATATATAATCGCTCCACTAAGGGGTTACCATCCCAACCTTCTTGAGAAGCTACTTGAAGACTAGGAATGACAAACTCCCATGGCATAACTGCTTCTTGGCCATACACCATCTTAAACGGTGTGCAATTAATAGCAACTTTATACGCAGTACGATAAGCCCATAAAGCTGATGTAAGCTTTAGGTCCCAATCAGTCCGATGAGCCTCGACTGTCTTTGTCAAAATGGAGATGAGAGTTTTGTTGGTACTCTCAGCTTGGCCATTTGCTTGGGGATAATAGGGTGTAGACTTGTGGTGAGATATCATGAAGTTTGATGTGAGTTCTTTTATTACTTCATTTATAAAATGAGTTCCATTGTCACTCACAAGTTCAAAGGGGCATCCAAAACGCGTGATAATGTTCTCAAAGAGGAACTTAGCTGTTGTTTTTGCATTCGCCTTTCGTGTTTCAGTAGCGACAATGATATATCGTGATTGCGTGTTACGTGCAGCCGGACTAATCGGTCCTACAAAGTCTAAGCCCCACTTTTCAAATGGTTGGGTTACCTTGATGGGATGTAGAGGCATCCTATCCCTTCTTTGTGGCTTGTTGAAGCGTTGGCATTCATCACATCCCTTTGCAAAAAGTGATGCATCCTTAAACAGAGTGGGCCACCAATAGCCTGACTGTAAGATCTTTCGGGCAGTCAACTTTCCTAAAAAGTGACCACCAGCTACGCCCATGTGTGCCTCTTGTAGAATATATAAATACTCATCCTCGCGGGCACAGCGTCTAAGAACATCATCTTTTCCTCTCTTATAGAGAGTTCCAGCCAGTAAGCAATAGGGTTCGCATTCCTTGATTAATTTTCGAGCTATATCTTTTCGCAGTTCTTTGGGTGGAAAACCATTAACTAAGAAGTTAACAATCTTTTCACTCCATTCAGGCATTGTCTCAACAATGAACAAAGGAGTATCAGGCAATTCATCATCAACCCCCATAGGAGCTTCGCCATTAGGGATACGAGATAAATGATCCTCCATGACATGTTTCCTCCCAGGCCTCACAACAACGGTGAAGTCAAACTCAAGAAGAATTAACAACCATCGTGTAATTCGACCTGTGGAACACGGCTTGTTTACCAAATATAGCAATGCTTGATGATCAACATAAAACACAAACTTGGTAGCAAGAAGGTAATAGCGAAATTTCTTTACTGCGTAAATCATAGCTAGACCTTTGCGCTCTGTAGTAGTGTAGTTCATCTCGGCATCATTTAATTGGCGACTTGCAAAGCTAATAGGGTAGTCCAATTTATGTTCTCCTGGTTGAGTTAAAACATACCCAATAGCAAAATTTGATGCATCAATATGCACATGAAAAGGTACATTCCAATCAGGTCCACCACATTCGTAGCACTGAAGAGGTGGTCTCCTGGCAAAACTATTAATGTTTTGGCCTCTTGCTCCTAGCGCAGTAGCTTGATATACCGGTTTGATTTGTCCCCAATGGTCTTCCATATAGTACATGGGACACTCCTCAAGCATGTCGACTCCATAGGTGATACTAGGGTCTATGTCCCCTTCGCAATCTACATAAGTACTAGATGACTCGCAACCTATTTGGTTCATAGGTGTAACTCTTGGATGAGGGGGTTGTGGTCCTAGCACTGGAGGTGGCAACGGTGTGGTTTGGACCACATTTTGGGTTCTAGGTACCATGTGCTGTAATGGCAACTGTTGCTCCATGGGTGGGGTAGGCATCAATGCAGGAACTCGAGGTGAGTCTGCCCAAGCTATAGGCGGTCTATTTTCCATGATGCGTTTAAGCATTAGGAAATCCTTCGCTTGATGGCCATACCTACCACACGCGTTACAAGTCCCGTTAAACTTTACTCTGAAAGTAGGGCATTCACTCGTAGTATGTGGGCCCAAGCAAATTGAGCACCATTGTTGCTCCCTTTTTGGATACATATCAGTGTTTTGTGGAGCACGATTACCCCTAAGGCTTTCTTGGATGGCCTTGGTGAGATCTGCCAAAGTCATCTCAGATATCGTTTGCTCTTTCACGATTGGCTTTATCTTCATTGGCTCATGCCTTGATGCTTGCGAGCTACTTGACTTCGGCTCGGCAGACACTCTTTCTCCTGCAATCATTAAATTATCCTCCAAATGGACTGCATTCATGGTGACTGCTTCCCAAGTAGTGATACCTCTAATGACTAGGCCATTATAGATACTTTCATGTCGTACTCCCCTAATGAATCTATCGAGCAATTGGTTGTTGTTGAATCGCTCGTTTGGATTGCATCGAGATATCAAATTCTTTAGGCGACTAATGAAGTCTCTCACGGATTCACCTTCTTCTCGTTGGGCTTTCTGGAGCTGAGAGGCTACACCCCAAAGTACTCCCTCTCGTATGTATTCTTTTAAGAACAGTCTCCTAAGAGTAGAGTAGATCGTTTTCTCTTCTACTCTTAAGGTTCTATACCAATCTCCAGCCTTTCCGCTTAGGGTCAAACTCAAAGCCTTACACTTATGTAGCTCATTGTGCTCTTCCAAGGAATCGCACACATGTTCAAAGACTTCCATATGCTTTCTAACATCTCCGTCTCCACTGAATTTCTGTGTGAGCTTAGCTACTTGAACTGCCTTGCTCCTAGGCTCTCTATCAGGTGCACTACGCATGTTTTCCGCAATAGAGCGACCGATAGTTTGAGCAAATGCTGCCAAATCTCCTATTTGAGCAAGTATAATGGGTGTATGTGCTCCTGGAACCACATGTGAGATGGGAGTTGGCCTTGGCCTTGGCATACGCGCGACTCTTGCGTCCCAAATTTCGTATGGTGGTGTACCAGACGGTGGTCCAAAGTTTACAGGCGTGGCCCTAGGCATAGGGGGTGCCTGATATGGCATGTTATTATTAAATGGCATGGCTCCACTTGTATAAGAGCTTGGATAATTCCATTGTGGATTGTAAGCTCTTGGAATAATCGGAGGTGTAGGAGCTACATGAGGCTGAGGTACGACAGGTGCACATGATTGATACATACATGTAGGTATAGTTGGGGGCACTGTGCTACTAGGCATCGACGCAGTGTTAACAAATGAACTCCATGGTGTACTTCTTGTCATGCTCACCATTGGGATATTCATGGTAGCCGTAGTGTCATTAAGAGAAAGATGAGCTAGATCTGGGAAGGTAAAGCTGCCACTTGTGGGCTCAGATTGTACTGAGGCTCCTGGCAAAACAACATATGGAGGATCAATGGGGCTCACTGAGGTAGTCTCCATTTGTGATAGGGTTGGTTGGTTGGCCTTTCCCGTATCCAAGAATCTCATTAGGCCTGTTGAAGGCATGTTGATCCCTGTGTTCTGTCTTTCTAACTCGACAATCCTATGGAGGACATCACAGACTTTCTGTTGTTGCTCATCTATGCTAGTAGCACTCGATGTGGATTGTAGAACATCTAACCAACCCACATGATAGGTGTGTCCTGTGTATCGATCAGTTAAAGCTTCTGCTTGTAGGTCATACTCCCAATTTTCGTTTAGGAATATCCCATCTAGGCCTGGCGTGCTGGAGGTTTCCCTTGAAGTGGAAGCATTGTTGCTCCCCATAGTTGCCCCTCCGTGACTGCTACCTTGGGAGCACTCGGTTGCTCGGCTGGCATGATTGTTGTCATAGGAGCCTTTTCTTTCAGGGCTCGACTTTGTTCTAGCCTTCGTAGGTTCTCAATTTCCCTCTCCCTTGTTGCTTGCATATAGCGTTCGATCTCTTGTACTTCGGCAAGACTCCTACCATCGGGTAGTAAAACCTCATAGGGAGATAGTCCTAAAGGATCAGGAGGTGCAATGGATGGAACATTCACATGCACACTCTCAAGAAGCATAGGGTCCATTTTAGGCATGAATGACGAATTTACTTCCCCACTCCCTTCATTTATTTCATTAACCGCATGTTCGGAGCGAGTAGCTCTACTAAGGGTCTCTTTTAAGCAGCTAAACACGCTGGACCCGGGCCGTGGGCCCATGGCATGCATGTTTTGACTTGAACTATCAGGGTTTGGTGTAGGATACCCCTCCATGACTTCGTAGTCAGAGGAAGAATCACTAGACGCGATATGAGGATCTTGGGTCGCGCTACCTTTCGGCCGAAGGTCCAGAACCTAGGGTGGAGGAATAATGGGTGCCCACGTAAATGGAGGCACTACCAATATGCTCGTGCTCTAACACTCGTCCAGAGCGTAGGTTCATATGACTTGGATCCCCTAGAAGTGTCAGTGAGGGCCTGTGAAGGCTGCTTACCTAGTAATTTTGGGTGTTTTGCAACCCAAGTCTTTTCTTATTTATTTATTTATTTATTTATTTATTTATTGATTTTTTGGTCTTTTTTTTCTGACCTAGCTATAGAATAGAACGTATGATAGCTCAAAACGAGTGTCTCGGTCAGAGGGACATGCCGTGCTTTACAGCCCTCCGTTTGGTCACTTTATGCCCTCGGAATCCCTAAAACCGTCAATTTCTAGTAGGGAACTAGGCCCAAATTAGAAAGTCTAAGGGTGCAAGTGGGAAGAGAAGGGAGGAGAGTGGAGGACTTGCCCCACATGCTCTCATTCCCTCTTGAGGGGGTAGGGTATATATATAAGAGTGAGTCTAGTATATATCATAAGACTGAGGACTGAGGCCTGGGCCTGGGCTTGGGCTTGGGCTTGGGCTTGGGAAAATGATCCCGATCAAAATTTTAGTGTAGCCCCCCAGTCACTCACACTTAAATATTTTCGGTTTTTTTTTAAAAAAAATTCGATCAAAATGCTAACTACTGACTAATCTGTTAACTGCTTACTGACAGTGAGCTAACTGTCCACCTACTTCCTCTCTCACTCCCTTACTGTGCAAAGACTGTGTGCAGCCAAACCTTGACAGAAAATTGTGTACAGACTGTGTGCAAACAGAAATTGCTAACTTCCTTCCTGCTTATTCATTCACTGCAAACAAGCTAATGACTACTAACTGTGCAAAGACTGTGTGCAAACAGAAAACAAAACATTATGCAGAAATCACAGAACTTGCAGACAACACAGAAATTAACAACTTACAGAAAAACAACTCATTCCTCTTCCTCTTCCTCTTCTTTCCTACTACAAACAACTCATAGGAGAAGCACAAAGTGCCTCTTGGGCTTAGTGCAGAGCGATTCCCCGGCAGCGGTGCCAAAAATGTGCGCTCCTTGCCGCACTGTCGAAGCAAGGGACTTGCCGATACACCGTGTGCGAGCCACAAATGGCTCCAAGCACACAACAAGACTAATCTAGAAGCTCAAGAGAGCAAAGGGTGTGTCACTCACCGCTCTACGCTCGCCTTCGTGGTGGATTCCTCGCCGCGATGAAGAAGAAGCTGCAGTCGTGCCACGCTCAACCGCTTTGCCGCCGTCGTGCCTTCGTAATGCTCGATCGCACACACACTCTCCCTCTCTCTCTCTCTCTCACATACACACACACACACACACACACACACACACACAAGGAGGTGAAGAAGAAGAAGATGGAGATGGAGATGGAGATGGAGCAAGAGCACTCTTCTATTGCACAAATGAGAGAATGAGTGAATTTTATGTTTAGTTGGCTTTTATATGAGCTCACCCCATTCACACTTGAGCGCCCATGCTTAGCCAACTAATCCCTTGAATGTCCCAGTTAGAGTGCGCCTCTCATCGGCGATCACTCTTACCCTTTTCCTATTGGTTCGACAAGCCCGGTACCTGATTCTACCAAATACATAATACACGTCCGTCGTAGGTGATGGGGTGTCCGTGAGCCGTGAGGGTTAACATGCATAATCATTAGCTTTGTTAGGAATCTGTTGAGGAAGTGGAAACATATCCCCTCCCATCCTTGTTGGCTTTGGAAAATAAGTGCTGATGTGACCAAGCTCACCACAATTATAACAAGTAGGAATGAATCTCCTCTGCGGCTCAAAACCACCTTGTCCACGACCCGCATTAGCATTAGGATGAGCTTCACATGCCTTAGCCATCCCTCTACCACGTCCACGACCACGACCACCTCCACCACCAAGAACACTAAGTCGTAATTCTTGCATCATGGTCATCATGGTAATTCTTGCATCATGGTCATCATGTCTTTCATATTTCGTTGCAATTGTTTAGTATTAGCAGCCCTTTGAACAGGTTGGCCTCTAGCCTCTACCTAATGCTCCTCCTTTTGGCTACCATTATTTTGCTTAGGGACCACCTTCCCATATTCATTGATCCTTTGAGCTTTCCACTCTTTCTCTATGGCAATGGCGACTGCCTCCTCGAAGGTGACGGGTCTTTTTAGCTCAACTTTGAACTTCAGAATTTCTTTTAGGTTTGCCACAAAACAATCCTTCTTTAACATGGATTGGGGAATCTCGTTTCCCAAAGCCCAGGCCCATTTACCCCATAAACGGGTGAACTGCATGACAAAATCATCAACACTTTGATTAGCTCTCTGAGTGTACCCCAGAATCTCATGCCAAACTTCATCGGGTACTTTGATGGATCGGTATTGTGCCAGGAAATCTTGCTTCACACGATTATAGTCCAAAACCACCCTTTGATTTTGTGCCTGCATCAACTCTTCAAAATTGTGTAACCAAACTTTTGCCTCATCCTGTAAACTATATTGCAGCAGCGACAACAATATAGCTTGGTCTAGTATATTGTGCACTAAGCTATTGACTTCTAGCTTTTCAATAAACATCTGTTCATTTCATTAGGCAATCCATGAAACTGTGGGAACTCGTCTGCCATGTTTGATTGCCAGAAAAACACTTACATGTGACACTGAAAGCTCAAGGGATGTCGATGGATCGCTCCAGTACCTAATCCACCTCACACTAGGTAGCCCGGTCCCAGTGCTTGTTAGCATGCAAATAAGAAGAAAAACGAGAACCTCTATAGCCTTGCACACACCACACCGTCGGAAGAAAACACCATAAAGCTGCGAAAAACACCTATGTTGAACACCTGTAAAGTCGGGCAGGAAACAGTCCTAACCCAACCATGATTAAAATTGATGAAAACCAAGACCATAAAAATGAATCTTGTGTTGTGTAGGCCTCCGTAGAGTATCCATATGCTTGATTCCAACAACAGACGAGAGAGTTACAAGCTTTCCAAGTTGGGGTATCTCTCAGAAGCTCCAAAAAAGCTAGTCTTTGTTAGGAAAGAGAGTGTGCAAGAATTGTAGCTATTAAAAGAGGATTTTTTTGGATCTTATCCCAAGGGATTTTCCCTCTCCTCTTAGCCGACATCATTTCCCCCTTTGGGCACCTTTTAATTGGTTCATTTTAGGCCTTTTTTGGGTGAAAACTGAGTTGTCGGCCACTTTTTGACCAAGGCAAGTGGGGAAGAGAGATGTCCAGTGGACCAAAAAGGTGCCCAGGGGCCTGGGCACAAGTGGGAACTGAAAAAGGGTTCCTCCTCTCTCCCCCAACACCCACGGGCCCTCATTAGTAAGGCAAGGAGGCTTCATTTGCTCCTTTGATACATCCTTATGGGGTACCCACTCCCCCCCTTATACCCTCCAATTTCCACTTGCTCCCCCCCCATGTGGGATAACTCCATTGCCACTTGGCACCATCCTCCCACCTCCCCACTTAAGCCAATAAATCTCCTATTTTGCTCCCCACACCGAGCAATCTTGGCAGAGGCGTGGCGGGTGACTCCGAGCACCGAATGGGACGCTGCAAATCCTAGCTTGAAGCTTATCACTTTGGCTATTCCAGAAATCCTTGGCCACACCTTTTCTAATTAAATCCATCAAATCAGTCCACTTGCCTTTCCTCACATGCATCCGCATCCACTTTCTAAGTAAGGAACCACCCACTTCCAATGCATGTAACTTATGATGTATGAGTCCGATTCACCGGCTATCAAGCATGATTGAAAGTACTCATTGAAAACCACCGTTTAAGAGTTAGACCAATCCAAAACTCTTGCAAAGGACTAAGCAAAACCAAGCCTTTATACATAAATTTTACAAGAGCACTCTAAAAACTCAAAGCATTATGTACATCTATGTACTCGAGGCTAGTGAGCAAGCTTTTTAGCATGGATTAGGGATTTTATCTTCATCCAAAAAATGTATGAACACGTATGATGTCTAAAGGGCACTTTTAGAGACCAAAATTGAGATATGAGCTTACCAGGGTGTTAAGCACAACAAAACAAGCTCACATACCAAATTCTGTCAAAATTTGAGCACATAGACTTTATACGTGTATAAACTCTCAACACCAGATCTGGAAGTCAAATTTCACTTTTGACCACATAGAGGGTTGGGAAATGATGTATTAAGATTTCTTGAAAATTTTCAACTCATTTGGACACATACTTTTGCAATTAAAGATAATTTTGCAGATACAAGAAGGTAAAGGTGAAAAAGTAATGATTTTGAGCAATTTTGACATCCAAAATTTGTTGTAATCACATATTCTTGTTGTATTCATCAAGAAGTACCTCGGGTAAAAATTTCATGTCATTTTGATCCAAAAGACTTTATACGCGCATGGTGTCTCATAGGCCAGATGTGGGTCAAATTAGACATTTGAGTACACCTCAGTGTCCTAGAGCATAAAAGAAGTCCCTAGCCAAAATTTCATAGAATTTGGAGCTCATTTGGGCTTGCTAAGAGCAAAAGACAGAAAACAGCAAATTCAGGCTAGTATTGATCTTAACTTGCTCAAAAAATGTCCAAATTGAATTCTGAAACTTGTTGAGACTTGCTTAAGTGATAAGGAATCAGTGGAACAAAAGTCACCTCATTCTGTCGTAAAAGACATTATACGTGTATAATGTCTCAAGTGTCAAAATAAAGGTTAAATTCACAAACTGAAACTTGCAGTGGGCAGAGGACATCAAGGAGAGCTCACATACCAAATTTTGTCAAATTCTGAGCACATAGACATTATACACGATTAATGTCTCAAGTGCCAAATTAGAGGTCAAAAGTTACATCTGAGCTCACAGAAGTGTTTGCCAACATAGTAAGCCTAGTGACCAAGTTTCAACAAATTGGGTCACATTTGGTCAAGATACATTCCAAAATCCTTGATCATGAAACTGTTTAGAATGTTGTTTCAAGTGCAGTTCACCAAAACTGCTTAAACTTTTGATAGACAACTCCAAATTGAGTCAGGTATAGCTAGGATAAAAGCTTGCGAGCAATAGGACACGCCTATCAAGGTTTCCTAAATCCAAACTTTTAGGGTACCCAGAACTAGTTTCTAGAGACCAAAAGAGTCACAAATTCCTGAATTCTGAGAGACTTGATCAAGGGCCAAAGGTGCTTATTAAGGACTATCTTGAGAGTATTGAGTGGGCCTGATATTAAGAAAGCTAAGATCATCAATATGGAAAGCCAACCCACCAATCCTCTTGTCGATATGACCAAAGGTATGGCAAGCCAAGTTAGAAATGTTGAAATGCCAATCTATCCACATTTTGACACAAACCCATGCAATGCACTAGAAAGAGGTGGAAATTTTGGTCAATGAAGGACCACAGATATCTCTACCAAGCACAGATATCTCTACCAAGCACGAGAATTTCTACAAGCACAGATATCTCTACCAAGCACGGATATCTCTACCAAGCATGAGAATTTCTACAAGAATTCCAAAAAGGAGCCACCTAGATTCCCTTCTAGAGCGATAATGAGAGATGAAATGATTACAAAGATGGCAAACATGCCTCCTCAAGTGAATCTAACTAATGGACCATGGTTGTATCCAGATGCAACCATAGAACATGACTTTTATAGAGGTGGAATTAATATCACCAGGACCATATGTACCATCACCACCCCCTATAACTTACTACTATCCAAATCAGAGTAGTACCTTGAGAAGATTTGATACTGAGGGTAAGAGTGACACATCTTCTCAAAGGAGTGATTCACCAAGAACCCAACCCACAATAAAGCCAGAGGTATCTAGCAAGAAAATAAATCTTGTAGAAGGATTAGCTCAAAATCTTGCTCCTCTAGTCGAATCTGACCTCCAAGAACCTCTATGGTGTGAAATTGAGAGAAAACGGACAAACCATACGAGAGAAGAGTGTTACTATGGCATGAAATATGCTAAGGAGAGGTATGTACAACCTATTCCAGTAGCACCTCCTCCACTTAAATATGTTACAAGAAATGCACCAGGACCAGTAGGATTTGCAAGGCCACAGCTTGTCTTAAGACAACAACCTCCACTGCCAGGTGGTAGAATGTATGTAGACATGAGATACACCTCGATGATGGAAGCATCCAACAAACAATTGTTAGTACCAACTACAGTGTATTATAACAATCAAAGTGGGTACTTTCCTTCAAAGCGACAGAAGATGAGAGAAACACATGGAATGGTGAGGCCAGTGCAACCTCCACCTCCTGCGTCTCGACCTAAAGAAAGAAGGTATGAGAAGGATGAAAGGACATTGCAGTTCATTGCAAATAGAGGCTTAGCAAGGACAAAATATTGTGTATAGCCTAGAGGAATTGCAAGAAGAATCTACTCAACTAGAGATAGATTGTCACAAGAGCCATGACAACCACTTGGTCAAACAATGTCCTCAGACAGAGATCACCCAAGTGAATGCCTATTGTCTTGATTGTGGTGGCATTCACTTGATCCCCAACTATCCAAAAATCCAAACCGAGTTATAAAGATCATAATGATTGTCTCAAGAATTGTTCAGGTACCCAGTAGCTCGAAAAATGAAAACGTTATACATGTTCAAGTAGTTACAAGAGTGCAAGCTCAAAAGGAAGCTAAGAAGAAGCACGAGATAGAGAAAATGGAAACTGACACGAGTCTAGAGACGGGTGAACCAAAGAGACCTAGTCATAAAACCAAGAGCAAAAAGAACAGTTGGACAGCTAGAAAGGCTAGGATGAAAGCACGTAGGAAACGAGAGCAAAAATCACTGGCTGAGAAGCTTACCCAAGCTGAAGAGAAGATAAGACAACATGAGGAAATGGTTGTACCAAAACCTCCAGAAGAACCATCCATAGATTAGAAACCAAGAAGTGCTAGCTCATGAGGATCGGTCCTAGTAGAAAAAGTCAATGAATCCCTAGACGCCCTCTTGAAAGCCTATGAAACACGACTCAAAAACAACCAAACCCAGGAAAAGAGGTGGATGATATATCCATATGCAAAACTAGAAAAGGATAGGCTTGAAATGTGCAAGAAAATGATTAAAAAGCCCAAGCTTTACTAGAACCACAAGTTGAAAAACCTGAGGGTGTGATCCTTGTCCCACCTACACCAGTAATCCCACCAAACCAGAAACGAAAAGAGCCAGGTTCCAATCACACGAGCACAGACAAAATCTCATGGACCCCGCATCAAAACCAAGGATAGTGTTGAATACCATAGATAACTCTTCCAAGGGCTCTCACATAGCTATACCTGAGAGTTTAAAGAAATAGATGGTCTTGGCGAATTGTGGAAACAAGTTAGAGAGGCCAATGAAGCAAGTGAGATAAGTAGAGGACTAAACCAAACTGGTGATGGAAGAAGAGTGTCGCTTCCACCAATAGAGGAAATTGAGGTTGGTTCTCAAATGAATCTATAAGTGGAATCATATTGGGGGGACAAAGGATCTGTACATTCTATGGACAATCAACCCCATTTGCTATGAACACTACCATCCTATACGAGAGTACGAGGCCAAGTCAAAGGTTGTTGCAGTCCCATCACAGAGACTGTCTCCCAACAAGGTCATCGATTCAAAAGGGTTGATAGACATTTTGTCTACACCAGTCACCTGTATGATAACATTAGCCGAATTTCTCATAATACGACCAAACATGTGGGCTACTATGAGAAAATGTCGTTAAAAAACCAATGACTTGAACCGAGGAAGGGATCAAAGAGCTGAAAATGCCTCAACTAAATACTAGACCAATGCCGTTAAACAAGGTAGGTGAGTACTATGAGGGAGAAGATGGGAACACCATTCTTCCTGTGGAATTTCAAGGTGTAAAAACCATAGCAATCCTTAACAGTGGAGTCGGTGTTTCCATCACAACAAAGGAGGTCTAGAAAACATGGGGGAAAACAGCAGTGAGGGCTACAAGGATGAAACTGCAACTTGCAGACGAACACATGGAAAGGCCCATAGGACTATTATAAAAAGCAGTTGTTAATTCTTGTGGAATTGATACGAGCAAACCTTTGCTATTGTTGACTTAGGCAAGAAGAACAACTATGATATCATTCTAGGAAGACCATTCATGAGACCACTAAAAATGGCCCAAGATTGGGGTTATGACCATATCTACTTGAGACATATGGAAACCATGACAAAGATAAATATGAAGGACCATAGTTACAGGGATGTGATGAGAATACCTATGGGGGAATTTGATTCCTCTACTGTAGTAGGATCGGAACTTCCAGCATGGTTGAGTAAGCCTAAAGAACTGTGGATGTGTGGATCTTCACAATGTGGAAGTTTAAAGCGAGAGGAAGGCATCCTAGAAAGGGCAATTGAAGATACGGATTACCTCCCAGAACCCTTTCCTAAGGAAGAATTAGAGCCACTTGAATGGGAACACCTCTTGGCTACTCTAGATGTTTGCGCTATTCAAGACGATCCAACAACAAAGTTTTGTGATGAAAATGGCTATGATATCGTTCCTTACTTTGCAGTGAGTGTAATCCAGGAAACCGAAGACAAAGAAAAAGACAAGTTCTACGACTCTGTACAACACCTGGAGCTGCAATAAGATACCAACAATGAAAATTCGAACGACCAAGTATAGCAGGTGACAAGAATGAAACTTTAACTAATGCAAGGTTTTATGATTGTCCAAATCAAAGGCCCTGGAAACAATGTCATCGCAACAAAAATAAAGTGCATTAGAAGTGGATTCCAAAATCCTCGGTGGAAACGCAACCGCAACAAGCATCCTCATACGTGGATCCCATACATGAAGAAAAACTCAACTAAGAAGAACACAGGCATGTCAATGGGCTAAAACGCGCTAATCAAGTGGATACCAAAGTTATCCCAAAACAAACAACCCAAGAGAAAATAGACAACAACTTTTCATAACCAGCCAAACCAAAAGGGAAAGTGCTAGAATGCAACCTTGCGGAGCATAGCAGTGACAGTGAGGATTCTTATGACATCCCCTATCAGGTAATCATTGAAAAATGAAGGCCAAAAGCAGAGAACAACAGGTCAGAACCAAAAAGTTCGACAAATGTGGATACCAAAGAGCCAGATTGGCCAACAACACCTATGGATCAAGAAGACGTAGATCTTTGATGAAAAATCACAAGATCCAATGCCAGCAGAAAAACAGTCGAAGCCTGCAAGAACATCTCAGGAAAACACAAAGTTGCAAGCTTTTGCAAATCAAATTTGGGTTTCAAAGAAGTTGATTCAAGCACAAAGCAGTCAGGAATTTATTTGGAATCCAAAACAATTAGCACATCAACTCCCAAAGTCTGAATCTCGTCCTCAACCAAGAGTACAAGATCTGAAGGAAAGATTGTTGAAGACTCACACAAAGACAAGGTGGATCCCAAAGAAGTCTCTTCAAACACAAACAAAGCAGGGACAAGTATGGGTTCCCAATGAGCAACATTAATGAAGCAGCCAGTAATCACAAAGAAGTGGGTCCCAAAGGAAACCAATAACACTGTTCTTACTACATTGCCACTTAAATTCTTCCAATTCCTCCTACGGTTACAGTATAGTTAGCAAAGAACGCACTCTAAGAAACAATGCCAGATACGACAACCAACCACAAGGCTAAAATAATTCTAAAGAATCATCAAACGGATAAGTAAGCCTTCAAAAAATGTCTACAGCCTTCTATCAAGCAAAGAACATAGGAGCTTCAAAGAACATCACATTGCTTAGAATAGGAAGCTTCGCCAGCAAATGCCAATAAGAAAATTTCTTATACCCCAATCTTGCACAACATAAATCTTTTTCATGCATTGACTACATTACAAGGCCTGCATAGGTAATAAATCTTTTTCATGCATTGACTACATTATAAGCACAACACATACCCTTGGTAATACCCTGTAGTCAAGGAGGACTCCAAATAGGAGGGGGGAGGCATTCTAAACGGACCTAATATATGAATATTAGAGGGAAATGTTTTGTGATGATGCTGATTCAGAGGGGGGCATAGTGAAGTGCAATCTCTTGGTGTTGAAATTGATTGGTTTCATTGTGTCGATGATACAGACAGAGCAGTAGATGAAATTTTCAATCTGCATGTTGAACTTTGTGCTACAGAAGTGCATCATTGGACAAGGGTGAAAGACTTGAAGAGTAGTTTACAACAGATGTCTTTAGTATGCATGTCATATGTGGAAATCTTAGTTTACAGTAGCCTGAGATGTGTAGGATGAAGGAAAAACCTTTGAAGTAGTGGACCTAGATCTTATGTGCTTATCGAATGAAGCTTTGGAAGGGTTCTCAAATAATGATGCTAAGGATACCAATCAATCTAGATTCATGCATGAGCAAGTTTGTTCAGATGCAGCTGATGATGACCTTATGCAGTTGTTGGATGATGCTCTACTTGAATTTGAGCCTCTACAAGATAGATAATTGTTTTCTTATGCATCTTGTGAGCCTAATGAAGAGAGTTTTTCTAGAGACTTTATGTATTCAAATATGCATGATTGGGATTCCAATACTAGTGATAGTGAAGGTGCACTACCAATGCTTTTAACAATTTGATGAGCCAATTGCATAGGGGATATGGTAGTATCTAGTGATACCTGATGCTATATGGGATCTGATGTTACCGTATGATGTAGGAGATCATGAGGTAGCTTTTGACCCAAGAGGTGACAGATATATGCATGGTCCGGGGCCACTGACTTCTATGCCATATGATCCAGGCGGTTTTCATGAAGATTTGTGGGTAAATTTATGTTCATGCTCTACTTATTGGAAATTCTTGTATTTTCCCTATGATCCTGGAGGGTGGTGCAATTTTTATAAAGGAATGCTCACACTGGGACAAATGATTGGTTTCCCGTTTGATCTCGGGTACTACTAAAGTGCAAGTTGTAGATTTGACGAGTACCAATTATCTATTGTAGCACATTACATGGTACAAGATTTTTGTTTCTAGATTATGCTAAGTCAGAAGAGTTTTTGGTTATGCGATCAATAAGCTTACATGGCTAGCTTCCAATTGACTTCTTTGGACAATCGATGAAGTATCTTCACATCTTTTGAGTTGGTTTTGCTACCAAAACTTGAAGTAAAGGACTTGACGGCCATTTTGTGTGCAGACAGAGTAAGGCATACTTGAGCCTGACAAGGTTCCCTAAAGCAAGATTGATGGTCAAGCCGAGTGCATCATTAACTAGAGCACTTGATCTGACGAGGTTCACTAAACAGGTTTTCCATAATTGAATTCTTTAGAAATACAACAGATACAATTCAAAGATTTTTGATGGGCAACTACCTAATGATTAAGCTAGAATATTGATGACAGGGTATAAGCCTCATATTATTTACCATATGTTTACCAGTTACGTGAGTCTGATGATGGCAAAGAGCTTAAGGTACCTTTAGCAGATACAAATTGAAGTGCAATTGGCACAGATCGGAGGTTGAACATGTTCAGAGGGGGTGGATGTTGTGCAGCTCCGCTCCCATGCTAAGAAAGATACCAGAAAGATGCACATCAAGCTTACTTGAAGCTTACCTGATTAATGATCATTGTATAGGGCTTGCTAACAAGCTATTTTTCCAGTTAATGTATGCTAGATGCGGCTTTAAAGGTCCAACAAATGCATTGATGATGCTAAAAAAGAGTGCTTGAAGTGCTCTATCAGCATGCCTTTATGGCTTGTTGATAGGAGCTACGGTGAAGAAGTTATGGCAGTTTGAAGTTTGAGTAAATTGCAGATCCGTACCCGATTGCACAACTGTATCTTAGGTATCAAAGATGAGGAGAATGCATGGGCCTGAAGGGCTCACTTTGTGGAGCATGTTGGTCTTTTCAGATCAGCAATAGGAGATCTGCCAAGTTATTACCAATTTAAGTTTCCCCGGGGGCGAATTCCGATGCCAGATCATTCGCCTTGATCGGTGTGCCGTATGGTAATTTTACAGCCTAGCAAGGGTTTGTATGGAGACTATGTGATGAGTGAAGGCTAAAGGAACTTACAGATTGCCAATCGGAGTACGGAGCTATAAGACATTAATGCTTGAATTTGGCGGCAATGAATGCCGTCTCTTCTAGTACATTGATGACGAGAAATACCAAATAAGGAAATGACGAGAAAGGTATGGATGGCTTGGCACTAGATCCAGGACAAATTGGTGCTTGGATGATGATTTTTCCAATAGGTATGCTTAATACAGTGTTTTAGCAGTGCTTTGGCTGAGATATATGCCGAATGTGATGCACTTCAGAGAGCACATTAAGTGCTTGAGTGGAATTCTTTTTTAAGGTCGTCTCTTGTGGTACGGCACTATTCAAGACGTTGATATGGGCAACAGAACTCATGATGAGATTGCTCGACAAGGGCTGCTAGAGAAAAATGTTGTGCTTAGCAATACCTTGCTCGATATGTATACCAAATGTGGCGCCTTTATGAAAGCATGACAATATGCGTGCCAAATGTGTTGTAAACCGTAGTGGCCGCCCATAATCACCAAAGGACCAAGTATGGACCACCCGTTGTAAGTGGCCACCCAAAGGAGTTAAAAAGCAGGGGTTTAATGTGAAGAGGAGAGAGAAAAAAAACAAAGGGGCATGGCAAGCAGGCAACGAGGGGCGCAGATGAAGAGGAAAGGGAAGCTCAAGGCGATCCCTAGAGGGCGTGGACGCATTCGATGAAGAAGGGAAAAGGGTAGAGCCGGCTCGGGCGAAACTACTTGGTCCTAGTTTTGTCAAATTTGGTGCAACCTTGTTGGCTCCACTTCCAAGTCATCGCATGTGCTTCCATGCCACGTCATTCACAGCGTTGTGACTGCGTGGAAGGACTTACTTTGAGAACAATTAGAGGGCATAGCAAGACATAAAAGGAAGAAGGGGTTTGAGGGCTTGGCATGAGAGGGAAAAACGTGGGGAATTTGCAAGAGAGAAAGGAGGACTCATAGGCTCTCTCTCTTTTTTGGGACCTCAAGGAGGTGCTATCTCCCGCACTTGGACAAGCAAGGAGACAAGGAGAATAAGGGTATTCAATGAGGTTTTCTCTCACTTGCTCTCGAAAGTAAGCACCGAGATTTCCTCTCTCTCAATCTCTCTCTCCCGCTCTTGGACAAGCAAGGAGACAAAGGGAGGAATACAACCAAGAGAGGAGGTGCACAAGGAGAAACAACAAGGGGAAGGCTCTCGAGTGGGAGAGCTCGGGCAGAGGAAGAGGAAGGGATAAGTGCTTGCATCGAGCAGGAGAAAGGAGGTTAAGCTTGAGAAGAGGGGAGCAAGGAAGAAGTCACTCTTTCTCTCGCTCTCGGACATAAGCACAGAGATTCTCTCTCTCTCTCTCTCTCTCTCTCTCTCTCTCTCTCTCTCTCTCTCTCTCTCTCTCTCTCTCTCTCTCTCTCTCTCTCTCTCTCTCTCTCTCTCTCAAAGCTCACCGCTCTTTCTCTTTCGAGGGATGAAGCATGAATAAAGAGGATTGCATGAGTAAGCAAGACTCAATCTCTCCTTCTCGACCTCAAGGAGGAAAGTAAGCAGGTATTCTCTCTCTCAAAAGAAAAGTATGGAGATCTCTCTCGATCGAGCTTGGTAAGAGAAATCACCAAGGGCATATAGAGCTTGAAGGCAATCGGAGCAAGTCGATTAGAGGATAAAGTCAAAGCTTGTGAGCAGCAATTAAGGCAGTGCAAAGAACACAAAGTAGGAAGCTGCAAAACCTTTGACAATAATTGAAGCATGAAGATTGAGGCAATGATCAAAATTAAAGTTTCAAGAATCCAAGGGGCAGTTGAAGTCGGTAAAGCGACAGGAAAAAACCTTCATTATCGATATCAGCCTGAAGATTGATTAATCGTCTTATTAAGCCCGGGTGTCGTTAATAGCCCGATTAATCTTGTAAAATGGGAGCTTAAACTCCTAGTTATCAGATGATCCAAGTGACGATACTATTAACATCCCACCTTGGCTAAGGACTAAGTTGTACTTAAGGCTTGACTTAATTAATTGAAGATTACGGAGATTGCTAGTGTTGGAATTAGGGTTGCAGAGAAGCGCACACAGCTTGGAGAAGATGAAGGAAGCTCAAGGCACACAATAGAGAGTGTGTTTCTTAGTATGCAATGGAAAGATAGATAGCCCTAGAGTGATGGGCGTATATACAATGCACGGGGGAAAAAACCTCCTAAAGAGGGAAAAAATGCCCCAGCGGTCCTAGTGTGTTCACACACATCACTACCACATGTATATGGTAACAAATCCCCCCTGGAGTGATGCGGTGAACGAGAGCTGGCACATGAGTAAAGGGAAGTGCCATGCCCTGAGGACAGGATCAGTCCACAAAGGGGAGTAAGCCCAAAGCTTTAAAGAAAGCTTCAAGCTTCTCACGAGACAATGCCTTTGTGAAAAGATCTGCAAGGTTGTCCTGTGTTGGCACATAAGCCAAGCTGATCTCTCCTGCTGAGAGCCTCTCCCTGACATAGTGGTAATGCACCTCAATGTGCTTTATGCGAGCATGAAAAACTGGGTTCCTCGCAACTGCCAATGCGCTCTGACTGTCAGTGTAGATAGTGTTGGCAGTGTCCTGTCCAACACCCAAATCAGCCATAAGGCGTCTGAGCCATACACACTCAACCGTAGATGTGAAGACTTCCCTGTACTCAGCCTCACAACTCGAAGTGGCCACAGTAGGTTGCTTCTTGCTCAACCATGATATACATGAATTGCCAAGCATGAAACAAAAACCACTTGTGGACACTCTCGTGTCAAAACAACCAGCCCAATTTGAGTCTGAAAAAGCATGTAAGTCTGGTGGCAATGATCCCCCCTTGGGAGAAAACAAGCCAAGATGTAAAGTGCCACTAAGGTAGCGGAAAATCCTCTTGACAGCCTACCAATGCTTAGACCCTGGGCTATGCATAAATCTGCTAACCTGTGAGACTGCAAACTGAATATCTGGCCTCGTGTTGCATACATAAATGAGGCAGCCAACAGCAGTTTGGTAAAGAGTGACATCAGTAGGATTGCCAGCATCATATAGACTCAACTTTAAACTTGTTTCCATGGGAGTGGCAATAGGTTTGCAATCCTCAAGTCCAAACTTACATAGCAATGTTTCTATGTAACTTTTCTGACACAAAGCAATACCACCCATCACACTGCTTAAATTGTATACCCAAGTAATGATGCAACAGTCCCAAATATTTCATCTTGAAAGTAGCATTCAAATCAGCCTTAAATTCAGCAATATGTCTCTCATTTGGTCCAGTGATCAGCAAATTATCGACATAAAGAACCACAATGAGAAGTACATCATCCTCACGCTTTACATACAATGTGCTTTCTGTTGGACTGTTACGAAAGCCTCGTTTCACCAAATGAGTGTCAGCTTTCTCATACCAAGCACGAGGAGATTGCTTCAACCCATACAAAGCCTTCTTACATCTGCACACTTTGTCCTCTTGTCCTTTTATGACAAAACCGCGAGGCTGCGTTACATAAACTTCCTCAAATATGTCACCATTCAAGAAAGCAGTAACAATGTCTGATTGATGTACATCCCAACCAAAATGAGCTGCCAATGCACATAGAAAACGCACAATAGTCATACGACAAGTGGGAGAAAATGTCTCTTCATAATCTATGCCTTTTTGCTGTGCATAACCCTTTACAACAAGTCGATCCTTATGGCGATCAATCTCACCATCCGGCTTGCGTTTCAACTTGTAAACCCACTTTGTACCAATGGCCTCTTTGCCAGGAGGCAAATCACATAAAGTCCATGTGTCATTTTCTATGAGTGCATCATATTCTGATTGCATGGCAGCCATCCAATTCTCTGAATTCTGTGCTTCATCAAAAGACAGAGGCTCCTCAACATCATGTAAACTAGACACAGCTAAAGCGTAACAATCTGATGCATAAGATGCATGGCAAGAGCCTGAACGAGTACGACTAGACAAAGGTGCATCCAATTTACTGTCACACAAAGTGTGCACCAGCCATTTTGGCATACCTCTAGCCTACTCATTTTCAGCCCTTTCCTCATCAAGTACATCATGTACATCTGCATCAGTAATAGGCTGATCTGTAGCATTTTCAAAAACCCCCATAGGCTGTACATTTGCCTCATTGGAAATTACATTCGTATTTCCACCACTGAAAAGAGGCAACAAAGTGTCATAAATGTCATGTGAGCTTACATTACTGTCTCTAGTACATGACAACAAGGGCTGAACAGAATGTTCCACAAACACTACATCCCGAGAAACCAGAATACGTTTTGTTTGCGGATGATACAACCTGTAACCTTTGCTTTCAGCACTATAACCAACAAAAATACATTTGACAGCCTTATCATCCAATTTTCTGTGCTGCACTTGTGGCACCAAAGCATATGCCAAACAGCCAAAAACACGCATGTGCTCAATAGAAGGCTTTCCATCATGCCATGCTTCATATGGGGTAATAGACTGCAAAGCTTTCGTAGGACACCTGTTAAGTACATAAGTGGCACACATTATGGCCTCAAGCCAAAAAGAATGCGGCAAAGCTTGACTTTTGACCATACATCGTGCCATTTCCGTCAGTGACGTGTTTTTCCTCTCAGCAACACCATTTTGCTGAGGTGTATAAGGCACTGTACATTGGTGTTTTATCCCACGACTAGCCAGAAATGCATTAAATTCATGAGGCATATACTCCCCCCCTCGATCGGAACGGGGGGTGCCCATAGTACATTTCGAGACATTTTCAGCCATAGCCAGAAATTGTTTGAAGCACATAAAATCTTCGGACTTCGCTTTAAGCGGAAATACCCATGCATGCCTGGAGTAATCATCAATGAAAGTCACGAAGTACAGGTAATTTCCCAAGGACGGAGTTTGCATGGGCCCACAAACATCACTATGCACAAGCTGCAACCTGCATGTGGCCCGAACTGAACCATCCTTTGGAAATTTAGAACGCTGCATCTTACCCAAAATACAGCCTTCACACACATGTTTGACAGGTGCTTCAAGAGGCGGCAAAGAAGCAACCATATCAGATTTCTACAAACGTAGCAAACTGGCAAAATTCAAATGACCAAAACGTGCATCCCAAAGTTTTGCATCTGAAATAGCCCTTGAATCTGCAACAACATTTGAAAAATTTTGTCCACACTTGTCATACAAAGTGAGCTTATACAGCCCACGGCACAAAAGCCCAGATGCAACAATTTCATCCCAAAACTGAGATCATGAACTGTACTTCTGTCATCCACAAATTTGACTACAAGTCCAAGTCTAGCGAGTGCGGATACAGACAAGAGATTCTTCTTGATCCCAGGTACATAAAGTGCATCAACAAGTGTGAAGGAACTGCCATTAGCAGCAGTGAGCACAATCTTTCCAACTCCCTGAACTGGATAAGAGGCGTTGTTGGCACAAGTGACTGAATTCCCATGAGGGACAGACTCGAGAGAGGTAAACAATTCACGATGTGAGGTAATGTGCTTTGTAGCACCACTGTCGAAATACCACACATGTGAATTTGCAACAACTGACAAGCATGCATCATGGACAGCAAGATTGTAAGTGCACTCTGCGCTAAAAGCCCATTCTGCATCAACATCAGCATCACAGTCTCCTTTCATAGAAGACTCAACAATGGCTGCATTTGTAGTGGAACCAGCATTTGCAATGGAACCAGCCTCTTTCTTCTTAGCGCCTTTGGCCTTCAACTTAGGACACAACTTGATCAAGTGATCATTAGCTTTACAATAATGGCAATGCATCTTCTTTTTGCCCTTATCACCAGAATTGCCAGACGAAGTGCTGCCACAGCAGAAGCATTAGGAACAAAAGTTTTGCCACTCGCAGCAGAACCATAAGAAGTGGCTGCATTGCTGTTACCACCCTTTCTTTGAGAAGCAATAAAAGCATGTTCAACTGCACGCTGCCTAGTCCTGTTTTTTCTGGAAAGTGACTCTTGCAACAGCAATGTGCATAATGCATCAAACTTGACAACTTCTAGATTTCCTTGGGTCATAAGTCTCCAAGTACTAGCAAAAGTCTGGTAGGAATCTGGTAAGGCATCAAGAACAGTCTGCACAAGGGAACTGTCTGAAATGACTTCACCTGCACAAATAAGTTGCTCATTGATATCCTTGACACTAGCAAGGAAAGTGTCCATATCAGCTTCCTCATGCATAATCTTCGACTCCAGCTCTTTCCTCATGCATAATCTTCGACTCCAGCTCTTCCTCATGCATAATCTTCGACTCCAGGTAATTGCCCAAGGACGGAGTTTGCATGGGCCCACAAACACCACTATGCACAAGCTGCAACCCGCATGTGGCCCGAATTGAACCATCCCTTGGAAACTTAGAACGCTGCATCTTACCCAAAATACACCCTTCACAAACATGTTTGACAGGTGCTTCAAGAGGCAGCAAAGAAGCAACCATATCAGATTTTTGCAAACGCAGCAAACTGGCAAAATTCAAATGAACAAAACGTGCATTTCAAAGTTTTGCATCTGAAATAGCCCTTGAATCTGCAAAAGCATTTGCAAAATTTTGTCCACACTTGTCATACAAAGTGAGTATACAGCCCACGGCATAAAAGGCCAGATGCAAAAATTTCATCACCAAAACTGAGATCATGAATTGTACATCTGTCATCCACAAATTTGACTACAAGTCCAAGTCTAGCAAGTGCGGATACAGACAAGAGATTCTTCTTGATCCCAGGTACATAAAGTGCATCAACAAGTGTGAAAGAACTGCCATTAGCAGCAGTAAGCACATCTTTCCAACTCCCAGAACGGGATAAGAGGCATTGTTGGCACAAGTGACTAAATTCCCATGAGGGGACTCGAGAGAGGTAAACAATTCACGATGTGAGGTAATGTGCTTTGTAGCACCACTGTCGAAATAACACAAATGTGAATTTGCAGCAACTGACAAGCATGCATCATGGACAGCAGGATTGTAAGTGCACTCTGCGCTAAAAGCCCATTCTACATCAACATCAGCATTACAGTCTCCTTTCACAGAAGACTCAACAATGGCTGCATTTGTAGTGGAACCAGCATTTGTAGTGGAACCACCCTCTTTCTTCTTAGCCTCTTTGGCCTTCAACTTAGGACACGACTTGATCAAGTGATCATTAGCTTTACAATAATGGCAACACATCTTCTTTTTGCCCTTATCACCAAAATTTCCAGACGAATTGCTGCCAGCAGAAGCATTAGGAACAGAATTTTTTCCACTCGCAGCAGAGCCATAAGAAGTGGCTTCATTACTGTTACCACCCTTTCTTTGAGAAGCAATAAAAGCCTGTTCAACTGCACGCTGCCTAGTACTGTTTTTTCTAGAAAGTGACTCTTGCAACAACAATGTGCATAATGCATCAAACTTGACAACTTCACGATTTCCTTCGGTCATCAGTCTCCAAGTACTAGCAAAAGTTTGGTAGGAATCTGGTAAGGCATCAAGGACAGTCTGCACAAGGGAACTGTCTGAAATGACTTCACCTGTAGAAATAAGTTGCTCATTGATATCCTTGACACTAGCAAGGAAAGTGTCCATATCATCTTCCTCATGCATAATCTTCGACTCCAACTCTTTACGTAGCAAAGCAATTTTAGCCTCATTGCGGCTTGCATAAAGGCCTGCTAGAATATCCCAAGCCTGCTTTGCAGGTTTTGCTGAACGGATGTGAGGAACAATGGTGTGCTTCACGGACAACGCAATCAATGCATGAGCATGCGCATCCTTAACATCCCAACGAGCTTGTTCTGCCATAGGCAAAACAACTCTAACATCTGCAATCCTTGCAGCAAGACCTGCAACATCCTCAACATTGCCTACATCCTCAGAACCAAGACGTACATCAATGCCCTGCACAATGTTCCAGACACCCTTTGACACAAGGAAATGTTGTATCATATAAGCCCACATAGGGTAATTGTCCCCATCCAACCTGTCCTCAGCAGCAAACATCTTGAACACATCTGTGTTGGTGTTGTCAGCCATGGTAAATGCTGCACCTGATGTGAAAACTGCATAGGGTAATTGTCCCCATCCAACCTGTCCTCAGCAGCAAACATCTTGAACACATCTGTGTTGGTGTTGTCAGCCATGGTAAATGCTGCACCTGATGTGAAAACTGCCCGAAAATAAGAGAAATGGAGCGGGAACAACACGTGTTATATAGCACAAACCGTAGAAGACTATAAGGCACCTGTTATGCAGAAAACGGCACTGACAGAAATTCTGCACAAAATGACGAAATAGCCTGTGCAGTATTGCCTGTAGTGGAAACGGAGGCCAAAATGAGCCCAAATCAAAAATCTGAGCAGACCAAGCTCTAAGAGTTTTCCCGAAGTATTTGTGGACCTGCAAACGCTCGCCAAAGCTCACTGAAATCGGAGAAAGTGAGCAAGCGTGTATTGGAGCAGCTGGCGACTAAGCCCGGGAGGACGCAACCTGCTCTGATACCAGTTGTTGGAATTAGGGTTGTAGAGAAACGCACACAGCTTGGAGAAGATGAAGGAAGCTCAAGGCACACAATAGAGAGTGTGTTTCTTAGTATGCAATGGAAAGATAGATAGCCCTAGAGTGATGGGCGTATATACAATGCACGGGGGAAAAAACCTCCTAAAGAGGGAAAAAAGGCCCCGGCGGTCCTAGTGTGTTCACACACATCACTACCACATGTATATGGTAACAGCCAGAGCCATTTGAATCTGTTGTTCTTGTTCTCTCTCTTTCACACCTCTCACAACCAGAGACCCCGCGCTTGGTTGGCTCACGTTTTGAACGAATATCCTCCGACATCTTTGGTAAACCCGACGCGAAATTGAGCCGGGGTGGGAGGTGCAGATGGAGAATTTAGAGCAGATGATGAAGTTGATTGAAAAATTAAGTGCAAATGGTTTTGATGATAAGTCAATAGTTCTAGATTTTTCAAAGATGCTTCAATTGGTTCAAGGATATTTGTTTGAAATGGATACCATGAATAAGAAGAATCGAATGGATGAAGCTTTGGATGCAGCTTTAAATGCGGTATACAAAGAGAGGCGAGTCTTGGATGGATATGATCCAGAAGGCTACCTAGAGTATTATGAATCAAAAACCAAGTTAAGAGGGATACCAGAAGAGTTAATGATCAGATCCTTTGAGCAGTTAGTGAGTTCAGATTTGAAGGAGCAGATTCATGAGGTTACCAAATCCTACAATGACAAGAGGAAATATAACAAGGAAGATATTGTACAAGTAAGTTATGAGCATTATGAAAGCTATTAAGAATAGAGTCCAAGTTTATCAAACTACGCAGATATTCGAGGACAAGTACGAATAAAATTAGAAGTTGTGGTTAATGAATGTATTGTATAAGATGCTACCTTCTTATAGGCTTATGATGAATATACAGTTGAAGTTGTGTATGAAAAGTTGGGTTTAGTAGATGCCTTACATGAAGTAGAAGTCTTTGAGGGTGAGGCTCTACAGCCTCAAGATACATAGGGTGAATTTAGCAAAGAACCTATACATGCAGTACAAGATCAAAAGAAATCAGGGGGTCAAAACAACGAAGTGGCAGTGTGGAAGAAATTGTGCAGTTGAACGACTACAACCATATTCAAGTAGACATGCATGAAGATTTGGTTACAACTGATACATGCATGAAGATTCGGTTACAACTGATACAAATGTTATAGGTCAAAGCAAGGCTGCTATTGAGAGCAGCACGACCATGGATTTGGCTATACCATATTTGTCGAATTTGGATATACCAGATTTTTAGGACTTGGTTAGGCAAGAGTATGTGTTTAAAGATCTTAAAAATGTTGATTCAGAGGGGGTGCAGAATCCTTCATTGACAAGTTGTTGTGATGTCGAGCTACCAAAGTGACAAAATGATCTTGATGTGATGATGTTGATTCAGAGGGGGTGCAGACTCCTTCTTTGAAAACTTTCTGTGACCCAGAGCTATCGATGTGGCAAACTGGTCCTAAATTTGCTGATGATTTTGAGGGGGGAGTAGACTTCTTCTTTATCAAGATTTTTTTACACAAGTCTCACACTATTGCAGAATGATCATGAACTTGATGATGTTGATTCAGAGGGGGTTCATAGTGAAGTGCAATCTCTTACCATTGAATATGATTGGTTTCATTGTGCCGATGATACAGACAGGGTAGTAAATGAAATTTTCTATGTGCATGTTGAACTTTGTGTTTCATAGGTGCAAAGATATTTGGATGAGGGTGAAAGACTTGAAGAGAAGTTTACAACAAATGTGTTTAGTATGCATGTCATATGTGGAAATCTTAGTTTACAACAGCTTGAGATGTGCAGGAAGGAGGAACCTTCTGAAGCAGTGGACCTAGATCTTATGTCCTTATTGGACATAAGATATTTGGAAGCGTTCTCAAATATAGATGCTAAGGATACCAATCAATCTAGATTCATGCATGAGCAACTTTGTTCAAATGTAGCTGATGATGACCTTATGCAGTTGTTGGATAATGCTCTACTTGATTTTGAGCCTCTACAAGATAGATAATTGTTTTTTGATGCATCTTGCGAGCCTAATTAAGAGAGTTTCTACTTATTGGAAATTCTTGTATTTTTCCTATGATCCTGGAGGATGGTGCAATTTTTTTAAAGGAATGGTCACAATGGACCAATTAATTGGTTTCCCGTTTGATCCCGAGGGCTACTAAAGTGCAAGTTGCAGATTTGAAGAGTACCATTTATCTCGTGTAGCAGGTTGCATGGTACAAGGTTTTGGTTTCTAGATTATGCTAAGTCAGAAGAGTTTTTGGTTATGAGATCAATAAGCTTACATGGCTAGCTTCCAATTGACTTCTTTGGAAAATTGATAAAGTATCTTCACATCTTTTGAGTTGGTTTTGCTACCAAAACTTGAAGTAAAGGACTTGATGGTCATTCCGTGTGCAGACAAAGTAAGGCATACTTGAGCTTGATAGGGTTCCCTAAAGCGATCTCGATGGTCAAGGCCTATGCATCATTAACTACAGCACTTGAGTCAAGCGGGGTTCACTAAACAGGTTTTCCATGATTGAATGCTTTGGACATATGACACATACGGTTCAAAGATTTTTGATGAGCAACTACCTAATGATTAAGCTAGAATATTGATGATAGGGTATAAGGCTTATAATGTTTACCATGTGTTTACCAATTACGTGAGGCTGATGATGGCAAAGAGCTTAAGGTACCTATAGCAAATGCAAATTGAAGTGCAATTGGCATAGACCGGAGGCTCTTCAGGTTCAAAGGGGGTGGATGACATGCAACTTCGCTCCCATGCTAAGCAAGATACCAGAAAGATCCACATCAAGCTTACAGGATTAATGATCAGTTTATAGGGCTTGCTAACAAGCTCATTTTCCGATTAGTGTATGCCAGATGCGGCTTTAAAGGGCCAACAGATGCCTTGATGGTGCTAAAAAGGAGTGTTCTTGAAGTGCTCTACCGACTTGTCTTTACGGCTCATTGATTGGAGCTACGGTGAAGAAGTTATGGCAGTTTGAAATTTGAGTCTATTGCAAATCCATACCGGATTGGGCAAGTGCATCTGAGGTATCAAAATTGAATAGAATGCATGGGCCCTGAAGTGCTCACTTTGTGGAGCACATCGGTCTTTTCAAATCAGCAATCAAAGATATGGTCGCCAAGTTATTACCAGTTTAAGTTTCCCCGGGGGCCAGTTCTGTGCCAGGTTGGTTGCCTCAGGTGGTGTGCCATCTGGAAATTTTATCACCTAGCAAGCGTTTTTATGGACACTATGTGATGAGTGCAAGCTTAAGGAACTTATAGATTGCCAATCAAAGTACGGAGCTGTAAAAAATTAATGCTTGAATTCAGTGACAATGAATGCCGTCTCTTGCAATACATTGATGAAGATAAATACCAAATAGGGAAATGACGAGAAAGCTATGGATGTCTTGGCACTGGATCCGGGCCAAATGTGGTTCCTGGATGATGATTTTGCCAATAAGTATGCTTAATACGGTGCTTTAGCAGTGCTTTGGTTGAGATGTATGCCGAATGTGATGCACACTTCAGAGAGCACAATAAGTGCTTGAGTGAAAAAAAATTTAGGGTCGTCTCTGACAGAACTCATGATGAGATTGCTCGATAGGGGATGCTAAAGAAAAATGTTGTGCTTACCAATGCCTTGCCCGATATGTATACCAAATGTGGGGCCTTTACGAAATCATGACGATATGCGTGCCAAATGTGTTGTAAACCGTAGTGCCCATAAACTAAAGGCCACCCATAATCACCAAAGGCCCAAGCATGGGCCGCCCGTTGTAAGCAGCCGCCAAAAGGAGTTAACAAGGAGGGGTTTGATGTGAAGAGGAGAGAAAGAAAACAAAGGGGCATGGCGAGCAGGCAGCGAGGGGCGCAGATGAAGAGGAAAGTGAAGCTCAAGGTGATGCCTACAAGGCGTGGATGGATCCAGTGAAGAAGGGAAAAGGCAAAGCAGGCCGGGGCAAAACTTCTTGGTCCTAGTTTTGTCAAATTCGATGCAACCTTGCCGCCTTCACTACCACATCATTGCATGCGCTCCTACGCCAGGTCAATCATGACATTGTGACTACGTGGAGGGGCTTATCTTTAGAAGAATTGGAGGGCATAGCAATGCAGAAAAGGAAGAAGGGGTTTGAGGGCTTGGCATGAGAGGAAAAAACATGGGGAATGTGCAGGAGAGAAAAGAGGACTCGTTCTCTCTCTCTCTTTCTCAGGACCTCAAGGAGGTACTATCTCCCGCTCTCGGACAAGTAGGGAGACACAAGGAGAATAAGGGTATTCAAGGAGGTTTTCTCTCACTCGCTCTCTAAGTAAGCACGGAGATTTCCTTTCTCTCAATCTCTCTCTCCCGCTCTCGGACAAGCAAGGAGACAAAGGGAGGAAGACAACCAACAGAGGAGGTGCATGAGGAGAAACAATGAGGGGAAGGCTATCGAGTGGGAGAGCTCGGACGGAGAAAGAGGAAGGGAGAAGGGATTACATCAAGAAGGAGAAAGGAGGTTAAGCTTGAGAAGAGGGGAGCAAGGAAGAAGTCGCTCTTTCTCTCACTCTCGGACATAAGCACGGAGATTTCCTCTCTCTCTCTCTCTCTCTCTCTCTCTCTCTCTCTCTCTCTCTCTCTCTCTCTCTCTCTCTCTCTCTCTCTCTCTCTGGAAAAGCTTGCCGCTCTTTCTCTTTCAGGGATGAAGGATGAACAAGAAAGATTGCATAAGTAAGAAAGACCTAATCTCTTCTTCTTGACCTCAAGGAGGAAAGTAAGCAGGTCTCCCTCTTTCAAAAGAAAAGTATGGAGATCTCTCTCTATCGAGCTTGATAAGAGAAATCACCAAGGGCATACAGAGCTTGAAGGCAATCGGAGCTAGTCGATTAGAGGAGAAAGTCAAAGCTTAAGAGCGGCAATGAAGGCAGTGCAAAGAAGACAGAGCAGGAAGTTGCAGAACCTTTGACAATAATTGAAGCATGAAGATTGAGGCAGTGAGCAAAATTAAAGTTTGCAGAATCCAAGGGGTAGTTGAAGTCGGTAAAGCAATAGGCAAAAATTTCCATCACTGATATCAGTCCGAAGATTGATTAATCCTCTTATTAATCCCCGGTGTCGTTAATGGCCCAGTTAATCCTATAGAATGAGGGCTTAAACTCCTAGTTATCAAATGATCCAAGTGACGGTGCTATTAACAGCCCGCCTTGGCTAAGGATTAAGTTGTACTTAAGGCTTGACTTAATTAATTGAAGATTATGGTGATTGTCAGAGCCATTTGCATCTGTTGTTCTTGTTTTCTCTCTTTCACACTTCTCACAGGTAGAGGCCCCGTGCCTACCTAGCTAATGTTTCGAACCCATATCCCCCGACATCTTTGGTGGACTCGAGGAGAAATCGAGCCAGGATGGGAGGTGCAGATGCAGAATTTAGAGCAAATGATGAAGTTGATTGAAGAATTAAGTGCAAATAGTTTTGATAATAAGTCAACAGTTCCAAATTTTTCAAAGATGCTTCAATTGGTTCAAGAATCTCTACTTGAAATGGAGACCATGAATAAGAAGAATCAAATGGATAAATCTGTGGATGCAGCTTTAGAAGCGGTATACGACGAGAGGCAAGTCTTCGATGGATATGATCCAGAAGGCTACCTAGAGTATTATGAATCGGAAACCAAGTTAAGAGGAATACCAGAAGAGTTAATGATCAAATCCTTTGAGCGGATAGTGAGTTCAGATTTGAAGAAGCAGATTGAAGAGGTTACCAAAGCCTGCAATGACAATTGGGAATATTTCAAAGAAGCTATTGTACAAGTAAGTTATGAGCATTGTGCAAGCTATAAAGATTAGAGTCCAAGTCTACCAAACTACACAGATATTCAAGGACAAGTATGATAAAAATTAGAAGTTGTGATTGATGAGTGTATTGTACAAGATGCTACCTTCTTACAGGCTAATGATGAAGATATAGTTGAAGTTGTGTATGAAAAGCTGGGTTTAGCAGATGCCTTACATAAAGTAGAAGTCTTTGAGGGTGAGGCTCTAAAGCTACCAATGTGGCAAACTGATCCTAAATTTGCTGATGATTTAGAGGGAGGAGCAAACGTCTTCTTTATCAAGATTTTGTCAGAGGGCTCACACTATGGCCAAATGATCATGAACTTCATAATGTTGATTCAGAGGGAGTGCATAGTGAATTGCAATCTCTTGGTGTTGAATATGATTGGGTCCATTGTCCCAATGATACAGACAGAGCAATAGATGAAATTTTCAATGTCCATGCTGAACTTTGTGCTACAAAAGTGCAAAGATATTTGGATGACGGTGAAAGACTTGAAGAGTAGTTTACAGCAAATGTGTTTAGTATGCATGTCATATGTGGAAATCTTAGTTTACAGCACCCTGAGATGTGCAGGAAGGAGGAACCTTCTGAAGCGGTGGACCTAGATCTTATTGCTTATTGGATGAAGCTTTGGAAGGGTTCTCAAATAAATATGCTAAGGATACCAATCAATCTAGATTTATGCATGAGCAAGTTGGTTTAGATGCAGCTGATGATGACCTTATGCAGTTGCTGGATGATGCTCTACTTGATTTTGAGCCTCTACAAGATAGAGAAATGTTTTTGGATGCATCTTGCGAGCCTAATGAAGAGAGTTTTGCCACAGACTTGATGTATTCAGATATGCATGATTGGGATTCCAATACTAGTGAGAGTGAAGGTGCACTATCAATGCTTTTACATGTGATTGATGATCAACAATTGGATGAGCCAGTTGCACAGGGGATATGGTAGTATCTAGTGATACCTGATGCTATATGGGATCTGATGTTACCCTATGATGTAGGAGATTATGAGGTATATTTTTACCCAGGAGGTGACAGATATATGCATGGTCCAGGATAATTGACTTATATGCCATATGATCGAGGCGGTTTTCATGAAGATTTGTGGGTTAAGTTTTTTATGTTTATGCTCTATTGATTGGAAATTCTTGTATTTTTCCTATGATCCTGGAGGATGGTGAAATTTTTTTAAAGGAATGCTCACAGTGGGGAAAATGATTGGTTTCCCGTTGATCTTTAGGGCTACTAAAGTGCAAGTTGCAGATTTGAAGAGTACCAGTTATCTGTCGTAGCAGGTTGCGTGGTACAAGGTTTTGGTTTCTAGGTTATGCTAAGTCAGAAGAGTTTTTGGTTATGCGATCAATAAGATTACATGGCTAGCTTCCAATTGACTTATTTGGACAATTGATGAAGTATCTTCACATCTTTTGAGTTGATTTTGCGACCAGAACTTGAAGTACATTCCGTGTGCACACACAGTAAGGCATACTTGAGCTTGACAGGGTTCCCTAAAGCGAACTTGATGGTCAAGGCCTGTGCATCATTAACTAGAGCACTTGAGTCTGGCGGGGTTCACTAAACAGGTTTTCCGTAATTGAATGCTTTGGAGATATGACAGATACGGTTCAGAGATTTTTGATGGGCAACTACCTAATGATTAATTTAGAATATTGATGATAGGGTATAAGCCTTATATTATTTACCATGTGTTTACCAGTTACATAAATCTGATGATGGCAAAGAGCTTAAGGTACCTATAGCAGATGCAAATTGAAGTGCAATTGGCACAGACCGATGGTTGTGCAGGTTTAGTGGGGGTGGATTCGTGCAGCTCCACTCCCATGCTAAGCAAGATACCAAATTGATGCACATTGAGCTTACTTGAAGCTTACCTGATTAATGATCATTGTATAGGACTTGCTAACAATCTAGTTTTCCGGTTAATGTATGTCAAATGTGGCTTAAAGGGCCATCAAATGCCTTGATGATGCTAAAAAGGAGTGTGCTTGAAGTGCTCTCCCGGTCTCTCTTTACGGCTCGTTGATTGGAGCTACGGTGAAGAAGTTACGGCAGTTTGAAGTTTGAGTCAATTGCAGATCCGTAGCAAATTGGGCAAGTACATCTGAGGCATCAGAGATAAAGAGAATGCATGGGCCTAAAGTGCTCACTTTGTGGAGCGCGTCGGTTTTTTTAGATAAGAAATCGGAGATCTGGTCGCCAAGTTATTACTAGTTTAAGTTTCCCCGGGGGCCAGTTACATGCTTGGTCGATCGCCTCGGTCGGTGTGCCATGTGGGAATTTTACAGCCTAGCAAGGGTTTTTGTGGAGACTATGTGATGAGTGCAAGCTTAAGGAACTTACAGATTGCCAATCAGAGTATGGAGTTGTAACAAATTAATGCTTGAATTAGGCAACAATGAATGTCATCTCTTGCAGTACATTGATGATGAGAGATACCAAATAGGGAAATGACGAGAAAGCTATAGATGGCTTGGCACTGCATCCGGGACAAATGTGGTGCTTGGATGATGAGTTTGCCAATAAGTATGCTTAATACGGTGCTTTAGCAATGCTTTGGTTGATATGTATGCCAAATGTGATGCACTTCAGAGAGCACAATAAGTGCTTGAGTGGATTTTTTTTATAAGTTCGTCTCTTGCGGTACGGCACTATTCAAGACCTTGATACGGGCAACAGAACTCATGATGAGATTGCTCGACAGGAGATGTTGAAAAAAAATGTTGTGCTTACCAATGCCTTGCCCGATATGTATACCAAATGTGATGCCTTTACGAAAGCATGACGATATGCGTGCCAAATGTGTTGTAAACCGTAGTGGCTGCCCATAAACTAAAGGCCACCCATAATCACCAAAGGCCCAAGCATGGGCCGCCCGTTGTAAGTGGCCGCCCAAAAGAGTTAAAAAAGAGGGGTTTAATGTGAAGAGGAGAGAAAAAAAAAACAAAGGGGTATGGCGAGCAGGCAGAGAGGGGTGCAGATGAAGAGGAAAGGGAAGCTCAAGGCGATCCCTACAAGACGTGGATGCATCCGATGAAGAAGGCAAAAAGGCAGAGCAGGATGGGGTGAAACTTCTTGGTCCTAGTTCCGTCAAATTCAATGCAACCTTGCCGCCTTCACTGCCACATCATCGCATGCGCTCCCACGCCACGCCAGTCACGGCGCCGTGACTGCATGGAGGAGTTTATTTTAAAAGAATTGGAGAGCATAGCGAGGCATAAAAGGAAGAAGGGGTTTGAAGACTTTGCATGAGAGGAAAAAACGTGAGGAATTTGCAGGAGAAAAAGGAGGACTCTTTCTCGGGTCTATCTCCCGCTCTCAAACAAGCAAGGAGACAAGGAGAATAAGGGTATTCGAGGTTTAATCTCACTCACTCTCGGAAGTAAGCACGGAGATTTCCTCTCTCTCAATCTCTCTCTCCCGCTCTGGCGAACAAGCGAGGAGACAAAGGGAGGAAGACAACCAACAGAGGAGGTGCATGAGGAGAAATGAGGGGAAGGCTCTCGAGTGGGAGAGCTCGGACAGAGGAAGAAGAAGGGAGAAGGGATTGCATCGAGAAGGAGAAAGGAGGTTAAGCTTGAGAAGAGGGGGGCAAGGAAGAAGTCACTCTTTCTCTCGCTCTATTTCCTCTCTCTCAATCTCTCTTTCTCTCGGGGAAAAGCTCGCCGCTCTTTCTATTTCAAGGGATGAAGCATGAAAAAAAAGGATTGCATGAGTAAGCAAGACTCAATCTCTCCTTCTCGACCTCAAGGAGGAAAGTAAGTGAAACTCTCTCTCTCTCTCTCTCTCTCGCAAGAAAAGTATGGAGATGTCTCTCCATCGAGCTCGGTAAGAAAAATCACCAAGGGCATACAGAGCTTGAAGGAAATCGGAGTAAAGTCGATTAGAGGAGAAAGTCAAAGCTTGTGAGTGACAGTTAAGGTAGTGCAAAGAACACAGAGCAGAAAGCTGCAAAACCTTTGACCATAATTGAAGCATGAAGATTGAGGCAGTGAGCAAAATTAAAGTTAGCAGAATCCAAGAGGCAGTTGAAGTCAATAAAGTGACAGGCAAAAATCCATCACCGATATTAGTCCGAAGATTGATTAATCATCTTATTAAGCCCCGGTGTCGTTAACGGCCTGATTAATCTTGTAAAACGGGAGCTTTAACTTCTAGTGATCAGATGATCCAAGTGACGGTGATGTTAACAGTCCACCTTGGCTAAGGATTAAGTTGTACTTAAGACTTGACTTAATTGATTGAAGATTACGATGATTACGATAGCCATTTACATATGTTGTTATCGTTCTCTCTCTTTCACACCTCTCACATCCAGAGGCCTCGCGTCTACCTGGGTCACATTTCGAACCCAAATCCTCCAACGATGCTCTAAATACACACTAGGTCACTCACCATCTAAGGATCATATCCCCGACAACGACGCCAATGTTAACCGACGAGCATCTGCAGCATAGCAATCTGGCACTAAGATAATGTGAATACTCAGGGAAGTACTCGAATGGAGCACGGAGACTCTTTGAGATCGTCAATCTCAAGAAGTGAACCTTAAGAAGCAAACACACTAACTCCACAAGCAAACCAACACTCAATGATCAAGAAAACCTCATTGTGTCTTTTTTCACAACTCTAAGTCATCACGCCATTTCGACATTCGAATGGACTCGAAATGCAACGGAACTTTAGAAGGAGGTATAGGACACTTAGGGACTCTATCCTACCAAGTTTGGTCGCAATCCGATAAGGTACCAAAATCACGATCCATCATGAAAAAACTCTTGAACAATACAACAGATCCGTACAGAAAGGTCGCCCTATGGTCTAAGAAGAACACTCTCCTATGGTCAAAACGATTAAAAACAGTGATTTAAGCACTCAAATCTCCAATTAAGGCTCACAAACGCGTAGTCGCGAACCACAAAAAAAACTGACAATACTTACACTTGATAGAAAAAGCAAACAAAAAGGAAGAGAATGCAAGTTTCAAAATTGAAAATTGATTACCCAATTGTTAGAAAAGTTGATTACAAATTGGGAAAACTTAGTACTTTGAGCGTACGTTTTCAGAGCTCCTTATTCTCTAAAGATAAGGTGCTTTCACATTGAAGTTATTGACATTTATACCTAAGGCTTTCTAAATGGCGGGTGGCTAGTTCACACAACTTAAGGAATCGACTGCACAGAGTATCACTACACTGGTAAAATAATAAACTACAAATGTGATGTCCGTCTACGTGTCCGACCAAGTGGACGTCCGTTCGATCAATCCTAACACGTAGCTATTTGTCTCCATATGCAGGCGTACAATGCCATAGACATCTAGTGTCACATCAACAATCTATAGACGGCCAATTGTTTCAACTTGTTGCCAAATGATTCCATGGCTGTGCCGATGGAGCCTCTCCAAGGTCATCATAACAAAGGGTTCTCTTGAGTAGGTGTGGCCTAAAGATGACCCCTTAGCTACAAGGACGATCGTTGGAGCATTTTTGCAAGTGAACGAGGAGAAGAAGGATGAGGCGACCCAAGGCTTGCAGACGACAGAGATGTAGTTCTCGATTCTTCTGGAGGAGGTTCTAATCGGACCCTTAGCTGCTCACCAACTCCACTCTCCACAATTCATGGAGGTCTAATCAAAATCGACAAGCTAGGACCCAAGAACAACAATAACAAAGATATGCTCAACTTGCTCATGGCAAGGAAGCTTTGGGTACCCTTATGAAGGCACATCAAGTTCTTGATGAGCTTTCTATGCAAAATGCCGGGTTTTGAAATGCATTGAAGGGAGCACTCATTACAAGATATGCAAAACATGGTAGTGGCAAAGAAACTCAGGGTTGTTTTTACCTAATGAAAAGGGAAGGCCTTTTACCAAGTGCAATCGCATATGCTTGCACCTTGAAGACCTGAGACATTCCACAAGACCTTCATGTGAGAATTCACGATAAGACTACTAAAGGACTATGAAGTATGTTACAAAAGCATGTCAAGTTCTTGATGGGCTTTCTACGCAAAATAGAAAAAGTGAACGCAAATTTTTGACGAGGGTAGAAGTGGTAGAATAGACATGATCAACACGATAGAGGTTAAGGATGACATGATCAGATTGTGAGATGCTACGAAAGATGCAAAGACCATGAGAGATAATCATATCATAGCCATTGGGAATTTCGTGATCTCAAGACTCGTGGACTATAAAAGCACGATGACCATAGAGATAGATACAATCAATATCACATCATGGATCATGGCTTGCCTTGCACAACTTGAGAGCTTTCATAATGAAAAGGAATTGTGTCGCATATTGCCACATGTATGATTGCTAATACAAAGATGTGATCAAGAGGTATGGGCTAAGACCGCTTTCATGACTATCCATATTTTGGACAGAGTCTATCCATATTTTGGTATGGCACTTTGGTATGACTCCAACAAAATATATGGCAGGTAGTTCTGTGTCATTTCCTCATTTAAACTCACATGGTTTTCTTGTAGCTTTGACAAAACAATGTTTGAATGACCAAATATCTTTGGCATATCCCTGTCCCACTAGAAGACTTGAGAGCTTTGGCCCCTATTCAGATGGCTTGATGCAAAGATAAGCCAAAGCAAAACCAATTTCTTGAGCTCCACGCTCTTGGATGAGGACACCCTGTACAAAGGATGCATGCGGGAGGGAAAAGTGAAGACTCACACATAAGCGCAAAGAGATTGTATCAGATAAGCAAAAAAGTTACAGACAACCTGACATACATCATTGAAGTCTTTAGGTCCTTTAGATCCGGATTACAATTAACCATACCCAAAAGGAGACTACTCCTGAACAAAAAGAGACTAGGTCCCATGTCACATGCCCTCTAACCATCCACCTCATCAATCTCTGCTTGAAGCCTCTCCAAGAAAAAGTTACCAACCCGGATCCGAGACTCCTGATCGGCTAATCTCAATGTCCAGTTTCTTCTCCCACTCGTCTCTGGTGAGCTCTTTGTCTTCAAAAAAGATTCAACTTGAGGTACCCGCCTTGAGCTGGTTACAAGTTTTGGGAATCCTTAAAAATATCCTTCATCGTTCTATAGAGGATCACCTGATCATTTGCCATCTTCATGTCCTGCACATTAGGAGATGAGAAAAGGGTTTTCAAACTAGGAGTCTCGTAGGATTTTTCAAACAAAATACAGTTTCGTAGCCACTAGACCATCCAAAGAAATTCTACAATTGCTTTGTTCCAACATACACTAATGATCCCAACATAATCACCTAGTATCAACCCATGATGGAGCAAAACCCAGAGACTTGGCCAGTGGGACAAGTACCCTTTTATTTAGAGGGACAGACTAAAAACAAATGGCCCATGTCCTCCACAGATTTATTACATCTACAACAAAGACATGTTCTTAGATTAGTTTGGAGCATTCTCTTCCCAATCCATAGAGCCTTATGAAGCAGAAGCCAGAGAAGAACAGATTTCTTAGGTTCTATAGCAGGAGACCAAATGTTGGTGAACTTGAAATCCCATTGTTTGGGGGAGTAATTGACCTTCCACCGCTTATTAAGAGTTAGATGAAGAAGGATTCATAGGGGAAGCATTCCAAGAGGGATTTCGTAATTTGAACCTACCCGACCATATGAAGGCTCTGAGATCCAAGGGAGAGGATGTTTGAAGGGTCCAAGTGGGCTCTGCTAGGAATAAGTTAATCATGGTTCTGATTAACTAGAAATCCGAGGGTTGAACTTTGTACTTGAGAGACAAGGTAGTGTTTGAAAGCCAATGCCGAGCCTCAGGATCTCGTAGTTGAGACAATGTCTTATAACTTCTTTTTTTTGTGGAGGATGAGAGCTTTCCTTTACTCCTGCTGATTGACAGAGGTAAGTTCCATGCATGGCCACCAGATAGAATCATGGGGGGGAAGCGAGTACCTATGTTTGGAAAGAGAGTTAAGAGCAAGCTTGCTCTTATGCCTGTTCCAAGCATGGAATATAGATCTCAACAGATCTGAACCGACTAAGAGGACTGTTTTTTCCAAAAAAATATAACCGAAGGGGAGATGCGACCATCCCTTGGCATCCGCCAACCTGAAGTGTTGAGACTTAAGGAGTAAAAGTCTTGCCCATTCTTCCTCCGATTGCTGGAAAGCTGGCACCAACAACTTGACCCGGGATCTTATTTGCTATTAGATTGAGATCTTGGATGCCCAACCCTCCTTTGTGCTTGGCGAGAGTGCAAACATCCCGTTGCAACCTTGGCACGCTTGCGAGCAAAGGGGTCACCAGCCTTTCCATTGTAATAATCTCCATTCTGTTGATGAAATTTTCTACCATAATTCTCCTCCCTGTTATGGTGGGACCACCACCTTATAATCAACCATCACCAGCAGGTCATGTCTACCTGGAGCAAGGCAATCAGTCTAAAGCACGTATGACATGGGCGGCTGTTTGTTTGTGGTGGCCCGGTCTCGAGTATCGCCCGGTGCGGTGCGTGCTGGCCCCTGGGCCCTGTCGTGTGCGACACTGTGTAGTAGTGTACAGACTACAGTGCGTGCGTGTGACGACGGACGTGTGTCAAGTTCAACTGTCAAAACGCAAAAGAGAGAGAGAAAGAGAGAGTACTCTACTCGGGCATTCATTTCTTCAAGGCCCACGTATTAACACCGTGCCAGCGTGGGGACACGTCCATGCATACTTGGGACTCAGAAACTAGGGGTCGTTTCCACGACCTCAACGGAAGCATGTGGACCCTGCCGGGTCTGGACAATTTGCGAAGTAGAAGCTGCCATCATGTGCCATGCATTTTGTCATCAAAACGCTCATTACAATTTGCAAAGGGGCCAAAACAAAAAAAGGCGCAACCCTGCATTCTCTGAGCACCCGGAAAACCGCCCCCACAGTTCGAACTTCCAACCCTCCATAGGTCACATGAACCCTCCATATCTAGAAATTGAGGGTGAGACATACTTCCACAGTTAGCAAATTGAAGAAAATGGTTCGTCTCTTCCTAGGACTCAAGACATTCAACATTTACAATTTTACTTGAGAAATGCCTTTGGCAGCTCAAAGCTTTAGTTACATTAACCTAAGGTTAATTAGAATAAGGTTGGAAGCTGTTAATTACTCATAGCGTTAAGGCAAGCTCTTCTTCTGTACAAGGGGGAACGTTCAGATCAAAAGGTGCCTTAGAGCAAGGGATAGCAGCAGAAATGGCTGGCTTCGACATGGACATGGCCATAGGCACGGGCACCGGATTTATCACAGACGATGTTGAAGACGACGAATCACAATCTGACCCTTCCTGCTGACTCTGGTTAGAATACAAGTAACCAGAGTTAGCGTTAAACCCACTTATCCATGACCTCCTCTCTTCACGCATCCCAACCTTCTCCGCTTCTTCTGCTCTCAACCTCTTGTTCGGAAACAAGAGAAGCGGCCCACTGCTGCTTTCCGCACCAAGATTTCCATGAAAGTTGGGCACGCACGAAGCTGCCGGCATTGCAGACGCCAGCTCACTCGCACCCAGTTGCAGATCCAAAGCTCTATTGGTAAGCCCCAAATCAATGCAATCGGCTGCCATCTGCTGCAATGGAAAGCTCGCAGGCTTCCCCATCATCTCCATGGGGAGAGGCCCAACTCCATAGCCATGCCATTTCGTGCTATGCTGCTGCAAAGGCTGAAAGTTTTGTCGAAACGAGTTTGACGATGCTAACTTCTCGGACGAGCCCTGCTGTTGAAGCATTAGGTAATGAATTGACGACGGCAGTGGCTTCTGATCATCTGCACCAGAGCTATGGTGATGTTGAAGAAAAGGACGATATGAAGGCACACTCAGAAATGGAGACACCTTGTCATCATCAAAGGCACCACGACGATGATGATGATGATGATGATGTTGAAGACGGCGCATGTTTGCTGTCACATTCTCTTCATCAGTACCAGAGCTGTGCTGATTGTGAAGAAGATGATGGAAAGGTGGCACATTCAAGGGAGGGGAGCCCTTCTCATCCTCCACGCCACCATAGCCAGGGCTGAGGCGCTGGGCGGATAGAAGAGGGTTTGCATCATGCTCATCGTCATGAGAGGAGAAATTGGTCTTGGCCTTGGAGCCTCTCAAGGATCTGGCAGCTTTGTCGTATGCCAAGGCAGCTTCTTCAGCAGTGTCAAAGGTGCCAAGCCAAACCCGGGTCTTCTTCCAGGGGTCGCGGATCTCTGCGGCAAAGCGGCCCCAGGGCCGCTTGCGGACTCCGCGGTAGTGGGCTTCTTTGATGGGTAAGGGGGATTTGGCGATGGAAGCTTCGTCCTTGAGGGGCGGAGCTCTGTGAATGAAAGAGTCGTCTTGGAGAGGGAGCATGTGGGCGAGGCGGGGTTCACTCTGGAGGGGGAGCATGAGCCCTCTGCGGGCCTCCATAGCCCTAAGAAGAGAGAGGTCTGTGGAAGGCAAGAGGTAGAGTAGGAGGAGGCGATGGGGGGAGGAGTGAAGAAAATGAAAGCTCGGTGCAGTTGTGCGCGCAAAAATACGGGTGTGAGCTACCGCTGCTACACATAAAGCAGGAGGTGAACCGTTGCCTACATACACTGCAGCAGCGTAGAAAAGGGATGAAGAGAGAGAAGAGAGGCGCTGAGCGAGGGATCGGTGGGCGGTAGGATCAAGAAGGTGGTAAAGAGTTTTTATTAAGAAATTGAGACATCACAGGTTGGTGTAGGTACTTCTCGGAACAAATAAACGACCCATTTTGTATTAAACGTGAGATCAGAAGTGACAAACCTCATTTGTTCCTTTCTAGCCTGCATTCCCACACACACCTCGCTCTCATCCATTGTCCCCAACAATAGAAGGCCTCTTTAACAAGCCAATTTATTAGAGCCCTCCTCCATACTCCCGTTAAAGGGCAAAGGAGGAGGGCCCCTCTTTGCATACGCATGTTTCTTGCTATACTGTGCGCTGCAACCAGCAGGTCGAAAATCCACCGTTATCAGCTCTTGAGTGCTCAAACCCGGTTTATTAATGTGGTAACAACGATTTATTAATGTGGGAGGTGAAATGTTAGGAGTCTCATCACGTCACCCGATTTTCTGCCATCATGGGGGTATGGGACAGTGCAACGGGATCTTGAGGGCCCTCCAGAAACACCACTAGAAGCGCCCTGTTGGGGAGCCCTCTTACACCCACACATGCCACCTTGCTTAGAGCATTTTCGCATGGGCAAGGGTGCTACCCCTATGGTGCATTGGCTATTTTGGCATTTACCCAATAAAATCAGTAGTCATTTTGTACGCAGGCAATTCGCTCGCAGCACTTGGCGGGGGTAGAAAATGCAATTTCCAACTCTGTCGAAATCGACAGAGTTGAGCAAGGAAGGAGTAGTTGGCTGGCGTCAGCAGGCAATGGTTAAACCCTGCCTGTGTGGACACACGCTTAGAAGACTTCTTTCACAAGCCAATTGACTGCTACAATCACTTTTATTCCAAACTCATTTATCCTTGTATTTATTTTTCTTCAATGCCAATTTTTTTTCAGGATGATATGTTTTGAGTAATAGAAAATAGAAAAACAAAATTGCCTCAATTGTGCATATAGAGGCTGTCTAGACTCTAAATCATATAAGGAAATGGTCCCGCAATGCATAGTTATCGGGTACTTTTTGAAATAATTGTGTCTCATGTATGGTCACACGTGCACCAGTTATTTGTCTTGTATGCAACCATGCAAATCTTTTTGTTGTATCATAGCGCAAACGCTAGACACATACACACATATAACAGTGTCACTACCCTTCCGGCAATCAAAATACACATACAAACTGAATACTGATTCGCTAACTACAGGAGATAGAAGACATTCTTGCCGCATTCAAGATTTCAGTTACACAGTTATGTCCTCAATTCAGTAAAACGACTCCTCTATCTAATTTTGAATCTCATGCTACCTTTTCACATCTCATCACTTCCTAAGGTTCATTTAGACCCGCTTTATCTCCCCTTTATACCTGGCACAGCCCGGTGGTTGAATTGCCAAAATTAGACCTGAATCCCACAATCCCTGATCAAGGACATCTCAGTGCTAGCCACTAGATAGAATGCAAAGCAAAGTGCCTGGAACTAATCCATGATATGAAAATACAAACTACCCAGCCACTAAACATTGCCCAGTTTTCCCAAAAGATTACAAAAAAATCCCCTTTTGAGCATCTCCTCACAATTAAGAGTGAATTACAAGCGCAAACTTCTATGGGTACAAGCCAATATTCAAAAATCATCATATACAAACACATCCAATCCACCTCATAGAAGATAAAATTGTAGAACCAACAATGGATAAGCATATTGAATCTTCTTGAGAACAAATTCAACTTCGAGCGCATCTTCAACTATGCAAATTCTAAAATCTGCATCAAATTTTTAGATTTTTGACTTTTTTGATCATTTGATTTCTGACTTTTTTGACAAATCAAAAAATATGCCATAACTCTGCAAATCAATCAAATTAGCTTTATATAACCTCTCCAAATACTTAAATTGGATCCAAGAATGGCATAAAATCTATATCAAATGACAAAGACACTCCTTCTCCTCAAAATCAGACATATGAGGTAAAAAGAGTCAAAACAACTCCTGCTTTGAGACTCAATCATCTTCGTCAGTAAACTCTGCAAATTCCATAAGAAATATCCAAAACATAGCATCTTTCTCAAATCCAATTGAATTTTGCAAAACCAGAGTTAGCGAAACCCTCTTTGCTTCATCTTTCAAAATCTGATCCAAACAACAAGAAACATGAATCGCTGAGTTTATACTAAAAAAAAAACATGTAAAGAATATAGATCTTCAAGAACATCAAAGCTCAGACAAGAATCCATATGGTTGAAAATATCTTATGATTGAGGAACCTTGTCTTCACAACCCAACCGAAACTCGATAAACTCATGATCTTGAGTGTGAAGACTCAAAAAGTTGTCAAATTGATTTATTTAAGGTCCACTATTATCTAAATCAGAGCTACACAACAACATGCTAGCATCTGCTTCACCATCTTCAAACAAAACATCATCAACCTGTCCATGGTTCCATCAAAATCATCACAATAATCAAAACGTGTTTGCAAAACAAGCAAATCAATAATCCTCTTCAATTTGAGCACTTATTGAATCTAATCAGCATCTTGAATTGGTTTAAGTGTCCTCCTTGAGTACAAAATGTCTTAAACCATAATTTCGATTCAAAGTTGGTTTTAACATGGGAAATACTACCTCCAATAAATGTAGATTCCTCAAGAAGAGACATTATCTGGGGCTTGAAAAATCTGAGAGTATGAATTGTAATCCCCAAAAAACTATGTAATTATTATGTTTCCAAATAGTCCACAAGAGATGAGCCATAGATGCATACCAAACATTGACTTCTAATGTATTGTGCACTCATCCCCAATATAATCAAGCATGCATATGAAACTTGGATGAAATCATTTTGATAAGATTCTATTTGAAGGAGAGTAGTTATCCAAATAGTAAGCTTTAATCAACCACAACATCACCGACTACTCGCTTGCAGTAGAAAATTCCAAAAATCCTTGAAATCTGAATTCCATATAAAATTAAACCAATATAAGTGCTAGCCTTTGTTTAGCTTCTTCTTTCAATTATTTGTTTAATACCAAAAATTGTATTAGATAGAGCAAAAATTTACAATACTACTTGGGGGTTTTATACTTAGGGTAGGTAACTCAGAGAATAGAGGCAACATATACACGGGTTGCCAACATACTATATTGTGGGTACAATTCCTAAAAGCTTTTTGGCAGAAAGCCGTGCAAAACCCACATAACCAATACAAAACTTTAGAAGAACCCACAATCAGAAACTGAAGTGTTGCAGTGTAGTTATGGGCTTTGACCATCTTATTTTTAAGAATTTGAATTTCTTTAGCAACTCGAGCTCTCATGGATTCCCTTGGGATCACTGCACACATGGGGCGTAGCTGGGGATGCCGACAAGCTCCTTGAGCTTTGATACCACTTGTGGAGACTGGCTATGGGTGCAAGAGAGGGATGGAGAGAAAGGGGGAAGGGGATGAGCACAAATAGTATTTGGTGGAGGTATTGAGAGTATACACTATCTTCTCCTTATTCTCATTATAACCAAGAATGTAAAGTAAAGTGGGAGAGCGCCCGACCATATACGACCACGGGGCGTGAGACCTAACACACATGTTGAAATTTCTTCTAAAGAGGTATATATGAGCTACAATTGGTCTCAACACTTTGCAAGATTGAATGCTTGCTCTTGCCATGGTAAAAAATATTGTAAGTATTCAAGGCTTTTTTAATGATGCATATTAGTGTTGAGCAATGAGTGTCTACCAATCAAATATGGTAACATTGGTGTTAATTTTCGGATACACAACACGGTCATCAATCTCTAAACACTTCTTGTTATTGAGTACAACAAAGACATCTAAGATACATTCTACTATGTCAGAAGACCACTCTCTCACATTACGCCCTTTATTCATAGTGAGACTAATCAGGCTATGGTCATGTGAGGCTTAGTTATCAGTTATTTGAACTAATAACTAAGTTATTTGAACTAATAACTAAGCCTCATTCTTGGTCACACACAAAAAAGAGCATTAAATGAATAACTATGCCTACCCTTTGTAACTATGCCGATTTCGGCACATTTGCGAAGTGCAATGCATAGTTGGGAGGTTGAACGAATAACTAAGCCTTGTGTGACCATCCAAGAGGCTTAGTTGTTCATTTAATGCTTTGTCTGGGCATAGTTGGCATGGTTATCGCGTAATTGATAAGGTGGTGGTCACGTGAGGCTCAGTTATCAATAACTCAGGCAGATAACTGAGCCTGCAATGTGGTCGAGCCTCACGTGACCATAGCCTATGACACATTCCAAGCCCCTCATAATAGAAGATAGGGGAGGGGGTTTCCAGTGACCTCGGTTGCAAAGAATCCCCACCAACTCTTGAAAATCATGATTTTGGTTTAAAAACTATAGTTTAAGGTAGTTAAACAAAATTCTATATGTTTTCGCAAAGTATTTTGTAGCACTTGTAGCACTTGTTGCACTAAGAGCTTTTGGAAACGGATAAAAATGAACACACGAGGGTATGGTGCATGAGGCATTCCAAGCTCAGGCTAAGTTTTTTGGCGTTTTGAAGCGTGGAACTACAATGTGGGCATTTACTAGAAGTTAACAGACAAATGGGGATAGGGCCCCTCGCATCGTTTGCAATTGTGATGGTTTTGCCTTTCGTATTTACTTGGGCTCTATGATGCAACATGGGAAGTTGTTGAAGGAACTTATGATGCCCCATAATGATGTGTGTTTGAGCTTTGAGAGTTGTTTCTAATTCCAACAACATGCGTGTAGCCAATCAACTCCACTTGCACTTGGTATGTATAGTATAGATTGCGAGTTGGTGAACGAGGCTGAGCATCCCTGATAACTGAGGGGTGCACCATGCATTGACAAGAAGAGTGTGTTGGAGGGGACAAATGTTCGCGTGGGAATTCCTCTTTAGTGAGAAAAGGTAGGGATGGGAGGGGTGGTGTTTGAGGGCTTGTCAAAGGAGGGAGGTAGAGTCGGGGGAAACAACCTACAAAATGGCTACATCGCAAGGCGGACAAAAGGGGTTCAATTTTTGACTGGTAAGTGAGGCGCCTACCATGGGGAAGGGGCTGGGCCGCTGGGAGCGGGCACCGCTCACTCACAGTCACAAGGGCCCGTGAGTCGCTCTCCGTGCTTGCGGGGGTTTAATCATTTAAGCAGGGCGGGGGAGCGTGTCTCTATTTCCACACCGCCTGCGCCGCGCCACCCACTCACTTCACCCGATGCCTGTCGCCCTTATGGACTCTGCCCCACCCCTCACCTTTTTTTTTTATCATTATTGGATTCTGCGCCCTGCCGCCAGCAATCCACTCGTGACACGTGGGCCCCACCCCTTACCTTGCCACCTGCCTCGCCAAACCTTATGCGCCGGCTATTTTCGGGCCCCCACCCCGCGCAGTGCCCCCCGCAGGACCCGCCTTATGAATGTGACTGCTTGTAGGCTGGCAGCGCTAAAAGTTGAAAGCTTTTCAATGGCGCTGCCTCCCTCGTCGCCGCTTGAAGACCCTGTTTCCACGAAATAGTAAGGTGGTGGTCACGCGAAGCATAGTTAGGCTGTGGTCACGCAAGCCACAGCTGAACCATGCCTCGGACCAGATAAATGTGCATCACCATGGTCATGCGATGGGTGGATGATCCTTGCAAACCAGCGCGTGAAGGTGGAACGTAGGGCATTTGCCAGTGATGCCTCATGGAGAAAGGAGAGAGAAGTTGCCATTGCTCAAGTGAGGGAGAGCTGCCAAGCTTCCATGTTCCTTGTTTATGACAAAAAGCTGACATTTTTCAGCTTTATTAAATAAACGAGCATACTTATGCCAAAATCAGCATAGTTACAAAGCTTGGTGCTACTGAGCCAATCGCTTTGACCATGGTTGAGGCTCAGTAATATGTCAAACTTATTGATAAATGAACCCCATGTGACCATGCCCTTAATAGTTATAGATAACTATGCCAACTATGCCCAAATAAAGCATTAAATGAATAACTAAGCATATTGCATGGTCAGACAAGTCTTAGGTATTCATTCAACCTCCCAACTATGCCATAATCGACTTTCATGGTTAAAAACTATTTCAAATTGCGTACCATACAAATAATGTCGCTATGTTTTTTAGAGCGGACACTATTGCACAGAGCTCTCGTTCATAAGCATAATAATTCTGTTGTACAGCATAGAGTTTCTTGCTTTCAAAGGCCATGGGTTTGTTTTCTTTTAGAAGAACTGCTCCAATAGCTCAATTGATAGCATCTGTTTTGAGTGCAAAAGGTCTCACAGGATCCATAATAGCTAAAATGGGTGCAATAGCTAGAGAGACCTTAAGTGCATCAAAACTTTATTGTTGAGCTTCTCCTCAATGAAATGCTTTGCCCTTGGCTTTCTGATAGATGTTCTTTCTAGGAAGAATAAGCACAAAGGTTGTCTAGAAAAACTTCACAAAACTCTCTTAAATATTATTTAAAAGCTGTGTTGATTAATTGTTGGAATTTCACAGGGGCATTGGTTAAACCAAAAGCCATCACGTGCAATGCCAACACTCCAAATTCTGTTATGAAGGTAGTTTTAGCTTGGTTCTCTAGTGCAATTGTGATTTGATTATAACCGGAGTACCCATTGAGAAAGCTACAAGCCTCCTTGCCTACTGCTGCTCTTTCAAGAACATGTTTAGAATATGGTAACGGGTAATGGTCTCTCCTAGTGGCTGCACTAACCTTTTTGAGCTTCATGCACACTCTGAGTTGCCCATTCACTTTTGGCACAATGACTACTAGAGCCACCCATTTAGAGTGCTCAATAGGGTATATGAATCCACATTTAATAAGCTTTGCAGTGCTAATAATAGGGATCATATGTTGGACCACCGATGGTGGAACACCCTTCATATTGTGGTATGTCCAAGAACATATATCTTTAGATTCCTTGAGAAGTTCCCTAAGTACAACTTCCTCAATCTCCATGAGGTCTTGGGCAACGAAAATAGTTTTGGACTCCTCACATGTGTGCTAATTCAATTTCCTTAACTATCATCGAACCATCTTTGTCATAAAATCTAATATCTAACTAACCCAAATGATTTTCTCATATTAAATTGATCACTTAATGTGGGAGAATAAACGGGAACAAGTGTTAAGATATAGGTATGTGCTTTTAGATCTATCTCAACACGGGGCCAATGTAAAGGGGCCCAAAAGGGAGATGGTCTATCAAAGAGCAAGGCTAACCAATGGAGCATAAGACCTTAGGGTTAGCTTCATTGAAGACCTCCAATAAATGTGTGTAAAAGTCCTTTTGACCTTAAGTAAGCTAGGGCTGAACTTGAGGTGGGAACCCGGCCCAAGCTCGAGGTGCTTGTCCTGCTTGAGGTGCTTGTCATGCTTGAGGTGTTTTTCATGCTTGAGGTGCTTGATTAAGATGCTTGAGGTGCTTGACTGGCTCCATGCTTGAGCTGCTTGACTTGCTGCATGATTAAAGTACTTGAGGTGCCTTGAGAAGCTTGCCTGAGATGCTTGTGGGAACCCCCCCTAGTTCAAGTGCTTTGTCATGCTTGGTGAGTAAGGTGCTTGATCACCTAAAAGTCAAAAGCATTCCTACAAGAGGGGGGGCGAGCCCTTTTCCTAGGGCCTAGAGAGAGAACACCCACTCACACACACAAGGGAAGCCCATCTTGAAGAGGCAGCAAGGACACATGTCAGGCCCCTACCCATGTTACCTTCATGTGTTGCTTGAAGCCTATTGGCTAGGCTTCAAAGGGGTCCAATGATAAATTACATGAATTATCTAATTGTTTTAGCATTTATCAAGTCCTCTCTCTCAAAGGGGAAAGGGGGACACTTGTCCCAAGGCTACCCATGTTGCTTGTAATGGCTCCTGCTTGTGATTGGCTAGGCCTGGAGGGGTCCAATGAGCTTCAGGCATGAGCTACAAGGGGGGGTCGACCCAAGCAAGCTAGGGGGGTGCCTAGGGGGTATACTCACCCACACACACTCACAAGCACTCTCATTGTGTGATATGCAAAGTGCAAGAGCTCCCTCTCCAAGCAAGTAGAGGTTGAGAGCCTACACCAACACTCTTGGCTATGGAGTGCAAATCCAACCAAGAGCCATGCTTCAATGCTTAAGCTTGCCATCTCCTTCTTCTTCATTACTATGCTATTATGTATGCTAGCAACAAGAGTATGATAAGTGAGGAACTAATTCTTTCTCCTACGAAATGTTTCTTCTTCCTCTTCCCTACCCTCATTCCCTGCTAGCTCTCTCCACCTTCGAAGGTGTTTGAGGTCTTGGGACTGAGGGTTGGGATAGTTAAAGCTTTCTTCAAGTTTATGTTATGTTTGTGGTGCATGAAGCCTTCCATCTTCATGGCATCACCTAGGTCACAAGGAACACAAAGACTGTATTGTAACAAGTCTCTCTTTATGGGAGAAATCATAATACAAATGCCTATTGGAGGGGGGACCGGCTCCACATAAATCCGGTCCTCAATTGTTGTCATGTTCTCTAAACTCTCTCTCTTGCAAAAGTATTGTCTATGCCAAGTTAACTAATTGCTATGATTATGTTGCTATCTTCAATTATGTATACCCGCTATGCTCACAAAATCATTTCTTGAAAGTACTCTCATTAAATTCCGCTATTCTCAAATTGAATAGGCAAATTCCATTACATCTTAGACTCCACTACTTCCATCGGTAGGTGTTCTTTGTGATTTTGTGTACACAACCTTATGCTCCCCGTGGTATAAGATTTGAAACGCGCGTGTGTAGGGGCTAAATCTGTGGGATCTTGTTGTGCTATGGACTGTGCTTTTACTTTCGCTTACTTTTTTTGTTGAACTAACTCTCAATTTTGGAATCTCCTTGTGGTAGGACTCAATTTTTGCTTCTCTACGATCTCTAATTGTGCAATGTCAAGAGGTCATGGATTGCACCACACATGACACTCTAATGGTATCCAACCCAATTGTCTACCAACTTTTGATGAGCATCATATGCCCCCACAAACCTGAGCCATTCCATAGTGGTGTTCTTTTCATTCATCCAAGCATGCACATTTGTTGGCTAGTGGTCTATGGTCCTTGTGAGGTTGAGTTCGTGTGGGAAACATTGTGTCTGTAATTAGGATCTACCTAGGCGCTAGCTCCCGCTGGGTCTCTTCTACCAAACTCCTTAAGTGCTTGACTTGCTCGATCTCCTTTGGTTAAGTTCCAACCTTCGTGGGTTCCTTGGGTTTTGGCCCTCATGGCTCATGATGATCCTCGTTGGTTTTTTCCCACATAGTGGCCATTTTAGTCTCCATGGTCTCAACTAAATCTAAATCATCTTCAGGGTCGTTCATATACATGGGGATCACGTCATTAGTGCCTATGCTAGTCTTTGAACTAGGGTTCCCCTGGAGGATATAATTTCAATTTTGGAGCATCAATCGTATGAGTATTTAATGGTACCATAGGTGTAGTTTTTGATGTCCCATCCGTAATCTCAATTAAGTTAAATAGTGTGATCTTTGGTGAATTTGGATTATTAAGACATTGGGAAATCAAATGATCTATGTCACATCGATTACACGTGATTATTGGCATGGTAGATGTGCTCCCTTGACTTGTCTACACTAGTGTGGCTTTCCTTTGTAGTCTAATAGGACATTCAGCTTTACGATATATCCCACCACACTCGTAGCATTCAAGAGGTGGTGTCTTGGCAATGAGGTTAATGTTTTGGCCTCTTACTGTAAGAGTAACTACTCAATAAATAGGCTTGACTTGTCCCCAATAGTCCTCCATGTAGTATTGTGGAGACTCCTCAAGCATATCTACTCCATAGGTAATACTAGGGTCCATGTCATCCTCGCAGTCCACACAAGCACTAGATGGCTTGCAACCCACTTGGCTCACAAGGGTGACTCTTAGATGCGAGGATTGTGGCCCTAACATTGGAAGTGGTAATGGTGTCATTTGAACAACATTTTGGGCTCAAGGGACCATGTGTTGTGATGGTTGCTTAACATGTGGGGCAGGCATCAATGCAGGAACTCGAGGTTGAGTCTGGCCCGGCCAAAGGTAGTCTATTTTTCCATCATGCCTTTAAACACTATGCAATCCTTGACTTGATGACCATACCTCCCACATGCATTGCAATTCTTGCTAAATTTTACTCTTAACATAGGGCATTCACTGGTGCTATGGGGAGGTAGTCTATTTGCCATCGTGCATTTAAACACTATGAAATTCTTGACCTGATGACCATACCTTCCACATGCATTTAACATAGGGAATTCACCGGTGCTATGGGGACCAAAGCAAACTGAGAACCATTGTTGCTCCCTTCTTGGATACATGTGACTGTTTTGTGGAGCACTATTATCTCTAACAATTTCTTGAATATCCTTGCTAGTCTATTTGCCATCGTGCATTTAAACACTATGCAATCCTTGACCTGATGACCATACCTCCCACATGCATTGCAATTCTTGTTAAATTTTACTCTTAACATCCACTGGTGCTATTGGGACCAAAGAAAACAAAGAACCATTGTTGCTCCCTTCTTGGATACATGTGATTGTTTTGTGGAGCATGATTATCTCTAAGACTTTCTTGAATAGCCTTGGTGAGGTCTACCAAAGTCATCTCTGATATCTTTTTCTCTTTAATGATAGGCTTTATGCTCATCGGTTCATGCCCAAATACTTGCAAGCTAGCAACTTCGGCTCAATAGACACTCTTTCTCCTACAATCATTAAAGTGTCTTCTAATTGGATTGTGTTGGTAGTGACTGCTTCCCAAGTAGTGATACCTCTAATGACTAGTCCATCATAGATATGTTCATGTCACAGTCCCCTAACAAATCTATCAAGTAGTTGGTTATTATTGAAACGCTCAATTGGAGTACAACAAGAATTTAGATTCTTCAAGTGACTAATAAATTCTCTCACTGACTTACCTTCCTACTCACTGACTTACCTTCCTACTCACTGACTTACCTTCCTAACATTAGGCTTTTTGGATGTGAGATGTTACACCCCCAAGCACTCGCTGTTGTATGTACTCTTTTAAGAACAATCTCCTAAGAGTAGGGTAGTGTGTGCCCTCTTCAATCCTTAAGATCCTATACCAATCCCCGGTCTTCCCACTCAGAGTCAAGCTTAAAGCCTTGCACTTATGTGGTTCATTGGGCTCTTTCAAGGAATCACATACCTGTTTAAATACCTTAATATTATTTCTACCATCTCCATCTCCATTGAATCCCTGCATGAGCTTGGCCACTTGTATTGCCTTGCTTCTAGGCTCTCTATCAGGTGTGCTATGCATATTTTTTGCAATAGATCGATAATGAGCTTAAGCAAATAGTACCAAGTCACCCAAATGATTAGGTATAGCAGGAAAATAGTACCAAGTCACCCAAATGATTAGGTATAGCAGGAAAATAGTACCAAGTCACCCAAATGATTAGGTATAGCAGGAAAAGGTGCTCCTCGGACTACATGGGGAGCGGAGGGTGGCATTGGTTTTGGCATATGTACAGTCCTTGGGTCCCATGCTTGGTATATATTTGTGCCATGCAGTGGCCCAAAGTTCATAAGTGTGGCCCTAGGCATAGCAGATGCGTCATATAACATGTTAATATGAACTGGCATGGCTCCACTTGAATAAGGGCTTGGATTTCGTGGAGCATAAGCTGTCGGAACAATTGGGAGTGCAGGAGCTACACGAACATGAGTGGTAGCTAGTACATACGGCTGATGTCCACTTGTAGGTGTTGGGGTAGGCACTACATTACTCATCACTAAGGTCGTAGGTGCACTTTTTGTCACGCTTATCATCAGAATAGGCTAGTCTCTAAGAGAAAGTTGAGTTAGATTTGGGAAACAAAAGGTACTACTTGTGGGCTCAAATTGCATTGAGACTCTAGAGAAACATTATGTAAAGGATCCATGGGACTCACCAAAGGAGTTTCGAATTCTGGGCCCAAATTGCATTGAGACTCTAAAGAAACATTATAGAAAGGATCCATGGGACTCACTGAAGGAGTTTCCATTTGTGATAGGGTCAGTTGTTTGGCCTTGCCCGTATAAAAAAATATCATAAGATCCATTAAAGGCATGTTAATCGATTTGTTTTGCCTCTCCAACTTAATAACCCTATGGATGACATCACAAACTCTTTGTTGGTGCTCCTTTAAGCTGGTGGTTCTTGATGTGGATTATACAACATCTAACCAATCCACTTGGTATGTGTGGCCCATGTATAGGTCCATTAAAGTCTCTATCTGTAGATCATACTCCCAATTTTAAATACCCCATCTAGGAGTGATGTGCTAGGGGTTTTCTTTGAAGCGGATGCAATGTGGCTCCCTATGATTTGACTCTTAGGGGCTGCTAATTCTGGAGATTGTGATGGCTTCACTGGTACAATTGATACCATAAGGGCCTTTGCCTTAAGTTCTGCGCAGTGTTTTGCCTTGCTTAAGATTTCAATTTAATTTCCCCTTGATGCAAGGATATAGCGTTTGACCTCTCACACTTCTGCAAGAATCTTACCATCAGGTAATAGAACTTCAAAGGGGGATAGCTTTGAAGGCCTAGTGAGTGAAGTGGGTGGAATATCCACATGGGCACTCTTAGGAAATGAGGGGTCTACATGAGAGGTGAAATATGTATTTACTTCCCCAGCCCCTTCATCTACTTTGTTAGCCGCATGTTTAGAGTGAGTTTCCCTACTAAAGGTCTCTTTTAAGAGACCTAATACGCTAGACCTAGGCCATGGGGCCAAGGCATGCATTTATTGACTTGAACTCTTAGAGTTTTATGTAGGATACTAATCCATGATGTCATAGTTTAGAGGAAGAGTCACTAGCTACGATGTATGGACCTTGGGTCACACTACCTTAGGTCTTGACCGAACGCTTGGAACCTAATTATGGATGGATAATGGGTTCCTAGACTCGAGGATTTGACCAGAGCGTAGATACATATGCCATGGATGCTCTAAAAGCATTGAAAGGACCCTAGGAGGCCTCACCACTAGCTATTTTGGTCATTTTTACTTGATTTTTCTTATTTCTTCTAACTTTTTTGATGTGCATGATGTGGACTAGGTCGTGTGATACCTTGAAATGAACGTATCTTTTGGAGGAATGTGGTGTGCTTTACAACACACGGTTAGGCTACCTGAAGCTCTAACACGCAATATAATAAAATCTACTTGGGTGTGTAGGCAAAAGGTGAAAGTCTAAAGAAGGCTTGTGGAGGGAAAGGTGAAGCCATGCTTCCTTTTGCCCTTTGGGAAGTGGGGTATATATATAAGTTGGGACTCACTATTCCTTCACTTCAAAGGAAGGTATGGAGAATCCTACTTCCTTTTTTTTGCTTCAAAACTCACAATTGTAAGTGGATAGTATTAAGAGCATCAGAAATATACACCAATCATCGAGCTCAGACCGAGCCTTGAGGGTCAAAGGATTATAGGTTATCTACTTGGCAGAGAATCCACTACTACCCCTAGGCTTTACTTATTACAAGATGTTCTGTATTGTTCTAAACCAGTCCTCTGAGGCTTGTTTGCCTCCGATCATGTGGATCATCACTCTGCTCTGTTGTATGATTTCACAAAAGCTTGCCACAGCCAAATCCCTCTGAAACATGCGGCGGTTCCTTGCTTGCCAAATATGGTGCAAGAAGTAGTATCTGATTATTTGAGTGTAGACTAGAAGAGCAAGACTTCCCAGCCTGTTACTACCAAAGAACAGATCATTCTTGAAGAACTTAATTTGCCATGTCCTTTGAATCCACTTGCATATTTTCCCAGCCATGCCCCTGATTGCCTGGCATCCCATGAAAAGGTGGGCTAGGTCGTCACTAGCTATTCTGCACCCTGAGCAACGATCGGACCCGATGCCTCTTTCTTGTATCTTTACGCCCGTCGGCAGAGCCCCCCACATCACTTTCCACAGAAATATCTTCATATACTGAGGCCACCTTGGCTTCCATATCTTCTCCATGAGTCCCTCCCACCATGTTTTCGTCCAGTGCCTCTTCCATAATTTGTTGAGGGGGCTACACCAATTAGCCTCGTGCATTAATGCATGGTAAATTCGTTTAGAGTGTGGTTTCCAAAAGAGGCTACTCCCAGGCCATCTCCAAGCGTCCCATTCAAAGTTGGATTCACAAATTGGCACCACCACCTTCTCAAGCTCTTTCATCACCCTGTAGACTAGTAAGATCTCAAAGCCATTTAGTTGAAATTGGATGGCTAAAGAGTCAGCAATTTTCCAGCACTTTCTGTTGCCATCCCAGAATTACTCTAGTCAACCGAGCCTTGATTCTGTCCACAAGAGCACCTGCGGCACTTCAAAAAGGCCCAACTTTTTGTCCTGTACCAAGAGCAAGGACATGGAAAGCACACGAGGCAATGACAAAGAAGCGGTCTACATGGCTAAAGTATCCAAGATTACCAGCTCTAGAGAAGGGAATGCCGACAAAGGAATACATGGTGAAAACCCTAACAGGTGCCATGTCATTCTTCAAACGTCTCCCTGATCTCTCATGTGCTATCCTCTACAAAATTTGCCAAATGCTGCTCACATGCATTGAAGTTTTTCATGAGCCAAAGCCAGCAGGAGCACCATGGATGTCCTTCCTTGAGGGCAATAAGGGTTTATGCTACGACCTCAGTGGCCAACCTTCCGAAGAAGTCCTCTATGGATTCTATGTCCGCTTCATGTTCTTGCCATCTCATAATATGTTGGCATTTGAGGAAACATTCTAATAGGGTTTTTAACTTAGTGAACGAATATTTTTGGGCCAATGATCAGCAACCTGACTTCCAGATTTGTAGGCTACTCCATTGTTTGAGCTAAAGAATAGAGTCACTATGCAATTTTTGCAAGTTCCAGACAAAGAACGAAAGATCAGATATGAAAAAGCTTTACATCACTTAAAGACCGCCTCGCCAGCCGTCAACCCGAAGATTATTTCAGCTCATAAAGCTATGTCAAGGGACGACACAGGCAAGGAGGGGAGAATGTTAGCAGCAAGCTAACTCGAATAACATTTTTTGGAGCTCTCATTGTAAAAACATTTATTATTTTGATGAATCGGGAATATTGTAACTCCTATTTTCCATATAAACCTTGTAATTGATGAGCCGGGGCTACAACCTTCTTTACCTATCTTTAGTTAGAGTTCCCAGATTATTAGTTTTGACCACCAAAAACCTTGGCTAAGGTATAAAATCCAATTTTTGTAAGTTCTTCTCAAGTTTTAGATAATGAAATACAAAGCGTGAGCTAACGGCGCTCACTTCTCTCCTTCTCACACTTCCTACTCCAGTCCCAGTTTTCATGTTGCAGTCGCGTCTGTTGTGTTGCAACCACAAGTAAGAGCTCTACGCATTGACGTAAGCATTTCACAGTATTTTGTAGTTTTTGGTGTCCCCGACCCACGGCGTAATTTCATCATAAGTAGAAATTTACACTTTAAAATAAAAAACTAAGCATAGGCGGGATATTGGGGCATCATTGCTAAGCATTTAGATGCATTCTGGGTCAAAAACGACTAGGTCAAAAATCCACTGCTGTTAATAATCGCGATTTTTTCAATTCACCTAAAGTGGGATTTGAGACCATAAGCATATGTGCTTAGGTTGTATAAACATGTCCTAGAAGTTTTGTTATGTTCAAATGTCATTTGATGCTGTAACGGATGTGATTTGTTTGCCGATGAGTAATTGGCTTTTGGTGATTTCAATCACTTGAGTGTAGCTTGAGTTAGATGCGAGTTGTTTGTTGTTTTCCAAGAGATTGACAATCTCTTGTAGCCTCTATGCACTAGTCGAGTCAGTTTCGTTCCATGGATTGACTATTTAATCGTGGTTCTCGCTACATCTGCAATAAGATAGGAGTGAGGTTAGACACCCGTCCCACAATCCTAGCTACCAAGAGGCAGTTCCAAGATGTATACAGCTTGTGAACTTGCAAGTTTTTTGGTGCAATGTAGAGAGAATTGTCACCCTGGCCAAACCATTTGTATATCTTTTGCGAATAGTCGACAAAGACTCCTTTGTCTTTGGTCGAGTCTATTGGTATATGTCAGAGGCATTGCGTAAAGTAAGAGAGCATGTTGGCTTTGGTGCAAAGGAAAAAGCTGTTGGGGTAAAGCCCCACGTGGTCGGTTAGGCCAGGTGCCCGCCCACTATACTTATTTATTATGTACATAATAGAATAAGGGGGCTCACATGTAGAGAGTGAGTTTTAGCCCCTGCAAACACAAGGTCTCTTCTCTTCTCCGTCGTTGCACACACTCTCACTTGAGCACTTCAATTGGTATTAGAGCTCAGGGATTGGGAGCAACATTGGAGCTCAGTGGGGAGGCAGGCAAAGAAGCAGCAAAAACTGCAGCACGTTTTTGAAAATCTGTTTTGGCCTACCAAAACGTCTTCATTTAATCTGATTTTCGCAATTGCTGACCAGTATTTTGTCCTCTTCAACTTTTCAAAAGAAAGTTTTCTCAAAATCTTTACCAATTTTGAGATACGTGACCCACACTACCTGCACATCTAAGGTACACAGGTGCAGATCTTTACAGATTTGTTTTGACCTATAAAAACAACACGTTTCAGGTCCATTTCCGTGACTCCCAATTGTTTTTGTGTGGTCTACAACTTTGCAGAAGGAAGTTTCTGTAAATTTTGAATGGTTTGGAAGATATGCGCTGATAGGCTGCAAAGTATTCGAAAGGTTGAAGATTATGTATGCCCATTGTGGTGATTTGCTACATTCGGAGAGCTTGGGTTGAGCTTTCTCATTCTCTTCTTTTGTGCATTGATGGTTCTCTCTTCGTGAAGAGAGTGTGGGTTGAAAGTTTCAACAAATTTATGCGCATACCTTGAGAACACTTTGTGGATGTATGCATTCTTGTGAACTCTCAGGTTCGAGAGTGGATTCACAGGTTGTGTGCATTGACTTATGCGATGGAGCAGATTTTGGAAAGTGTGGTGCACGGATTTGCAAAGAGATTTGCAAGCATTTATAGCATGACTTTGAAGCTATTTATAGCATGGCTGTGAGCTGAATTTTCAGCTGATTTGGATGCTCATTTGCTACACATTTGGTACATGCTTGATGCTCGTTTATATTGCCATGTGGATGCACATGATGTGCGCTTTTTGGTGGATGATATTCTTTGCCTTGCAATGGCAATGCTACACATTTGGTACATGCTTGATGCTCGTTTATATTGCCATGTGGATGCACATGATGTGCGCTTTTTGGTGGATGATATTCTTTGCCTTGCAATGGCATATGTGGGCTGATTTTCAGCTGTTTTGAGCATCAATTTGTGCCATATATTTGGTTGATTTGTATCCAAGTTTATGCTAGTATATGCCTCGCTTTTAGAGTGTGGTTGATGCACTTTGTGTTTCGGACTACAAGATTGTTTTTCAAGTTTACGGAGTTGAGACTTGGGGGCAGCTCATGTATGCTTGAGTGTGGATTTTGCGCATGATTTGCTCACGGTTTTGAGCATGTTAATGGTATGTACGGTTATTATGGTTAGATAGCCAAATACTACCGAAGCTCTCCTGGATTTTTCTTGCGAGTTTATTTGTTTATGCGCATAGTTTGCAATCCTGTTTTGATTTCATTTAGCACTCAGTGGTTGCTTTGCCATAGTGTTTTGGCATTGCATTGTGAGAGTGTTTGCTCATCGAATTATGTCATTTGACATACATGTGGTAATCTCTTCAAGAGGGTCGATTACCACATAGCGCTCTTGGATTAGAGCAGGTGTTTTGACATCAATTGAGCAGTTTTTCTCACTTGTTCGTTACATTGATCGCCATATTTGCTGATACTTCTCTTAGACAGCTTATGCCAGCTTATGTTGTATTTTGACCCTTCAAAGCACCTTGTTGTGTATGTACTGGCAACAATGCCTCCTTACCATAGACTAGCTCGAATTGAGTGAAATCAATAGCCACCTTGTAAGACGTCCCGTACACCCATCGACACTTCTCTAGATTGGATTTCCACTCTACTTCCTACTTATATACATACTTCGTTAGCATTTTGATTATTTTACCATTGGCACTCTCCACTAGACCATTGCACTGGGATGATAGGGCAAAGAAAATTGATGTTGAATTCCCAGCTTCTTGACTAATACCGGCATAAGCTTGATCCTAAATCCTTGGCCTCTATAAAAAATGAGCACCCATGGTACTCCAAAACAACAAAAAATGTTATCGAAGACAATTTGAGCCACAACATGTGCACTTAACTCCTTACCTACCTTGGATTCCACCCACCTAGTGAGGTAGTCAATGGCCACCACAATGTACTTCTTACCACTTGTTGACTTAGGGAGTGGACCGACGGCATCCAAACCCCACTTCTCAAAATCACTTTGTGCAATGATGGCTCCTTGTGACTCAGCTATCCGTCATATTTCACCTATGGTTTGGCACGTGTGGTAGGTTTTGCACCAATATTGCACATCCCTCACTTTATAAGGCCACCAAAAACCTTCTGTTAACACTTGAAACAATGCCTGGTCTTTTCCTTGGTGTTTCCTCTCTTCATGGAATTGCTCCAGCACCGGGCTAGTCTTTTCTTTGTAGAGTACCCTCTTTAGAACTCCATCTCGACCATAGTTCATTAGGTCTTCACCTACTAGTGTAAACTTGCAAGCCCTCTACGCTATTTTTCTTCTTTGCAGCTTGGACAAACCCTCAGGACACTGCCTCATGCCCAAAATCTTCTACCTCTTTCAAGGACTCCCTACCTGTGTAAGTGGTTGGGGACACATATAAGCCTACAACATGCACTTAAACTCTGCTACTTGCTAGTTGCTTTGCCTCTTGATTTGGCACTCTCTTGACATGCTTGAACTAGACCTCTTCAAATAATTTCAACATCTTCGTAATAGCAAAGAACCAATGCTTCAAGGAGTCCCACTTTACCCACCATTTACTTAGCAATTACTTGATGACCAGCAGTGCATCTTCTTTCACCACCAACCTGGAAATGCCAAACTCCATGCACTACTTCAAACCTAAATTGAGGGCAAGGTACTCCAATTCATTATTGGTGTGGACATCTTCCAAATCATAGGCCTTTGAAACAATTACTTTGCCGTGTGGATCTTGTATCACCACACTGCCCCCTGCTTTCTATATCACCCTCCTAGATATGCACTATCAAACTATATGGTGAATGCCCCCTCCAAGTCTAGTTCCTCTTTAGTTTCATCTTGCACCACTCTTGGATAAACTAGAAAATCCACAACCTTGCTCACCAAGATATCTACCAAGTGACCAACTAGTGTGGTCGATCTTAAATGGAAACTCAAACTCCTATAGCTCTAGCACCCACTTCATGATCCACTTCCCTAACTTTAAATGCAGCAACACTTCAAGCAGCAGATTTTTAGTCATCATCAACATATAAAACCTACACGCAATTAGATGCACTTTGAACTTTTAGCAAGACAAAACTAGTGCTATCACCCACTGCTCTGTTTTGGTGTAGGTCACCTCTCGAGACTTATCACCCTACTGTTGAAGTAGATAGGCTTATAGCTCCTCCCTACCTTTTGTCAGCACCATTCCAATAGCCACCATACCTATTGTCATAGCAATATAGAAATCATCCTCTCGGTTTAGGGGACACACTATTGGCAATTGACACGAAATTTATTTCACCCTATCAAAGGTCCCTTGAACTTCTTCATCCCACTCAAACCCATGAACCTGGTGAGCCTCTTTTGAAGAGGATACACATACTACATCAACATTTAAAAAATCCATGATAGATATTTTAACTTATGCACAAACAAGGCCAAACCTTGAGCACTAGATAGAGGCTCCATCAAGATTATAGCCTTGAACTTATCCAGACCTGTGTTGCATTTATATGCCCATACCGAAATAATTGTACGTATAAAACACTATTATACGCCGAAATCCCATATAATCACCGTATTGCCGTTTTATTTTTTTCAATCCAAAGTCTTTTTGATCGAAAGATATTTTGATTGAAAAAGATTTCAATCAAAAAATATCATATATAAGAAACCATCGCCGGTTTTGATCGAAAGCAGTTCTAGAGATTTAGGAGATTATTGAGACAGATAGAGCTTGAGATTGCCAGAGTTTGAGGAGGATTTTGGGACAGCCAGAGCTTGAGGTAAAATTTTCAACTTGTATTTCTCTTTTCTAGCTTGTTTTTGTGTGTTTTGCCAGACTCATGTGGTGCCGTTGTTTTACTCTCACCACAGAGTTGGCTTGCATGTTATAGGCCACTTTGTGGTGTGTAGCCATCTGGTTCACTCCAGAAGTGTGTAGAAATTTTCACTTTTCTTGTGATGTCAGCCACTTGGCTCACTGCAGAGAAGGGTTTTAGGACAGACTTAGATTCTCACTCGTGTGGTACAGTTGTCTATCTCTCACCCTAGGACTGAGTTTAGGGTTTAGTGGTCGACTTGTAGTGTGCAGTAGGCATGATTCTACACTTCTCACTCCAGAGTGGCCTATAGGTTGCTCAATTTTAGATCAGCTTAAGTTATTGTTTGTTTCACGTACACACAAGAGTTTTTGTTTGTCAAACAGAGAGTGGAGAGATGCATAGTGTCGGCCCTCTTCATCTTTGTGTGACGCACTGGTTACTCTTGTGTTTTGAACTCCAAAGAAACGTCATTTTTCATCACTAGATGACTTGGTGTTGTCTTGGATGTAGATACATACGATATTTGGCCTGCATCTGAGATTGCTAAGTTGTCCGTTGATGTTTGTGTTAGGAGTTCCACACACTTCATCAGGGATTGGATTAAGTCATGTCATCATTCTTACTACATAGAAATATGAGGGATGCGTTTGTCTGCCTAAGAGTGGAGAGATGCATACCTATGCCCTCTTCATCTTAGCATGACACGCCTTGTATATTCTGATCTATAGATACGCTACTTATCATTAGATGACTTGGTGTTGTCTTGGATGTAAATATGTACGATGATTTGGAGATTTTTAAATTGTCCCCACTGATGGTTGTGTTGTGCGTTCCACACACTTCATCAGGGATTAGATTGATTAAACTATATCAACATTACAACAATGTCCAAGACTTGTGTTGAGTGTACCTTACACCAGCTGGGTTGTTCATATTCATGCTCCGATCATTTACGTGTATTATATAGGCACATAACAGGGTCTAGTTCTTGTGATGAATGTACCTCACACTCCTGGCCTATTCACCTCTCTCCATCTTTCTCTTTGTGTATTCTCCTCTCTATTGTACAATGTATGTATTGCAGTCATAATATATCATCGTTTTCTCTGAATTAAGTCAAATTGTGTATGAAATCTGGATTAGACGTGACACAAATTTGATAGTTTTTCCTCTTCTCTGAGAACATTTATGTTATAAAATTATATCTTGCAGATATGGTGGATATTAATCTAGCAAAAAATCACCAAAAATTCCTCTTTGAAGTGATAATACGTCACTTTCATCGCATGTCAGAGCTTAAACTTTGTCATTGCCTAAACCCCTCGGCTCCGGAACAGTATTACCAGTTCACAGAGGCTTTATCGAAGTCTATCTTTGAGCAGCTTCAACACACATTTACGCCCCAGAATGCATTTGACATATCTTTAATGACCTCAGGTTCATTATTGAACATGGTCAAGCAGTCTATTGGATAGATTGCGAAGCATTTTTAAGGATCTAAAAAACCCTGAAAGAACTACTTTGCCAGGTGGAGCTACTCGCATACAACTTGTGCAACAGTTGTATACTGAGTTCAAGAGCAATGGAAAGCTGGAAAGAGCAGCAAAGCACACAAGAGTGGAAGTCAGCTCTTCCAATGCTATTGTAGATCCAAAGACTACGGTTAGATAGAGACTCCTACTAGTGTCACTCTCGCACTCGATCGGTCTCAGCTCCTCCCTGCGTTATATTTTTTGCCAGGAACTACAGACTCCAATATACAGGCTCCGTAGCTGGGAGAAGGGAGATGGGCAAACATGAAGCGTGTAGGTGTCACACACCCTGCCTTTAAAGAGCCAATGTATGTGGAGAAAATCTTAAAAGTCCACTTGCATGGACCCACAGTGGATCAGCAGGTCAAGGAGGAAGCCACATCTTTGGACATCACTCATCGCGGCATTATTTATCCACTTGCCATGGTCCACCACAGAGAGCGTCGAATGCTCATTTCACATTTTTGCAATGGCGGCCATGTAGAGCAATGGATAAGAGAGTGCACTGTAGATGGCAGTCAACCTATCATTCATGATTATGTAACCGTAGAGGAACAATAGAGTTGTTTCAAAATAACATTTTGCAAATAATATATGCTCTTCTTTAGACCCAGAAGTATCTACATGCGTATGACTATCTCCACAATAATCTTCACTCCCGCAACATGATGCTGCACTTTGGACAGAAGGGGTTCTATGTAGGCATTGTGGGTTGGGGTTCGTGTACAAAGACCAAAACAACGACATCCTTTCCTCCTCTCCGCAACTTGCAAATAGAAACTAGAAAACATAGTGAGAGAGATTTTCCATGGGCTGCCCCAGAATGCATATCTACTAATCCTCCTCCCTGGAATAAAGCCATGGATATTTACTCAATGTGCCATATTTGTAAACGGCTCTTGAAGTGCATGGAAGTGCCACAAGAACAAAACAAAAGGGATTTTTTAGGAAATGTACTTACCCACTTTTGATATTTCCCTATGTCTAAACGGTGCCCATAGAGTGGACTATGACATTGTAGCGTTTTTTGGTCTACAACCAAGTGATGATTGAGGCGATGAATTGTTTATGGTTCTCTTTAGTTGCACTTCTAAATTATATAATTGATCAAATTTTCTTGTCTCTTTCTAGCGACATGGTGGTAAATATTATGTCTCTTTATTGTTGCAAGATTAAGATATCCTGTCTATTTCTTTGAAGATTTGAAAGTGATAACATGTTAAATTTACAGCAAATCTTTCTCATGATGACATGTTTGCTTGATTGACAGATATGGAAGAAGAACTTAACCACGCCGAAGCACAGGCCATCTACAAAGAAGAGAGAGAGTGTTATGGTCAGGAGAAAGATCTTGAAGCTATTGCACAGATCAAAGAGTATGAGTTCGCGTTGCAAGGCGAGCCTCTCAGCCTTAAGGAGTGTAGGAAACTATGTACAAGCCACTTTGTGTGCCAACATTTATTTCAATCAGCAGCAATGCCAAGGAATCAGCACCTGTAAAGCTATCAATTTTTTTAGCACAAAGGACTCGCACGAGTTTTTCTACCGAGATTCATACGTCGAGAGAGAGTTATGCCAAAAAACAATTGAATGGCACTCTACTTTATACAACAATGTTATGTTCATGATATCCTTGGGAGACGCGTGGATTGGTTAGACTGCCCCAAGAACTCTGGCGTTGGGCATGGTTGGATTGCAGAGAAAGTGGCTGCAAGTCATGCCAATAATTCAATGCCTCCATGCAAACATCCCATAGTTCTGCTTCCCAAAGAATCAGACACACTCATTGCATTGGCAAGCCAAGGGCAAGATCTTGTAAGCCAAGGAGCGACACCTGATATTTTGCACGACAGAATCCTTGAGCTTGAGATAGAGCTATCAAAGGCCCAAGCCAAGCTACAATAGTATGCAGAAATCTACGATCCATTACCACACCAGGCTAGTTCTTTGGAGCAAGGGCCTCCAGGTCCATCTCCTACGCCTGAAAGTGTTGAGTTTGACATAGACGAACTACTCAATGAGCTGACTCAATCTTTGGGTTGAGCACTTCGCTCACTTTACCCATGTCTATTTGGGCAAAGGGCTATAGTTTTTGTAATCACAGCTCGTCATTTATCCCCTCAAATGGCCATTTTTGTATTCTCAATGAGCAAAAATTGTATTGTATTGTATCTAATTGTAATTATGACTCTTATTGCAAAAATAACTTGAGAGAGAGAGAGGTGAACATGTTGTAGTGTCATAATTTTCACACTCATAGCAAGCAAAACTTATAGACCTTAAGTCATACAGCTTCGTCTCCATCAAACACACCAATCATATCATCTATTTCATCCTTATCAGAGCATTCTGAAGCTATCTCTCATTCCATATCATCATCATCGTTTACTTCCGCAGATATAGCTTCATGGGTTTGAAAAACACCATAGTGCTTTTGTGTTGCTCTTGTCACAATGTTCACCAGCTTATGAATGAGTCTCATGTTGCAAAAAACATAAACCAAATCAACAACACATTGAGAATGAAGCCGGTTTCATTTCTTAGTATGCATAAAGTCAAAAGCCGACGAGTTCCTCTCACAACTTCCACTTGATGTTGCAATAGATAGAAGCCTAACAGCAATGTGTTGCAGCTCCACTTTCTCCCCACCATACCCTTCCACCATAAAGGCGCACTTGTGTCTGCAATGACATCTATATGCCATGGATCCTGGAACATGCCAATTCTATTAGCATAATCAACTCGCTGATGAAAAGAAGTCTTCCCATCCTCTTGTCCTAATAGTTGAGAGCACACTGTTTTGAAGTCACTCATGACTTCTTTATTGGCCGATTGTTGGTGCATTTGAAATTTGGGATCTAATACAAATGCAGCACCATGCAACGGTGTATGAAATTGCAGCCATTGCTTATTGGCAACTGTAATTATGGAAGCTTTTGAATTGCGCAAGCAAGAGCGTGTTTGAGTGTGTGCAGCGATGGAGAAGAGAGGAGAAGAGGAAACCTTGTGTTTGCAGGGGCTAAAACTCACTCTCTACATGTGAGCCCCCTTAGTCTATTATGTACATAATGAATAAGTATAGTGGGTGGGCACCTAGCCTAACCGACCACATGGGGCTTTACCCCCAACAACCTCCCACATAAAGGACAATGTGGTCGTGAGAGAGAAAAGAAAACCGTATGTTAACCCTCACGGGTCACGGACACCCTATCACCTACGACGGACGTGTATTATGTAATTGGTAGAGTTAGGTACCGGGCTTGTCGGACCAATAGGAAAAGGGTAAGAGTGATCGCCGATAAGAGGCGCACTCTAACTGGGACATTCAAGGGATTAGTTGGCTAAGCATGGGCGCCCAAGTGTGAATGGGGTGAGCTCATATAAAAGCCAACTAAACCTAAAATTCACTCATTCTCTCATTTGTGCAATAGAAGAGTGCTCTTGCTCCATCTCCATCTCCATCTTCTTCTTCTTCACCTCCTTGTGTGTGTGTGTATGTGAGAGAGAGAGGGAGAGTGTGTGTGCGATCAAGCATTACGAAGGCAAAACGGTGGCGAAGCGGTTGAGCGCGGCACGATTGCAGCTTCTTCTTCATCGCGGCGAGGAATCCACCACGAAGGCGAGCGTAGAGCGGTGAGTGACACACCCTTTGCTCTCTTGAGCTTGCTAGATTAGTCTTGTTGTGTGCTTGGAGCCATTTGTGGCTCGCACACGGTGTATCGTCAAGTCCCTTGCTTCGATAGTGCGGCAAGGAGCGCACATTTTTGGCGCCGTTGCCGGGGAAATGCCCTACACTAAGCTCGGTTAAGCACTTTACGCTTTCTTGTGATGCAATTTCAATTGAAGGATTTGTGAAGAAGGAAGGTGTGTGGTTGTGTGGAGAAGGATTTGTGAAGAAGGAAGGTGTGTGGTTGTGTGGAGAAGATTTTTGTTACAGTGTATTGTCTTTTTTGTTTTCTGTAAAGAAGGAGTTACAATTTTTTTGCAATGTACTGTTAGAATTAAGGTATTAGCTATGGAATGTTAGTTCTGTAAGGTTAGTTTTGTAGATCTGTTAGCTACTGTAGTACTGTGTAAACAGTGTTAGAGAGTGTGTGGAAGTATCTCTATTAGCTATAAGTAGATAAGTTAGGTGTAGGTTAAGTGTGTGTGTGCGCGCGTGCGCGGCGCGGCCGCGGCGACTTAACAAAAAAAAAAAAAAAAAACTTAAAAAAAAATATATTTTAAAAAGAAGGATCGGGCTGGGGATCATTCCCCAAGCTCAAGCCCAAACCCAGACCTCAATCCTCAATTTTAAAATATAGTTTATACACCTTTTTATATTTAAAAACTATTTTTAGGATTTCGAGGACTATAAAGACTATTTTTAGGATTTCGAGGGCTTCACGTAGCCGAATAGAGAGCTGTAAAGCACGACACGTTCCTTTAGCCAAAACGCTCGTCTTGAGCTATTACACGCCATATTTTGTGGCTCGGTTACAAAAAATAACCAAAAATAACGAAAAACTTGGGTTATAAACATAAAAAAAAAAAAAAAAAAAACTAAGTGAGCGGCCTTCACGGGCACTCACCAACGCGTTTAGAGTGTGGAAGTCATATGAACCTACACTCTGGACGAGTGTTAGAGCACGAGCATATTGGTAGTGCCTCCATTTACGCGGGCACCCATTATTCCTCTACCCTAGGTTCTGGACCTTCGGCCGAGACTCAAGGTAGCGCGACCCAAGATCCTCATATCGCGTCTAGTGATTCTTCCTCTGACTACAAAGTCATGGAGGGGTATCCTATACCAAACCCTAATAGTTCAAGTCAAGACATGTATGCCATGGGCCCAGGGCCCGGGTCCAGCGTGTTTAGCCGCTTAAAAGAGACCCTTAGTAGAGCTACTCGCTCCGAACATGCGGTTAATGAAATAAATAAAGGGAGTGGGGAAGTAAATTCGTCATTCATGCCTAAAATAGACTCTATGCTTCTTGAGAGTGTGCATGTGAATGTTCCATCCACTGCACCTCCTGATCCTTTAGGACTATCTCCCTCTGAGGTTTTACTACTCGATGGTAGGAGTCTTGCCGAAGTTCAAGAGATCGAACGCTATATGCAAGCAACAAGGGAGAGGGAAATTGAGAACCTACGAGGGCTAGAACAAAGTCGAGCCCTGAAAGCAAAGGCTCCTATGACAACAATCATGCCAGCCGAGCAACCGAGTGCTCCCAAGGTAGCAATCACGGAGGGGCAAGCGATGGGGAGCAATAATGCTTCCACCTTGAGGGAAACCTCCAGCACGCCAGGCCTAGATGGGATATTCCTAAACGAAAATTGGGAGTATGACCTACAAGCAGAAGCTTTAACTGATCGGTACACAGGACACACCTATCATGTGGGTTGGTTAGATGTTCTACAATCCACATCGGGTGCTACTAGCATAGATGAGCAACAACAGAAAGTCTGTGATGTCCTCCATAGGATTGTCGAGTTAGAAAGACAGAACACAGGGATCAACATGCCTTCAACAGGCCTAATGAGATTCTTGGATACGGGAAAGGCCAACCAACCAACCCTATCACAAATGAAGACTCCCTCAGTGAGCCCCATTGATCCTCCATATGTTGTTTCGCCAGGAGCCTCAGTACAATCTGAACCCACAAGTGGTAGCTTTACCTTCCCAGATCTAGCTCATCTTTCTCTTAATGACACTACGGCTACCATGCATATCCCAATGGTGAGCATGACAAGAAATACACCATGGAGTTCATTTGTTAACACTGCGCCGATGCCTAGTAGCACAATGCCCCCAACTATACCTACATGTATGTATCAATCATGTGCACCTGTCGTACCTCAGCCTCATGTAGCTCCTACACCTCCGATTATTCCAAGAGCTTACAATCCACAATGGAATTATCCAAGCTCTTATACAAGTGGAGCCATGCCATTTAATAATAACATGCCATATCAGGTACCCCCTATGCCTAGGGCCACGCCTGTAAACTTTGGACCACCGTCTGGTACACCACCATACGAAATTTGGGACCCAAGAGCCGCGCGTATGCCAAGGCCAAGGCCAACTCCCATCTCACATGTGGTTCCAGGAGCACATACACCCATTATACCTGCTCAAATAGGAGATTTGGCAGCATTTGCTCAAACTATCGGTCGCTCTATTGCGGAAAACATGCGTAGTGCACCTGATAGAGAGCCTAGGAGCAAGGCAGTTCAAGTTGCTAAGCTCACACAGAAATTCAGTGGAGACGGAGATGCTAGGAAGCATATAGAAGTCTTTGAACATGTGTGCGATTCCTTGGAAGAGCACAATGAGATACATAAGTGTAAGGCTTTGAGTTTGACCCTAAGCGGAAAGGCTGGAGATTGGTATAGAACCTTAAGAGTAGAAGAGAAAACGATCTACTCTACTCTTAGGAGACTGTTCTTAAAAGAATACATACGAGAGGGAGTACTTTGGGGTGTAGCCTCTCAGCTCCAGAAAGCCCAACGAGAAGAAGGTGAATCCGTGAGAGACTTCATTAGTCGCCTAAAGAATTTGAATTCTCGATGCAATCCAAACGAGTGATTCAACAACAACCAATTTCTCGATAGATTCATTAGGGGACTACGACATGAAAGTATCTATAATGGCCTAGTCATTAGAGGTATCACTACTTGGGAATCAGTCACCATGAATGCAATCCAATTGGAGGATAATTTAATGATTGCAGGAGAAAGAGTGTCTGCCGAGCCGAAGTCTAGTAGCTCGCAAGCATCAGGGCATGAGCCAATGAAGATAAAGCCAATCGTGAAAGAGCAAACGATATCTGAGATGACTTTGGCAGATCTCACCAAGGCCATCCAAGAAAGCCTTAGGGGTAATCGTGCTCCACAAAACACTCATATGTATCCAAGAAGGGAGCAACAATGGTGCTCAATTTGCTTGGGCCCACATACTACGAGTGAATGCCCTACTTTCAGAGTAAAGTTTAACGGGACTTGTAACGCGTGTGGTAGGTATGGCCATCAAGCGAAGGATTGACTAATGCTTAAACGCATCATGGAAAATAGACCGCCTATAGCTTGGGCAGACTCACCTCTAGTTCCTGCATTGATGCCTACCCCACCCATGGAGCAACAGTTGCCATTACAACACATGGTCCCTAGAACCCAAAATGTGGTCCAAACCATACCGTTGCCACCTCCAGTGCTAGGACCGCAACCCCCTCATCCAAGAGTAACACCTATGAACCAAATAGGTTGCGAGTCATCTAGTACTTATGTAGATTGCGAAGAGGACATAAACTCTAGTATCACCTATGGAGTCGACATGCTTGAGGAGTGTCCCATGTACTATATGGAAGACCATTGGGGACAAATCAAACCGGTATATCAAGCTACTGCGCTAGCAGCAAGAGGCCAAAACATTAATAGTTTTTCCAGGAGACCGCCTCTTCAGTGCTACGAATGTGGTGGGCCACATCGAGTAGCTGAGTGCCCCATTAGAAAGCAAAAGAATGCCGCAATAATGCAAACAAGTCAAGGGAGTGCATTGGCAATGCCAATACTCACTTGTAATCGTTGTGGCATAGATCATTTGATCGCACAGTGTCCTAACAATCCAAACGTGCCGAAAATCACACCATTGAACTTAATAGAGATTGTTGATGGGACACCACCAACTATAAACATAGCACCAGTGAATGCACTCACACGGTCGATGCTCCAAAAGCAAAATTACATCCTCGAAGAGAGAGATGCTGCATCCATTGGCCGAGAGAGAAAGAAGAAAACACGAAGAAAGAAATCCCTTAATGCTTCTAGCTCAAAACCTAGTTCAAAGACTAATATAGGGACAGGAGAGGATCCCGTGTATATGAATGACCCTGAGGATGACTCAGATTCGATAGAGACCACGGAGACCAAAACTATTACTACAAAGGAAAAAGCCAGTGAGGAGGATCACGAGAGGGCATTACGACGAACACCAAAAGAGTATTCAAGGTTAAACCACCCAGTTGCGAACCCCCAAGATAAGCCACGAGAGACAAAAAATGAGGATTGCAAGAGAAAGATTGGAACCTATCCAAACCCAACAATGGAAATTGAACGAGTCCAACAACTGAGGGGTTTGGTGGAAGAAACTCAACGAACATTAGAACCTGAACCCAAACATATCCAGATGTCGGACACCGTGTTTCCCACACAAGTTCAACCTCACAAGAACTACAGGCCGTTAGCTATACCCAATATCATTCGGGAAGAGAGTGAGGGTAGGACATCTGAAAGTGGACACACACCTTTCCTACTAGAGAGAATGTTTGGTGAGGGAATGCCCGACCCCCTTGAGGAAGTGGAGATTCCATCTTCACCATTCTCTTGTCAGGGTCCTACGTCCCACAAGATGCCATTAAATGTTTCCAAATTGATGGATTTCATGTCTTTAGAAGTTAGAACCACCATCATGTCCAAACTATATAATGACCCCGAGCTAGTCTCAGCTCTTCGAGCCTTCCTCAATGGAGAATTACAGGCCGGATTACCACAGTTTGCACATATGAACAAACCTGACTCGGTAATGAATGATGAGGAACATTTAGCACCACCATCTAACCTAGCGGGACATGAATCTGTAATTGAAGTACCCGTTAACAAGTTGGGGCAATACTTTGAAGGTGATGAATCTAATGCTACTCTGCCAATCACTACTAAAGGATTAACTGTAAAGGGAGTCCTTGACGGTGGTGCGGGAGTCAGCATGGTGACAAAGAGTTGTTGGGAGTCTATGGGGCGACCTCACCTTGAAGCCACAAGCGTAGTGGTAAAAATGGCTAATGGATCTATTGTTACGCCTATTGGAATGCTAAAGGATCTCAGAATCAAGGTCTTGGGACACAAGGTAAGGCACACTTTCATTGTTATGGATTTTTCCAAGCATCCTATGTCATTTGAGATGATCTTAGGGCGTCCATTCATGAGGGAAGAAAAAATGGTGCATGACTGGTCCAAAAACCACGTCTACTTACAGTTCCAAGACTTTGTCATTCGAGTTGATCTTTTAAGTGGTCGAACGCATCCTCTAGGAAATAAATTCATCATTGATAATCGATCAGACACAACAATTCACTCAGCTCCATTACAGTATTGTTACACGTGTAACGAAGACACGGATATTGGGGAGAACTCTCCTTATATGGATATCCTACCCGGAATGGCTGAGTCAGACAATGTCGATTGGGTACACCTAGCGGCAACTATAGATACATGGGGAGCTAGAGGAACAACCTGGGTAACACCAGATGGGGAAGAGATACCACACATTGCACCAGTAAACATGTTAGGTGTAGCGCATGTAACATCCGATGATAAGAAAGAGGCACACCTACCTGAGAGTGAAACCGATGATTCTTCAAAGGCTTCAGGCCAATACACATCAGAAACGGAATCTCAGGGAGAAATGGATTCAGAACCTGAGGAAACATCGAGTGAGCCAAGTATAGAAACTAAACACTCAAGGTCTAGTACGACCATCTATGGTAATTTATATGAGAGTGAAGAAGATACAAGCGAAGACCTATCAAGCGAGTCGAGTTCAAACATTTACCAAAATCAAAACCTTAACAAGAAACAAAGGTCATATAAGAGACGACGATATCGAGCAAATGTGAGAGCTAGGATAAACAAGGAAAGATCTACTGTAGAATGGCTTAGCTATCTAGGGGCATGTGATGCTCACCGAAAGCTAGTAGACAATTGGGGTGAACATCTCCAGAGTGTCATGTGGTGCAGCCCGCGACCCATTGACCTCGCTCAATTGGAGGTTACAGAGCCGAAATTGAGTTGAACTATAAGAAGACGTCAAAATCGAGAGTTAGCACAACAACAAAAGGAGGCAGAACTAAAGGTCCGCGTCAGGACAAGAGCCTGCTGACTTACATACGGCTCCTGAACATTTTAAATCTTATACCACGGGGGAGCGAAAGGTTGTGTATGCCAAAGCCCAACGAATACCTACCAATGGAAGCAGTGGAGTCTATGATGGTCCAGCGGTAGTTAAAGAGATAGAATTAGCAGAACCAGGTGAGGAGTCTCAAACAGTCTTTATTGCTCAAGACCTTACCAAAACTGAAGAGGCTGTACTTAAGGAGCTCCTCAAGGAATACAAGGATATCTTTGCTTGGACATATCATGACATGAAGGGCGTTCCACCTTCTGTGGTGCAACATACAATTCCCATGATCAACACTGCTAAACCCGTCCAGCAACGACCCTATCCAATGAATCCTAAGTACGCCAAAATTGTACAAGAGGAGATTGAAAAACTTATCCAATGTGGATTCATATACCCTATTGAGCACTCAGAATGGGTTTCTCCAATAGTCATTGTGCCAAAAAAGAATGGGAAACGAAGAGTGTGCGTGGACCTCAAGAAAGTTAATGCAGCCACTAGGAGAGATCATTATCCCTTGCCATATTCAGAACATGTGCTTGAAAGAGTTGCGGGCAAGGAAGCTTATAGATTTTTAGATGGGTACTCTGGTTACAATCAAATCACAATTGCAGTAGAGGACCAAGCTAAAACTGCTTTTATCACAGAGTTTGGAGTGTTTGCATTTCGTGTTATGGCTTTTGGCTTAATGAATGTCCCTGCTACATTCCAACGATTAATAAACACTGCGTTTAAAGAATTTCTAAGGGAGTTTTGTGAAGCTTTCCTAGATGACCTTTGTGTTTATTCTTCTTGGGAGAAGCATTTGTTATATCTACGAAAAATATTTGAAAGGTGCAGATTTTATCGCATCTCATTGAACCCTTTCAAATGCCAATTTTGGGTTAAGCATGGAGTCAATCTAGGGCATATAGTGTCCAAGAACGGGATATCCACAGATGAGAGTAAGATTAAAGCCATTGCCGATTTGCCACCACCTACTAACTATAAAGGAGTTCAAAGATTTATGGGCCATGTTGGTTATTATCGAAGGTTTATTTTAAACTTTGCCGAGATAGCGCGTCCATTGTACAAGCTTCTTATCGAGTTTCACTGGACGGAAGAATGTCATCAATCTTATGAGTTATTAAAGAAGGCCCTAACAAGTGCTCCAATCCTGCGAACACCTGATTGGAATGTACCTTTTCATGTGCATATTGATGCATCAAATTTTTCTATTGGGTGTGTTCTAACTCAACCAGGAGAACATAAATTGGACTACCCTATTAGCTTTGCAAGTCGCCAATTAAATGATGCCGAGATGAACTACACTACTACAGAGCGCGAAGGTCTACCTATGATTTACGCAGTAAAGAAATTTCGCTATTACCTTCTTGCTACCAAGTTTGTGTTTTATGTTGATCATCAAGCATTGCTATATTTGGTAAACAAGCCGTGTTCCACAGGTCGAATTACACGATGGTTGTTAATTCTTCTTGAGTTTGACTTCACCGTTGTTGTGAGGCCTGGGAGGAAACATGTCATGGCGGATCATTTATCTCGTATCCCTAATGGCGAAGCTTCTACGGGGGTTGATGATGAATTGCCTGATACTCCTTTGTTCATTGTTGAGACAATGCCTGAATGGAGTGAAAAGATTGTTAACTTCTTAGTTAATGGTTTTCCACCCAAAGAACTGCGAAAAGATATAGCTCAAAAATTAATCAAAGAATGCGAACCCTATTGCTTACTGGCTGGAACTCTCTATAAGAGAGGAAAAGATGATGTTCTTAGACGCTGTGCCCGCGAGGATGAGTATTTATATATTCTAAAAGAGGCACACATGGGCGTAGCTGGTGGTCACTTTTCAGGAAAGTTGACTGTCCGAAAGATCTTACAGTCAGGCTATTGGTGGCCCACTCTGTTTAAGGATGCATCACTTTTTGCAAAGGGATGTGATGAATGCCAACGCTTCAACAAGCCACAAAGAAGGGATAGGATGCCTCTACATCCCATCAAGGTAACCCAACCATTTGAAAAGTGGGGCTTAGACTTTGTAGGACCAATTAGTCCGGCTGCACGTAACACGCAATCACGATATATCATTGTCGCTACCGACTATGTAACCAAATGGGCTGAAGCAAAAGCAACACGAAAGGCGGATGCAAAAACAACAGCTAAGTTCCTCTTTGAGAACATTATCACACGTTTTGGATGCCCCTTTGAACTTGTGAGTGACAATGGAACTCATTTTATAAATGAAGTAATAAAAGAACTCACATCAAGCTTCATGATATCTCACCACAAGTCTACACCCTATTATCCCCAAGCAAATGGCCAAGCTGAGAGTACCAACAAAACTCTCATCTCCATTTTGACAAAGACAGTTGAGGCTCATCGCACTGATTGGGACCTAAAGCTTACATCAGCTTTATGGGCTTATCGTACTGTGTATAAAGTTGCTATTAATTGCACACCGTTTAAAATGGTGTATGGCCAAGAAGCAGTTATGCCATGGGAGTTTGTCATTCCTAGTCTTCGAGTAGCTTCTCAAGAAGGTTGGGATGGTAACCCCTTAGTGGAGCGATTATATATCCTGGAAAGGCTAGATGAAGAAAGGCAATTAGCTGTGCGAAATGCTTTAGTGAAAAAGGATAGGAGAAAGAAGTGGTTTGATAGCCATTTAAAGGATAAAGACATCAAGGTTGGTGATAAAGTTCTTATGTACGGGGTACGTAATGAAAAGAAGAAATTGAAATACGCTGGTAAGGGACCATATCGAGTGTGTGAAATTACTCCGCAAGGTACCATTCGTGTGGAGACTCTAGATGGAGTTGAAACCATTGGATTCCTTAATGGGAGTAAATTCAAAGATATTATGATCCTCTAAGCCAGGAAGAGTTGCAAGCCATCCATCAAAAGAAGGCTGCCAAGGAACAAGCAGAGCTTAAAAAAATCCAAGCAAGAGTTGAGGCTCGAGAACGACAACAACGTCTTAGACGCCAACGAGAGGCTAATCTGGGAATCACGCAAGCATTTTTCGAGGACACAGATGACGACTCATTAGAATCTGAGCCACCCCTACGATACCCAATTGAGCTAAATAGCCCCTATGGGAAAGTACTATACAATGCCTTATTAGATACGGGAGCTAAACACAATTTGTTATCCTATGGAGTTTGGTGTCAATTAGGGAAACCGACCCTATCCCCGAGTACGATGCAAGTCAAGGGCATTAATAAAAAGAAAACTGCTATTCTTGGAGTCCTTCAGACCCCTATTGTCTATGAAAATGGAAGCATAGTGCAGAGGTTTCTAGTCATGCCCGCGGGAGCTATGGAAGGCAGCGTAAACCTAGGATGCACGTGGATGTTGGCAACCAAATGCACTATTGATTGGGATACTGGTAGTGTCACGACGCGACCACCGACTCTTACCCCTATCATTCAAGCAAAGTCACCTACGTTGCAAACTCTAGCAAAGTTGAAGGATAGCCAACATTCACAAGCCAAGGTGGTTAACTTGTCTTTGCCGGCTACCCATGAACCTAGCACTTCAACAGTTGTAGTTGCAGCAAGCAGTAATATTGCAAGTACTCAACCTTCACGACCTTAGAGTAAATATCAATGGGTCCCCAAGGCCTTACTTCCAACTACCTCAACCCTCCCATCCATTTCAAGAAAAAATTTCCCTGGAGAACCAAGAGCGCGCTCTAGGAGATTCAAGACCAAATCACGATGGATTCCAAAACGACTATTAGAAGCCCAAGGCTACTATGATGGAAATGAGCAAATTTGGGTACCTAAACGTAAAATGTGTCCTTCCCTATCGACAACAAACCCATATGAGTCAAACAGTGTAACGCTAAAGCCAATGGCAGACCGTGGGAAGGGAAAGATCACAAAATGCTACACACCTAGTCCAGAGCTAGTTTGGCCTCCAAGGCAAAACCAATTTATTCCACCTAGCTCAAGAAGGGGGGAGTTCCCTGAAGCTTCTAGCTCCTCATGTAATACATCCATAGAGGTAAAAGCTTCTACACAGCCTCCATCTATAGTAGTGGACCTCCATGAAGCTACAAAAGAATCCACACCTCCCAGTGTTCAAGAATCACTTGATGAACCACTTCAAGTTCGATCCTGGGAGAGTACCTTACCACCCTTGCAACTTGACGAGGCACCTAGGGTAATAGAAAACTACTGGCAAAAATCCTCACCTATTACCAACTGGAACAATTGGTTTCAAAGGGTGACGACATCATTTCAAACGGTATGATCTACCCAAGGAAGGGGGGAGTGTTTGTGGACATCCATCATTCACTTGCTTCCCTCTCAACCTTTCTCCCTGACCTCTTAATCTCCGATCTTAGGGAATGTATATATAAAGCCTTATACTCACAAAAACAAGATAAAAAAGTAAAAGAGCAAGAGCCATAACACAAATCATAAAAACAAATTATGCACAAGAACACGACCCTTGTAATATTTGCACTCTAACCATCATCTATTTGTGTGTACAGATATGGCTAGTACGCTAGAGTCATCCACTCCTGCCTTGGGTGAGAGGTACCCTCGTTACTTTTCACAAATATTTCACATGGTCTTTCCAGTGCTTGCATGTGAATGGGATTTGATAGGTACGCTAGCATGTGAGAGAAATTTTGAGGAGTTAGAATGGCTGATACGTCTCTTGACCACGTCTGATCCATACTTAGTAGAGAGCGTTTCTCCCATTGCACAAGCCTACCCTTTTGACCAAGATGACTATAGGCGTCTAGTGACCTTCTTAGTAAACATGGGCACCTATGATGAAGAAGAAAATTTACACGACTACACGGATGGCACATATGGTCTCATGGATGATGACTTTGTTTATCTCGACCACGAGGATAGGGGTTACCCTTAGGGTTTCCCCCCAACCTCTACAATATCCTATTCCCTTGACTCTCTAGGGGAGTGCAAATAATTAGGTTAGGGTTCCTTATGTCAAAAGGGTCACATTGAGCATGCAATTTGGGGGCAGTCAATCAACTTGGACATGTGCTCTAGGGAGGACTTAAAGCTCCATTACAAAAGTGGACCGCTGCATAGTGAGATTCATGTTAGTAGTGGTGTCGAAAATTGCACTCCGCTTCCGCCATGAAACTACTCCTTGGACGTGGGTTGTGAGTGAGAATAGTGGAATGGATTACCATTGCATGCGTGCATTTAATAAGCCAGTATTCCCCTTTCCTTCCTAAGGGGTCTTTGTACTTTTCTCCCTACTTTTAATACATTCAATTATTTCTTCAAAAAAAGGAAATTGGGCTATTAACTAAATTTGAACAATTTGGTATTTTTTTCTCTCGATTGCAAGTTTCTATTTCAAGTAAGAAGCAAAACCCCAATTAAAATGCATTGTAACCGTTTATTGATACGTTTTATGTGAACAGTAGTACGTATTGATATTTTTTTGAGAAAATTACCAAAATACCCCTCTAATTTGTGGAAATTCAAAAATTCCCAAACTATCCCCAATATTTTGTCATAAATTCCCAAGATGCCCTTCAAATTTGTCAAAATTCCCCAAATACCCTTGGTTGTGAGATTAAATATTTCCAAAGATTTAAAAATTTGTAGCTTTTCATAAGAAGACTGATTGCCTATCAATACAAGATGCTAAAACTTGAATTTGTTTTTTTAAAAAAAACCATAAAGGGCGTGAGAATTATATTAAGAAGAGACAAAATGTTACATCCAATACAAAATACAAGGCCCTCTGGACTTGGAGTGGGCTCAGGGTTTGTAGCTTAGACCTGCTACATTCGAAATTAGATACAAAGGAGTTGCAGACAGTCACGGGGTGTCACCCAGGCTACTTCCCCCAAGAAAGGAGCTGATTACATTCTGTAGGTGGTTGATTAACCTTACTCCATTGTTAAGCTACCTCCTTAGTCTTTCCCCTTTGGCCTTGCACTCATCAATCATTTTCTGCATGTGGGAGTACGAGCCATCCAGTAAGATCTCCTGCTGCTTGATAATGTTTGCACTGTTGTAGTACCCCATACAGTCCATGAGCACTTTATAGTTTGCTTGGTAAATCCTGCACTGTTCAAGCTTTAGCTGATTTACTTGCACAGAAAAGTGAGAAAATAACACTCTCAGACTTTTAGTCTGGTAAGCCTCATCATAAAAACATCTATTCCTTTCTTTCCAGATAATCCAAAAGAATTTGCCTCTTATCCTATTCCATACTACAGAGAAGAGCCCTATTGAGTCTCCAAGGAGGAACTGTTTCCAGTTGGGGGTGTACCCTATCCCACTTACTAAAGGGGACAGTATTTTTCTGTTGGCAGGACAGTTAATGAAGAGATGGGGGATATCTTCTTCATTCCCATTACATCTTTTGCAGAGCCCATCCCCCAAGCCTGCTTGGCTCATTCTGTGGCCTGTCCACACTGCTTTGTGCATGACCAGCCAAAGCAGGACCAAGTGTTTGACCGAGGTATCTTGATGCCATAGCGTTTTAAATTTGAAGAGCCACTGCCTTTTGTCGAGGTACAGGTTCCATTTTTTGTTTAGGGTGGCATGTAAAGACTCTTTTAGTGTTGAAGGTCGGTTTGGAGGGTTGGCGAGAGAACCCCCTCATGCCCAATATAGTGCCTTATGTGCACGATTAGGCAGCTCAGAGAGCATCCACTCTTGCTTCTTTGGGAAAATGGTTATCCTGGCCTAGATGAGGGTGAGTTCCCACGATTGCAGTTGGTACCTCACCAGAAGTTCAGTTTCGTTCTACCACCTGAACTCAGTTGTGTTCCACACATCTTTCCAAGTGATGATCCCTTTCTTCTGGAGTCTTTTAGCTGACATGTGCTGCCTATGGGTCAGTTGGGGGATAGGGAGGAGGGACCACCACATTGATTCAGTAGCCCTTAGCTGTCTACTATATTTAGACTCCCAGTTGATTCTGATAAGGTTTCTGTACCTGTTCCAAGCCGCCCACAGAGATTTGAGTAGTTCTGACCCCTTAGCTACTACTTCTAGGGGTCCAAAAAAAACCGTGGTCCAGGGAATGTTGGTGATTCCCTTGTTCCCTTTAAAATGGAATTTGTGAATATCACAAAACAGTAGAGAGGACCAATCTTCACCCGGGTTCTCCATTGCTCTGAGGATTAGTTTTACAGCTAGTTTGTCTGCCCACAGTTCAAAATTAGTGAGGCTGAGTTCCCCTAGTTCTTTAGGCAGACAGCAGACTTCCCAGCTTACTTTGGCAAGCCCTTTTTTATGGGGGTCTCCAGACCACAAAAAGTTTCTACATATTTTGGTTAGGTATCTTAATTGACAGTTAGGTGGTCTCCAGCATGAGAGAAAAAAGAGCACATAACCTGCTAGATAATGTTTTATCACTACAGTTCTACCCGCGAGGTTAGCTTGGAAACCAATCCATCTGTTGAGCTTGTTGTGGAATTTTTCCATTACCCACTGCCACCTTTGAGTCATTGTTATCCCAAACCCGAAGGGGATCCCTAGCAGTCTGAGCACCACTCCATCCCGAATGATTGCGCATCCTTGCTCCTCCACCCACCTAGGGACTTTGAGGCTCTGATCCTTGTTTTGGTGTGGTTGATTCTAGACCTTGAGGCTGTGCAGAATGTGTTGAGGCATTTCCAAAATGCTTTTAGAGAGGTGTCGTCATTATTCAGCAGGCCATTAGTGTCGTCAGCAAATTGCGATAAGCACTACTGGTTACCGTTAGGGAGCTTGATTCCTTTGAGGCTGCCTTGCTGCATTTGAGCTTTTACTAGCCAATCTAGGGAGTCAGCAGAAGTGGCAAATAGAAGAGGGGCAAGAGGGCATCCCTGCCTAACTGATCGATTAAGGGGGAACGGTTCATACAATCCATTGTTGATAGCTCGTCGGGCTTGGGCATTGCCGAGCAATGTTTGCACAAACCTTACCATCCTGGGCCCAAACCCCATCATAGATAAGCTTTCCAAAATGAACAACCATTCAAGACTGTCATATGCTTTGTCAAAGTCAACCTTGATGAAGATGTAGTCTTCACCAGTTGCTTCAGCATATTCTATTCCTTCCCACATAGCTATCACTGCTTCCAGAAGTCGACGCCCTTTGATAAATCCTTTCTACCTAGAGCATAACCATTCGGTTAGAGATAGCATCCTTAATCTTTTGGAAAGATTCTTGTAGGTCTCGGCTATACTCATCTGCAGAACAGCGAAGATCTTCCCGTGTACCTTAAGTAGCAGGGGACTTTTTTATCTTCCCTCTATTACCTGAAAAGGTGCTTTTTCCGTGGAAGTATGTACAGTGTTATTGTAGGTATACTCCACCAAGGGTAAGTACTTCTCCCATTGGGATCTTTGATCTACTTTCGTTACATAGGCTTTTAGTAGATCAAGAATTGTTAGGTTAGCTATTTCACTTTGGCCATCCGTTTTGCGGGTGATAGGCCGAAGAGAAATTTAGCCTTGTCCCTAAATTCTCAACGAGACCCTTCCAAAAATTACTGGTCATTCTAGGATCTCTACTCGACACTATGTACATCGGCAAGCCATGGTACTTGAAGATTTGTGAAATGAAGAGGGTTGCCATTTGATGGGCTTTGATAGTCTTTTTGACAGGTATAAAATGAGCTTGTTTGCTAAACCTATCTACTATCGTCCATATTCCCGTATTCCCATGGATAGACTTAGGCAATCCAAAGATAAAATCCATGGATATGCTCTCCCATGGTGAATTAGGGATTGGCAAAGGTTGAAGCAATCCAGGTTGCTTCCCTCTATCAAACTTCGTCTTTTGGCATACCACACATTTAGAAACATACTCTTCTTCCATTCTGGAACGATGTCGTAGGGTAAGATAGGGATCCTCTACCCGCTAGAAAAAGGACTAATGAATAGGCTTTATATTCTCTACCCCATAGTCGAGGAGGACTATAATTTCAAGAGAGAGGTAATGTCATCATAACTAATGTCTAATTCTCTTAAATGATTTTCTCATGTTAAAATGATCATTTAGTATGGGGAAGTGCCAGGGGAGAAAAAGCTAGAATATTGGTTAAGCTGGCAGACCAGCCACAGTAGAGATCCAAAGGAGGAAAAATAGGGATTCAAAGCGAGGGCCATCTACAAAGGAGCAATGTGCAACAATGGGCTTTATTGACCCTAAGGTTCAGCCCATTAAGACTTCCAAAATGGTAAGGTTCCAAAAATCAAAGGTTGTGTCCAATGGTCAAAGCTTAGTTAAATTGGATGCTTTGTGTGTGTACAAAAAAGTCTTCATGATTCCTACATAGGAGGGGGTGAGCCCTGTAAGTAGGGGATGAGAGAGAAACACAAACACACACACACACACACACACACACACACACACACACACACACACACACACACACACACACACACACACACACACACACACACACACACACACACACACACTCACAAGCTTCCTTTACACAAAGGGAATGAGGGACACATGTGAGCTCCCTAGCCCAGATGCCCACAAGGTGCACTCAAATCCTATTGGATGGCCATGGAGGTGAGAATTAGGCTAGAGTAAATCTAGTTTAATTCATTTAAAAACACTTAATAAAAGAACCAATAAGAATTAAGCTCTGTAAAAGACTATTGGATAGTCTCCCAGGGGGTCCAATGAGCATTCAGCAGCCAAATGGCTTACCTGATTCCTATTGGCCAGGAGACAAAGGGGTCCAATGAGATTTTAGATGCATTAATTATTTACCTAAAGCTCTCACAAAAGGGGAAAGGGGGACACATGTCAGAAGGCTATCACTTATGCTTCTTAAATCCTATTGGCTAAGCCTGGAGAGGTCCAATGAGGTGCCAGCAAGAGGATTTAGCACGAGGGGTGACCAAGAGAGAGAGGGGGAAAAAGCCTTGAGAAATTCAGCCCCTTCTCTCTCTTGGTCACCCCTCGTGCTAAATCCTCTTACTGGCACCTCATTGAACCTCTCCAGGCTTAGCCAATAGGATTTAAGAATCATAAGTGATAGCCTTCTGACATGTGTCCCCCTTTCCCCTTTTGTGAGAGATTTGGGTAATTAACTAATGCATCTAAAATCTCATTGGACCCCTTTGTCTCCTGGCCAATAGGAATCAGGCAAGCCATTGGGCTGCTGAATGCTCATTGGACCCCTTGGGAGACTATCCAATAGTCTTTTACAGAGCTTAATTCTTATTGGTTCTTTTATTAAGTGTTTTTAAATGAATTAAACTAGATTTACTCTAGCCTAATTCTCACCTCCATGGCCATCCAATAGAATTTGAGTGCACCTTGTGGGCATCTAGGGTAGGGAGCTGACATGTGTCCCTCATTCCCTTTGTGTAAAGGAAGCTTGTGTGTGTGTGTGTGTGTGTGTGTGTGTGTGTGTTTCTCTCTCATCCCCTACTTACAGGGCTCACCCCCTCCTATGTAGGAATCATGAAGACTTTTTTGTACACACACAAAGCATCCAAATTAACTAAGCTTTGACCATTGGACACAACCTTTGATTTTTGGAACCTTAGCATTTTGGAAGTCTTAATGGGCTGAACCTTAGGGTCAATAAAGCCCATTGTTGCACATTGCTCTTTTGCAGATGGCCCCCACTTTGAATCCCTATTTTTCCTCCTTTAAAATTTAGCACGTGGGGTGACGTCTTGGGTCTAAGACTGTGAGGGAATTAATGTTGTGTTTTATAAGTGTTTGCTCAGTGCTTGAAGCTTTCATCTTCATTGCACTAGCTAGTTATTGAAGGAACACAAACAATTGTATTGTAAAATGTCTCCCTTGATGGGGGAAACCTATATTACAAAGCCTTTTGGAGGGGGGACCGGCTCCATGTAAATTCGGTCCTCAACTGTTATCAATAGCTTAATTCTCTCTCTTTTGAGGTATTGTTGATGCCTATCTGTCACAGGAACAGAATAATAGAGATAGACAACAAAAGGTAGAGAAAGAGATCTTTGTATTGATGAATCTTTGCAGCCTTTTGATACAACAAAGGAGCAATTGAATATGGGCGCACTCCGTTGTACGGAGCTCGAACCTCCCGACCACCCCCGAGCTTCAGTCCGCTTGCATGCAGCGTCTCACTCGCACTCGCAGAAGAGGAGAACGATGAATGATCCCCAAACGCACCATGCACCCATTGTTTCTTTATCCTTCTTTTCCTCGAAAAGCATGCGACTTCTCAAAATAGCCGTTTTCTAGGCGTTCGATCAACTCGATTTTTGCACCAAGTATACCTTCATAATCTCAATTGCAATAGTCCACTATGAAGAAACAAATCCACTTCTTGATTGATAGCAGGGAGAGCTGTATGATGTTGTATGTCTGTCTGTCCCTGTGTATACTACAGTGCTGCTGCCTTCTGTTTGTTTTCATCATAACTTTTACAAACGAACTCAGAACAGAGCAATCCAGGTAGTCAAAACGACGAGAATAAGTCTGGTCTACAAGGCTACACAAACAGAATTGCAAAAAACATCTTTCTTTGGCTGAAAATGCAACTTTTAGGTCGCGACTCTTAAAACCTCTATTTTTGGGTCTCCACTACTTTTTCAACTTATTTTAAGCCTACCCATGCATTTTAAGCTAAAACACATAAATATAAAACACTGATATTAATACAAATCTCAATTTTATTGGTCATAGATAGACTATCTGTTATTTATTAATCTTTATCAAATACGTCTTTAGTGTATTATTTAAAAAAAGAATATATGTTCTCTCTTAATATCTCAAACTCATTCATATAAGCTCTATTTAATAGACTATTCAACAATCTTTCAAATCGTGCTAAACGAAAGATATATCCTACTACATTCTTTTTTTTTACTTTAAGAACTTCAAAAATTAGTCCTATTACACTATCTAACTAGGTGTTATGCTTTTTGTTGCTCTCTCCACCCGAGCACTCTTGTTATACTCATTAGGAATCTATTCTAATGAGCTGCTCACTATGTTCATGCTATTTTTTGCTACACACAAGTTACTAGGCCATTAAATGTTACATTTTACAATGCCCTAACAATTTAAAAGCTGAAGTGACTGAGGGAAAGATGGCATAGCTAGTATCGGTGCAAGTTATCACCAGAAGCTCTGGTGTTATCATGGAGGAGATTCCAAGTGAGCCAATAAGAAGTCCCAAGCAGAGTGACAAGTTCTAGCAATAAGAAAAGCAGAGGGCAGTATATAAAGCTAAAGGAAAAGCAAAGGAGGTGGAGGAGTGGTAGGAGAAAAGGAGTTGGCTACTCAAATTGCACAAGATTTGGAGTGGAGGAAGCTAGAGATCCTGAGTGCTCAGAGGGACTAGATCCATTGTAAAGCTTTTGGCAATATCTTTGGTGGGCCACACGACTAGTATTTCAGTGTCTGGTTTGGGTGGGCAGAATTTTGAAAACACGAAGGAAGTTTCAACAAATGGCTATAGTGTACACAGTTTGGATAAAAATATTGGACTTGTACCAGAAACTAATGGTAGTTTGATAAACAAAGAGAGTAAAGTATTACAAGCCAGAGCAGATGTGGAGAAGGTTGATATAAAGTGTCTGGAAACAAAAAAATATTTGAAATTAAAAAAATTGACTATCCATCAAAGGATGCATCAACAAGGAAGCAGAGGAAATACAATCATGGCACTATGAGGATAGTCATCTAGAAGGCAGATCATCTAGCCTTTTAGACAAGTTTTGGAAATGAACATGATGAGATTTATGTCAAGGTGGTATGCGAATGGATCCAAAAGTTAACTATCGAGTTGGATGATGTTAGACAAATGGGAATAATTAAAATCAAGCCTACACCTTCCAAAATAAGAATGACAGCAAAGAATAGTCCAAGATAGTGTCCTAGTAGAGAATATATAGATAAAAGTTGGGCCTGAGAAGTTCAAAACCAGATTTCTCGTGATGGATGTGCAAGGTGCTTACAACATGCTACTAGGAAAACCTTAGTGGCTACGGAGTGCAGGGGCCATGTACGATTATACAGGATAGATTCTCACCATACAAGGTGACCATTACAGATTCTAGGTGAGGACAAACAACACTAGAATCTTGAAAAGCACAATGCACCCTGAGGAGCTTTGTAGACTCTCATCATACTACAGGGTCACTAGTGACAGAATCCAGGTGAGGACGAACAACATTAGGAGCTTGAAAAGGGCAATGCGGCATGAGAAACTTTGTAAAAAGTATGGTACTAAAAAGATAGAGAGAATGCTAGCTTCAATGAGCCGCTTCCCTATTGCAACAGTAGATTTGAACGTCGTACTACTAGATCAAAAGAGGGTACGGGAACATCAAGAATAATTTCCAAAGAGCTTCACCAAATTAAACCAAGAGGAGAGAATAATTAATGTGGATGGAAGAACTTTAGAATACACAAATGTAGACACCTGAGGCAACATGGAAAGAAGAGAATATACCTAGAGGTACCAAATCAGATCACCATGATGAAGAACATAGATATCAGAATACCAATCCACCAGAACTAAGTGGTTGGACGCCATCTAAAGGAGCTAGTGAATAAACTAGATCGGACATATTTGACAATTAGTATGCGATTGGAATTTGAACAGAGAAGGAAATTGAATATTTAGCCATACACAAAGGACCTGGGCAACCCAATTAGCTATTACTAGACGACCAAGAGGTGGAGGAAGTGGAACCTAGGCATAGAGGCCGATCCAAAGGTAGTAGAGATCAATAAACATCTTAAGAAGGAAGTCAAAGAAAAAGATAAATAGATGTTTTAGAAATATAAAGATTTTTTCCCCCTAGGAGCCTATAGATCTAAAAGGATTTGACCTAAGGATTATCAGCACATAATATCACCTAATTTGATGCTAGACCAATCAGATTGCAGAGACACATAATGAATCCAAACTATGCTAAGAAGATCCAAGAGGAGATAGACAATCTTCTAAAGGCAGGGTTCATCACAAAGGTGGTGAGTAGTGATTGGATATTTCCCATAGTGGTGGTCCAAAGAAGAACGGAAAACTCAGAGTATGCATGGATTACAAAAGCTAAATTCTTAGAGCATCAAAGATCCATTTCCATCACCTTTCATGGATGTGATGCTCGATGAGATAACTAGATATGAGATAGATACAATGGATACAATGAGTTGAAGATTGCACTAGAAGATATTGCTAAGAAAACTTTTACCATTGAATGGGGGGAGCATTCATGTATCTGGTCATTCCATTTGATTTATATAATGCTCCGGCCACATTCTAGTGATGTACGATGGAAATATTTAGTGAGTTCTTGCGTAAGTGTTGAGCCATCCTTTGTAAATGGTTTTACTATCTATTGCTCTAAAGGGATGCATTTATTACTCCCCAAGATGGTGTTGTTTGAGAGATGTATCAAAAAGATAATATGTTTGAACCTCTTCAAGTCAGTGTTTATGGTATGGAAGGGACAGTACTAGGACATGTCGTGTCCAGAAATGGAATTGAGGTGGCTAAAGACAAGATTCAAAGTGTTCAATAGGCCAAGGAAACCACAAATGTATATTAACTTAGCTCGTTTTTGGGATATATCAACTTTTATCAGAGAATCATTCATATGTTTGTAGCTAAGGCTCTTTGGTTATATGAATTAACCTAGAAAGGAGTCAAGTTTATTTGGTCCCTTGAATGTGAAGTATCCTTTTAGAATCTAAAAATAGTTATTAGCATGAATCCAGTACTTTGCCAGGCAAATTGGGATGTTATTTTCCATGTGCATGTTGATGCCTTTGGCATGGCGACGGGTGCTATTTTGGCTCACTTAGATGGGAAAACTGATTTTCCAGTTTATTTTGCTAGTAGGAGGTTCATAAGGCTGATCAAGCTTATTCACCTATAGAAAGAGAGGCATTGGGTATGGTTTTCAGTGCCACAAAGGTCAAACACTATTTAGTGAGGAAGCTATTTCACTTTTATGTAGATCATCAAGCTCTATTATATCTAATAAATAAGTCGTCATTCAAGGAAGGCTAATCAAGTGGATGCTGGTTCTCCTTGAATTTAACTTTAAGATTTTTACATAAGCCTAGTAAGACATATTGTGGTGCAGACTTTTTTTCCAAAAGCACTGAAGGCATCTCAGCCATGTCATAAGAGATGAACCAATAGATGCCAAGCTATTTTAGACAACTCCCCTCAGACAAAAGGCTAGCAAACATATGGACTAGACGACACCATGGCTATTCAAGACACCAATGCTACATCGAGAATAGTGAGAGACATGCTAAAACACAAAAACATTTGAAACTCATCATTGTGAGGGACATTGATCTTCTTCTTGCACCACAAGGAGATTGCCTTTGGCTTTGGACTCTTTTTAGTTGTCTTGGATGACAAGAGATTCTTGTTTTGATAGGTCCTTGGTATTCAGTTCCATCATCCTTGGCTTCATGTCTAATTATTTTACTCCACAAACGTGCAAATTATAGATGACAACCCCTAAGACAGATTTGCTCAAGATTAAGGAAGGTCCTATAAGTAATGCTCGGCTTGAGGTGGTGTTTAATCCCTTTACACTTTTGGGGATAAGACAAAATCCTCAATTTGAAGTCGGTATGGCATACACATTAAGAGTTTTGGAAGGGAATCCCTCTACTGGATGGATTGATTAAGGCAGAAAATTGAGTGCTCTTTGTAGGGTACATGTGACAGTTCTTTTAGGCCCTCTACTGGATGGATTGATTAGGGCAGAAAATTGAGTGCTCTTTGTAGGGTACATGTGACAGTTCTTTTAGTGATATGTTCAGTGAATAGAGACTTACGCTTGATGATATGCTCAATGGATAAGTGAAATTTAATTTCACAACAAGAAATATTGAAAAAATAGGATTTGAGGATCATTTGAACCAAAGATAGGAATATTACTTGAACTTGCCACAACTTCTTGAGTGGTCGCAAAAATTGTAGAGATTGCTTCTCCTTGTTGGAAGCTATCAAATTAAGGTGCGATTCTAAAATCTAGTACACAATATTACATCAACAAAAGGAAATATAATAGGGGCTTATGAGGATGAAGCTTAATGCAATCTATGTGGGATTATGGTTGGGGTTAGGGTTGGTGTCTCAGGAAAGGCTCTTATACCACTTGTTGGGAGGTAAAGGGGGATTAGTTAGAGTTCTATTCCTGGTTATTGGAGCACTATGAGAGTAGAAAAGATTTGAAATGAACCCTACAACACTATGTTTGATTAACTTCCAATGAAAAGAGTACAATGATCTCCTCCTGTATAGAGGTAAAGTGAGCCTTGTAGGCTAACATCACATATGACTACATAGCTTGACCCAAGGAATTATTTCCACCTAATAGGTTGATTTGGGAGAGAGTTTGGAGGCTTCTTCGCTGAATGGACAAGTGGAATTTAGGAAAAATGCATGGCGATTCTTCTAATGACAAAGGGATCCACACTCCATGGGATACATACTTGACATGGGACTACAATTTAAGAGGGTAAACATAGCAAGAACAAAGAGTTCCCTTCTCAACAGAAACTAGGGAAGCAGAGTGATGTAGACTCGCTACAACTACAATTATATTCACACTGGTGCTGTTAAAGGAAGCATATGTTGGATGATGTGGTGGGGATGGAGAGACGTCAAAGGCTATGGATGCATTGAAGATGAGGGTAGCCATAATGAACAAAAAACAAAAACCATATGACTTCAGATTGTTGGAAGAGGGGGCGCTATAGCTAAGGGACATCAAGACTCATGGGCCTTATGATGATGAAATAGAAGAGTAGGTGCACATTGCTCACCATCACCATGACAGACTCTCGATTAGGCCTCCATTGAAAGGGCGCTTGCATATGGTCCAACACGGACATGCTCGGGTCTGGCCTTAATGTTTACTAGCATCACCTTTTGCACCAACCCTCTCACGATTCCTATTGTCTTGTGCTTCTCATCACCATCCCTTGACACGACTACTCCTCTTCACCTCATGTTGTCTCGTTCTTGTGTCATCATTCTTGTTCTTGTGCTTACAAAGTTTTCCAAAAAAAGGAGAGTCCTTGAGGGTAGTGTGCATTCTATCTTGACGAAAGAAACGTAATCTGCGGGACGGGGCTCTTAGAAAGAAGTACAGTGTGACAGAAGAATGGAGCGTGAGACACGGCTCTTAAGGCAGGCTGAGATGGAGATGTGACGCCGCGCAGACCACGCCACGCGGTGAGAAATGATTGAGAGAAGACTGCCAAAAAATTTCTTGGGCCGAGGTGACGGTGGGGTGATGGAGACAGCGGGGTCCTCTCAATGTCAGGCGGCGCGGCTGAGCTTTGATTATGTGAGCCACGTGGCCTCAAGATGACCTGTCCAGTGACCGGGCCCCGCGCGCTCCTGATGATGACGGCAAACGCCGCCGATACGGCTTGGAATTTTGCCTGTGTAAGAGGTTGACAGCGCTCGTGCAAGGCTGACGTGGCAGCATCCTGTACTGCTTGGCCGCCGGGTCCGCCGGCTCTTCTGGGCCCTCCATGACTTTCTGCCAACGTGGCACCAGCTTTCTGGGCCCTGGACCCTTTCTCCACGAAGCGGCCGGCCTGCGCAGCTGCACTGTGCAGTGTGCACACGGTGAAGGCCCGCGACACGTGAAAAGGGCTGCCGTGGGTTTCGTATACTCTATAAATTCCTGCCTGTCATTCACCCGCACTCACGTCAGGCCCTGGCACGGTTAAGGAGACATTCCTACGTTTGCTCACCTCTTCTCCTCTCTCTCTCTCACTCTTGCCCATTCACGCGGGCGATTCGATTCTCCCTTCTCCCCTTTGCTTAGATCGTATAATTTAAAAATAGGAAAATTACTAAAATACCCCTCTAACTTGTGGAAATTCCCATAATACCCCTCGAATTTCGAAAATTCCCAAAATACCCTTGTATCTATTTTGCTTGGATTCTTCAAGATTTTCTATTCTTTATTCTGTTTTGACAATTGAGATCCGTTTTGGAGTGCTTAGCATGTAATTTCTCACAATTTACCTAGCAAAAAAGGCAATTATGTCTAAAAATAATGAAGCAATTAATGTCCAAAGCCTACATAACTAACTCAAATTCAAGTTTTTAACCAAACTTGAGAGAGAGAGAGAGAGAGAGAGAGAGAGAGAGAGAGAGAAACATCGAGTCACCAAACTTTCGAGAGAGAGAAACCCTAGAGGTTAGCGATGGCGTAGCTTCATCATCTCTGCGCCTGCCTACCGCCTAGTGAGATGACCTCGCCGGTCATCTCACCTGCCCTCAACCCCAACGCGAGAACCCCCAACAGGAGGCCTGCCGCACCATACCCTAGTGCATCCTAACTCTACGGCCGCCCATGCAGTTGGATTAAACGACTTCCACCTACTTGGCAACCCGCATTTCAACCACTTGGGGCCCTTTCAATGCGACGACGAGCACTTGCTGCATGAAACGCTAAGCAAGCTCCAAGTTGCGAGGCAGAAAAGACAAGATGTCGGGTTCTTCACTCAGTCCCCATCTTCCAACTCACCAGCAGGGGTACGTCATGGGGCTCCTGAAGGCACTCCCATTGCACCCGCCTCTAGTGTTGCCGCTGAGTCTCAACAAGGACGAAGCAGAGGCCATCATGCAGGAGGCGCTGGCAAGGCTACAGACAGTAAGTCTCTAGTCATACTACCTGCTATTCAAGTTCGCAAAACTCATAATGATCTAGAAAGTCGAGCCCTCATAGGTCTGCTAGCAGGACCTCAGCCCCCAACCGAAGTGCTGAGAGGGTGGATAAGGAGCCAGTGGGGGTCGATAGGGGTGGACATTGAGACCATCCAGGCCCTGCGCAAAAACCAATATGTCTTTGTTTTCAAGACCGCAGACATGGCCTTTAGGGTGTTAAGCTCGGGGCACTGGCTTTTGCGTTCCTCCCCTCTCTGCCTGTTCAAATGGCACAAAGACTATAACGCTGAGAGAGATGCCCTATCACACTTCCCAGTGTGGGTCGAGTTCCCTAACCTGCCTCTGCACTTCCACAACCACTTGAAGGTGATAGGGTTGCAACTTGGTAAGGTACTAGGAGGACGCCCACGGGGAGAGTACATCCCCTCCTGGCGGCACCCGCAAGCCCTGATCGAGATCAATATCTCCGAGGACCTCCCTTCGGCAATGATTATTGCTCTGGATGACGGAGAAGCTTTTGAACAACCTCTGTCTTACAAGTACTTACCGAACGCATGCTTTCACTGTGGAACGAAAGGGCACTTCGTTCGGGACTCCCCGATCAAAAACCCTAAACCAAAGTCGTCACCAAGAGAGCAGGAAAAGAGTGAAAGCCATCAACAAGCGCCCCAAACTGTCTCTCAGCAGAATACTCGAACCAATAGGCCAGCTGCAGAGAAACCCTCGAATGATAGAGCCAAGCCTAGGCAAGCAAACAGATATGCCCTCCTAGCTTAACTCCCAGAATGGGAGGACTCCGAGGTGGCAGATTCGATGGGGCAGGACTCAAAGAAGGAAGTAGACACAGAGTCTAGGCTAGAAGAGAAAGTTACCAAAACGGACAGAGGTGCTGCCATCGACCTCAATAAAGCTTCGAGCAGTATGGAAACGAACAAGGAGAATGTTGCCCCTCGACATGCAAGCTGTCCAGAAGCGGGACCTTCCCCGATGGAGGTACAAAAGGATAACAAGAGGAGTCACAACTCAGCAACCCAGCCCTCACCAAGGGCTCAGGCAAAGAGCAGAAAAGACAGCAAAAGAGTTAAATGAAGTTGCTCTCTTGGAATATAAAGGGGCTAATCGACCCCAACAATAAGAAGATCAAACTTGGACTCAGAACTATCCTGTGGACGTAATAGGACTACAGGAAGTCAAAATTGCAGGGCAAGAGTTGGAGGAGAGGCTACAAATGATATCCAAGGAACGGTTGTGGGTGCACTCCACCCACAACAGAGGTTCAGGAGGAACTGCCTTGGGCATCCCCTTGAACTAGAAAATCAACCAATCACTGTCGACAATAGGTGAATATTGGGTTGCTCTATTCATAGAGGCACCCATCAGCTTCCTATTGATCTCAATCTACGCAGGGGGGTCAGTTAAAGACAGGACCAAACTGTGGAGTCAACTAGCACAACACAAGGGACAAACCATCCTGATGGGGGACTTCAACATGGTAGAGTCTATGGAGGATAGATTCCTCATGAAGGGCAAGGTAGTGGGGGGAACGGAGAAACAAGAATGGAGTAACCTGAAGGAACAGTTAGACCTTTGGGACATAGGGACACAAGGTGATTACACCTGGAAAAACTACTCAAGAGGGAGCCTTGCTCGAAAGGCTTGGCTTGATAGATGCTACGTAAGTACCTCTCTAGCTAGACAATTCAACAGGATCAAAGCGGCATCTAGAGCCACCTCCTGCGTATCAGACCACTATCCGTTAATCATCATGATGGACAGCAAATGCAATAAGATTAGGAACCATTGGTTCCACACAGACCCATCACTCTTTCGGCTAGAGGAGGTCCATAATTGTATAAAAGCTATTTGGGTTCAAGCTTTCTCAAAGGGACACACTCTAGCCAAGGCTTGGAGGATGGCGATCACCAACACCCAACGCTCTCTGATCTCTTTTAGGAAAAAAGTGATAGAGATTCGAAGGAAAAGGAAGGACTCCATCTATGATGAACTGGTAGAACTCGAAACCTATAGCAAGGAGGACTAGGCAGTGCATAGCAAAATTACCACCCTTCGACACCAACTCAAGCTGGAAGAAGAAATCTCACTGCAGCACACCGAAGCCTTTTATAGAGAGTGGTGGGTGGGGAAAACTGACAAACCATCCAAAGCCATGTTCAGAAGTCTCAAAAAGAAGCATCAGAAAGAAATGATTCCAATGTTGGTTGGGACCAGAGGGATAGCCACCTCAAAGGAGGAAAACCTAGAAGTGGTCAGAGAACACTATGCTCAGCTATTCAGCCCCCCTGAAACTCAAGGTGAGTCGGTCATCCTCGCGAGAAGTATTATTAGGAGAAGCAGGAACAGAGTTATCCCTCCTCATTTGAGTCCGCAACTAGATTCAGAATTATCTCTGGGAGAAATTAAAAAGGCTATAGATGCTCTCAAACTAAAGAAAACACCAGGCATAGATGGCCTCCCTGCTGAGTTCTACCAAACGTTCAGAGATGTCCTAGCACCTATCTTACTCAAGGTGTGGCAAGAAGCTGTGAAATTTGGAGCCTTGCCGACTCAACTCAACACCGGGATCATCAAGCTGTTGCATAAAAAAATGCCCCAAGGAGATTTTATCTTCCTGAGGCTCGATTAAGGCACACGACGGGCAGAATCCTACGTGACACCAAAAGTACTATGGTAAGTTAGCAAAAAGGTACTATGGTCCCTTCCAGATTCTTAGACCAATCAATGAGATGGCCTATCAACTCAAGTTGCCCAACCATTGGCTCATACACAATGCTTTCCATGTGAGCCAACTAAAGCCTTACAAAGGAGAACCACCTCAAGAACCAACTATTGAAGACCCACCGGAGATCGAGGACCAAGAAGAGGTGCTGCAACTCGAGTCCATTCTCTCACATGAAGACAAGGTATTAAAGGTGGTAAGACTATCCGACGATATCTTATTAAGTTTAAGAATTATCCTTTTGAAGATGCTAGATGGATGCAAGGCATACAAATAAAGGATAACCTAAACCTTGTCAATGATTACAATGCTTCCCTAGAGTAAGCAAATGTACAAATGTTTAAAATGAACAAATTTTTTGTCTTATAAGACTCTCTTTTTCTTTATTGTGCACAAATGTGAAGTAGTATGCATGCTTAGAATCAAGTATGCATACCAAGTAGAGCTTGTCACTGTACTATGGAAGACTGATAGGACTAATGTGTAGACATGCTTGTGGCAACTTAGGCTCTCAGGAGTCCCCAATAAATAGTGCTTCCATGAGTCTAAGGCATGTAGGACTGCAAGGAGTTCCTTTTCATATATGCCTAGAGCTTGCTCAACAGGGTCGAGCCTTCGACTTTCATAGGCTATGGTGTGCCCTTCTTGGAGCAAAACAGCTCCAAGGAAATCACCACAAGCATAACATTGGACCTCAAATGGCTTTGAGAGATCCGCAATGTAAGCACAGGTTGAGAGATAAGCTTTTCTTTAAGAAGCGTCTATAGTATGCACCCATGCCTATAAAGCTTCTTAGTTCATGAAGATTCCTTGGATTAGGCCATCTTTTTATTGCCTCTAACTTTGATGAATCCATTTGGATGTCATCTTAAGAGATAATGTGACCTAAATATTGAATCTCTTGTAAGAAAAACTCACTTTTCTTTCGATTAATATAAAGTTTATTCTCTCGTAGAACTTGAAATATTACTTGGAGGTGTTGCTTGTGTTCATCTAGTGAATTAGAGTAGATGATAATATCATCAAAGAACACTCCAGTAAAAGTTCGGTGAGGCCTAAATAGCTTCTGCATCAAGCAGTTGAATGTGGCTGGTGTATTGGTCAAGCCGAAAGGCATGACAATGTATTCGTATGGACCAAACGTAGTGCAAAATGCGGTCTTTACAATGTCTTGATCAACTATCCTTATTTGATGGTAGCCACTTTTTAGGTCAATCCTACTGAAGTAGGTCGATCCTTGCAGCTTATCAAATAGGTCTTCTACCCATGGAACGGGAAACCTATTTTGAATAGTGATCCTATTTAGTGCTCTATATTCGACACACATACGATATGTGCCGTCTTTATTTTGCACTAATAGCACGGGTGAGCAAAATGGAGATGAGCTAGGCCTAACCATGCCCTTCTCAACTAACTCATGCACTTGCCGCATAATCTCCTCTTGTTGAGCTTGAGAAACTCTATAAGGAGGTTTATTAGGCGGTGAACTTCCTAGAAAAAGTTCAATTGCATGGTCATCATTGCCTCGTTTAGGAGGTAGTTCACAAGGGATGTCGTCAACAAAGACATCTTGAAACCCCTTGAGAAATTGGATAGCTCTAATCCTTGTGATTGTTTATATTTTCTTTTGCTAAAGCATTAGGTTCATTTTGAGAATCTTTAACAAAAATCATGTACACGAAAATAGAGCTCTTTATTGAATTATTGAAAGGTGGCGTATGTACAATGGGTATGGTGTTACCCATTTCCTTAGCATCTATGTACATATCTTTTTCCATGTACTTAAAGTAAATTTTCCTTTCAGGGAATTTAACATTGGCAGCCATGCGATCAAACCATGTTGCCCCTAGGATTACATCCTCGTGCTTGAGAGGAGAGATAAAGAAGTCCTCTTTGTCCACATAGCTTTGGACATGGAGCCTCAATTTCCCAATTAAGGGAGTGACTGAAGCTTCTTGCCCCTTGAAAGCACCATTTGCAGGTAGGACATCTCCCATCTCATAGGCTTGGATGCCTAGCTTGGTGGCCAACTCTATGGATATGAAATTGTGGGTAGAACCAGGGTCAAAGAGAATAAAAGCATCGTGTTTTCTTACACTTTCCCGAGCATGGCGTAGAGGAGATCCTTTGTCATAAGCTTCCTCTTCTTGGATTTTGACCAAGGTAGCTCTAGGAGGTTCATGGCAGGTGTTCTTTTGGGGACAAGCGCGGTACGCATGCCCTTGCTCGCCGCACTTGAAACAACGGTTATCCTTGCGATAACGCTCAAGCTCTTCAGGAGAGATTTTGTTTTTGCCTTTGTAAACTCCCTTCTCCTTAGCTTTGTTGTTATTGGAATTGCCCTTAGGAGACTTTTGGACATTATCCTTCCCCTTAGGTTCACTGGAACCCATTTCTCTTAGCCCCTGTTTGGAAATTTATTCGAGAAGCCACCATAGAATGGTGTATAACCGCAGATATGGTGCGTGGCCTTTGGGAGTTGACATACTCCGCCATTTCTTCAGTTAAGACCGCACAAAATTTTTGTTTTTGCTCTCCAAAATCCATCTTTTTGAAGACAGTGGTTTTGAGATGTAAGTCCCAAAACTTGTCTATATATTTATGAATGGATTAGGGAGAGAGCTTCAAGCTTCACCATTTGGTGAGTACTTTGTCTTTGGCATCGGTAGCCAAAAACTCCTTCATGATGGAAGCTCTTAAAGCTTTCCATGTTCATGGAGCTTCACCGTTGGCACGTAGGTTAGACCACCATTGCCTGGCAGACTTTTGAAAATGCATGGCTACATGGCGTAGCTTAGAGGACTCATGTGAAGCCCTCATCTCCATACGCCGCATCAAAATGTTGGATAAAAGCCAAGACTTTCTCCGTAGCACCAAAGGTGCCATCGTAGGTAAGGAAAGAGACGCTCTTTCCTCCCTCTTTGAACTTTTTAAGCTTGGACGACCTCTTCCATGCGGCATAGGATTTCCTATGGCCTCTTCTTTTTGATGGTTCAAAAGTTGCACCATCGCTTTCTTCAGAAGATGAAGAATTTGAGGAGGATTGAGAAGAGGGTGACCTCGCTCTCGCCTTTTTCTTGCCTTGGTCCTCTTTGTCTGCACCATTACTTTCTTCATAAGAGGAAGAGGATGAAGAAGATGGAGAAGAGGGTGACCTCTTTCTCGCATTTTTCTTCTTTTGCTTTTTGTCATTTCTCTTTGAATTATGGTGTGGAAAAGTGTGAGATGGTCTTCTCCGTTTAGAAGGTGATGGAGAGCGTTTAGCCCGCCATCTTCGTGGAGCCATCTTGGTCGAGGTGGTAGGAGACTCACTTCTTTCTTGTTCCTTCGGTGGGGGCTCTTGAGTTCTCCTTTGAGAAGGAGATGCGTCATCAAGAAGCAAATTTTTTAGCCCTTCGTATGGATCCTCTTCTTCTTCCCGAATCAAAGAGAGGCCTCTTTTGGAAGTCTCACAAGGAGGCTTCCTACGTACTCTCTCGTCATGGTGGGGAGTTTGGAGAATCCCATGAGCACGAAGCTACCGTTGCACTTCACTTTGGAGGGATGGATTTCCCATGGCTCGTTGAAGCCTAGAAACAAGGTAGTCAACAAGCATAGGGGCATCATTAGTAGCCTGCTCATTAGCAAAATCAAAGCTATCAACATTAATTTCACTCTCTTTACTATTTTTAGCCATTCTAACAACTTTTATTTGTAAATTTTTTTAGGTGTACTTTGGCACTTCAAGCCCTAGTTGCTACTCCTCTTCACCCCTTTAGAAAAGCACTCAAGCTATCGTACCCATGGCTCGAATACCATTAATTGCAAGGCATAGAAGAGAGGGTCTTTCAACGCCAAAAGAGCACCAGCTCCTGTCAAGCTTTTAATAGCTCAATAGTGGTCAAGCTGTAGGCAAGCCTCATAGGACTCCACTATTAAGACCATAGCTCTCGACGGTGATGCCCCATTATTTGCACAAAGGCAGGTGCACTGCAAGGCTGAAAAATCCCTATTCTACTTACTCAAGTGCAATTAATAATAACAACCATTTATAGCTAGCTTGAGGACCTCCCTTCTTGAGCAAGAAAAGAGAAACCTTGTGCTCTGATACCAATGTAAAATGTAACATTTAATGGCCTGGTAACTTGTGTATAGCGGAAAATAGCATGAACATAGTGAGCATTTCATTAGAATAGATTCCTAATGAGTATAACAAGAGTGCTTGGGTGGAGAGAGCAACAAAAAGCATAAAACCTAGTTAGATAGGCATGAACAATACTTCAAAAGAGAGAGAGAAATCAAGCTATTGACAATAGTTGAGGACCGGATTTACATGGAGCCGGTCCCCACTCCAAAAGGCTTTGTATTATAGGTTTCCCCCATCAAGGGAGACACTTTACAATAAAATTCTTTGTGTTCCTTCAATAACTAGCTAGTGCAATGAAGATGGAAGCTTCAAGAACTAAGCAAACACTTACAAAACACAACATCAATTCCCTCATGGTCTCAGACCCAAGACCTCACACACCTTCGAAGATGGTGAGAGCTAGCGGGGTATGAGAGTAGATTGAGAGGAAGAAGGAGTAATCTTACGAGAAAGATGTACATCTCCTCACATAATCACTCATATTAGCATAGCATTGCTTAGTAATTAGCATGGTAGAGGAGATGAGCATGCATTGAAGCTTGGCTCTTGGTTGGATTTGCATCACAAAGCCAAGAGTTGTTGGTGTAGGCCTCCCTTCTTACAAGCTTGGAGTAGGTGATGAGCTTTCCATTAAAGCTTGAGAAGGAGAGAGAGGGAGAGAGAGAGAGTCTTCTTGCTTCCCACATGAGCTAGTTTGAGTGTGTGTGCAATAATGCCTTGAGAAATTCAGCCCCCTCTATCTCTTGGTCCACCCCTCTTGCTAAATCCTCTTGCTGTCAACTCATTGGACCTCTCCAGGCTTAGCCAATAGGATTTAAGAAGCATAAGTGATAGCCTTCTGACCTTCCCCTTTTGTGAGAGCTTCAGGTAATTAATTAATGCATCTAAACTCTCATTGGACCCCTTTGTCTCCTGGCCAATAGAATCAGGCAAGCCATTGGGCTGTTGAATGCTCATTGGACCCCTTGGGAGACTGTCCAATAGTCTTTTAGAGAGCTTAATTCTTATTGGTTCTTTTATTAAGTGTTTCTAAATGAATTAAACTAGATTTACTCTAGCCTTATTCTCATTGGTCCACCTCCATGGCCATCCAATAGGATTTGAGTGCACCTTGTGGGCATCTGGGCTAGGGAGCTAACATGTGTCCTTCATTACCTTTGTGTAAAGGAAGCTTGTGTGTGTGTGTGTGTGTGTGTGTGTGTGTGTGTGTGTGTGTGTGTGTGTGTGTGTGTGTGTGTGTTTCTCTCTCATCCCCTACTTACAGGGCTCACCCCCTCCTATGTAGGAATCATGAAGACTTTTTTGTACACACACAAAGCATCCAATTTAACTAAGCTTTGACCATTGGACACAACCTTTGATTTTTGGAACCTTAGCATTTTGGAAGTCTTAATGGGCTGAACCTTAGGGTCTTTAAAGCCCATTGTTGCACATTGCTCTTTTGCAGATGCCCCCCCCCCGTTGGATCCCTATTTTCCCTCCTTTGGATCCCTATTGTGGCCGGTCTGCCAACTTAACCAATATTCTAGCTTTTCTCCCTTGCACTTCCCAATATTAAATGATCAATTTAACATGAGAAAATCGTTTAGGAGAATTAGATATTAGTTAGTATGACAAGCATTGTGCTTGCAAAATGTTTGTATTTCCCATGCATGTAACAATTGAAATTTTGTCTAGGGAAGTCAGCTATGCCTTCCCCTCAACCAAAAAAAATCTAGGATCTTCCAATTCCAGCCATTTCACTAGTATTGTCTCCATTCTTGGAATTTTTAGGTGCCTTCTCTTGCTTTTGATTATTCAATGCTTTCGTGGAGACATCCTTCTCCTAGAACTCTTTGGTAACTCAATCTTATATGCTACTTTCCCAATCTTCTTAAGGACTTTAAAGGGACCACAACATCTAGGAGAATGTTTGCCACTCTCTCTATTTTCATGGTTTTCAATTTTGCAAAAAACTTTAGGAATACAAAGTCACCTTCTACAAAGGTAAATTTTCTTCATCCTTTATCAGCATACATCTTAGCAAGATCATGTGCACTATGAATGCTTTCCTTTTTTGCCTTCATCATATCATTCATATCTTCAAGAAAATCCTCAATAGACTTAATCTTCTTCTTCTTCAGGGCTATAGGCATAGGAGATATTGAGTGGAAACCATACATCAACATCAATGGTGTAGACCTAGTTTTTGAGTGTTTTGAGCTCTTATATGCAAACTCCATCAAGGGTAAGTATTCTTCATGTTAAGTATGGAGCCTAATTTACCCTTGTAATTTTAATTCTAGAAATTCACATTTGTAAGGCCCTCGTTATGAGGAGAAGCTAGTGTGCATGAGCAAATCACTCGTTGAAAAACCAAAAAGTCATTTTTGCCAAAATATCATGACTGCCGTATTCATTTTCATTGGAATATCTTGGCTGGATAGCATCCAAAAAGTGATTGAAAAATAGCTGGTAGATGCATGGCTAGTGGTCAAAGGCCATTGGTCTATGGCCGATGATCAAATTTCAATAGCCAGTGGCCGAGTTTTAAGTGGACTCATCTACATATAGGTGGCTACACATGGGCACATCTACAAGTGGATGATTGCCACTCATGAGAGAGGGAATCCCATAAAGGCTCCTTTGCATCTATGAAAGGAGGCCTCTTCTACACATGAAAAGAGAGTGGAGCGAGGAGAAGAAAGAAGAAGCAAAAAGTGCAAGGTAGAAAGAGAATCGGGTGAAATGACTGTTACAGCTTTTTAAGCCCTTTGTAATTACTTCAAGTTTGAAGTGTGAAGCCATTGAGTGGCTACTTCCTATGGACGTAGCCCACACTTGGATGATCCATGTACATCTCTCTCTCTCTCTCTCTCTCTCTCTCTCACCTCTCTTGTGTATGATTTATCTCTCTCCATTAGCTACACCACTATATTCACTACTTAGTACTCATTTATCCTAACAATTGCTATCAGAGCGAGGTTTACTAGTAGCTAAAATATATAAAGGAAATTTTTCCTTGAATTGAGTGGGAATGATGGCAAAAGAGGGTAAGTTCAAGATTGAAAAGTTCAATGGCAAGAACTATCAACATTGGAAGATATAGATCAAATGATCTCTGTTTGCCGTTAGGGAGTCTTGCAAAGAATCTCGCAACAATGGCAGATGAATCTTGGAACGTCCTTGATCAAAAGGCATTTGAAATGATTTGGCTTTGCTTGGTATCAACGTGGCATTCAATGGTTTAGAAATGAAGACCACGAATGACTTGATAAAGCCCCTTGATATCCTCTAAGAGAAACCATCAGCATCAAACAAGGTATTTCTCATGAAGAGATTGTTCAATCTAAAAATGTCAAAGAATGGTTCGGTTGCCAAACATTTGAATGACTTGAACACCAATATAAGTCAACTTTGATTCGGTGAAGGTGAACTTTGATGATGAAGTACAAGCTCTCCTAATACTATCCTCTTTGTCAGAGAGTTAGAACAACCTTGTGATGGTTGTAAGTAATTCAATCTCTGGTGCAAATACTCTGAGGTTTGATGATGTTGTGGATGTTCTTTTAAGCAAGGAAATACAAAGGATAAGCACAGGAGAAACATCAAGTGCTCCATTGTTAGTGGAAACAAGAGGAAGACCAAAGAAGAGCTTCAATAACCAAAGGAATATTCATTTAAGGCATAGCAAGTTGCAAACAAATTCAGTTCTAGAGTGTTGCAACCATGGCAAGAAGGGCCACGTCAAAAAGGATTGCATGTTTAAGAAGAAGAAGGAGTCAAAGTCTCAAAAAAGCAAGCCAACATCAGAGGCCAATGTGGCAAGTAAAGTAAAGCAAGATGCTCTTTCATTGAAAATGTGTCCACTTCTTGGTTAGTAGGCTTTGGGGCCACATCGTTGCATTTGGAAACAAACAATGGAAGGTGTCAAAAGGATCTTGGTGGTTGCAAAGGGAGACAGGATGGGTACACTCTATATGTGTATGGTTAGCGCACAATTCTTCATTTGTGCAGCATCTGCGGAAGTTAATGGTGTGGTATGTCACTACCAGCTTGGGTACATGAGTGCCAAAGGAATGCAAATTCTTCCATCAAAGAAACTTCTACCAGGTTTGTAGGAAGTAGACTTGGAGTTCTATGAGGTCTATGTTTTTGGTCAACAAAGGAGGATAAAATTTCTTAAAGTAGGAAATGAAAGAAAAATCAACAGGCTTGAATTGGTTCATTCTAATGTATGGGGTCTTGCTAGTACATCATCCCTTGCTGGCTCATTGTATGGACATTTATAGATAATATGATTAGGTCTCCCCAATCTTAGAAAATTAAAAATTCTTTCAAAACATATGAAGTTCATAAGTGAAGGGTGAGTTTAGGAAATGAAAAGGCACATGAAGGTGAAAAGTCAAAAGATATATGAAGGTGGAAAGTCAAAAGATCTTTTGTGTCCATGTAAAGGGGTGTTTCTCTTCTCTTTTATTTTCCTTTTAGCGTTTTCTTCTCTTGAAAGTGTTCTCTCTCTCTCTCTATATATATATATATATGTGTGTGTGTATATATATATATATATATCCGTCCTTCCCAACTAATATTGTTGCAAATCTATGTGCTTCGTCATTGTCCGTTGCTATGTGCTATAGACTAGCGTATTTTTTTGTTGTTGTTGAGGGAATCTTTCAATTAAAAATACCTTTTAATTTTTTTGAAGCCATTAGGACTACCTATTAGTTTCTAGGAATACATGGGTTTATCTGATGAAAAATAAATCCGATGTGTTTCCTATATTTCAAAGATGGAATGCCTTTATGGAAAATGAAGCAAGTACTAAACTAAAATACCTGGATCCGACAATGGAGGAAAGTATTGCAGAAAATATTTTGAAGCTTTTGTGCTAGCAATGGCATTCTAAGGTGGACACCTCAACAAAATAGAGTTTCAAAAAGGATGAACATGAGCAAGAAGCATGAGGCTACATGTAGATTTACCACTTGAGCTTTGGGCAAAGGTAGTAAGTACATCTATCTACTTGATAAACTGATCACCCTCAATAGCTTTGGATGGACGAGTTCTAGAAGAGGCATGGACAGGTAAAAAGGTCAACTATGTTGAAGCCTTCATGCACACAGGCAGAAGTCTAAGCTCTAAATTAGATGCAAAGTCTAAGAATGTTTTTCATTGGTTATGGAGAAACAGACTTTGGGTATCACCTATGGGATCCTGAAGATATCAAAATATTTAGGATTAGGGATGTTATATTCAATGAACATAATATGTACAATGATTACTTGAAAAGAAAACAAACAAAGAATATAGGTGATGAGTACATGGAGCTCAAGGATAATGAAGACTCAAAGAGAACAAATAGTGATAGCTTGCAACAATGCCAACAAGATGGTGTACCTCAAACAATACCCTGAATATCTATGAGAGTTAGTAGACCTCTAGATAAGTTCATTCCTTCCTTTAACCATCTCTTGGTCATAGAGAGCTAGAGTCATATGAAAAAGCCATGCAGCATGAATCAAAAGAGATGTGGTTGAAGAGCATGCAAGTAGAGATGGACTCATTGCATCAACATCAAACCTAAGAATTGGTTGATTTGATTTTCTAAAGGTAAATGGGCACTACAAAATAAGTGGGTGTATAAATTGAAGAAGGAAGAGGACGAGCCAAAAAATACAAGTCTAGGCTTGTCGTAAAGGGGCTTCCTCAAAAGAAAGGTGTTGCTTTTGATGAGATATTTTCTCCTGTTTTAAACATAAATTCCATTAGACAAGTTTTAAGCTTTGTGGCTACTCAAAACTTGAATCTTGAGAAAATGGATGTAAACACAGCATTCCCTCATGGCGACTTGGAAGAAGAAATTTGCTTGCTTTAACCAAAGGGCTATGAAGAACAAGGTAAGGAGAAAATAGTATGTAGATTGAAATAGAGCTTATATAGTCTATAATAAGCATCATGACAGTGGTACTTGAAAGTGGACCGATGGATGCTAGTTCATGGATTCAAACAATGCAACTCAGATCATTGTGTATACATAAGGAATTTAGGGTATGGAAAATATATCCTCCTTTGTATGTTGATAACATGCTATTTACGAGTGCTAACATGAAGGACATAAGAAATCTAAAATGAGAGTTGTCTAAATCTTTTTTGATGAAATATTAAGGTACTACAAAACAAATACTTGGTATGAAAATAGCAAGGTATAGGGTGAAGAAGGAATCAACACTATCTCAACAGGATTACATCAAGAAGGTACTAGAAAGATTTGCGATGCAAACCCGATTTCTACACCTTTGGCTAGTCACTCTAAACTAAATAAGAATATGTGTTTAAAGACACAAGAGAAAATGGTTTACATGTGTAGAGTTCGATATGCTATAGCAGTAGGTTCTCTAATGTATGCTACTAGACAAGGCTAGATATTTCACATGCAATGGGAGTAGTAGATTCATGGAGAATCTAGGTAAAGAACATTGAAAATCTATGAAATGGATAGTTAGATATCTAAAAGGGACAACCAAAAATGATTTATGTTTTGGAGGAACTAACATTTATTTGCAAGGATATGCTAATGTAGATATGGCAAGTGATAAAGATACTCGTAGAAGCACTACATGCTACGTCTTCATCATTGGAGGCACAACAGTAAGTTGAGATTCAAATCCATAGAAAGTGGTCTTGCTATCTACCCTGGAAGAAGAGTATATAGCTCTTACAAAGGCTAGCAAAGAGTTTTGTGGCTTCATAGGTTTTTGCAAGAGCTTGAATATAAGATAGACAATTGTGCCTTATACAATGATAGTCGAAGTGTCATTCACCTTACAAAGAATTCAGCCTTTCACTTTAAGCACAAAGCATATAGAAGTGACATATCTTCATACGTGAATGATAGTCGAAGTGTCATTCACCTTACAAAGAATTCAGCCTTTCACTTTAAGCACAAAGCATATAGAAGTGACATACCTTTTTAGAAGAGGGACAACTAAAGCTTTTAAAGGGGTACAAAAGCCAAAATCCTGCAGACATGTTAACAAAAGTAGTTAACAAGACATTGGAGGTTGTGGGCTTGGGAGTGTTGTCCACTGGCATGAGTACAGTGGGACCCTGGAGAGTGGATCTGGAGAGACCCTTTCTCTTCTGCAGACCATCCAGGTGTCCCTTTCTTTGAGTAAACTGTTCGACTGGGATGTCACATACTTGCAGCACAGAGAGAGGCTCGCCTCGTTGTAGCACCTCATTGGCAGGAGGAGGGTCTCACATCTAAAAGAGTTTGTGGGACTCTAGACAACCGAGGCGAGTCACTTTGTTTCAATGGTTGGTCGCACACAGAGCTACAGCAGTTGGGAGTTGGCTGGTGCATAGTGGTCTCTCGATCGCATGTGCAGCTTGTGGCCACCTTGTGGAGAGTCAGTGTCATTGTCCTTTGGCACAGCATGTGTGGCTTCGTGTTCTTTGGATGATGCCAACTCTTTCCACGGCTCGGAAATACACTTGGGGGGCAGCGGCTTGGTCCACTCTCATGGGCCCGGCACTTCAGTTTGAGCTATCTTCCACCAGCAGGATGGTAGTGATGCAGGGGGGGCGACCTACACTCTAGACTGCCCCACAGAGCTTACTCCACAGGAGTGGTGCAGTGAGAGAGAGGAGTACTGGGAGCTCATCAGTGGCCTGACACTCTGGTTCATCTGGCGGCCCCGCTGTTTTCGCATCTTTGAGGCTCGCCATGTACCACCAGCAGATACTGTTTGCAATCTTTGGCTAGAGCTGATCCACACTCTCAGAGGACAGCTCGAGAGACTCCAGGGCAACTCCGATACTATTTGCGATCTTTGGCTAGAGCTGATCCAAACTCTTAGAGGACAGCTCGAGAGACTCCAAGGCAGCTCCGACCGCATGCGGGAGCGTAGAGAGGCCTTCCTTCGACTCTGGCATCCTGGGCCTTTTTTCACCATTGTCCAGGGTGTATCCAGATGGCACTACCTAGTTTTCCATGATGGAATCCCAATAAACAGATGAAAAAATTGAACCACCAAGGATAATATGTTTCCATGACAGGTTTGAGCATCATAATTTAAGACACAAAACCCTAGCCATGAACTCAAAGACTCTGGAACATCATTTCTGTCGCTCCACCCAACCACTTCCTCTTATAGAGCTTTAAGTCTCTATCTTAAAGAAACCCTTACACATAGGTGCCCTCTTGGAAATAGAAACTCCTTAGCTACCAATCTCGTAGAATCGTAGGCTGCTAGGACCTTAGTCGTAATGTTACTCCCCCCTTGAAGAAGATTTTTGTCCTTGAAAACATCAATTTTAAAGTCTCTTGGAACAAGCATCAATGTTTTCCTAGTATTTAGGTACTTGTCAACTCAACAATCCTATGTCCATAGTAGAGTGTGAACATCTTTAATCTACAAGGTTGCAATCAAATGGTTGACTAGCATGCATAGAAAGATTGTCCCTTTGGCCAAAAGAGATCTTAAAAAAATAGGAGAGACTAACTCAATTAAGGTTCCCTAACTGAGCAAAACTTAATGCTCTTTCTCATGAAGCAATTCCTTACTTGGAATGCTTACAAAGTTGCACAAACTAGTCAAAGGGAATAATTGGCACTTGGGCTATCTTGTCACACATAAAAAGGTTTGGCACCCTGTGTTCAAGTCCACAAGTAAATTGACTCTTCACAGATGATGTAAATCCCCAAACAGGTGCTTTCCTCTTGAAATGAAGAAGATCCTTATGTGAAGTTACTATACTAGCTTAACTGGATCCCTCAACTTCTAACTCCACATTGTCATGGATGGTTCTCTATGCTCAAACATGAGCACAATATTTGAACCAACATCCCTTTGCTTAAAAATATTTTCCTACATGGCTCCACAAGCCTTTTAAGTTGAGTAGCCAAAGGTGATCCTACATATGATCAAGGCTAACTTCAAAATGCACCATATAGTGAGAATGGATCTTGGTTTGCACTCTTTTCAAGCATTAATCTCGTGACACACCATACCATCTTGTAGAGATACTGGTAAAAATGTGCAATCGAAATGCTAATGGGAAAAACTTGTTACTAGAAGCACACATCGTACTTGCTCTTAGTTGTATAGCCGTCAATTAAAAAGTGAAACTTTTGAAAAGGCTCTACTTGACAAAAACACGTTTGATATCCCATGCCACCAAATTTACAACAAACAATAAATACTTCAACAAACATCCACTCTCCTTTCGATGAGCTAACACAAGTTTGGCATCATATACTGCTAAATTTTCATGAAGATTTGAGATGTGTAGACTACCTTGGTCAAAAAAATTCATAAATATATGAGACGTGTACACTACCTTAGTATGAGTTGCAAAAGACCATACAACTCCATCATCGAGGCCTCTAGATTGTTAAAGATAAATTTTGATGAGCATTTTGTTGCAATAAAAATCTTGCTAAAATCTTTGCATATGGAAGCAGCTAGTAGATCATAAATGGACTTTTTGAGCAATAGTCCTAAGATTGTATGCAAAAGAAGACTTGGATGGATCCAGTGTCCCATTGTGAAAACCATAATAGTGCTCAATGAGCTCATGGCATCTTTTCTAGATGCAAGTTATTAGACCCTAAGAACATGCTGAATATTATGAGTTGTACTCACCTGAGACATGCTATAAATGTATCAAAATTTTCCTATAAAGTGTAGAATAGAGCATGGTTAACACCATCTTATGGTAAACCGAGTTGTGTTTTGAAAAAAGGCTACCAGGCTATGCATATGGTAGATTCTACACAAAAATACCATCCAATTTAATAACGTGCACATCTCCTTAGACATCATATAGGTATCTTGCAAACCACTATATCTTGAAGTAGTTAACAACTATGTAGACATTGTTAACTTAAGGTGCCATTGTTGTTATTTATTTGTATTGGTCATGGGTCGGGCTTGTTGGGCTCAGAAAAGTCTAAATGGCTGAGATTATGTGAGAAGTGGGCTATGATTGACTTGTGGGAAGTGGGCCCATGGAACAGCATGCCTAGATTCACCTACACAAGCCTTCAATATGCCCGCACTGCCTCCCGACTGGACAGATGCTACTGCTCTCATCAAGCTAACTAGATCTCATCGATGTTAGAGATGAAGGTAATCTCAACAAAAAGCCTCTCCGATCACATGCCATTACACTTACAACTCAAAAAAGGAAAAGGGGGGGGGGGGGGGAATCCCCGAGAGGGGAGAAAAAGCTTCTTGTTACAGGGACACACCTGTTCAAAGACCCGCTCTTCAGAAGCATCACCAAGAAAGAGTTGGGAAAGCTCAAGAAAGATGTGGGGATGAATAAACCTAGTGCTTGGAATGTATTTGTTCGGAGTGTACAAAAAGCTATCAAAACTTCGGGTCCTCGGGTAAAAAAAGCCAATGAGACACATATCAAACATCTCACAGAGGAGGTAACGCAATTAGCCTCTAGGAAGGCTACCGGACTGGCTACCGAAGAGGAGCACAAGCGATGGCTTGAAGCTGAATCTCACCTGGCCAACGAACAGCTGGAGGAAATCAAGAAGGCGAGATTGCTCTCTAGGGAAACTTTCCTTCAACCAGAGCCTTCTAACCAAGCACATTTTTTTAGGGCTCTGAAAGTGAGGAAAAGTCGAGGCCGCGTGCAAGTGCTCGATGATGAAAGGGAATACAATCCAAAACCAAGATCAGATGGCTGCACTTATGCTCAAGTATCTCAGCCAGATTATTGGCCAGCCAGAGACCCAATCTCAGGAAGTGGAAGAATCCCGGTGTCTTTGCTTGGAAGTGTTGAAAAGAAGGTTCCTCAGGAGGAAGCCAACCGCATGGAAAAGGCCTTCTCTGAGGAGGAATGCTCAGCGGCACTAAAAGCTCTTGGCAATGAAAAGTCCCCCATCTGGGATGGATTGACGGCTGAATTCTTCAGGAACTTTTGGGATGATCTCAAGGGTCCAGTCACACGGATGGCCAATCAAGCTGTTTTCGAAGAGTCGTTGGATGCAAGTGTTAAGAGAGGGCTTATCAAGCCCATCCCCAAACAGATTTGTTTCTCTCAACTTAAACATTGGCATCCCATTACGATGATGTCAGTAGCATACAAAATTATTGCCAAGGCGATAGCTCTTAGACTTGCCCCCCTCCTAAGTCGGATCATCTCTCCCCATCAACACGGGTTCAATAAAGGGAGATCTATATATGACATATCTTGGCAGCAATGATAGGAATAGAGTATGCATCCTTCTCCAAACAAGAGTGCATCTTGCTGCAGCTGGACCTTGACAAAGCCTATGCTGGTCTTATATAGAAGAAGTCATGGGAGTGCTAGGCTTTGGGTCTTGCCTTTGTTGCCTCATACGCACACTAGGCGTTGGCAGCCAATCAGAGCTCCTGTTTAATGACAGAATTGTGGGCTCTTTTGAGGTTATAAGGTCTATCAAGCAAGGATGTCCCCTAGCCTCCTTGCTTTTCGCCATCGGGTCGCATCCTCTCATTACGATGCTCGAAGCCAGTGCTATGCGGGAGAGATTCAAGGTCTGGCATTGCCGGGTAACGACCATCTACTGGCCAAAATGTTCGTAGATGACTCGCTCCTCTTCTTGAAGGCGCGCCCTCAAGTTGTCAGGAGAGCTTTGGAGATTGTGCAAACATTTTCCACGGCCTCGGGATCCAAGTGCAATACAGAGAAGTCAAGACTAATTTCCCTGTCGGAGAACAACTCTTTCAACCTGCAGTCTAGACAGGAGAGATTATCTCAAAAGGGAGTGTTTTTAGACACCTGGGAGCCCTCGTAGGGGTGGACGTAACCCACAATCAAAGATTTCAATGGGTCCTTGAAAAAATAAGCGCCAAAATGAGAAGGTGGGAATTTTTTCTCCTACCCTTCCAAAGACAAATTAGAGTGATCAATACTTTTATGATCATGTATATTGCTTTCCTCAGCCCTGTGCTCAAGATGCTAAGTGTAGCTGGAAAGAATTCTTAAAACTAGTGAAAAGGTTTCTTTGGAAGAACAACACGAAAACCTCCCAGCCATGGCAGTGGGCTAGATGGGAGGTAGTTGTTTGCCCGATAGACCAAGGAGGGCTCGGCATTCTTTACCCTGTATCCCATGATGAGCCCTTTGTGCCAAATTTATGGTCTCATGGGCTAAACAAGACCAAGCTTGGGCTATCATGACCCAGGAAATGCTTGATGCAGCAAAACTGGGATCGAAAGGGGGAAAGTGGAAGGGGGTTGTGATGCACGACAACCTTCATGCCCCGAAGTGGTCTCATATTAGATCTGGTGGACTATCAGGGGAGCTGATGAGGAAGTGCAAAAGTGCAGCTGGAGTTTTGGAATGGGGGGAAGTAACCAGATACTTTAAGAACTCCATGTTGCACTGGTCCCCTTGGCTCTCTAAAATATTGGGGCCGTCACAAAACCCCTATTTGATAGAAATGGCTAGGAATGTGAATAATAAGGATTCTTGTTCAGCCAGCTCTTTCTCCACTTGGGGTGGTCTTCGTTTGCATCTTTTGTTGTCCATCTTGCATTAGCTAGTTAACTCTCTTCAACTTTGCTATCTCCTTGAGTAGATCTTATTGTCTTTGTACCTGCATTAATACAAGGTCTCTGCGTTGTGACTGCTCTAGCTCGAGATCTTTATTCTTTTTCTCAAGTGATTTATACACTTTGTCAGTACCTTTGATCGAGGCAATTGGGGGATTTTCTCTTATCTGTCGTAAGAAGGTTGCCTGATTGTTGATCCTCTGCTCTCAATATTGTAGTGAAGCATTGGCCACATCTAGCTGTACTTGGATCTTTTGAACTGACAGAGTTGTAGTTAAGAGTTCGTTGGTAACTTCTATCAATTGTTTGTCTTTGGTCTTGCAGTCATCTATTAACTTCATGAGAAGTTTGCCCAGCTCTTCCATTTCTTTTTGCTATTTTTCTCTGGTTAGCTAGTGTTGTTTAGCTTTAGCTTTTAATTCTTAGACTTGTTTCTATAGATCGGTGATGACATTTAATTTTTCCTCTAGCTCTCCTTGAAGAGCATCTATCACCATTTCCAACTCTTTAGCCTTAGCACTACGGCTAAGTGCTGCTGATCACAATTTTTAATGTCATTTCTTGCATCTGCTTTGCATATTTGTTTACTTGGAGAATTACTTCATCATTGGCCTACGAGTCTTCAGGGTCTGCAAGTTGCCTAGATGTTTCAACAGTCTCTTGTGATTCCTTTGGTGGGGCTGTGGCTACCGTTTGTGGTAGCGGCCGGGTTTGTTCCTCCCCTTGAGAATGTGCTTTTGTCTCTGATTTGTCTTATTGAGGCTTCGTGGATGCCTTGGCCGTTTCCTGCTAGGTGGTGGTAGATGGTGTGGTTTCTGATTCTTGTGCCTTTGTTTGCTGAAACCTTGTTGCTTCCTCTGGTTCAAGATTTATTGCCCTTTTTTTCTATGGCTCCTTTGCTTTGGTTTGTTCGGTTGTTGCTTGTTGTTAGATCCTGCTGCTTCTTGCGGTATAGGCTTTTTTTTTGTAGTTTGCTCACCCTCAGTGGATCTAACTGTTGGCAATGGTGGAGGGCTTGGCATGGGGTGGTCGTGTTGTTCCATAGCAGGTGGCAATGGTCTGGGAGATATATCACTTTGTTCATGCTGGGTCTCATCTTGTTGTGTTGCTTCAGCTTGTTTCTCTTGCTCGGATGCATCTTCTCTAGCTTTTCTCTCAGCTTCTTGGGCTTCTTTTAACTTTAATGCTTCCGCTTCCTGGTACATTCATTCCAAAAAATCCTTTGGGTCTTTTGCTTCTTTCCGTGCAGGGTTCTTTGTTCTCAACCCCTTTATCTCCTTTGGAACCCATAAATATGCACTTTTCAAGATTTAAGCAAATCCTATAAAGTCTACATTTCTCGAATACCTTTTTGAGGTGTTCAAAATGATCAGCCTGGATTGATGAATATACTCATAGATCATCCATATATACTTCCAAAAAATTCCTCATATATTCTTTAAAAGCATGGCTCATTAATCTCTGAAAGGTCGCACGAGCATTAGTTAACCCAAAAGGCATAACCTGATAGGCAAAAATACCCTATTAAGTTGCAAAAGCAGTTTTATGCTGATCTTTGGGATCAACCAAAAGTTGATTGTATCATGAAAAGCCATCTGAAAAGCTGTAAGCTTCTTTACCTGCAACTCATTCTAAAACATGGTTAGTGATTGGAAGAGGAAAGTTGTCTCTAATGGTAGCTGCATTCACTTTTATGTTGACAAATTTTTGGATCAACACCCTTTAGATCCTTATAAGACCAAGCAAAGATATCTCGGTATTCTTTCAGTAAGCTTAACAAAAGCTCTTCTTCTTCTTCTGTAAGGTCATTTGCAATGTAGGCTAGTCTAGGCTCTTCTCCTGGTTCGGCCAGATCTATCTTTTTTGCGTTTTTAGGTCCTTCATAGGACTCGCCCTGTTTTGTAGTTCTCTGACAGGTTGTTCGATTATGATTTTTCAATCTTGGAGAGTGTATTTCTTGTAATGGGATGGGATGCTCATTTCATCTGTACCATCATCTTCTGTGGTTTCCATTTCAGTCGTATATATCTCCTTTAGAGCTTTTTTCAACTCTTGAGACTTCTTCTTCCGCTCAACTCATGTCATGGTTGAAACCTTGTACTGGTTTTTAGGTTTTTCTTGAGTTTCCTTTCTCGTTTTTCTCAATGTTTTTGTCATTTCATGTTCTTTGTTTAAAGGATATCCACTAGAGATTTTTTCCTTGACACAATCATGTGCATCTATCTGCATCAGGAACTGTGTTCTACTGGAGATCGATGGCATAGGTCTAGCTTTCACAATTATGGTGTCTCTTTTTCGTATATATCATTTCTGTCTTCTCAGTTTCTGGTTTGGAAAGTCAAAATATTTTTCCTCCCCTCCTTTCATGAGCAGTTTGGCTCTCACATGTTCTTTTTCCGACCCCGAATCATCTGAGGTAGTTGAAAGTTCTTCTAACTCATCTGTTGCATCATAATAGAGGTCTAAAAAGACTTGTTGAGCTTTCATCAAATCCTTGGATTCCATAATTTTGTCTTCAATCTGAAGGATTGAGATGATTTGTATGGGAATTATGTCATAGCCGTCCTCATTGCAAAATTGAGTAGGCATAGACATATTTACACATACATCCATTGTTGCTAAAAGTTGAGTCCACTCAAATGGCTCAAACAAATGCTCTGGAAAGGGTTCAATTACATAGGCTTCATCTGTGTAATCCCTTTCTACGATACATTCTTATCTTTTTAAGCTCCCGTTTTCTGAAGCTCCACACATCCAAATAGGAGTGTCTTTGTTCAACCAAGATAAAAGCTTAGTTTCAGCCGAAGAGACTGAATCGAAGTCTTGTATGGGCGTTTTGATGACATCTCTATAAATGTCTTTTTATTGACCCCACTTGTTTCAAGTACAGATAATTGTTTCCCCAATCTTGGATGAGTTGTACTTGTCGCATGAAAGGTCTTCCCAATATGTTTTTGTAATTGAGTTTCTTTCCAAAGTCTACTATGGCAAAAGTGTGTTGATATTCAATCCCACAAGAATTAACTATCACTTTTTCAAGCAGTCCTAAGGGTCTTTCAATGTGTCTATCATCCAATTGCAATTTCATTCGAGTTTGTCTAATGTTTGGTTGTCCCCAAGATTCCCATACTGCTTTCGTGGCTATGGCTATGCCTGCCCCACTATCCAGTATTTCCATGGTTTCTTTATCATTATACCTCAATGAAAGGGTCCGGTTTCCTTCTTCTCCTTCGTAGTATTCTCCGAGTTTGTTCATTGGAACAAATCGAATCTCTTTGTTATCCATTTCGTGTTTCAATTTTCCCAAATTTTTTGCAATTAGCCCCGTTATTCCCACCTTCTCTAAAGTTTTCTGTAGATCATTCCATAAATATGGTCTGATTTTCAACAGTTCTCCTAAAGTAAGAGTGGATTGGATGGTTGTAGACATGATTGAATGGATGTTTTAGTTATCTTCCAAGTAAGAGGGTAATTTTTTCAAGGTCAATGGTTTAGACATTCCTAAAGCTTTGAAGCCACAATCCCCGTACAAGGATCGTATATCCATGTTCATATCAGGAGGTAGGTTGTCTAACCAAACTTCCGACTGACTTTAGAGTTAATCTCCCATCATTAATCTCTTTAACTTTTTTCCATAAGTGTCCTGGCCAGTCTTCTTCTATGAATGGAATTCCGTCTAAGGCATCTTTGTTGTCCGGCACTATAAGTTTTGGATCTTTTGTTTCAAGGTGGGGTTCTACCACCACTTTGGATTTTTCTTTATTGGTTCCTACCACGAGCTAATCAGGTTTTGCCATACTTTCAAGCTTGGGTTTTTGTTTTTCCAGCAACTCTTGTGTGATTCTTACCAAATTTTGATAAGCTTCAAGCTTAGCTACTTCCATGTCTGGAGAAGGATAGTTTTTCCATTTGTTTTCCATGTTTTCACCTGCTTTAAGTCCCGCTTGGTAAGCTTCCAAGGCTACATTAATAGGCTAAAATATTTTATCAATCGAAATTGATCCTCCAGATTTCACGATGGTTTCTTAGATTTCACTTCCAATTTCTTTCACCTTTTCATGGAATATCTTTTTTTTCTTTCTCCTCAATTTCAGCTTGTTGTTTCCGTTTTCTCATCTCATACCTTTTGTTTCTGCTTCTTTTGGTCTTTTGAGAGAAAAGTTTTGTATTCTCTAAATCATCAGAGGAGTTATGTTTCTTTTTCTTAGCCTAGGCTCTGGTAATTACCTTGATTGGAACAATCGATTCACTCTTAGATGAGCTACTAGGTATCACTTGGACTATGTTCACTAATGTTTTACCCTTGTTTAAAGGATTCTTTGGACAATCTTCAGGGAAGTGTCCTCCCTTTTTTCCACATTGTATGCAATAAGCTTCAACTGGCTTGAGATTTTTGTCAGGCTCTGGGCATTCATTTTTCCAGTGATCATCTGCACCACAGTTATGACAGTTTTCAGTTCTTGGCTTAATCATGGGTCTTACCATAGGAGGTCTAACACTTTGATTAGCCACATAATACATTGGTGCAAGCTTTGGTGGAGTATAGGTCACAGGTTCTTCCATTGGTGGTGGATGTGAATTATACCAATCTCCTTCTACCATTACTGTAGATGGACTAGGCTCAGCATAGGGTGTAGCAAGCACTAGTGCTTGTTCATCTATGACTCCCTCTGGATGCATGTACTTTACAGGCACTGCATTATGTTTCGGATATGGAGGTTGTTGACCCAACACAGGTTGAGGTCTTTCCATACCCATCGAAGGTCTTTGAGCTGGGGCCATATTAGGCTGATATCTGTACATGGGTTGTCCTTGTGACCTCATAGGCACGTACTGAACATTCCCATCATACTTTGGTTGGTAATAGCACTCACTGGTCTCATGGTTGGTCCATTTACCCTCAATTGCACACCATTTCTGCGGCCTAATTGGTTGTCCCGATTGAGGTATCCCTTGCCCTGGTCCCCTTATAGGTGTTTTTTGCATGTTATTTATCATGTCATTCATCCTTTTGAGCATGTCTTCTATGGCCGAAAGTGGTGCTGCAATAGCCGTTCCCACTTGTGCTAGTTTGGTGGATGTTGTTTTCTCACTTTGGTTATCCTTAGGAACATCTCCTTCGTTGAAAATATCACAACTGTCTCCTAAGTCAATAGCATCTGACACACACTCTTCTAGGGTTGTATGCTTCTTGCTATACAATATAGCATGAAGTCCTTTATTTAGCAGTCCCTCTAGAAACAATGATACTAGTCATCCGTTTGCAGGTATCTCTAGCTCTTGGCATCTTGCAATGTATTGTTTCGTTTGAGTTGCACAATCCCTAACAGACTCACCTTGTTTCTGTTTAAAGCTGTAGATTTGAGCTACCGTATTGTGTTTGATCCCCATTTTGGAACAAGCAGCTACAAATCCTTGAGCATTATTTAAGTCCATGATCGACCTTGGTGGAATGTTTTGGAACCATGCCAATGCTTTTCCTTCTAATGTCATTCCAAACCCCTCAATTTGAGTATGGAAATCAAATATGCGTTTTGCCCTTAGCACTTGCTTAAAGCTTGCTAAGTAGTCATATGGATCCCTAGACCCACTGAATTTTCTAACCCATTTTTGAAAATGAGCTGGTCTGACACGTCTATTTGGTTCAACTCCCGGTCTCTTGGCAATTGGTTCCGTTCCAAGTCCTTCAAACCAGTCTGTTGGAAATAGTGACTCATGTAGCCCTAGAGTGGCCTTAGTGTCACCCGGTTTTCTATGTGATGAGGTGGTTTCTGGTTTCTTAACATTACTCTTAGAAGATCTCTCATGGAGTTCATCTCTTGGAATAGTTTCTGGTCCTTGGTCCAATATCCAATCCCTTATGGAGTACCCTTGGTATTTGGTTTACTCCACCTCCTCAGAGGTTATCATAACAAAATTGTTATAGCAATCCCTAAATAGGTAGGTTGGTAGATCTGCTGAACCCTTGTCTTTGATCTTGAAGATATAAATGATCTTCATGGATGTTAGTTGTCCTGATCTGGCATGCAAAGTCCATAGAAGATCTTTGACGTTTCTATCCTCCCAACAATAGACCCCGATCCTAGGATTATCCGTACTAAGCCGTTTCAAAGGCTTCAAATCAGCTTGATCATATCCCTCAAATTCTAATGTTGGTGGTCCTTCTTAAGCTTCCATATATGGAATTATGGTGTTTACTTTTAACCCCCATTTGTCTATAACGTCAGGGTTTTCAACTTGTAAATACTGAGTTCCATTTCTATCCATGTACATTTTTCCTTGTTTGTTTGCCTTGATCTCCTCTTCAAACTCAATAACATGGTCATCAATGCGAATAGTAACTCTTCATTAGGATCCAGGTAAACCTGAGCTCCATGGCGATAGTATTATAAAAAGAGAGTATAGGCTTATAGCGCACTGTCGTTCCGGTTTCTGAGTGAGTCGAGTAGGAAGACATTTCAGATGTTGAATCTGAAAAAGTATCTGAGACTTCTTCAAAGATAGTGTGCAAGGGATTGCCTTGATTCACACTTTCTTCGGTGGATACTCTACTGGAGGTTTCTCCAAATATGCCTTGGTTTCCTAGTATACGGCTAGATCTAAGGTTCATAAAGATTTGTGAAGCCCTAGATAGAGTACTTACCGTTGGATTGACTTGACTGGCAACTTCTGTCAAGCTGCCAATTTCTTGTCTGCAACCTGATTCCTGTATCAATTTTGATCAAGTTAGCTATTCTTTCACAAAGATGGTACCGTTTTTGCTAACTATTGTGATTGGTCTATGTGTATCCCTTCAATTCGAGCTAATTGAGTCAGTAGTTGAGACTTTTAGATTCCACTTTTCCAAAAAGTCAAAGGACTAATCTGCAACCTAAAAATTGAGTGAACATGTACTAATTTGGATCCGATTGAACCCAAAATTACTCGGTGGCCTTGTATTATGTTGGTCTAACATTGTACAAGTTCAAAAGTAAAAAATGGTGTCTCTGTGTAGCAGTAGTACATAATCACGATTATTTAATTTTCTCAATTTTTTACACTTTTTGGCTTGATTTTCCAAGTATACAACCTGTTAAGGTCCTTGGAAAAGTTTCACTAAGTTTGGACAAAATATGTTCAAGTTTAGCAACTGTTTCGTGTCCGTAGACTCAGTTTTCAAGAATCTGGCTTAAGTCTCACGTTTGTGATCCAAATTTCATCAAAATTGATTTGTGTGGTCTACTTGATATGCTTGACCTTGTGGTATACTCAAAGGTGCAAGATTATCAATTTTTGAAGCAGATATAAGTACTCGCGACTATTTACTCCAGCTATTTTTTTTCAAGTTTTTGTCCCAATCTTGACACAGATATGTTACGTATCTCAACTTAAGCACCCTAGCCAAGTTTCATCAAGTTTGGATAATTTTTGGTTCAAATGGTCATCAGTTTTGTATTTGTAGACTGACTTTGCAAATTTGGTCACAATTTTCAATCCAATGATCCAAATCTTACCAAATTTCATTTGTGGGCTTATTATAACATGGTAAAGTTAGTGGTATGCTAACTTGGTCAAAAAGTTGAAAAATGGGGCAGAAGTAAATAATCACAATTATTTACTTTTGGCAAATTTTTGCATCTTTTTGGTCAACTGAGCATGTACACATGTTTATCACATCAATATAAGCCTATGAATCAAGTTTCATTGAGTTTGAACAAATTTACACTCAAGTTCCCAGAAGTTAGTACAAACTTTAGTTTTTACCCAGTTTTTTGTCAGTTTGGTGATCCAAATTCTATGTGCCTTTACAAAAGTTGTTTGTACACATGCAACGAGTCACTGGTATCAACCTTGGTCAGTTTTGAGCTGAAAGTAAATAATTGTGATTATTTACTTTAGGCCCACAATGGACATTTTTTTGAACTTTTTCAATGGACAGTCTTTGCATGAGCTATTTTAAGCCTATGAATCAAGTCAAAACTTAATTTGGCCTAAAATGTCAAGAAAACGTAAATAATTTGAGTTTTTGCAAACTCTTGAAATTTTTACCTCAATGTGTCCTTGAGCTTACCCACTGGTTCATATAGCTTTTAAGTATACTCTCGAGTTTGATTGAGTGGTTGGCAGTCTTTTCGTGCTATTTCTAGCCGTAGACCTGAAATTCTGCAACTTCACATAACAACTCACAATTGATTCTTTCAGAGAGAGCAATATTTTGAAATCCACCTCGGATTCTACTTACCCTACTTCTAGGTTCTACTGCAATGGGGTTGTGGAAAGTGTCCACAAACACTCGTTTTCTTGTTTTTTATGGTTTCTTGAGCATTGATCTTAAGCTTGTCTTGTCTATCAATCATTCTCAAAACCATACTCTAATTCTACAATCCTACAATCCTAAAGGCACTCAGCAAGTACGATTACTTCCAAGCTACGTCTACACAGCAAAAGACAATAATCTTAAGCTATGTGGTTTCTAAAAGAAAGTTTTTACTCTAGGAGATTCTAGAGGAAATTAAAGGATAACTTCACAAGACGCTTGTGTTTTTCCCAAGTTTAGGTCTCTTCGATCCCCGGCAGCGGCGCCAAATGTGGGATGAGTGTCTAACCTCACTCCTATCTTATTGCAGATATAGTGAGAACCACGATCAAATAGTCAATCCATGGGACAAACCTGACTTGACTAGTGCATAGAGGGTACAAGAGGTTGTCAATATCTTGGTAAACAACAAACAACTCGTATCTAACTCAAGCTACACTCAAGTTATTGAAATCACCAAAAGCCAATCGCTCATCGGCAAACAAATCACATCTGTTACAACATCAAATGACATCCAAACGTAACGAGACTTCTAGGACATGTTTATATGACCTAAGCACACATGCTTATGGTCTCAAATCCCACTTTAGGTCAAGTGCAAAAATCACGATTATTGACAGCATTGGATTTTTGACCTAGTTGATTTGGACCCAAAATGCATCTAAATGCTTAGCAATGATGCTCCAATACCTCGCCTATGCTTAGTTTTTGATTTTGAAGTGTAAATTCCTAATTATGATAAAATTAGGCCGCGGGTCGGTGACGCCATAAGCTACAAAATACTGTGAAATGCTTACTTCAATGCATAGAGCTCTTACTTGCGGTTGCAATGCAACAGACACGACTGTAATGTGACAACTGAGATGAAAGTAGGAAGCGCGAGAAGGAGAGAAGTGAGTGCCATTAGCTCACGCTGTGTATTTCATTATCCACTTGAAAATAACTTACAAAAATTGGCTTTTATACCTTGCCAAGGTTTTTGGTGGTCAAAAATAATAATCTAGGAGCTCTAACTAAAAGGAGGTAAAGACAGGTTGATACAATCTGGAAGCTTGTAGCCCCGACTCATCAATTACAAGGTTTATCCAGAAAATAGGAGTTACAATATTCCCGATTCATCAAAATAATAAATGTTTTTACTATGAGAGCTTCGAAAAATGGTATCAGAGTTAGCTTGCTGCTAATAAGGATACTTACTGAGCCATGCATCCCAGTGTCTATCAGCTACTGTTTCAATCAATGCAGGCCTCACTTCTTGCAAGGTGGCAAGAACATAATATGTGGTTGCAAACATTGTCGCACAAAATATCTGTTTGCAAAGTTCTATTGGGTGATTTTAATAAAAAAAGAGCATACAAAAATTGATGCTCTCTAATAAATTTCCCCACATGATTAGTATCCATCAGCATTTGCTTTATGATGGCCATTTTTCCAATATCTTTTAATAGAAAATTAAGAGTATGTGCGATACATGGCACCCAAGTAATTTCTGGGTACTTAACTTGGATAGCCCTTCCTGCAGCCTTGTAATTGGATGCATTATTTGTGACAATTGCAGTCACATTCTTTGGTCCAACTGCCTTTGCTATAGCACGCTCATATATCCTTGCTAGATAATCATCGGTATTCTCTTTTAAAGAGGTGTCAATGGCTTCCACGAACATAGACCCTCTAGGATTGATAAGCATCACATTGATGAGTGGCTTCTTCTGGCAGTTCGTCCATCCATCCAACACTATAGTGCAACCATATGCAGGAACAAAGTCCACCGCCATGCGCTTGAGGATGGCTTTAGTACTTTCTTTCACTTTATCTAGATACTCTGTGCGCATCTTAATATAATTAGGAAGCACAAACCCCTTTTTGGTCGTGCTCATTAAAGCATCTTGAAATATGGGGTTGCGCATAGCATTGAATGGTATACCACACACCACAAAATCTTGCATCCATTTCAAGTGAAACTCAAGCAACCATTGCTTATCTATTGCTTCATATAGTGTTTGGCCATTGGATGGTGCTTTACAAGCTTTAGTTGAGCTAGGATTTGCTGATGCTGACATCGAAGCACGTTCGTGAAAAGGAGTTGACTGGGGAGTCAGAAAATTTTCTTCGGTAGGCACATGCTCTATCCTCTCATTGATAAATGACATTTCAAATCCATTGCAGCTTGTTTGGCATTCATAATTTTCTTTTTATCTGCAAGAATTTACTCTACAATGCGAGCGTACTTTGGCAATCTAGCATGAATATCTCTTGGTGGTGCTGTACACTCGGACACATTACCAAGGACTTTAAACAAATACTCTTTGATTCTGGTCGCATTACCACTGAACTCATGGCCGCATTGTCTTGCATTTCAATCGAGATGTATTCTTTTCATCATGCAGCTCGTGGAGGTAATTCCACTCATGTCCGGTCACCATGCTGACAGATAAATTCAAGCTGCCAGATCAACAAATCCACTTGTTAATTTTGAAGTCAAAATCAATTCAAAGCAACAAATTGTACAAGCAATGCTCTATCGATCAATATAGTGATCAAAATTTGTCCACATTATCAATTAGTATCGAGATGCATTATCAATTAACAATAGACAATACTAGTCTTTGCATTCTTCAGTAAACTCATGTCAATCTGATTATATTTTGATGCACTAAATAACTTCATCACTTCAAACAAAACATTTCAATTACATTGCACTATATCAATTCATCTAAAGTGCAAGCTTTTGGCTTTCACACATTACGATAATAGATTTTATAATCCGTTGCACTATATCAATTTATCTAAAGTGCAAGCTTAAAGATTTCACACATTACGATAATCGGTAATATTGATCAAATCTTGCAATTGATGCTCATTGGAAATGGAATTAATTGCAATGTTTGATGCTCATTGGAAATGGAATTAATTGATGCTCATTGGAAATGGAATTAATTGCAATCTTTGACAAATGTCATGTGTATCTAAAGTGCAAACATGAAGTTCTCACACTCCACGGTAGATCTTTGAAAGCTTATCTATCTGCATTTGATACATGTGTACGATCACACAGTATGATAGATGTAGAAATCCAAATAAAGATAATGTAATATCAATGTATTTGGACATGAAATTCTTAAATTTTGATTCCAGTGAGAGCATAGTGGTGATGGCTCTACACAGGACAACAAAATTTCTATCTATGTTCACTTTGAGGTGAGAAAGTATCTGCACGTCAAAATCGAACTTACCTACATAAAACTGACCTCTATTCTATTATATTTTTCTGAAAAATAACCTCATGCGAGAGTATACTCTACACTATATCCTAATTCACTTCCACGTGTCAGTAAACTGAGCACATAGCAAGTGATTCTTAAAAAACAAAAACCTGGTATGAGTGAGAGTTTGAGCTCTACACAATATACAAAGCTTAGATAATTTGATTTTAAAATAAATAATTAAAAATTTGATTTTATAAAAAATTAGAAAAAAATTTCATTTTCATTTTCATTTTTTAAATTATCACAAAGTTCATTTTTTTGTCTTCTGTTGACAAGGAATACCTTTTGAGAGGAACACTAGTCTCAATAGGCGTGTTGCTAGTATATATAGTTTTTTTTTTTGAACAATACATCTTTCAATGGAAAGAAAATTTGTACTAAAGATCTTTCGATCAGAAGATGTTTTGATCGAAGTTTCTTTTGATCGAAAATCTGGGAAAAAATACGTTGCCCGTTTTTGATGATGTGTCATCGTATAAAACACCCGTATGATATGGATTCAGGTAAAATACGTCCATATACTGTATATTGTACGTTTTCGGTATAGCATATAATGCAACTTAGATCCAGATCCGCTTCATTCCCATTTTGCAACACCACATGGCCCAATAATTGTGCTCTAGGATGTGCTAGCTTGCACTTCTTGGGGTTCAATTGGTCGCCTTCCTCATCAAGACTCTAGAAACATAATTATAGCTTTGATATGTGCTCCACCTTTGAGCTATATTATCCTATATCATCCATGAACATCCTGATGACCCTGCCCAAGTAGGGACCAAACACCCTATTCATCCAATCCTAGAAAGTGGCATAGGCATTTATCAACCCAAATGGCATCCTGCGGTAGGCAAAACATCCCTATGGAGAGATAAAAGTCATCTTCAGCTGGTCTTCAAGTGCAATCCCTATTTGAAAATACTTTATAAACCCATCCATTATAGAGTATCTTTCATGACCTGCTACCTGGTTTAAATTCTCATCCTAGAATGGCAATGGGTAGTGATTCCACTTGGTAGCCGCACTCAATGGCTTGTAGTTGACACACACTCTCCACTTCCCAATCTTTTTAGGAGTGATAACTACTACAGAAACCAACTCTGACTCCTTCAAAGTATAGATATAGTTGGTTTATCTCCTACCAAAGAGGAATCTCCCCTAACCTCCTCAGCTTCTGTGCCTTTGGCTTGTATCCCTCATTGAGAACTATCTTGTGCTCAACACCCTTTTCTCCTTGCAGATCCTTGTACTCCATCGCAAATAGATTTGACAAGGAGGCATACAATTGAACATAGATTTCCCTCTCTTGTTTGGTCAAATCTTCACTTAACAGACATGCCACCCGTTTGGCCCCTATGCCATGAACCTACATTTGCATCTCCTTTTTTTCATGGGATCCTTCTATAGTAACACCAAAAAAATCAGCATCAATCTTTAGCATATCATCCTTTCTCTCCTCCTCCTCAATAACAGTGTAGCCCTGGTCATAAGCTGTCTCAGTCTCATACTCGTAGCTCGTCGTGTCATCTTTGTCTTTTGCCGCCATATAATGGAAACGGCTCTCTTTGGTCTTCAAGTCTAGCACTACCTATCTCCCTTTGTCTTTATAAGGCAAGGTGAGGACCCTGCTCTCCCAATCCTATTTAGCACCTATTGTAAGCAGACATGGCCTACCCAAGATGATTAGATAAGAATTATCCCCGGATTTCATCACAAAGAAATCAATTAGACACTTGATTCCCATCACCTTCCCTCTCACATTCTGAGCCACACCCAAACACCTAGCTTTAGCATGGTTAGCCATCCTCATGTGCACATTTGATTTAGCTACTACCTTGACACATGTATCTTGCATAGGAGATTCCGTGCATACCTGCACTCCACCATCTATATAGGCCTACACATGCATCCTTTTCTCAATGACCACATCCACAAGAGGGAGGACATCAGCTGGACTTCACACCCTTAATGCCATGTTTTGCACTACATGCACACTATCCTTAGATCTTGGAAATCTTGTGCTGATACTCATGGACCATTGTCTCCTTAGATTAGGATTCAAAGCCAACAACTGAACAAAAGTAATGTTAGCTTTTTAACTTTGCACATCACTAATCAGGACATACTCAGGGTAGCCACGCCCTAGCTAGAAGTCTACCTGCTTGATCTTGTGATTCCTTCTTTTCTTGCTAGGTTTTGACTCCTCTCCACCCTTGTAGACCTTCTCCTTGCCCTTGCAAGCACTACTGTCCCGCTCGACCTCCATTTCCCTTTTGAATCTTGTTCTTTTATTGGCCAAAACCTCACCATCTTGCCATATCTACTCTGATTATATTCACCCTAGGGACTTCACCAACATCTAGTGGAGCTAGCTGCCCTAGGTTCTTGTCTGCCTTCTCCCTTTGGCCATTAAATTGTTCTTGCCCTCTTTCTCTACCAAACATCAAGCACATACCACCTCTTTCTCTTGGTAGACGAGGGCAATTTGGTGCATAATTTCCCTCTTCTCCATAATTGTAATACCTGCCTGGCAATGGACTTGCCCTGCCTCTGGATCCTCTTGGCTGCCCTCTATCCACCATCACACTTAGCTGCAATTCCTACATCTGCTCTTACAAATCCTGTACAATATGCACCCAATTCTGTGGCACAACTACTACACCTCGGTTCCCATGGTTCTCCCATGAACACCATCTCTCAGACCCTAAGTGTAAGGTGTGAGATTTGTCCTAGAGTACTAGATTATGAATCAAGAAGAGGAAAGGTGTAATTATCCAACATGCAGTGGTGCAAGGTTGTAGAGATACTTAAATCTCATTTCATGAATGAATAAAACAAGTCTATTTTGCATTACATCTCTCGGCTTATCAACAACTCAAGGTTGTGTTTATGAGTCCAAGTTAATTGATGTTGGAACCTAATTCTCTTGAGTGATAATCTAGCTAGCACACACTCACTTGTGTGCATGATTTTTCTCTTTCATCCACCATAGCTAGCACCATCCTATTCCCTTCAAGTGGTATCAGAGCTATGGTTTGCTAGCTAGGTTATTACCATGATTTTGTGTTATTATGATTATCAGTCTTTAATTATCATTTCACGAATAATCTATGTGTGGGCAAGTTTATGATGAAAGTCCACTGAACCACTATCCTCCATAGCTAGGTCGAGTTTGATCAAGATCTCCTTGCACTTAATTATTGTCGATTTTTGCACTTAATGCGTCTTTGATTAATTTCACTAAGTTCATTTTCTTTTTCCATTGGATACATAATCTTAAAGCCACACTCACAAGATAGCTAGAAGAGCTCTCAAGCACCTCAATTTGAGCTCAAGAGCTCCCTCATCCCTATGCCCAATTTTAGTGGGTGAAGCCCTGCAAAACCGACGAGAAAAATATCTTTTTTTTGGACCTTTTCTCACGTGGATCTCATTGGGCCCCTTGGAAAGTTAGCACACACACTATTATTAGTCTGGACATGGTGGGCTGCAAGTTCAAGATCCTCTTTTGATGCGGGGGGGAGGGGGACTCAAACTTGGAAAAATATTGTAGCAAAGTTCCTGGCTGGGTCCAAAAGTATCCGATCACGCACACAAATTTTTTTTGAGCTTGCAGGGTGCTTGCCCACTGCTTAGAGATTGCCCCGCCTATCGGGATGCTTTCCGGCCTGCCCGCACTGCCCGACTTTAGAGATACCGCTGTCCCACGATCCCCATTGCCCCATTGCTCCATAGCTTAAGTGGCCCTTTCCACAAAAGATCACTGTTACAAGCCCTACAAACCCATTATAGGGGCTTCCCACCCACAATGAAGCTGGAAACCATAAAATTAAAGGAAGGTGCTCACATCAAGCTTTAAAAGCTTCACCATCAAAACTTCAAAGACTTTGATCCCCCGAGCATTAAAGAAAATATAAGACATCACGAAGTGAATTAAAGAAGGATTCCCTCAAGCAATTGGACTCCTTCAAAGGAATCATCAAAGGCCACACTTGAAGCTACTACTTGAACTTTTGAACTTCAAAGGCTCCTTCTAGACAAAAGAAACTTAAGGCTGTGAAGGGTGACTTCACCCAAAAGGTGAAGAGGTACTTCAAAAATCTCCCTCTCTCTCTCTCTCTCTCTCTCTCTCTCTCTCTCTCTCTCTCTCTCTTTCTCTCTCTCTCTCTTTAAAATTCAAAATTTTGCAGCCAAGCACAATAACTTGCAAATAAATCTCCTAAAAGATATTTGTGCTCATGTAAAGAGGTGGGACACTGGCTAGGAGTGTCTTCTAAGCTAAGACCCCTCTATTAGCACAATGGAAGAGAAAGGGCTTGGGAAAGTTAACGGGGAGGCTTTTCATACTTGGCAAACCAAGTTGAAAGGCCACTTAATGAAAAAGCAGCTATGGGGAATAGTCAAGCCAACGCTCATTGATCCGACATCCATTTCTCGTACACAAGTACTGACACAAGCTATGAGTGCACAAAATCAAGCCAAGGATGAGCAGGCATTACGAATCATAATCATTGCACTACATGACAATTATGTACAATTTATGGATGATTGTGATACCTCAACAGCTGCATGGGAAGCACTAGAAAAGAACTTTGGAGCTAGGAAAAAGAAGAGCAAAGTGAGCTTAAAGAAAGAACATACAAATTGCAAATGGAACATAACAAAGATATTGCAAGCTTGGTCAATCACCTCAAAAGCATAACCACACAACTAGCTTATGTAAACAGTGTAGTACTAGAGGAGGACAAAAAATCACAGTTCTTATAGCAGCCTTACCACATAGCTTTGACCAGATAATGACAATCATTGAGAAGAAGGATACAAAGCCAGAGTTCCAAGATGTAATCAACGCTTTGATGTTCGAAGAGAAGAAGCAAGGGAGAAATGCTACTTCAGGAGGAGGAGCTTTTGCAGTTAGCTCAAGTAACAAAACTTGTTTCAAGTGTGGCAAAGAAGGGCACATAGCAAAGGATTTTCTAGCATCAAAGACTTGCAGCATTTGCGAAAAGAGGGGTCACCTTCCTTCCAAGTGTTTATAAAGGGACACAAGAAGCACCAAAAGAAATACAAGGCCCAAAGTGTATTTGGCACAAGAAGACAAAGATGAAGATGAAGAAGAAGGTGGCCCGATAGCCTTCTAGTCAATGATGACATTCTCTAGCTCTTGTTTTGGCATTTGCCCTTCAGTTGTATTTGTTTGTTGGAGATAGCTTGGACTAGCTTGGTCTCAGTTTTATACATCTATTTGAGGGGAGGTGTTGAGTATCTCTTGGATTAGAGATAGTTTGTCCCTTGGATTGGGGACGGTCTCCTGCATTAGAGATGTCCTTTTTTTTTCTCCTGGATTAAAGTGTGCCACAGATGTCAGTTTCTTCAGTTTCTTCCTAGTCCAAACCTCAAGGGGAGGATTGTAAGGTGTGAGCTTTGTCCTAGAGTATGAGTCAAGGAGAGGGTAAGAATTACTACTTTGTAGCCTGACACGCTGGTGCAAGCAGGGATGTGTATGTTGGGAGGTGCATCGACCATAGCATCAGGCACAAGCATGGATATGTATGCTGACAGGTGCATGAAAAATTGCTAAAGAAAGTGTGAAGGACCTAGGCAGGTAGGTGAGAGCTGAGATGTATGCTTGATGTGGATTTATAGGCCAAAAGGGCTCCAAAGTGAGCCAGATTGGATGGCAAGTAAGGGTGTTCAAAGTGCTGGATTTTTGCATTGGAATGTGGAGCTTGAAATGTTGTGTGAGTGTGTTTGCCCCCCCGGGCTGTCTATGTGTGAGAGAGAGGTGCGTGTTGTGAGATTGTTTGTAGCCGAGTTTCATAATGGTTGTAGATGGTTTTTTTATCATAACTGGAGCAAACCATAGCCGATTTTTGTGCCGTTTCTTCCCCCTTTTCTCCCTTCTCGTCTTTGCTCTTCTCAAAGGGTTTGGTGACGGTGTGTGAGCATGTGTGTCCCGAGAGGGGTGTGTGTTGTGAGATTGTTGTAAACGAGCAAAACTCGTGTTGTATGCTCTCTATTGATAGTGTGAAGTGTGTGCGCATTGATATGCATGCAAATGGTGGTTCTTACTGAGATGTGTGGCTTTGATTGTGATTTCTAATGGATGGAGGTGTTGTGAGTACCCTAGGCTATAGAGATGCATTTGTGTTGTGTTTTTGGGTGCATTCCTATTCCCCATCTCCAACACCCTGCTCAATTTTCTTTTCTTTCTTCCTGCTTTTTGCCTTTGTAATTGTCGCTGCACCATTGTAATTCTTTAGGCTTTCAAAGTCCACCTTTTCCCTCACTTTAGGATGTAGGCAGCACACCATGAAATTTTATAGTTTTAAGTAGTTTAGCCAACTTCCGCTAGCTCTGCCCAACAAGCTTCAAAATGATCCAAGAAAAAATTGAATTCTTCACTTACATCTTGTTTGAGCGCCTTCAATTTTGCATCCATCTCGACTGGGGATGCCTCTTTGCAAAAATCATGCAGAAAGCACGCTCGTAGAGCTAGTCAAGCATGCATTGGCTCACCTTCTAGAGCTTTGTAACACACCTTAGCTTTACCACACATCACCAACGGAAAACTATACATCTTATTGTCCTTGTTTGGCATAGGCAATGACAGTTCAAAGTCTACAATCCACTCGTCTGGATTCTCTTTGTGAAAATTGGTCCGTAGCTTTGTGTTTCCATGTCCATCAATGCAAAAACCTGCGTCTCATATCTAACTAGGAGCAATCAGTGTGCTCCTCAGTTTGGGCACCAAAAGATGGAAAGGGGAATGGGGAACACACCCAACTCACAAAAAAATGCCTCTCTATAGCTCACGGTATTCACAACACCCCTATCCTCTCAAAAACACCTTCAAAAGACACAACACATGCTAACAGGCCACCACATACACACCTCTCAATGCACACACGCTTAGGAAGACCACCATTCGACACAAACACACCATTAATGATCGTTTGAACATACCCATTGCAGATCACTTCTCAATTTCAATCCTTTTGCACAACAAAGTGGTCCACGAGCACACACCTCCACCGGCATAAAACAAACGTGAAGAGAAAGAGAAAAGAGAGGGGAAGGGGGAAATGACACTAGAGACAAGGGAAAATGGCTTTGAATTGCTTAGCATAGTGCATATACAGTCATTACAATTCCTGTACAACGAGCTCCAACAAAAAAATCAGCTCTCAAGGCTCTATTTCTTGGATTTCTCACACTCATAGTCCGATTTTTTTTGAAAAATTCCCTCAAAAAGAAAAAAAAGGGGTTTTATATAGGGGCCCTGCTTTTTTTAGAAAATTGAATTTTCTTGGTCCCTTTTGGTTCTGAATTTGGTAATTTTACACAAGGCTTGAAGTCTCAAAGCCAATCTCCCAAAGCTCTCTCACTGTCACACTTCACGAGCTTGAAGGGAGGGGGGGGGGGGGCACTAGCGCTAGCGCTAGTGCCTCGTACACTTTGCCTTCAAAATTATTGGGGCCTAGAGGATCGCGTGGGAACCCTCCCCCGAATAGGGAAGCCACATCATCACTCTACTCAAAGCCACCCAAACACCATCTATTGTCGATCATCAGCGTTGTGCACCGTCGTCGCGCCAAAAGCTGCCCATTACTACCGATGCACCGACATGCCTCACGCGAGAAATGCCCCAACAAGGCCGCCATCACCACACCTTGAACATCTTGAACATTGCATTTGTGGGCACCATTTCAACATTTGGACACCTATAATTTCATCAAGCACACATTTTGACCACCACTTGCTTGCCTAGGGCCTTCATACCTGCTCTAGCATCCTGCCATACACACGTGGACACCCATATCATTGAACACATATTTAGGAAAATAGGGAAAAACACACAAATTTGGGACAATTCTTTGTGTCACATGGAGTTGAGGTGAGATTTCCTCGTGCTAGGTTGTTGCACACAAGATAGCCATGGTACAATGTTTAGTGAATGCTAGTGAGTATACAAGATCTAATATTGTGTGTTGTCAATAGCCATACTATACACTAGGGTGTGTTTGCACACGATAGTTTAAAAAAAAAAAAACACACACACACACACAAAATAAATTTTTCCAACCACACAATCTTCATTGTCAAAACAATTGAAATGTACATATGCAAGAGAGGCTTGGCCGGTGACTAAATTGAAAAGAACACCATTCATATTGATGAGATTTCTCGAAGATTATAATGTTGATAATGATTCTAACTATGAGTCGATTAACTTGAAACATTGTTTGAAGATTACAAAACTACAATGCCAATGCTAAGCAACCATTCCTCCTCATTTTTGTTTAAATGTGGTGCCTCATGTTCATCAAGTTCCATTTGACTGTAATTTGGTCATGATGATTATTGCCTTTGGCATCTTAACTTTTTCAAGGATCATTTATCCACCATTGGTCTTCCATGCTCAAATGATGCACTCACTTTCTTCCCACATTAAGTTTTCTCTCACCATTACTTGTTCCAAAAGTCCTTGTTAACCTCCACATCACTTGCATCTTTCTTCTTTGAAGTTGGTACATAGTATTATATCTTGACTTGTAGGTACTTTGTTGACTTGTTGTTATGATCATCATCTATTTTTGTCACTCCCAACCAAGTTGGATAATGTTCATCACAAGGTTTTACAGTCTCCCTTTGCCACATCAAGAGTGGGGTTAAGCTCCTCATCAAGCTTGTTGTGCATTGGACAATAATAGTGGCCCTCATTTACATTACGGCTTGCATCTTGATTATCTTCCAATGGAAGGTTAAGAGAATAAGCTTGTTCACATATACTCCTTTACCAAAAGTCATCAAAGAAAGTGTGTTCACTTGCAACACATGTTTTCATAGCTTGCATAATATTCTCCCAGTATATGAGTATCAGGTTGAATCACCTACAAGACCACCTAGCATACTCACTTTTGTCTCCTTTCTCTTGCTACTAGGGATCTTTCCACCAACTAACATACTTCTTTAATCCCTCCATAACTTTCTAATTGTGTTTAACGTAGTCAAAGGGTGATAATACTTTTGGAACGCCTTCATGAATCTTGGGTTTTTTTGGGTGAATGTGTTTTCATAACTCTATACAACTTTTGAGTAACCAATCAATATTTTTACAGCACGAACTTTGTACTATATAAAAAGATATGCCATCACTTAAACAGAACTTAAATTGCATTGGATTTGAATGACCCACTAAGCTATCTAATGTCAAACTACCTAATGTCACGATCTTGTTCTTTTCTAGGAAGATATAGGGATGGAGCTCAAGATGTCAAAATGGCTTTGAATGACCCACTAAGATATCTAATGTCAAATTACCTAATGTCAAAATATACTAATAAAAATCATTACATTTTTCCAAAATATTTGACATGGAGCTCAAATTTCTGGGCAGATATAGGGATGGAGCTAAAGATGCTAACAGGAAAAGGCATGGAGCTCAGCCTAGCTGCTAGGTAGATATGGGCATGGAGCTCAATTGACCTCCATGTCAATATCTATCATAGAGTTCAAACTTATGTTTCAGTGTTTATGTACCTAATAGCTCAAACTTAAGTTTGACCTCCGTGGCTCAATCTACCTAGCAGCTCAATCGAGCTCCATGCCTCCTTCATACACCTTAATTTGCAATGGCTTTCAATGACCCACTAAGCTATCTAGTGTTAAACTAACTAATGTCAAAACCTACTTAAAAACGTCATTCATTTATTTCAAAATATTTGACATGGGGTTCAAATTTCTAGGTAGATGTCGGGATGGAGCTTAAGCAGCTACTAGGAGGAAAAGCCATGGAACTTGGGATTCACGGTAGATTGAGGCGTGGAGGTCTGTTGAGCTGCTAGGTAGATATAAGCATGGAGCTCAAACTTAATTTCAAACCTAGGCCTCTATCTACCTAGCAACTTATGTTTGAGCTCTAGGACTTTATGTACCTAACAACTTGCACTTAAGTTTGAGCTCCATGACTCAATTGACCTAGCAGCTCAGCTGAGCTCCATGCCTCCTCAATCTACCTTAAATTGCAATGGCTTTGAATGACCCTTTAAGCTATCTAATGTAAAAATAACTAATGCCAAAATCTACTAATAAGAATCATTCATCTATTTCAAAATATTTGACATGGAGCTCAAATTTTTAGGTAGATATAGGGATGGAGACTAAGCTGCTAGAAGGAAAAGGCATGGAGCTTGGTCTTGAAGGTAGATTGAGGCACAAAGCTCAACTGAGCTGCTAGGTAGATATACACATGGAGCTCAAACTTAAGATCAAGCTACATGTCAATATCTACCTTAGAGCTCAAACTTACGTTTGAGTTATGGCCTTTATCTACCTAGCAGCTCAAACTTAAGTTTTATCTCCATGACTCAATCTACCTACCAGCTCAATTGAGCTACATGCCTCCTTAATATACCTTAAAATGAAATGGCTTTGAATGACCTACCAAGCTATCTAACATCAAAATCTACTAATAAAATTCATTCATTTACTCAAAATATCTGACATGGATCTCAAATTTCCAGGTAGATATGGGGATGGAGCTCAAGTTGCTAGGAGGAAAAGGCATGGAGCTTGGGATTCAAGCTAGATTAAGGCATGGAGCTAAATTGAGTTGATAGATATAGACATGGAGCTCAAACTTAAGTTCGAACTGCTAGCTACATTAGATAGATAAAGGCCTCGAGCTTGAACATAAGTTTGAGTTCCTAGGTAGATATTGACATGGAGCTCGAACTTAAGTTTGAGCTACTAGGTTGATAAAGGCATGGAGCTCTGACTGCAATTCTAGATGTTAGAGAGAGAGAGAGAGAGAGAGAGAGAGAGAGAGAGAGAGAGAGAGAGAGAGAGAGAGAGAGAGAGAGAGAGAGAGAGAGAGAGAGAGAGAGAGAGAGAGAGAGAGAGAGAGAGAGGCCCGCCACATCATCACATAGCTCGTGAGCAGCACTAACCACTACTCATTGCATGCCACCATGGCCGCCAAATCACCACCCAAAACATGCCCCACCAACACACACGGTTGTGAGCAGAACCCACAGCGCCATCGTGCATTCTCGCCATGGCTCACCACGCATGTGAGCCCCAAGTGGCTCCTTTGAGATGCCCATATGGAGAATCTCCTCGCATATAAATAGTCGGGCTTCCTACCATTTTCCTTTGCATGTGGGTTTACCCCCATGTGACATATAGCAGTGGTGGAACCCCCCCCCCCCCCCCCCCCCAAGCTTACAAAAAAATCCAAAGAAACCCTTTAAAAGCATCTTCCCCCCTCCAGTTTCATCCCGTGCAGTTTGATGCCCAAGGGTCGGATGACCAAGCCATAGAAAACCAATTGAAACTCTAGTCTCTGACTTCAATTTATCAAGACCTTGTTGCTTTTTGACCTCGTTGGGCCCGCCAACCAATACAACCAAAAACCGGTAAAATCATCTGGCCTCACCTCACCACCTATCGTCACCAACTTCAACAGTCTGTGTCTTCTCGGTCCGAACTCTGTTTGAGACATCGTCACTTTTTTTCTGCTCCGTACATCGCATAGAATGCATACAATTTCTAGAAAAGGTCCAAAATAATCAGATGGCACATCTACCAAGGCACAACCTAGCACAAACCTGGCCCTAGTTGAAATTTGACTGCTAATAATTTAACATCCGGGACTCAGATCCCCAATCTGAAAAGACCGATATGCTCCATAAACAAGCATTACACACCCATAGCTCCAAAATATCTTGGACTACCTGGCATCACTTGGCCTATACGTCTCGGATTTGCAATCACTTCCAACTTCAAACTGACATAACTTGGGCACCATGGCTCTGTTTGACAAGCCATATGGACCTGATTCTTCAGCACCTCAAGCTCTACATAACTGGGTCAAAAACTAGCCCCTCAAACATTCTTCACCTGTCACTCTATCAGGCCCTATCTGGGGAGCCCTTTTGGTATAGAAAACCACATAAAGCATACATCTCCTCCCTCTTGCTGACATATTAGCTATTAACATTGTTCATAAGTTGGGAAAAACCTCGAATAAGTATGAAAATTTGCATCTTTCACCCCGTGCCTACAAAGCGGCACGACAACATAGAGAGGGCAAGCTCTAGCATTTTGAAATGCTAATCCAATACTTCACTTGGAATTAGCTCTTAAGGAAGTAGCTAACTAGCTAGCTCTCAACATTTTGAGATGCTTGCAGCTTGGGGTGGCCATTTTTTGCTTGGCATGGACAAGCATTTTGATATGCTATAGGAATTGAAAACCTTTCCTAGGCACTCCCTTGCAAGAATTTTAAAACACTTTAATGGAATGTCCTCTAGCGATTGGATTTTCCTTTGAGTTTTGAAGTGGCATTTATGAGACGTGTGGCCTTGATATTAATGCACGTGAACCATGATGAAATCTTCCACCTCAAATCACCCCAACACCAACCATTGGCTATGGAAAGCAAATTGATTGGCATCTAGTCATTGACCTATGTTCGAGAAGAATTCCCAAGGAAGCCATCAGTTTGTTTGGCTCATGATTGTGAATCCAAACACAAATTCATGATCTCACTATAGGAAAAATACAAAGGCAAGCTTAGCACGGATAACATAACCAATACTCATTTAGCTACCTTGCTACCCACGAGGACTAAGAACCGTTGTTATAATTGTGACATGGTGCTTTGTGTTTGACTTGGAGTTTGAAGCCAAAGACAAAATCAAGAACCCATGAAAGGATAGAGGAAAAGGCCATCTGAACAAAAATAACAATGATAAAGATTTGACAGACGAGATCGGCATGGCACATGTGATGGCGACCACAGTGGCCACAACACCACTAGTCAAGTGGAATTTGTCGCCACTAGCTTCCGCCAGAGAGATGCTTGTGAGTGGAAGTGAGGGGCAAGTTGTGCTCCCTATAATTAATTTGGACCCTTGTGTTGGAGTTCAAGTTATCAATTTTTGAACCCATTGGTTGAAGTTCAAGGCATGCATCTGGCATGTTAATTGGTATCTAAAACACTTTGGATGAGTGCACCAATTGGATTTCATTTGAATATGTCAATTGGAGTTTATTTTTTATATTGGTGTTTCTAACCACCATACTCTTTTGAGGTCCCTTCAGTTCTAAAATTCGTATTTGAGTATTTTAGAGTTTTTCTAGTGTTGATATAGCCAAAGCTATAGCCAAAGCTAACCTTAATGTTGCAAAATTGAGATGTTAATTAAAATCCCTTCTTTCATTATCTACCAATGTTTTTAAGTACACATGCCCCAAAAGATATGTAGCAAGGGTTATATTTTAATGGAACATAGGGTGTGTCTGCAAAAAGATGATATCTCAAACTACACAAAAATCCTAAATTTTTTATTAGAGGTTTACCCTCACGGACACCTTATCACCTTTGACAGGCACCTTATCATTTATTTCAGTCATGGACTAGGCTTTTTGGTCCAATAGGTGTGTAGGTGATTGCCGATGAGAGGTGCACCACATATTTCATTTGATACTATTTTTACTTTGATCGACCATTGTGGGCGCCCATGTGTGAATGGGTGAGATTGCTATAAAGGGTATATTTTGATCTAAAAACCTTATTCTAGGAGGTGCATGCTAAGGAGTGCTCTTGCTCTACCTCTATCTCCTTCTCCTTCATGTGATCACGAGTCTGTGTGTGTGTGTATGCTTGAGAGAGAGAGAGAGAGAGAGAGAGAGAGAGAGAGAGAGAGAGAGAGAGAGAGAGAGAGAGAGAGAGAGAAAGATTTTATTATCATCCTCGGAGGTTAGATATGACTTATGGGACCAAAGTTACATGTGATGTAGTATGTGTATGGCTGATGAGTGACTCTTGATGCTCCAAAATTGTGGTGATGAGAGTCACAATGGAGAGCCCACACTGTGGCTAGGAGAGGATAGTGTGTAGGTCTAAGTTGTGGCTAAAAATGTGAGAGAAGCAAGTTCGGATGTGACCAAAATCTGAGCACTGTAGTAGTGTGTGGTACTCAGACTCTTGAACTTGCAGTGAGCATAATGTGCACAATCAATTCGACTCCTCTCCATTTTCCCAACACCCTATCTTGCATCGAATGAAATGGGAACAAAGCAGAATGGCTACGATAGTACATATCGCCAACAAGAGGATAGGCTCAAGCATGTAAGTGTGAGTACGGTTTCCTCTTTTAGGGAAGAACATGGTTTTGTAGTTGGGGGCAATATGGGTGGTGTAATGTATGACGCGTGACCCATCGGATTTCTCCCAATCCGTAAATCATTGGTGTTGTAGAAAATCTTCATTCACTTGGGAGTCAATTGAGGCATCATGTAGCAAGTGTAATTCATCCCATCTCCCAAACCACTTCTTTATGTCTTGCATCCATCCCGTGCTCAAGATCTTGCTTTTATGCGTCTTTTGAACTTTTTTGCTTGCTTCCCATGCAATTGTAGGAAGTTGATGTGAGGGGTTTTGACTCATATTTATGTATCCACAACCCTTTCCATGCCCATAACCTCAGTTGGAAGAGATCTTGACTTTAGAAGTAGGAGCATATATGGTGTTTGTGTCTTAACCTGGAGAACCTTTGTAAGAAAACGCTTTTGTACATTCTCAAACAAGTAGACTTTGAGATACTCCTGCCCCACACTTCAACTCAATAAAGAAGAACTGGTGTCACCAGTGCATCAAAAAGATACTTCTTGAGAACCCAACACTTAATGTTTCCCTCATTACACATGTTCTCAAATGCATAATATGCTCTCTTTTCCGCTTCCAAATGATGCGTAGCACATTCATGCCACTTGTGATTGGACGGAACCTCAAGGCCAATTAGGTACTTAAAGCTCTCAGCAACTTCAAGTGTCTCATTGTTGTACACAATGCATGGCTTCTCCTTATGTTTGGTTTTCACAAGCATAACGTTTGTTTTGGATTCAATCACAATCAGCCCACTATGCAAGTAAAAGTTCTCAAGGACAACCATAAGCTTTTGTGCATCTTCTAAAGTGTGTGCTAGAAGCACTACATCATCTGCATACAACAAAATCATGATTACCACATTGCAAATATTGACCTCTTCAATGCCTCCTTGCATACTTCAAGTACCATTTGTTCCAATTGATCGATGCATAGACCAAAGAGAGGTGGTGACGACGGACATCCTTGTTTGTCCCCAATAGTGCTTACAAAAAATTTCTGAAATTTCTCTTCCCATGTGCAATTGACAAATCACCTTCTCCTAGATTCAAGAAACCACAAACATAAGCTCACTTGGCACTTGGAGTTCTTCCATCCTTCTCCAAAAATTGTTACACGGAATCATATCAAAGGATTTCTTAAAGTCCACAAAACAACAATACAATTGCTTGACTTTCAACCGACTTTCCTCCATGAGAACACGAAGAGTGACAAGATGATCAATGGTGCTATGGCAAAAATCCGCTTGTCCCTTTTCACGCTTATCATTCTCTTTAGCCCAAATCACTCAATTTCATCTCCATTATGCACCCAAAAAACTTTTCCATAAGAGACCCAATCATTATAGTCCGGTAGTTTTTTACAATTCTTTACATCCCCTCCTTTATGCAAAGGCTTAACCCAATTAGTACTCCAATCATAAGGCATACCATGTTGAAGTGCACGGTTGAACATATCACACATCCACTCATGGGTAAAATCTCCCGTCTATTTGATCATCTTCGGCTTGATACCTTGAAGATGTCCCGCTTTGCGAGTAGCCAACTTTTCAAGCCCACCGCATACATCCTCAATAGTAAAAAAAGAGGGCATACATAGGAGTGAACCATAAAGTGATATTTTCTCAGCATTTGCTTGCTCATATTAATGCCTACAATGTGTGTACATATCCACAAGACTCAAGTTACCCAAATTCTCAACCCGCTTGCCCCTCAAGCTTCTCCAAAATCCTCCACATGCATGTGCCTTTTCTTGGACTTGAAAAAGTTGTTGCTTTACTTCCCATCTTCTTTTCTTCTTTTGAATCAATGCCTTGTATGTATGCAATTGACTTTGATAGTTATCTTTGTCCATAGTTGCATCAAGCTTTATCAAGGACTTTTGAGCATCTTGACATTCTTTATCAAACCATCTTTTGCATGATCTATCTTTGTTGATACCATGGAGATGCTTTATGGCAAAGTATTCTTTGGCACAAGAGCAAATAGCTTTCTTGAAAGCTTCCCATTTAGTTTCCAATGATGCATCATATTGAAGCTTTGTCATCCATAATTTTTGCTCAACCATTTCAATGTACATTGGTGCCCGTTTGAAATCCATACATAATGATAATTTCTCTTTCCTTTGGCTGAGATTATCATGCTTAGTTGCTTCTCCACGTGAAAGGTCAATACATAAGGTGCGATGGTTGGATTCCGGGGTCCAGTGGCCAAACATAAAATTCTTTATGTAATACATGATGGCTTCGGAGAGTAGCATATAGTCAATCACACTATCCCCATTATTTCGCCTACATATAAATCAATTGGTTCCAACCAACAAAGATACACCATTGGAAACCTATGCTATTACACATATGTAAAAGTAACTTTCCATAGTGATCCGGCTCTTTCTCATCCATTGAAGTATGATCATACAAGTAAACTTCGTCCAACTCCCTTGAAATGTATGGTATATCAAATTGTTGAGTATCATGTTCCAATGTTTTTTGTGCGAGCATTCATATCCCAAAATACAATAACATCACCTTCACCTTTGAAATAAGCAATGTTCTCTTCTAAATAGAAAAATGGCTGATCTCTATCCATGCAAGCATAAAAGGGGGAATCATGATAAGGAATGTAGCAACCGGCTACAAAAATGGGTGCTCTTTTTTATGTCATAATTTTTAGCCATACATAATGTTTGTACTTGTCATCTTTCACAGTTGATACAAAATCTTCCAATCTTTTCTTAAACATACATGTTACCCCTCCTTGTCCTCTTTGTTGCTTGAGATTCTTTGACCACATCAATGAATGTACATTGTAATCCTCCAAGCCATTAATCCTTTGTGTATCATGCTCCCAAGTTTCAACAAGAAGTACAACATCGGCTTTGCTTGTTAGATCATCAATGTCAACCCCCACCTTCCATGGGTATCCATTACAATTCCAAAAGAATATTTTCAATTGTAACTCGGTCTCATAGGTCACGCATCCCTATTTGCTCGAGGGACTTGCCTCCTCCTTGGGCACATTTTCTTCAGGAGAGATCTCCTTGTTTTTCTTATTCTTTTCCTCATATACCTTGAACACATATTTTGTTTCTTAATAGTGCGATCTTCACATAAAAAACATTTTGTATCCCTCAAATAGATCCAACTACTATCAAGGATAATCTTTCACTTGGTATCATCTGGCACGGGTGCATACAATTGGCCGTTCTCCCGAGTGAGGAGCTCCTTGCTTTCCCACTCTATGTGCTCCATAGACCGTAACTCCAGACATGCCAAAGTGGGTTTTGAAGAAATATTTAATAACAATGGCAAGAGAAGGAGGTGTCTCTAACTTCTCTTTGGGAATTCGAAGAATAACAATGTTTTTGGAACGTCCGCTCCCATTCCTTCAACTCCTCCACATCCATATTCTCAACATTCTTTGTTTGAACAATACCTTGCATGAGTGAGGAATTAGAAACCACATTGCTACCACACACATCAACCCAAGAATTGTTTGTGCATACATTTTTCATGTCGCATACATCCCGGCTCATGGTGTCAAATCCCTCCTCTTTCAAGACATGGCCATGCTCTACTTTGCTCATCCGCTCCTTCAAAGCATTCAAGTCCACAAGAGAGCGTTTACATTCCTTGACTTCCTCTTCAAGCTGCATCAAACGTGTTGTTTCCATCTCAAGTGTCCTCTTGAGATTCTCATTCTCAACCACAAGTACCCTTAGTGTGCCATTCTCCATTGCAAGTGCTCGTAAGTCTTTGCCTTGTTTGTTTATGGTCTCTTGCGATGATACCAAGTATGCCATGATCATGGTTTTTGATGTCGTTGGTTGGGTGGTTGTGTTGCTATCTCCATACTTAGGAGATTTTTCAATCATTGTCCACAATGTTTGTGGACCTTGTTGAAGAAGAAGAACCCTTGCGAGTGCCGGAAGATATGAGAGTCAATTTTCTTGAACCTCTTTACTTTGGAAATGTTGCTACAAAAATGCCTTCCATAACTTGAAAAATTTATGTCTTCACATTAATGCATAGAGGGCTTTGTGCTCTTTGATTGAGGCTATAGATCATCCAAATGGAGTTCGGATGAAGAAATTACGATCAAAAGAGTGAACTATTGTCTACTAGGTCAAAAAATGGATGCATTTTTTGTTGGAGAGAGAGAGAGAGAGAGAGAGAGAGAGAGAGAGAGAGAGAGAGAGGATTGTGACAACATCGAGGTGGTTGAGCGCGGCATCGGCGGCGGCTCCTTCTTCTTCGCAGCACAGGATCTTTCACAACGGAAGCATTGAATGGTGAGTGACACACCATTGTTTCTTTGAGCTTGCTAGGACTGTCTAGTTGTGGGCTTGCAACCTTTCAAGGCTAACACACAGTGCACATGCAAGTTCTCACTCTCCGACACGTGCGGTAAAGCGTACATTTTTGGAGTCGCTGTCGAGGACTGCCTTGCACTAAGCTTGAGGAGCACTCAATGCTACTTCTTGAAGCCATTCTTTCATCTGTTTTGGTGTCTTTTGAGCTGAGATTAGGATCTATTAAGTGGCGATAATGTGCAGGTTTAGCAAGTTTGTTAGAATTTGTTAGTGTTAAAATGTGCAGGTTAGCAAATTTGTTAGTCAGTGTAGATCTAAAATGTGCAATAGACTGTGAGCAGCAGCCAGTAAAGTGGTTGAGTAAGTCTGTGAGTGTGCGGTTTGCATGTTAGATAGTGCCAGTATAGTACCAATATCAATACCAGTACTAGTACATAAGAAACTCTTTAAAAAAAACAAGTACAGTATCACTATACCAGTACCAGTATACCATTACTAATATCAGTAAACCAGCTTGGAAAAAACTGTTAACCCTCACGGCTCATGGACACCCCATCACCTACGACGGACGCGTATTATGTATTTGGTAGAGTCAGGTACCGGGCTTGTCGGACCAATAGGGAAAGGTAGAGTGATCGCCGATGAGAGGCGCACTTTAACTTGGACATTCAAGGGATTAGTTGGTTAAGCATGGGCGCCCAAGTGTGAATGGGGTGAGCTCCTATAAAAGCCAACTAAACCTAATTTTTACTCATTCTCTCATTTGTGCAATTGAAGAGTGCTCTTGCTCCATCTCCATCTTCTTCTTCTTCACCTCCTTGTGTGTGTGAGAGAGAGAGAGAGAGAGGGAGAGTGTGTGTGCGATCGAGCATTACGAAGGCACGACGGCGGCGAAGCGGTTGAGCGCGGCACGACTGCAGCTTCTTCTTCATCGCGGCGAGGAATCCACCACGAAGGCGAGCGTAGAGCGGTGAGTGACACACCCTTTGTTTTCTTGAGCTTGCTAGTTTAGGCTTGTTGTGTGCTTGAAGCCGTTTGTGGCTCGCATACGGTGTATTGGCAAGTCCCTTGCTTCGACAGTGCGGCAAGGAGCGCACATTTTTGGCGCCGCTGCCGGGGATATGCCCTACACTAAGCTCGGTTAGCACTTTACGCTTCCTTGTGGTGCAATTTCTATCATAGGAAAGGCAGGGAAGGAGTGTGTGGAAGATTTCTGTTTTTTGCGTTTTCTGCAATTGCTGTCAAGTTTCAATTTCTGCTATTTGTCTGCGTTTTTTCAATTTCTGCAATTTCTGCATTTTCAAGTTCGGCGTTTTCAATTTCTGCAATTTTCTGCATTTCTGTCAATTTGCTGCAATTTCTGCGTTTTTTCTGCATTTTCTGCAATTTCTGCGTTTTGCTGCATTTTTTTCAATTTCTGTATTTTCTGCATCAACAAAAAAAAAAGGGTAAAAAAAAAATTTTGAAAAAAAAAAAAAAGTTTTTGGAGAAAAAAAAATTAATTTTGGAAAAAAAAAATTTAAAAGGAAAAAAAATCGGAAATTAAAAACGCGAGCGAGTGGGCGGCGATATTTTTCGAAAATAAAAAACGTGACTCTTAAAACGGACGGTTTGGTTTGTATAAAAGATAGATCGGGATCGTTTTCCCAAGCCCAAGCCCAAGCCCAAGCCCAAGCCCAAGCCTCAGTCCTCTGATATAAACTAGACTCACTCTTATATATATACCCTACTCCCTCAAGAGAGAATGAGAGCATGTGGGACAAGTCCTCCACTCTCCTCCTTTCTCTTCCCACTTGCACCCTTAGACTTTCTAGTTTGGGCCTAGTTCCCTACTGGAAATTGACAGTTTTAGGGATTCCGAGGGCATAGAGTGACCAAACGGAGGGCTGTAAAGCACGGCACGACCCTCTGACCGATACGCTCGTTTCGAGCTATCACACGGCCCATTCCACGACACGCTCTAAAAATTCTAGCAAAAAAACAAACAAAAAACACGTTAAAAACTAGTCACAAGGCCTCCTAGAGCAGCTTTTTGACACCTTAGGGTATCAAAAGCACATGCACTTACGCTCTGGGCGGGTGCTAGAACACGAGCATATTGAGGGTGCCTCTGTTCATACGGACACCCATTACCCATCCACGATAAGCTCTAGACCCTCAGCGGGGACACAAGGTAGCACCACCCAAGACCCTAAAATAGCCGCTAGTGATTCCTCCTCCGACTCAGAAATCATGGAAGCATACCCTACCCAAAACACTGAGAGAGAAGGCCATGCACCTCCCGAAGCTCCACAGCCTAGTACTAGTATGTTTAGCCGTTTCATGGAAACATTAGGTAGAGCTACTCGCTCGGAACCTGATGCAGATGAAGCACGCGAAGGGGGTGGGGAAGTGGAATCTCCTTTCACATCGCACGTGGACCCCACACCCCCAAAGAGTGTCCATGTGGATATCCTACCAACTTCTTACCAAGAAGGCCCTGTTGAGCTGCCTCCTTCAGAAGTTCCCTCTAGAGTACCGTTGGTGGCAAGTAAAACCACGGGGAGCAACATTGCTTCTACCTCACAAGAAACCGTTAACACGTCGACTCTAGAAGGATTGTTCATTAATGATCATTGGACATACGACCTCCACACTGAGGTGTTGACGGATCTACACTCTGGCCACGCCTACCATGTAGGATGGATAGAGATTGTACAATCCACCTCTAGTGCCACGAGCATCGAAGATCAACAGAAAATGATCTGTAATGTTATCCATGGCATTATTCAATCAGAAAGGCAAAACCGAGGGGTAAATATACTCTCAACTGGCCCCATGAGATTTCTGGATACGAGCAAGGCTCAACAGCCTACTCTATCACAAATGGAGACTCCTCTAATGAGCCCCATGGACCCATCTTACGTCATTTCACCTGGTGTCTCTATGCAATCTGAGCCTCCGAGCGAAAACTTTAGCTTCCCTAACTTGGCTCAACCCTCTATTAAGGAAAACACAGTGCTCACTCCAGGGATAAGCCTGACAAAGAATGTACCGATGACATCTACAGTTAGCGCAGTTCCACTACCTAGTGTCGTAGTACCTAATATGGGGCCTCGACCATATGTGCCTCTATCCCCTTATGCACACATGGCCCCCACACCTCCAATTGTACCACTTGCTTATGCTCCTCGAGTGCCGCTCCCTAGCTCTTATCCGAGTGGACCTATGCCCGGTTATGTTCCATATCCTGCATCATCCACACATATGCCAAGACCGGTACCCGTTCCTCTCCCACATATGATTCCAAGAGTACCTCCACCGGCCCTGCCTCCTCACATAGGTGACTTGGCAGCTTTTGCTCAAACCATAGGTCGATCTATCGCGGAAAATATGCGTCATGCATCTGATAGAGAGCCTAGAAGTAAGGCAGTACAAATTGCCAAACTCACGCAAAAATTCAATGGGGACGAAGATGCTAGAAAACACATTGAAGTGTTTGAACAAGTATGTGATTCCTTAGGGGAACGCAACGAACTACATAAGTGCAATGCCTTAAGCTTGACATTAAGTGGGAAGGCTGGAGATTGGTATAGGACCCTAAGGGTGGACGAGAAAACAATCTACCCTACCCTTCGAAGGTTGTTTCTAAAGGAGTACATACGAGAAGGTGTGCTTTGGGGTGTAGCATCTCAGCTACAGAAGGCCGAACGTAAGGAAGGAGAGTCAGTAAGGGACTTCATTAGTCGTCTAAAGCACTTAAACTCTCGCTGCCCTGTAAATGAGCGCTTCAACAATAACCAACTGCTTGATCGATTCATTCGAGGGTTGAGGAATGAAGGAATCTATAATGGACTAGTGATTAGAGGTATCACAACCTGGGAAGATGCCACTGCCAATGCAATCCAATTAGAGGACAACTTGATGATAGCAGGCATGAGGGTGTCTACTGACACGAGATCCACTAGCTCACAAGCCATTGAGTATGAACCCATGACTGCAAAGCCCATTGCCAATGAGCCAAAGGTATTTGAGACATTCTTGACAGACCTCACCAAGGCAATCCAAGAGTCTCTTAAGGATAATCGACCCCCTCAAAATAGTCACATGTATCCAAGAAGGGAGCAACAATGGTGTTCCATTTGCTTAGGTCCACATAGCACTAGTGAGTGCCCTACGTTTAGAGTAAAATTTAATGGAACTTGCAACGCATGTGGTAGGTATGGTCACCAAGCTAAGGATTGTTTAATGATCAAACGTATGATGGCAAATAGACCACCTGTAGCCTGGACGGATGCGCCTCGAGCTCCTGTATTGATGCCTACTTCACCTGTTGAGCAACTACCGCAACACATGGTCCCTAGACCTCAAAATGTTGTACAAGCTACACCGTTACCACCTCCTGTGCTAGGACCGCAGCCCCCGCATCCAAGAGTCGCCCTTATGAACCAAGTGGGTTGCGAGCCATCAAATGCTTATCCAGATGGTTGTGAGGAGGAAATAGACACTAGTATTGCCTACGGACTTGATACATTGGAAGAATGTCCTATATACTACATGGAAGATTGTTGGGGACAAGTCAAGCCGGTTTATCAAGCTGCTGCTCTCGCATCCAGAGGTCAAAATATCAACACCCAGGCTAGGAGGCCACCTCTTCAATGCTACGAGTGTGGTGGACCACATCGAGTAGCGGAGTGCCCTATTAGGCTGCAAAAGAATGCTGCACAGATGCAAATGAATCAAGGGAGCATGTCTGCAATGCCAATACTCACATGTAATCGTTGTGGCATAGATCACTTGATTGCCCAATGCCCCTATAACCCAAATGCGCCTAAAATCACACCCCTGAATTTGGTCGAAATTGCTAGTGTGACATCACCAATACCACCCGTCGCACCCGCTTATGCGATTACACGGTCCATGCTTCAAGGGCCAGGACATATCCTCGAAGAGAGAGATACCGCGTCAATTATCCAAGCAAAGAAAAAGAAGACACGAAGGAAGAAGTCGCAGAATACGGAAAATTCAAAGCCAAGTTCCAAAACAAACATAGGAACAGGAGATGACCCCGTGTATATGAATGACCTCGAGGATGATTCAGATTCAGTCGAGACATTGGAGACTAGAACCAATACCACAAAGGGAAAGACCGACAATGAAAACCGTAACATGGAACCAAATGAAAACCGAATAAGAGAAAACCATAAAGAGCCTCTGAAAACACCACAAGTGTTTCCAAATCCAATCCAAGACCCCCAAGATAAACCGCAGGGGCAAAAAGGGAAGAATCGTAAAAAGAAGATTGGGACGTACCCAAACCCTGTAGACGAGATTAAGCAGGTGAAACATCTAAGAGGTTTAGTGGAGGAGACTCAAAGGAAACTAGAACCAGAACCCATGCATATCAAAATTCATGACACAGTGTTTCCCACGCAAGTTCATCCACCCCACATGAACCATAGACCGTTAGCCATATCTAGTATCATCCAAGAAGGGAGTGAGGACAGGACATCAGAAAGTGAGCATACACCCTTCTTGTTGGAAAGGATGTTTAACGAAGGAATACCTGATCCCATTGAGGAATATGAGATTCCATCCTCACTAGTTCCTAGTCAAGGACCTACACCCTGCAAAACGCCAATGAATGTTGCCAAACTAGTGGACTTCATGTCTTCTGAGGTCCGAACCACGATCATAGCAAAGCTGTATGGAGATCCTGAGTTATTCCTTGCACTTCGAGCATTCCTTAACGGAGAGCTACGAACGGGATTACCGCAGTTTGCGCAACCAAATAGGCCTGACTCGATTATGATTGATGAGGAAAATCATGTGCAATCACTTGACTTAGATGGACACGAGTCTGTGATTGAGGTACCCATTAACGAATTAGGGCAGTATTTTGAAGGCGACGAGTCTAATGCGACCCTACCCATCACTACCAAGGGATTAACTATAAAGGGAATTCTTGATGGTGGTGCGGGAGTTAGCATAGTTACAAAAGATTGTTGGGAATCCATGGGAAAACCCCGCCTCAGTGTTACTAACATTGTGGTAAAGATGGCAAATGGTACCATAGCCAAACCTATGGGGATGCTCAAGGATCTTAAGATCAAAGTTCTAGGATACAAGGTGCGACATACGTTCATTGTAATGGATTTCTCTAAACACCTTATGTCATATGAAATGATTTTAGGACGACCATTCATGAGGGAAGCACAAATGGTTCACGATTGGTCTAAAAATCATGTCTATTTGCAATTCCAAGACTCTGTCCTTAGAGTGGATTTGGTGACTGGTAAGGTACACCCCTTAGGGAGTAAAACCATTATTGATCATCGCTCTGACACCACAGTTCACTCGGCCCCACTACAATATTGTTACACTTGTAAGAAGGATACAGACATTGGCCAAGATTCTCCTTACATGGATGTGTTACCGGGTATGACGGAATCAGACAATGTGGATTGGGTCCACCTAGCATCAACCATAGACACTTGGGGAAATAGGGGGACGACCTGGGTAACACCTGAGGGGGATGAAATGCCTATACCCTTAAATATGCTACAAGCAATGCATATCGCTTCCGACAAGACTCATCCTAAGGTAACGAAGAAAACATACAAGTGGGTCCCTAAAGCTTCTTTAGTGACCATAACTAGTGCTAAAAAACGGAAACCTAGTAAGAACCGTACCACTCACTCCAAGAAAAGTAAGAAAATGTTGCGATGGATCCCTAAACGACTATTGGAAGCCCAAGGCTACTATCAAGGAAATGATCAAATCTGGGTGCCAAAACGTAAAGTGTACTCTTACCTATCACCTGACCCATGTAAACCCAATCCTGTGGCTCCAAAACGAATCAATGATCGTGGAAAGAAAAAAATCACAGAATGCTACACACCCGCTCCCGAGCTAGTTTGGGTACCAAAGAAAGAACGATTTGTTCCACTTAGCTCAGGAAGGGGGGAGTCCCATGAAGCTTCTAGCTCCTCATGTAATACATCCATAGAGGTAAAAGCTTCTACACAGCCTCCATCTATAGTAGTGGACCTCTATGAAGCTACAAAAGAATCCACACCTCCCAGTGTTCAAGAATCACCTAATGAACCACTTCAAGTTCGATCCTGGGAGAGTACCTTACCACCCTTGCAACTTGACAAGGCACCTAGGGTAATAACAAACTACTGGCAAAAATCCTCACCTATTACCAACTGGAATAATTGGTTTCAAAGGGTGACAAGCTCATTTCAAACGGTATGATCTACCCAAGGAAGGGGGGAGTGTTTGCTGACAGTCATCATTCACTTGTTTCCCTCTCAACCTTTTTCCCTGACCTCTTAATCTCCGATCTTAGGGAATGTACATATAAAGCTTTATACTCACAAAAAAAAAAAAAAAAAAAGAGCAAGAGCAATTAGCAAACGAGTATGCACATTAAAGTCAAAACATTGACTCAGACCTACACATGTCACATCTGGTACAGTGAAACACAAACCTATGCCATAAAACACCTTTGATCCTCATCACTTGAGTGATGGAGGGTAGGTAAGATTAGTACGATGGGAGTGTTTCTGTTTTAGAGTTGAGAGATTAGCAAAGTTCTCTTTTCCCACTGATGTGCCTCCTAGAGGTATTGTTTTTGTTTCCTAGTGTGTACAGGAGCGTGTTGCTATTGATAGGATTTGGACCTTCATGGAACCTTCAAATCAAGCGCGAACATCAACACAAACAGGTGTTTCTTATCCATTAGCATTGCCCTTATCTTTTTTGCATCCATGTTTGTCTGCTTTGATTGTGATTGGTAGCATAATATTCAGTGCATTTGCTTAGTATCAAACATTTAATTCAATGTAATCTTTTGTCATAATCACTTGTTTAGGTGTAAAAATCAAGCAGTCCGACTAAGGTAGTTTGACCAAGCTAGGTATTAGAAATCTTCTCTTAATACCATGGGGAATGCCTTCCTAATAAACAATGGTTACTTAGGTTCTTAATCCGATTTAGGCAGCATTGTATGAAATGTACTAGGGCTTTCTAGTGGGCTTAACCCTATTGACCTTTAGCTTAAGTATTATAAAGGGAGTTTACTAATGTGATGAGCCTGGGGAGGGTAACAGTGTTATATGGCCCCCCAAAGTTACAAAATTAAAATGATGAAAATGAACAAACAAAAAATCAAAGTGCCACAATGTAAAATTTTAAGCTGGAAGAGAAATCTCAGCTTGATTTGGTACTTCACTCACATGTATAGCCTATGGTACTAGAGCCCTAGAGGTTCCCAGTGTGGGCGCTTTTCCTTGAAAAGCAAAAAACCCAAGGCATACAAAATAAGCACACACATCAAAATTGAATCAGTGTGAAAAGACCTTGGGGGGTCAAAGAAAAAGTAATCAGTCAGGCGATGATTTCATGAGAAATTCCTTTTATGGTAGCTTAACTACAAAGTTTTCTAGATATAGCCTCTAGTCAGCCCTTGAACATGAATACTTGGCTCTCGCGATTAAACAACTTAATTGACCACAGAAAATTAAGAAGCTTACCCATGGTATTAATATTCGATCTCTAGTGCTTTTCGACCGTCAAATTAGCGACCCCAGACTTGTTTAATTTTCTACCTTTACATCTGTTTATGCATTTGATTACATTGCAATTTAATGTTCATTGCTACCAAATTGTTTGAAATTCTTTTACCAATCAATGTGTCTACCTAACACTGCATATGCTTTTTAAGAGAATGAAATTACTGTGCCAATGTTGTTTGATTTTGCAGTGACTGAAGAAGGCTAAGGACATTCATCTCAAATGCTCTTCCACCTCGACGAACCAGCTTCAACTCAATAGCTTCCGAGGACGGAATCTACATCAGGAAGGGGGGCATGTTAACCCTCACGGCTCATGGACACCCCATCACCTACGACGGACGCGTATTATGTATTTGGTAGAGTCAGGTACCGGGCTTGTCGGACCAATAGGGAAAGGTAGAGTGATCGCCGATGAGAGGCGCACTTTAACTTGGACATTCAAGGGATTAGTTGGTTAAGCATGGGCGCCCAAGTGTGAATGGGGTGAGCTCCTATAAAAGCCAACTAAACCTAATTTTTACTCATTCTCTCATTTGTGCAATTGAAGAGTGCTCTTGCTCCATCTCCATCTTCTTCTTCTTCACCTCCTTGTGTGTGTGTGAGAGAGAGAGAGAGGGAGAGTGTGTGTGCGATCGAGCATTACGAAGGCACGACGGCGGCGAAGCGGTTGAGCGCGGCACGACTGCAGCTTCTTCTTCATCGCGGCGAGGAATCCACCACGAAGGCGAGCGTAGAGCGGTGAGTGACACACCCTTTGTTTTCTTGAGCTTGCTAGTTTAGGCTTGTTGTGTGCTTGAAGCCGTTTGTGGCTCGCATACGGTGTATTGGCAAGTCCCTTGCTTAGACAGTGCGGCAAGGAGCGCACAAAAACCTTTAAACTTACCAATACCAATATACCAATATGCAGTATAGCTATATAGCAGGATCAGTACCAGTACTGGTATAGTACTAGTATAGCAGTACCAATACTACTAGTACCATTACTATCAGTACTAGTATAACACTTGTTAACGCTCACGGCTCACGGACACCCTATTACCCATGACGGACGTTGTAACCTATGGCGGAAATTGTATTATTTATCTGGTAGAGTCAGGTACCGGGCTTGTCGGTCCAATAGGAAAAGGGTAAGAGTGATCGCTGATGAGAGGTGCACTCTAACTGGAACATTCAAGGGATTAGTTGGCTAAGCATGGGCGCCCAAGTGTGAATGGGGCGAGCTCATATAAAAGTCAACTAAACCTAAAATTCACTCATTCTCTCATTTGTGCAATAGAAGAGTGCTCTTGCTCCATCTCCATCTCCATCTTCTTCTTCTTCACCCCCTTGTGTGTGTGTGTATGTGTGTGTGTGTGTGTGTGTGTGTGTGTGTGAGAGAGAGAGAGAGAGAGAGAGAGAGAGAGAGAGAGAGAGAGAGAGTGGGCGATCGAGCATTACGAAGGCACGACAGCGGTGAAGCGGTTGAGCGCGGCGTAGCGGCGTCTCCTTCTTCTTCGTGGCGAGGAATCCTCCACGAAGCAAGCGTAGAGCGGTGAGTGACACACCATTGCCTTCTTTGAGCTTACTAGTTTAGGCTTGTTGTGTTCTTGGAGCCATTTGTGGCTCGCACATGGTGTATCGGAAAGTTCCTTGCATTGACACATGCGACATATGCGCACAACACTTAAAATCTGAGACCAGTACCAGTACCACTACCAGTATACAGGATAGCAGTATCAGTACCAGTTTTGGTATAGTACCAATATAGTAGTACCAGTAGTACTAGTACTAGTACTACTAGTACCAGTACAACACTAAAAATATGAGACCTATACTAGTATACACTGAAGTATCAATATACCAGTATAGCAGTATACCAGTAGCAGTACTAGTAACAATACTAGTATATACCAGTACCAGTACCAGTACTAGAATACCAGTAACCGGTACCAATATATACCAGTATATACCAATACCAATAATCAGTACCAATATATACCAATACCAGTACCATTACCAATATATACCAATACCAGTATACCAATACTAGTATCAATATATACCAATACTAGTAAAGTCTATAGTACCAGTACTAGTATAGTACCAGTACCAGTACTAAGAACAGTACTGGTACTAGTACGAGTACGAGACTTACCTTTAAATATGACAGGAGCAATGCATATAGCTTCTGATGACCTACCAGATGAAGGCTTGACTGACATTGGAACCAATAGCAAAAGACTATAGCCGATACGATTCGGAGTCATAATCATCAATTGAAATTGACTCTGAAGATGAAGAATCTGAGTTAAATCTTGGTGCAAATGTGGGGACAAACCATTCAGGGCCCAGTGGTACCCTAGATGACAATCTATCCAGGAGAGGAGAAGACACAAGTAACGATTCATCTAGTGACTCTTCATTGGATATCGATCGCAATCAAAAATTAGACAAGAAGAGTAAGAGATATAAGAGGCGATGATATCGAGCAAATGTGCGTGCAAGAATAAATGACAAGAAATCTACCGTAGAATGGCTTAATTATATAGGGGCATGTGATGCTCATCATAAGTTGGTAGATAACTAGGGTGAATACCTTCAAAGTGTCATGTGGTGCCGTCCACAATCCATTGATATCGCGCAGCTAGAAGCTACAGAGATGCCAAAATTGAGCCGTATCGTAAGGGGACAACAAAATCGAGAGTTAGCTCAACAATAAAAGGAAGCGAAAGAGAATCATAGTCCACAAAACAACAAGACTCCATAGACTTACATCCTGCACCTGAGAATTTCAAATCTTACACCATAGAGGAACGTAAGGTTGTGTATACAAAGGCCCAAAGAAAACCTATCGATGGAAGAAATGGAGTCTATGATGGTCCCGCAATAGTTAAGAAAATAGAGTTAGTGGACCCAGGTGAGGAGTCCAAACCTGTGTTCATTGCCCAAGATTTGATAGAGACTTAAGAGTATGTACTTAAGGAGCTTCTCAAGGAATTCAAGGATATATTTGCTTGGACATATCATGATATGAAAGGTGTTCCACCTTCCGTGTTGCAACACACAATTCCCATGAATAGCATGACTAAAACAGTCGAGGAACGACCCTACCCAATAAATCCTAAATATGCAAAGATTGTTCAAAAAGAGATTGAAAAGCTTGTCAAATGCGGATTCATATACCCTTTTGAGCACTTAGAATGGGTGTCTCCAATAGTTATTGTGCCAAAAAAGAATGGGAAACTCAGAGTGTGCATGGATCTCAAGAGGTCAATGCCGCACTAGGAGGGACCATTACCCCTTGCCATATTCACAACATGTGCTTGAAAGAAGTGCAGGAAAGGAATCTTTTAGTTTTTTAGACGGGTACTTTGGATACAATCAAATCATAATTGCACTAGAGGACCAAGCTAAAACGACTTTTATAACTGAATTTTGAGTGTTCGCATTTGTGCTATGGCTTTTCGCTTAACCAATTCTCCTGCTACCTTCCAAAGATATTTGAGAATATTTGAGGGAGTTCTGTGAAGCTTTCTTAGATGAGTTTTTTGTGTATTCCTCTTGGAAGGAACATCTATCATGTTGACAAAAAGTTTTTGAGAAGTGCACATTGTATCGCATCTCCTTAAACCCTTTCAAATGCCAATTTTGGGTTAAACATGGAATCATTCTAGGGCATATAGTGTCCACAAATGGGATTTCCACATATGAGAGAAAAATTAACGCCATTGCTAATTTGCCACCACCTACAAACTATAAAGGAGTTCAAAGGTTCATGGGCCATGTTGGTTATTATCAGTGATTTATTTTAAACTTTGCCGAGATAGCTAGTCCTTTGTACAAGCTTCTTATTGAGTTCCATTGGACCGTAGAGTGTGACCATGCCTACGAGTCATTAAAAAAGACCTTAACCAATGATCCCATTCTATGAGTGCCCGATTAGAATGTAATGTTCCATGTGCATATTCATGCATCAGAATTTGCTATTGGGTGAACTCACAACAAACATCATGATAGCTCACCATAAGTGTACATTCTATTACCCACAAGAAAATGGCCAAGCTAAGAGCACTAACAAGATCTTTATTTCTATCTTGACCAAAAAGTGGAAGCTCATCGCACATATTGGGATTTGAAGCTGACATCAGCTCTATGGGCTTATCGTACTTCCTACAAAGTGGCTATTAGTTGTACACCATTCAAAATGGTATATGGCCAAGAAGCAGTTATGCCATGGGAGTTTGTAATTCCTATTATAGCAATAGCTTCACAAGAAGGTTGGGATGGTAACCCTTTAGTTCAACGTTTATATATCCTTGAGAGGTTAGACGAAGAAAGGCAATTGGCTATGAAAAATGCACTTGTGGAGAAAGATAGGAGAAAGAAATGGTTTGACCGTCATTTAAAGAACAAAAATATCAATGTTGGGGATAAAGTCCTTATGTATGGAGTGTATAATGAGAAGGAAAAGTTGAAATATGGGGGAAAAGGACCATGTAGAGTATGCGAAATCACCCCACAAGGTAACATTCGTGTGGAAACTCTTGATGGAGTTGAAACCATTGGATTCCTCAATGAGAGAAAATTTAAAAGATATTGACATAAAATCTAATATCTAACCAACCCAAATGATTTTCTCATATTAAATTGATCACTTACTGTGGGAGAATAAATGGGAACAAGTGTTAAGATATAGATATGTGCTTATAGATCTATCTCAACACGCGGCCAATAGTAAAGGGGCCCAAATGGGAGATGGTCTATCAAGAGCAAGGCTAACCAATGGAGCATAAGACCTTAGGGTTAGCTTCATTGAAGACCTCCAATAATGTGTGTAAAAGTCCTTTGACCTTAGGTAAGCTAGGGCTGAGCTTGAGGTGGGAACCCGGCCCAAGCTCGAGGTGCTTGTCGTGCTTGAGGTGCTTGTCATGCTTAAGTGCTTAGTCATGCTTGAGGAACACCCCCTACTTCAAGTGCTTAGTCATGCTTGATGACTAAGGGGCTTGCTCATCCAAAGTCAAAAATATCCCTACAAGGAGGGGGGCGAGCCTACAAGGGGGGGGGGGGGGGGGGGGGGAGGAGAGAGAACACACACACACACACACACACACACACACACACACACACACACACACACACACACACACACACACACACACACACACAAGGGAAGCCCCAGCTTGAAGAGGCAGCAAGGACACTTGTCAAGTTCCTCCCCATGTTGCCCTCATGGTGTGCCTGAAGCCTATTGGTTGGCCACCCAAGGGGTCCAATGATAATTTAGGATATTTAATTAATTGATTTTTCATTTATCAAGTCCTCTCTCTCAAAGGGGAAAGGGGGACACTTGTCCCAAGGCTACCCATGTTGCTTGTAATGGCTCCTGCTTGTGATTGGCTAGGCCTGGAGGGGTCCAATGAGCTTCAAGAATGAGCTACAAGGGGGGGTGGACCCAAGCAAGCTAGGGGGGTGCTTAGGGGGTATACTCACCCACACACACTCACAAACACTCTCATTGTGTACTATGCAAAGTGCAAGAGCTCCCTCTCCTTCTCCAAGCAAGTAGAGGTTGAGAGCCTACACCAACACTCTTGGCTATGGAGTGCAAATCCATCCAAGAGCCATGCTTCAATGCTTGAGCTTGCCATCTATTTCTTCTTCATTACTATGCTATTATGTATGCTAGCACAAGAGTGATGATAAGTGAGGAACTAGCTCTTTCTCGTAAGAAATGTTTCTTCTTCCTCTTCCCTACCCTCATTCCCTGCTAGCTCTCTCCACCTTCGAAGGTGTTTGAGGTCTTGGGATTGAGGCTTGGTATAGTTAAAGCTTTCTTCAAGTTTAGGTTATGCTATGATGGTGATGCATGAAGCTTTCCATCTTCATTGCTTCACCTAGGTCACAAGGAACACAAAGAATGTATTGTAACAAGTCTCTCTTTATGGGAGAAATCATAATACAAATGCCTATTGGAGGGGGGACCGGCTCCACATAAATCCGGTCCTCAACTATTGTCATGTTCTCTAAATTCTCTCTCTTGCAAAAGTATTGTCCATGCCAAGTTAACTAATTGCTATAATTATGTTGCTATCTTCAATTATGTCTACCCGCTATGCTCACAAAATCATTTCTTGAAAGTACTCTCATTAAATTCCGCTACTCTCAAATTGAATAGGCAAATTCCATTACATTGGTATCAGAGCATTTGGTTTCTCTTTTCTTGCTTAAGAAGAGAGATCCTTAAGTAGCCTATAAATGGTTGATGTTGTTAATTATAATAGAGTAAGTGGAACTGGGATCTAATATCGGTTTTGTTAAGCCCACTATGTGGGGGATGGTGCACACCTCAGGAGCTTTGGAGTTAATAATGGAGTCTTTTTAGACTTGCCTACGGCTTTACCATTATTGAGCCATAAGAAGTCCGAAAGGAGCTAGCCCTTGGCAACTCTGCTATGTTAGACCTACTCCTCTACTCTCTATAATTAACGACTTTGAGCCGTGGGTGTAGATACTTAAGAGCCGATTTTCAAAGGCTAAGAGGAGTGGCAACTAAGGTTTTGAACTGCCAAAGCATACACTAAGTATAAACATAAATTTTGTTAACATGGCTGACAATAATCAAGAGAGTAGAATGAACATTGATAGCTTTGATTTTTCACATGAAGGTGCTAATGAGGATGCATCCATGTTTGTGAATTATCTCGTCGCTAGGTTGCAGCAAGCTATGGGCAACCCTGCTTTGCAAGCCGAAGTTACTCAACAACTTTGTGCTTATGGAATTTCCCTTCCTCTCCCATAGGAGAGAGAGCTTAGGAGGCCTCTTGAAGAGACCCCCAAAAGAAGACTCTCCCATTCGAGAGGAGGAATCCAAAGAGAAAGAAAGCAATGAAAGTCTAAGTTCTTATGAAGAGGTGGCTCCACGAAGACGGCGGTCTAGACGATCGCCTACTCCTCCCAAGAGGAAAAGAGCAACCTATAGTCCTTCTCCTCATCACTCTGAAAGGCAAGAGAGGAAACAAAGGAAGAAAAGGGCTAGGAAGAGGTCACCCTCTTCTCCTTCTTCTTCACCTTCCTCCTCTTCCGATGAAAGTTATGGCTATTCTCCTAGAGAATACAAGAGGGGAGGACATCGTAAATCATTTCCTGCATGGCGAAGGTCACAAAAGCTAAAGAAGTTCAAGGAGGGAGGAAAGAGTATCTCTTTTCTCACCTACGATGGCACCTTTGGTGCTACCGACAAAGTGTTGGCCTTCATCCAGCAATTTGATGCGGCCTTTGGGGACGAGGGCTTCACAGAGTCCTCCAAGCTACGCCATGTAGCTATGCACTTCCAAAAATCAGCTCGTCAATGGTGGGCTAGCCTTCGTGGAAATGGAGAAGCCCCAAAGACATGGAAACTCTACGAGTTTCCATCATGAAGCAATTTCTTCCAAGCGATACTAAAGATAAAGTTCTTACCGAATGGCACGGCTTGAAGCTTCTCTCTCATGAGTCTATCAACAAGTATGTAGACAAGTTTTGGGATTTACATCTCAAAGCTACTGTCTTTCAAAAGATAGACTTTGCCGAGAAAAGACAGCAATTCTATGCGGGATTACCTGAAGAGATGGCCGTATACATCAACTCTCAACGGCCTGGTACTATTACCGAAGTAATCCATCACACCAATGCACAAAATAATTCCCAAGGCACAAAATAATTCCCAAGGCACTTCCAACAACAACAATAACAACAACAACAATACCGGGGAAATCCAATGCACAAAATAATTCCCAAGGCACTTCCAACAACAACAATAACAACAACAACAATCGGTCCAAGGAGAAGGGAGTTTACAAAGGTAAAAAAAAACTCTCTCCTGAAGATCTTGAAGCTTTTCGCAAGGACCATAATGTTTCAAGTGTGGGGAGCAAGGACATGGCTATCGTTCTTACCCCAAGAAGAATACTCGCAATAAGACTCCTAGGGCTTCCACCATCGAAGCTCCAAAAGAGGATGCTCATTGCAAAAGATCATCACTCTCCTATGCTTGGGGAAAGGTAAGAGAGCATGATGCCTTCATCTTGTTTGACCCTGGCTCTACTCTCAACTTCATATCAATAGAGTTGGCCACCAAGTTGGGCATTCAAGCTTTTGAGATGGGAGATATAGTAACAGCTGATGCAGCTTTCAAGGGACAACAAGCCTCCGTTACTCCCTTGATTGGGAAGTTGAGGCTTCATGTCCAAAGCTATGTCGACAAAGAAGGCTTCTTCATCTCTCCTCTCCAACATCAGGATGTTATCCTAGGGGCACCATGGTTTGATCGCATGGCTGCCAACATGAAGTTCCCTGAAAGGAGAATTTACTTCACCTACAGGGGAAAGAACATGTATATAGATGCTAGTGAGCGTGGTCGCACTATTCCACTTGTAAATCCTCTTTCTTTTGATAAATCAATGAAGAGCTCAGTTTCTACGTACATGATTTATGTCAAAGAGTCTCTAAAAGCTAATAATGTTTCATCAAATGAAAATGATAGGAATCAAGAAGAGTTAGACTTGTCTAGTTTTCTAAAAGGATTCCAAGATGTGTTCATCGATGATATCCCTATGGACCTACCTCCAAAACGAGGGGATGATGACCATCGTATTGAGCTCCTTCCAGGAATCTCACCGCCTAACAAACCTCCTTATCGAGTCTCACAAGCTCAACAAAAGGAGATTATGAGGCAAGTACATGAATTGGTAGACAAAGGGATGGTGAGGCCTAGTTCCTCTCCCTTTTGTTCTCCAGTCCTTTTAGTGCAAAAGAAAGATGGTACATACCGTATGTGTGTGGACTATCGAGCAATAAACCATATCACTATCAAAAACAGATTTCCCGTGCCTCGGGTAGAAGATCTGTTTGATAAGCTACAAGGCTCTACCTACTTCAGTAGGATTGACCTTAAGAGTGGCTATCATCAAATAAGGATAGTGGATGAAGATATCCTAAAGACCGCGTTTCACACAACATTTGGTCTTTATGAATATCTAGTCATGCCTTTTGGCTTGACTAATGCACCAGCTACTTTCAATCGTCTCATGGAGAAAATTTTTAGACCATATCGTAAATTCACTGGAGTGTTCTTTGATGATATCATCATCTACTCCAAATCTTTGGAGGAACATAAGCAACATCTCCAAGTGATTTTTCAAGCCTTGAGGGAAAACAAATTTTTTCTCAACCAAAAGAAAAGTGAATTCTTCCTTCAAGAGATTCAATATCTAGGTCATATTATCTCTCACGATGGTATTCGTATGGATCCATCAAAGTTAGAGGTAATAAAATCATGGCCTAACCCAAGGAATCTACATGAGCTAAGAAGCTTTATTGGTATGTGTGCATACTATAGACGCTTCATAGCAAAATTCTCTCAAGTAGCAGGACCACTACACGACTTAACAAAGAAGAACGTTAAGTTTGTATGGACTGCTAAGGAGCAAAATGCTTTTGAAAAACTCAAAGAGAAGCTTACTTCCCAACCAGTCCTCGTGCTTCCGGATCTCTCAAAACCATTTGAGGTCCAATGTGATGCTTGTGGTGATTGCCTTGGAGCAGTTTTGCTTCAAGAAGGGCATGCCATAGCATATGAGAGCCGAAGGCTCAATAGTGATGAACGAGTCTTGGGCATTTATGAGAAAGAGATTTTAGCTGTTCTACATGCCCTAGATACATGGAAGCACTACCTATTGGGGACTCCATTTATCCTACGAACCGACCACCAAAGTCTCAAGTATTTCATGACGCAAACCAAACTTTCCGACAAACAAATGAAGTGGGCAAATTTTCTTTCGCAATTTAATTTCCATATTGCTCACATAGCTGGTAAGCACAATCAAGTTTCCGATGCACTTTCACGATGACCAAAAGTTAATGCGGTGTCTATAGCTACTCACAATGATCTATCCTCTATGATAGATGAGTATGCTACTGATCCTGACTTTAGAGACATAATTTCAGCCCTTGCTTTGGGGAAGAAAGAGGAACCATTCACCTTGCAGGATGGTTATCTTCTCCACGGCAATAGGCTATGTGTTACCCATTCCCTTCGTGAGAAGGTTATGTATGAATCCCATGCTCCTCCATATGCAGGGCATAGAGGTATTCAATCTACTCTCCGAGGAGTAGAGATGTATTTCTATTGGCCTACCATGAAAGTGGACATACAAGAGTATGTTTCAAAATGTGTAGTATGCCAAAAGACCAAGTATGATAGAGGGAAGCAACCTGGATTACTCCAGTCATTGCCTATTCCAAATTCACCATGGGAGAGTGTATCCATGGATTTCATCTTTGGATTACCCAAGTCTATCCATGGGAATACAGGAATATGGACAATAGTCGACAGGTTTAGCAAGAAAGCACATTTTATTCCTGTCAAAAAGACTATTAAGGCACATCAAATGGCAACTCTCTTTATATCTCAGATTTTCAAGCACCATGGATTACCCACATCCATCGTGTCAGATAGAGATCCTAGAATGACCAGTAATTTTTGGAAAGGTCTCTTTGAAAATCTAGAAACAAGATTGAATTTCTCTTCGGCCTATCACCCACAAACGGATGGCCAAAGTGAGATAGCCAATCTTACGATACTCGATCTACTCAAGACTTATGTTACCGAAGTAGATCAATACTCACAATGGGAAAAGTATTTACCTCTAGTAGAGTATGCCTACAATAATACTGTACATACTTCTACAGGGAAAGCACCTTTTGAGATCATAGAGGGAAGACCTAAAAGTCCCTTGCTACTCAAAGTACATGGGAAGATCTTCGCCGCCGATGAGTATAGCCGTGACCTACAAGAATCTTTTCAAAAGATTAGGGAGGCTATAGCCATCTCTCAACAAAGGCAAAAATCTGCTGCTGATAAGCACAGAAGAGCCTTAATGTTCAAAGAAAATGATTGGGTCTTACTCAAGTTTCCTAAGGCTCGATTAAGGCAAACGACGGGCAAAAATCCTACGGGCCATCAAAAGTATTATGCTAAACTAGCAAAAAGATACTATGGTCCTTTCCAAATCTTGAAGCCCATCAATGAGACGGCTTATCAACTCAAGTTGCCAACCATTGGCTTATACACAATGCCTTTCATGTAAGCCTACTTAAGCCCTACAAAGGAGAGCCACCAACTGAACCAATTATTGAAGACCCTCCCGAAGTTGAAGACAAGAAGAGGTGCTACAACCCGAAGCTGTCCTTCGGCATGAAGACAAGGTACTACGACATGGTAAGATAATCCGACGGTATCTTATTAAGTTCAAAAATTATCCTTTTGAAGATGCTAAATGGATGCAAGGAGTACAACTTAAGGATAGTATGAACCTTGTCAATGCTTACAATGCTACATTTAGAGTAAGCAAATGTACAACTCTCTTTTAAATGACTCATGTTTTTTGTCTTATAAGACTAATCCTCTTTTTAATTGTGCACAAATTTAACTAGTATGCATGCTTAGAATCATGTTTGTGATGACGACGTCTCTCAAACACCAAGTAGAATTTGTCACTCTACTTTGGGAGAATGAAATGACTAAAGAGCAGACATGCTTGCGGCAACTATGTCTCCCAAGCACCAAATGGATTAGTCATCCATCTTGGAAAGATGTCGTAGGGTAAAAAAGGGATCCTCTACCCACTAAGTACGATTGACTAATGACTAAGGCTTTATCTCTTCTACCTCATAGTCGAGGACGACTATGATTTCAAGAGAGAGGTAATGTCATAAAATCTAATATCTAACCAACCCAAATGATTTTCTCATATTAAATTGATCACTTAATGTGGAAGAATAAATGGGAACAAGTGTTAAGATATAGATATGTGCTTATAGATATATCTCAACACGGGGCCAATAGTAAAGGGGTCCAAATGGGAGATGGTCTATCAAGAGCAAGGCTAACCAATGGAGCATAAGACCTTAGGGTTAGCTTCATTGAAGACCTCCAATAATGTGTGTAAAAGTCCTTTGACCTTAGGTAAGCTAGGGCTGAGCTTGAGGTGGGAACCCGGCCCAAGCTCGAGGTGCTTGTCGTGCTTGAGGTGCTTGTCATGCTTAAGGTGCTTGATTAAGATGATTGAGGTGCTTGACTGGCTCCATGCTTGAGGTTCTTGACTTGGTGCATGATTAAGGTGCTTGAGGTGCCTTGAGAAGCTTGCCTGAGATGCTTGTGGGAAAACCCCCCTACTTCAAGTGCTTAGTCATGCTTGATGACTAAGGGGCTTGCTCATCCAAAGTCAAAAATATCCCTACAAGGAGGGGGGCGAGCCTACAAGGGGGGGGGGGGGGGGGGGGAGGAGAGAGAACACACACACACACCACACACACACACACACACACACACACACACACACACACACACACACACACACACAAGGGAAGCCCCAGCTTGAAGAGGCAGCAAGGACACTTGTCAAGTTCCTCCCCATGTTGCCCTCATGGTGTGCCTGAAGCCTATTGGTTGGCCACCCAAGGGGTCCAATGATAATTTAGGATATTTAATTAATTGATTTTTCATTTATCAAGTCCTCTCTCTCAAGGGGAAAGGGGGACACTTGTCCCAAGGCTACCCATGTTGCTTGTAATGGCTCCTGCTTGTGATTGGCTAGGCCTGGAGGGGTCCAATGAGCTTCAAGCATGAGCTACAAGGGGGGGTGGACCCAAGCAAGCTAGGGGGGTGCTTAGGGGGTATACTCACCCACAACACACTCACAAACACTCTCATTGTGTACTATGCAAAGTGCAAGAGCTCCCTCTCCTTCTCCAAGCAAGTAGAGGTTGAGAGCCTACACCAACACTCTTGGCTATGGAGTGCAAATCCATCCAAGAGCCATGCTTCAATGCTTGAGCTTGCCATCTATTTCTTCTTCATTACTATGCTATTATGTATGCTAGCACAAGAGTGATGATAAAGTGAGGAACTAGCTCTTTCTCGTAAGAAATGTTTCTCTTCCTCTTCCCTCCCTACCCTCATTCCCTGCTAGCTCTCTCTCCACCTTCGAAGGTGTTTGAGGTCTTGGGATTGAGGCTTGGTATAGTTAAAGCTTTCTTCAAGTTTAGGTTATGCTATGATGGTGATGCATGAAGCTTTCCATCTTCATTGCTTCACCTAGGTCACAAGGAACACAAAGAATGTATTGTAACAAGTCTCTCTTTATGGGAGAAATCATAATACAAATGCCTATTGGAGGGGGGACCGGCTCCACATAAATCCGGTCCTCAACTGTTGTCATGTTCTCTAAATTCTCTCTCTTGCAAAAGTATTGTCCATGCCAAGTTAACTATTTGTATAATTATGTTGCTATCTTCAATTATGTCTACCCGCTATGCTCACAAAATCATTTCTTGAAAGTACTCTCATTAAATTCGCTACTCTCAAATTGAATAGGCAAATTCCATTACATTGGTATCAGAGCATTTGGTTTCTCTTTTCTTGCTTAAGAAGAGAGATCCTTAAGTAGCCTATAAATGGTTGATGTTGTTAATTATAATAGAGTAAGTGGAACTGGATCTAATATCGGTTTTGTTAAGCCCACTATGTGGGGGATGGTGCACACCTCAGGAGCTTTGGATTAATAATGGAGTCTTTTTAGACTTGCCTACGGCTTTACCATTATTGAGCCATAAGAAGTCCAAAAGGAGCTAGCCCTTGGCAACTCTGCTATGTTAGACCTACTCCTCTACTCTCTATAATTAACGACTTTGAGCCGTGGGTGTGTAGTACTTAAGAGCCGATTTTCAAAGGCTAAGAGGAGTGGCAACTAAGGGTTTTGAACTGCCAAAGCATACACTAAGTATAACATAAATTTTGTTAACATGGCTGACAATAATCAAGAGAGTAGAATGAACATTGATAGCTTTGATTTTCACATGAAGGTGCTAATGGAGGATGCATCCATGTTTGTGAATTATCTCGTCGCTAGGTTGCAGCAAGCTATGGGCACCCTGCTTTGCAAGCCGAAGTTACTCAACAACTTTGTGCTTATGGAATTTCCCTTCCTCTCATAGGAGAGAGAGCTTAGGAGGCCTCTTGAAGAGACCCCCAAAAGAAGACTCTCCCATTCGAGAGGAGGAATCCAAAGAGAAAGAAAGCAATGAAAGTCTAAGTTCTTATGAAGAGGTGGCTCCACGGAAGACGGCGGTCTAGACGATCGCCTACTCCTCCCAAGAGGAAAAGAGCAACCTATAGTCCTTCTCCTCATCACTCTGAAAGGCAAGAGAGGAAACAATGGAAGAAAGGGCTAGGAAGAGGTCACCCTCTTCTCCTTCTTCTTCACCTTCCTCCTCTTCGATGAAAGTTTTGGCTATTCTCCTAGAGAATACAAGAGGGAGGTACATCGTAAATCATTTCCTGCATGGCGAAGGTCACAAAAGCTAAAGAAGTTCAAGGAGGGAGGAAAGAGTATCTCTTTTCTCACCTACGATGGCACCTTTGGTGCTACCGACAAAGTGTTGGCCTTCAGCCAGCAATTTGATGCGGCCTTTGGGGACGAGGGCTTCACAGAGTCCTCCAAGCTACGCAATGTAGCTATGCACTTCAAAAATCAGCTCGTCAATGGTGGGCTAGCCTTCGTGGAAATGGAGAAGCCCCAAAGACATGGAAACTCTACGAGGTTTCCATCATGAAGCAATTTCTTCCAAGCGATACTAAAGATAAGTTCTTACCGAATGGCACGGCTTTGAAGCTTCTCTCTCATGAGTCTATCAACAAGTATGTAGACAAGTTTTGGGATTTTACATCTCAAAGCTACTGTCTTTCAAAAGATAGACTTTGCCGAGAAAAGACAGCAATTCTATGCGGGATTACCTGAAGAGATGGCCGTATACATCAACTCTCAACGGCCTGGTACTATTACCGAAGTAATCCATCACACCAATGCACAAAATAATTCCCAAGGCACAAAATAATTCCCAAGGCACTTCCAACAACAACAATAACAACAACAACACATACCGGGGAAATCCAATGCACAAAATAATTCCCAAGGCACTTCCAACAACAACAATAACAACAACAACAATCGGTCCAAGGAGAAGGGAGTTTACAAAGGTAAAAAAAACTCTCTCCTGAAGATCTTGAAGCTTTTCGCAAGGACCATAATGTTTCAAGTGTGGGGAGCAAGGACATGGCTATCGTTCTTGCCCAAGAAGAATACTCGCAATGAGACTCCTAGGGCTTCCACCATCGAAGCTCCAAAAGAGGATGCTCATTGCAAAGGATCATCACTCTCCTATGCTTGGGGAAAGGTAAGAGAGCATGATGCCTTCATCTTGTTTGACCCTGGCTCTACTCTCAACTTCATATCAATAGAGTTGGCCACCAAGTTGGGCATTCAAGCTTTTGAGATGGGAGATATAGTAACAGCTGATGCAGCTTTCAAGGGACAACAAGCCTCCGTTACTCCCTTGATTGGGAAGTTGAGGCTTCATGTCCAAAGCTATGTCGACAAAGAAGACTTCTTCATCTCTCCTCTCCAACATCAGGATGTTATCCTAGGGGCACCATGGTTTGATCGCATGGCTGCCAACATGAAGTTCCCTGAAAGGAGAATTTACTTCACCTACAGGGGAAAGAACATGTATATAGATGCTAGTGAGCGTGGTCGCACTATTCCACTTGTAAATCCTCTTTCTTTTGATAAATCAATGAAGAGCTCAGTTTCTGCGTACATGATTTATGTCAAAGAGTCTCTAAAAGCTAATAATGTTTCATCAAATGAAAATGATAGGAATCAAGAAGAGTTAGACTTGTCTACTTTTCTAAAAGGATTCCAAGATGTGTTCATCGATGATATCCCTATGGACCTACCTCCAAAACGAGGGGATGATGACCATCGTATTGAGCTCCTTCCAGGAAGCTCACCGCCTAACAAACCTCCTTATCGAGTCTCACAAGCTCAACAAGAGGAGATTATGAGGCAAGTACAAGAATTGGTAGACAAAGGGATGGTGAGGCCTAGTTCCTCTCCCTTTTGTTCTCCAGTCCTTTTAGTGCAAAAGAAAGATGGTACATACCGTATGTGTGTGGACTATCGAGCACTAAACCATATCACTATCAAAAACAGATTTCCCGTGCCTCGGGTAGAAGATCTGTTTGATAAGCTACAAGGCTCTACCTACTTCAGTAGGATTGACCTTAAGAGTGGCTATCATCAAATAAGGATAGTGGATGAAGATATCTAAAGACGCGTTTCGCACAACATTTGGTCTTTATGAATATCTAGTCATGCCTTTTGGCTTGACTAATGCACCAGCTACTTTCAATCGTCTCATGGAGAAAATTTTTAGACCATATCGTAAATTCACTGGAGTGTTCTTTGATGATATCATCATCTACTCCAAGTCTTTGGAGGAACATAAGCAACATCTCCAAGTGATTTTTCAAGCCTTGAGGGAAAACAAACTTTTTCTCAACCAAAAGAAAAGTGAATTCTTCCTTCAAGAGATTCAATATCTAGGTCATATTATCTCTCACGATGGTATTCGTATGGATCCATCAAAGTTAGAGGTAATAAAATCATGGCCTAACCCAAGGAATCTACATGAGCTAAGAAGCTTTATTGGTATGTGTGCATACTATAGACGCTTCATAGCAAAATTCTCTCAAGTAGCAGGACCACTACACGACTTAACAAAGAAGAACGTTAAGTTTGTATGGACTGCTAAGGAGCAAAATGCTTTTGAAAAACTCAAAGAGAAGCTTACTTCCCAACCAGTCCTCGTGCTTCCGGATCTCTCAAAAGCCATTTGAGGTCCAATGTGATGCTTGTGGTGATTGCCTTGGAGCGGTTTTGCTTCAAGAAGGGCATGCCATAGCATATGAGAGCCGAAGGCTCAATAGTGATGAACGAGTCTTGGGCATTTATGAGAAAGAGCTTTTAGCTGTTCTACATGCCCTAGACACATGGAAGCACTACCTATTGGGGACTCCATTTATCCTACGAACCGACCACCAAAGTCTCAAGTATTTCATGACGCAAACCAAGCTTTCCGACAAACAAATGAGGTGGGCAAATTTTCTTTCGCAATTTAATTTCCATATTGCTCACATAGCTGGTAAGCACAATCAAGTTGCCGATGCACTTTCACGACGACCAAAAGTTAATGCGGTGTCTATAGCTACTCACAATGATCTATCCTCTATGATAGATGAGTATGCTACTGACCCTGACTTTAGAGACATAATGTCAGCCCTTGCTTTGGGGAAGAAAGAGGAACCATTCACCTTGCAGGATGGTTATCTTCTCCACGGCAATAGGCTATGTGTTACCCATTCCCTTCGTGAGAAGGTTATGTATGAATCCCATGCTCCTCCATATGCAGGGCATAGAGGTATTCAACCTACTCTCCGAGGAGTAGAGACGTATTTCTATTGGCCTACCATGAAAGTGGACATACAAGAGTATGTTTCAAAATGTGTAGTATGCCAAAAGACCAAGTATGATAGAGGGAAGCAACCTGGATTACTCCAGCCATTGCCTATTCCAAATTCACCATGGGAGAGTATATCCATGGATTTCATCTTTGGATTACCCAAGTCTATCCATGGGAATACAGGAATATGGACAATAGTCGACAGGTTTAGCAAGCAAGCACATTTTATTCCTGTCAAAAAGACTATTAAGGCACATCAAATGGCAACTCTCTTCTTTTATAATCTCAAAGCAATTTTCAAGCCACCATGGATTACCCACATCCATCGTGTCAGATAGAGATCCTCGAATGACAGTAATTTTTGAAAGGTCTCTTTGAAAATCTAGGACAAGATTGAATTTCTCTTCGGCCTATCACCCACAAACGGATGGCAAAGTGAGATAGCCAATCTTACGATACTCGATCTACTCAAGACTTATGTTACCGAAGTAGATCAATACTCACAATGGGAAAAGTATTTACCTCTAGTAGAGTATGCCTACAATAATATTGTACATACTTCTAAGGGAAAGCACCTTTTGAGATCATAGAGGGAAGACCTAAAAGTCCTTGCTACTCAAAGTACATGGAAGATCTTCGCCGCCGATGAGTATAGCCGTGACCTACAAGAATCTTTTCAAAAGATTAGGGAGGCTATAGCCATCTCTCAACAAAGGCAAAAAGCTGCTGCTGATAAGCACAGAAGAGCCTTAATGTTCAAAGAAAATGATTGGGTCTTACTCAAGTTTCTAAGGCTCGATTAGGCAAACGACGGGCAAAAATCCTACGGGCCATCAAAAGTATTATGCTAAACTAGCAAAAAAGATACTATGGTCCTTTCCAAATCTTGAAGCCCATCAATGAGACGGCTTATCAACTCAAGTTGCCCAACCATTGGCTTATACACAATGCCTTTCATGTAAGCCTACTTAAGCCCTACAAAGAGAGCCACCAACTGAACCAATTTTGAAGACCCTCCCGAAGTTGAAGACGAAGAAGAGGTGCTACAACCCGAAAGTGTCCTTCGGCATGAAGACAAGGTACTACGACATGGTAAGATAATCCGACGGTATCTTATTAAGTTCAAAAATTATCCTTTTGAAGATGCTAAATGGATGCACAGGAGTACAACTTAAGGATAGTATGAACCTTGTCAATGCTTACAATGCTACATTAGAGTAAGCAAATGTACAACTCTCTTTTAAATGACTCATGTTTTTGTCTTATATGACTAATCCTCTTTTTAATTGTGACAAATTTAACTAGTATGCATGCTTAGAATCATGTTTGTGATGACGACGTCTCTCAAACACCAAGTAGAATTTGTCACTCTACTTTGGGAGAATGAAATGGACTAAAGAGCAGACATGCTTGCGGCAACTATGTCTCCCAAGCACCAAATGGATTAGTCATCCATTCTGGGAAGATGTCGTAGGGTAAAAAGGGATCCTCTACCCACACGACTAGGCTTTATCTCTTCTACTCATAGTCGAGGACGACTATGATTTCAAGAGAGAGGTAATGTCATAAAATCTAATATCTAACCAACCCAAATGATTTTTCATATTAAATTGATCACTTAATGTGGGAGAATAAATGGGAACAAGTGTTAAGATATAGATATGTGCTTATAGATATATCTCAACACGGGGCCAATAGTAAAGGGGTCCAAATGGGAGATGGTCTATCAAGAGCAAGGCTAACCAATGGAGCATAAGACCTTAGGGTTAGCTTCATTGAAGACCTCCAATAATGTGTGTAAAAGTCCTTTGACCTTAGGTAAGCTAGGGCTGAGCTTGAGGTGGGAACCCGGCCCAAGCTCGAGGTGCTTGTCGTGCTTGAGGTGCTTGTCATGCTTAAGGTGCTTGATTAAGATGCTTGAGGTGCTTGACTGGCTCCATGCTTGAGGTTCTTGACTTGGTGCATGATTAAGGTGCTTGAGGTGCCTTGAGAAGCTTGCCTGAGATGCTTGTGGGAACACCCCCTACTTCAAGTGCTTAGTCATGCTTGATGACTAAGGGGCTTGCTCATCCAAAGTCAAAAATATCCCTACAAGGAGGGGGGCGAGCCTACAAGGGGGGGGGGGGGGGGGGGGGGGGGGAGGAGAGAGAACACACACACACACACACACACACACACACACACACACACACACACACACACACACACACACACACACACACACACACACACACACACAAGGGAAGCCCCAGCTTGAAGAGGCAGCAAGGACACTTGTCAAGTTCCTCCCCATGTTGCCCTCATGGTGTGCCTGAAGCCTATTGGTTGGCCACCCAAGGGGTCCAATGATAATTTAGGATATTTAATTAATTGATTTTTCATTTATCAAGTCCTCTCTCTCAAAGGGGAAAGGGGGACACTTGTCCCAAGGCTACCCATGTTGCTTGTAATGGCTCCTGCTTGTGATTGGCTAGGCCTGGAGGGGTCCAATGAGCTTCAAGCATGAGCTACAAGGGGGGGTGGACCCAAGCAAGCTAGGGGGGTGCTTAGGGGGTATACTCACCCACACACACTCACAAACACTCTCATTGTGTACTATGCAAAGTGCAAGAGCTCCCTCTCCTTCTCCAAGCAAGTAGAGGTTGAGAGCCTACACCAACACTCTTGGCTATGGAGTGCAAATCCATCCAAGAGCCATGCTTCAATGCTTGAGCTTGCCATCTATTTCTTCTTCATTACTATGCTATTATGTATGCTAGCACAAGAGTTATGATAAGTGAGGAACTAGCTCTTTCTCGTATGAAATGTTTCTTCTTCCTCTTCCCTACCCTCATTCCATGCTAGCTGTCTCCACCTTCGAAGGTGTTTGAGGTCTTGGGACTGAGGCTTGGTATAATTAAAGATTTCTTCAAGTTTAGGTTATGCTATGATGGTGATGCATGAAGCTTTCCATCTTCATTGCTTCACCTAGGTCACAAGGAACACAAAGAATGTATTGTAACAAGTCTCTCTTTATGGGAGAAATCATATTACAAATGCCTATTGGAGGGGGGACCGGCTCCACATAAATCCGGTCCTCAACTGTTGTCATGTTCTCTAAATTCTCTCTCTTGCAAAAGTATTGTCCATGCCAAGTTGGTTCACTAATTGCTATAATTATGTTGCTATCTTCAATTATGTCTACCCGCTATGCTCACAAAATCATTTCTTGAAAGTACTCTCATTAAATTCCGCTACTCTCAAATTGAATAGGCAAATTCCATTACAGATATTATGATCCTTTAAGCCAAGAGGAGCTACCTGCCATCCATAAAAAAAAGGTATCCAAGGCACAAACAGAGTTGAAGAAGATACAATCTCAAGCTGAGGCTAAGAAGTGACAACAACACATAAGACGCCAACGAGAGCCTAACCTTGGAGTTACACATGCATTTCACGTTGAAACTAAGGATGATTGGTTGAACTCTGACACACCTCTACGATACCCTATTGAGCTAAATAATGCTTATGGAAAAGTGTTAGATAATTCCTTATTGGACACGAGTGATAAATATAATTTGCTTTCATATGGGGTGCGGTGTCAGTTAGGAAAGCCATGTCTATCTGAGAGTACTATCCAAGTCAAGGGTGTCAACAAGAAAAAAACTACGATTTTTGAAACCAGGCACACTTCTGTCAGTTATGACAACAGAATTGTAGCTCAAGACTTTTTGATCATGCTTGTTGGAACTATGGAAGGAAAATTTTGAGCTATGAGATTAGGAGTGTCACAATGTAGAAACCAACTCTTAGACCTCCCACTCTAGCCATAGTCCACAAGATATTACCTCCTGAGGAAATAAAACCCAAAACATTACATGTCCAAGAGGCTGAACCATATGTACCTATGGCCCAACCCTCTAGAGCTTCAACTGTTAGCAGCAAGCTAACTCGGATAACATTTTTCGAAAATTTTATTGTAAAAACACTCATTATTTTGATAAATCGGGAATGTTGTAGCTCCTACTTTCCAGATAAATAGTGTAATTGATGAGCCAAGGCTACAAACTTCCAGATTGTATCAACCTATCTTCAGTTAGAGCTCCCAGATTATTAGTTTTGACCACAGAAACCTTGGCTAGGTATAAAAGCCAAATTTTGTAAGTATTTTGTAAGTTTTTGGATAATAGAACACATCGTGAGCTAACGGCGCTCACTTCTTTCCTTCTCGTGCTTCCTACTCCCTTCTCGATTGTCACATTGCAGTGCTATCGATCGCATTGAAACCACAGGTAAGAGCTCTACGCGTTGATGTAAGCATTTCATGGTAATCCGTAGCTTTTGGGGTTGTCGATAATTTCATCATAAGTAGGAATTTAAGCTTAAAAATCATAAAATAAGTATAGGTGGGGTATTGGGACATCATTGCTAAGCATTTAGATGCATTCTGGGTCGAAAACGACTACATCAAAAACTCACTGCTATTAATAATTGTGATCTTTACACTTAACCTAAAGTGAGATTTGAGACCATAAGCATGTGTGCTTAGGTATTATAAGCATAAAAACAAGAAAATGAGTTTTTGTGGACACTTTTCACAACCGAGGAATCCCAAACCTCGAGCGAGATTTTTTGAGCAATCCCTTAAACGAGCAAGACAGAGCAAGGCACACTATAAAAAAAAAAACCAAACGGGATTTCTTATGTGACTTCAAGCACAAGAACAAAAAATAAAGACAAAAATGTACCTATTTTGAATGGTAAACCGACCATAGATTTTTGAAAGAAAAAACCCCTTGAACAAGGGTTTGGTAGAATGTTTCCTTTGATGGGCTAGAACAACTGGAACCATTACAATGGCACATTGATAGTCCTCTCCTCGAAACTCGTTTCCCTCAGATATTAGAATCTCATTATTATTCTAGAGAAAATGGTGGAAACTCGAAATTAATTCTATTATTGCAATGATGAAATTCTTTTGAGAAACTCCACATCATGGTATATATTAAAGTTTGCATCAAACCATCATATATGATGAAGATTACCATCTAGGGGGTGGGAAAGTTAGTGATGTTGCCAAAGGTGGTAGTGACAAAGGTGTGAGGAGTGCTTTGATAATAGAGTACACAAGGAGGACAAAGTTATGAACTGTTTTCCTAGGATAACTTTGCCCACGTGCCAGTTCTCTTTCACCCAACGTGTACTGTTAAAGAAAGGAAACCTTGGTTTAGTGTAATTCCACCTACAAACTTTGAGATTTATATTCAAAATTCAAAGTAGAAGGTGAGAAAACCTACAAAGTCTAGAGAAATTTACTGTAAAAACCTTCTCTTAAATTTTCAATGTTTATGAGCACTGCTCAGAGTTCCTAGACTGTTCGGTTCCTAGTCTACTAACTTGTCTATCATGCCTCGACCTAGATTACTCGCCCAACATGCGATGCCCCTATGTTGAACACACCTCTTAGAGCCATGGTGTATGATAGTCATTGCAACCCTCTCTACTATTTTTCCCAACACGGCTCTGCCCTCCATGTTTGTATGTACACTATCTCCAGTTTGGGAGTTGTAGTCTAGCTTTGCATCTGTATAGAGGGATGTGGCCAGGCCTCGGTCATGGTCCCGACATCGCCTATTTCTTGCCCAATTTTTGAAGCTTTTATTTGCATTGTGTGAGCTAGAAGGCATTTTCATCGTCTCCCACCAAATGTATCTGAAAGCGTATGGCATCCTTGTATGGCACAACCTCGAGCATGGCTTGCATCTTGGTGTGTCTCTCGTGAGACATCAAGTTATAATCCATCATCGTTCATCAAGTATAGCCCAAATCATGCGGCTTACTTGTTATATTGTGCCACTTCAACCAGGACTTGCACCCTACAACCTAGTATCATCACCCACCGGCGATTGCTGGCCGCTTTATATTAGCAGATATGTTTCGCCACTTCAACCAGGACTTGCACCCTACAACCTAGATCATCACCGACTAGTGATTAGTTGCCGCTTTTGATCAGCAGATATATATAGAGCTGCTTCTTCAGCATGTGAAAATTAAGAGTGTGTACAAGCCTTGTTTTTGCAAAGCGCAAACTAGCTTCCATGGTCGTGCTGATGTAGGAACTCAAATTTTGATCCTCCTCGGCCCCTTCTTTATACACACGTTGTCGTAGTAGGGAGCTCGCCCGTTTATACTATATGGCCAGCTAGTGCTTTGTTATCACCAAATGGGCACCAGCGTGATCGATATAAGCTCGTTCATGTGTGCAGGGGAGAGAGAGAGAGAGAGATGCTCAAACGCGGAAAGAGCTTTGCATGCTAGCCGACTCTCTCCAATGATAATGAGCTTCACGTAGCTCTCAGAAGGCTACCTAGAGATGGAGGAGGAGAGCGGCTCCCTCTCTCTATCTAGCAAGAAGACGTAGAGTACGAATCACGAGGAAGTAAACCATTGTGCAGACTAGGTGCGAAAAAATGTTTAGCATCGCATGCATGTGTGAATAGTCTTCTCTGCAAATACTCTCTCCAGCCATCCGCGCCGGCACGGATGGCTACACAGAGATTGTATTTTAATATTAGTGCAATGTGCAATTTAAATAGCAAGAAATTGTTTTGCATGGCATGGCCTGCATGTGCGAATACTCTGTTTGCAAATACTCTCTCTAGCCATCCACGCTGGCGCGGATGGCTACAGAGAGATCAAATTTTAATATTAGTGCTATATCTCTAATGTTTTTAAGAAGCAAAGCAATGAGATAACCAAGTCCAATTGAATTACGAGTGGGATTTTTAATTCGAGAGATATACAATACAAACTGGGATATGTGAGCAGTGGTTCTTAATCCTTCCCTTTTGAATAGGAGGCCTTGAGTTGAAGACTCATTAGATAGATCTTTGAGGTCATTAGGGATTGTTGCACTACTTAAAAATTCTCATCTCTTCCCATCTCTCTCTCTCTCTATCTCTCTCTCTCTCTCTCTCTCTCTCTCTCTCTCTCTCTCTCTCTCTCTCTCTCTCTCTCTCTCTCTCTCTCTCTCTCGCACACACATGGCTAGACATAAATGCTTACCTTATTGATTTCTCCCTTGTTTTCTTCACCACATAAAACAAACCATTTATTGATTTTTATTTTAAGATTGAAAAAACCAAATTTATGACCGAATATTAGGTATTTGAAGGGATCCGTAACCGCAAAAAACCCAATTTCAAATCTTCAAAATGAGGCCCTGAGATAGTCACAATCAATTTAGCTTATCCACAAAATTTACACCACAATCTAAGATATATAAAAAATGGTGACCCCCCCCCCCCCCCCCCCCCCCCCCCCCCCCCCCCCCCCCCGTCCCTCTCTCTTTCTCTCTCTCTCTCTCTCTCTCTCTCTCTCTCTCTCTCTCTCCATTTGAGTTTAAAATGTTTTTAAGCATCCATATATACGCTCACACCCCTAAGCTTTGAGGTTGTCACATTGCATGGTAAAAAGATCCTCAACATTTTATTTTTTTCCAAGTAGCCTCTTTCATTTATGACTATGTATTTCTAGAAAATTTTAGGCATAGAAACATACTCTAATCATTTTGGTGGTGGTTTTTGTAATTTGATTAAAAAAGGGCTTATACTAGTCAATTAAGGAAAAACATGGTTTTATTGTAACAAAAGGAAGTCTTTCATAAATAACAATGCTTGTCAGCCATGTGTTGTGTAAGAAGGGTGCCCTTGTGTGAAGATTACAACCTTGTAGGATGGGTAGGACAAGGGATGATTGGTGCATATATGAACTAATGAGGTGTTGTAAATTGCTATCAATTTGATTTTTCTAAGAGAAGGAAGGGATGCACATACTCTCAAGTATAACCAACAATCAAGAACGAAAGTACTCGACAATGGAGCACTACAAATGTCATCTTACAAAAAGAAACATAGGATAACTTGAGCCAAAGAAGAGTGTAAGCGGGGGAGACTACAATTGGATCAAGAGAGATTGAGCCTAAGAGAGAGGATTATATTTTCAAAAATAGTGTTAACTTTTTTAAAAGTTAACTTTGATTATCTGGAATTTAGGAAGTAGTCTATCCATTGATAATACTTTTTGTTGTGGTATATCAATAAACAACCAATGATAAATATTCTATTGATGATGAAATTTATTATATTGCACGCAAACATTTGCTCGGATTTGTCTTTGCTCGAAAAAACTCGCTCGATGCTTGGTAGGACTCTTCACAACCCCATTGCAGTAGAATTAGGAGTAGGAAGTAGAATCCGAGGTGGGATCTCAGAACATTGCTCACTCCAGAAGAATCAAAGTGAGAAAACGACATCCACCAAACCAACACAAGTGGAAACGGCTGCTACAACACCATTTACACCATAGAAGACATGCTCAAAAGGATAAATGAAATGATGAATAACATACAAAAATCACCTATTGAGGCGGTCCGGGGCGGGCAACAAGAAGAGAAACCTCTAGACACCCTTCAAGGCTCCCGTGCTGCTCAATGGGGCTGGGGCACAACACAACACAAACCAAAACAACAAACCCACAGCCAAATCCCAACTACACAAGGGGCACCACCTAGTTTAAGGGCGAACTAGGACACAACAGAGGAGAATCGTTAGAGCAACCCACAAACAAGCAAGGAATTTACACTAACCCTAATACCAATGGAACACTTTCACACACTAAAACACAAGAGAGAGAGAGAGAGAGAGAGAGAGAGAGAGAGAGAGAGAGAGAGAGAGAGAGAGAGAGAGAGAGAGAGAGTGCTCGGGCTGCTTTGAAACGTATCGGCAATGATCAAGCAAACACAACTATATATTTAAGAAAGAGAGAGAAAGGGGGAGGGGGTGCTTGTTGCATTAATACCTTCTTACAAATCTGTCATGACAAATCAAAGTGAGATTAGTATTTGTTCAACATAGCTTGCGTAAATTTCACCACAACACATCACAAAAAAAAGCCACCCCAATCACTGTCTTAAAGCCAGGGGAGTCCTCTCCACCCTGTCGCCCTCTTACAGTATGTGGGATTTATGGCTAGATTGATGACAACACCAGAGACAAGCTATCAAGAACTTAACAAAAAACACCAAGACACTTACGCATCATTGTTGTCCATTACTTCACGTTGGAAGGGAGACAAAGTGTCCAAGCTTAGTCCAAATCCACCCTCCTTGATTCAGCAAATGTTGGGCTTACACTAGTAGGAGAAATGATAGATTTCCTACTCTCAATTGAATGATCACTCTCTCTCTTACAATGGCATAGAGTTCCCTTGCTAATCCCCTATTACAACACATGCACATGCATAAGACAATGAGCTTCCACTCAAGAGCTCCTTCTAAAGAGGTTGAGCTTGGCTTCTCAAGCTATAGCATAGTGCTCTTGCTTATGGCTCCCCCTTTTGTGCTAGCTACACCCTCCTTTTATAGCAATTTTGAAGGCTAGGGTTACTCCTCTAACCATGGTTGGGTTAGATTTTCAGCAATTTATCTAATTTCTTTTGCTTGGAATGATCAAGAAGTTGGTGGGGAAAGAGAGAGGAGAGAAATGAAGGTGATAGGACTTTTCATAGTGGGTTAGTGTTAGTAGAGTTAGTATTAATTTACAAATGGAATTGGATATTTACAATGGGAGTATCCATGTAGGATACAAATAAGGAAGAAAAACTCGTAAGAGGTAAGAAAAGGTGGATTTCTTACAAGGTTGATGCTCCAAGTGTCTTGAGTAGGGCCAATTTTGACGCCTGTTGACGGTCCACTAGCTTTGACGGTACATTTTTTCTCCACTCTTGACCTTCCTTGAGAGACAAGGTAATTGAAGCTGAGTAATCAACCACCATGATGCTGTCTTTTAAGAGAAGAGGCTGAATTTTGTGGTTTTTTTGATAGATATGGGTAAATTGGAGGAGGAAAAATGAGAATAGGTGGTCAATTTTGGAATGGAATTGTGTGTGGGAGATATGAGTTCACCATGGTTTCTCTTATTCTTCAAGGTTGAGGAGAAGGTGAGTAGGGTGCAGAGAGGAGGGGTGAGAGAGGTGGGGATGATGAGTGGAGAAGTGTGTGTGAAAGAGGAAAATGATAAAGTGGAAGAGAGAGTGTGGCTGCATAGCATGGAAAAACTGGGGTCCACTAATAAAATCATAGCTCACAGCTCGTAGCTCAAAAAAATATGAAAAAATTTGAGGCAAAAGTTCAGCCCACGAGCTACAACTTTTGTTTGTATCACCTTTTCAAATTCGGAGAGCAAGTGAACTTTAAAAATTCAGCAAAACCGACCGTTTTTTTCCACTGCACAAGGTCCTTGTGGGGTCCTTCTTTGGATGATTCTTTTGAATACCTCCAAGAGTGAGCCCTCCATAGTGCATGTATGCATGCCACCTACCCTTGACCTTATTTGGTAGGTCTATAATTGAAGATATTGTTGAGATCATGATATAAGTGAATAGTACAACTAAGAAAATCAAATATTGAGGGGTCTAAAAAATATGTACATGTCAAATATAAATAATATAGGTGGAAAAATATAAAGGGGTCAAAATAAATCTCTCTCATTATAAGTCTACCATAAAAAGATAAATATTTTTGGTGGTCTAATTTATGAGAGTAATAGAGAATATATGTAGGAAGGAAAAAATCACAATAGTGAAAAAAATATACACATAAATAGAACTAGTTTTTCTGGATTTTTGTTGGGATGGAGTTACACCAAAAATAAGAGAAGCTTACATGAAAATATTTCTATATGGAATAAAGAGTATGAAAAATGGTAAGAAAAAATTGTGGTAATGGTGAGGCAATGTACAGAGCATAAATAACACACACCTAGGTAGAAATATTTAAATAAATACCAAAATAATTATGAAAAAAACTTTTATTTAGGCCCTATATACAAAGAAATATTTACATACGCATGGGCCATAATATACTTATATTTTTTATATTTTTTATTTTTTTGGCTCAACTAGCCCAATGACTAGCTAATTGAGGGTTTTTTAAGAAGATATGGGAAAAGTCCCGTGACTCACGCACGCCTATGTACAGTGAAATGGTAGGGATAACCACAATGTTTGGGTGATTTTGGTAGGGTGAGGTAACTCACTGTGGCAATTACAAAGAGTCGAAAAACGGCTATCACTATGAGGGGACCATGGCAAGGGATACCTCAACAGGGACAACCAATTAGGCCGCAGAACTGGTGTGCAATCGAGGGTAAATGGACCAACCATGAGACCAATGAGTGCTGTTACTGACCAATTATGATGGAAATGTTCAATATGTGTCTATGATGCCACAAGGACAAACCATATACAGATATCAGCCTAATCTGGCCCCAACTTAAAGACCACCAATGGGTAATGAAAGACTTCAACCCGTGTTGGGTCAACAACCTCCATATCCTGGACATAGTGCAATGCCTGGAAAGTACATGCATTCAGAGGGAATCATAGATGAACAAGAACTAGTGCATGTTACACCCTATGTTGAGCCTAGTCCATCTCAGTAATGGTAGAAGGAGAGTGGTATAATTCACATCCGCCACCAATGGAAGAACCTGTGACTTATGCGATACTAGAGCTTACACTTATGTACTGTGTAGCTAATCAAGGTGTTACACCTCCTATGGTAAGGCCCATGATTAGGCCAAGGATTGGAAACTTCCATAACTGTGGTGCAGATGATTAGTGGAAAAATGAATGCCCAGAGCCTAACAAGAACAGTATCCCAGGTGAAGCTTTTTGTATACAATGCTGCAAAAAGGGAGGACACTTCCCTGAAGATCATCCAAAAAATCCTTTAACAAGGGTAAAACAATAGTGAACATAGTCCAAGTGATACCCAATAGCTCATCAGAGAGTGAACCTATTGTTCCAATCAAGGTAATCACCAGAGCCAGGGCTAAGAAAAATAAACATAATCCTCTGATGACTCAGAGAATACTAAAGTTTCCTCTCAAAAGATGAGGAGAAGAAGAAGCCAAAGGTATGAGATAAGAGAACAAAAACAAAGGGTTGAAATCGAGGAGAGAGCCAAGAAACTATTCCAGGAAAAAGTGAAAGAAACTAGAAATGAAATCAAGGAAACCACGATGAAATTTGGAGGATCGATTTTGGTAAACAAAATTTTTGAGCCAATCAATGCAACCTTGGAAGATTACCAAGTAGAACTTAAAGTAGGCCAAAACATGGAAAACAAATGGGAAAACTATCCTTCTCCAAATATGGAAGCAGCTAAGCTTGAAGCTTATCAAATCTGGTAAGATTTATTCAAGAGATGCTGGTGGAAAAACAAAAGGCCAAGCTCGAGAGTATAGAAAAACCTGAGGAGCTTGTGGTAGGAACCAATAAAGAGAAATCCAAAGTGGTGGTAGAACCCCACCTTGAAACTAAAGATCCAGAACTCATAATGCCGGACAGTGAAGATGCCTTAGATGGACTTCCGTTTGTGGAAGAAGACTAGCCATGACACTTATGGGAAAAAGTTAGAGAGATTAATGATGGGAGCCTAAATTTGAAGTCAGTTCCTATAGAGGGAGAGTTAGACAATCTACCTCCTGATATGGACACGGATGTACAATCCTTGTATGGGGATTGCGGCTCTGAAGCTTCAGGAATGACTAAACGAATGACTCTGAAAACACTACCCTCTTACTTGGGAGATAACAAAGACAAATCCATAGTGTGTAAAACCACTCAGATAAAAAGAGCGGAACAGATCCTAGAGGTAGACAACATCAATTGAATCATGTCTAACCCATCCAATGCACTCTTACTTTAGGAGAACTATTAAAAATCAAACCATATTTATGGAATGATCTATATAAAACTCTAGAGAAGGCAGGGATAAGAGGACGCAGAATTTTTGGGAAATTTGAAACATGAATTGGATAACAAAGAGATTAGATCCGTCCCAATGAGAAAAGTTGGAGAATACTACAAAGGAGAAGAAGGAAACACAACCCTTCCAGTGAGATATAATGATATAGAAACCATGGCAATACTAGATAGTGGGGCAGGCATAGTCATAGCCACAAAAGCAATATGGGAATCATGGGGAAAGCCAGCCATAAGACAAACTTAAATCAAATTGCAATTGGATGATGTACACATCGAAAGACCCTTACGATTGCTTAAAAAAGTGATAGTTAGTTCCTGTGGAATTGATTATCAACATGCTTTTGCAATAGTGAACTTTGGAAAGAAACTCAATTATGAAATCATCTTGGGAAGACCTTTCATGCGACAAGTACAACTCATTGAGGATTAGGGAAATAATTACATGTACTTGAAGCAAGTGGGATCAATAACAAGGGCTACTGTAAGGGATCACCCCTATAGAGATGTTATGAAAATGACCATACAAGAATCTGACTCGGTCTCTTCGGCTGAAACGAAGCTTCCATCTTGGTTAAACAAAGACACACCTATTTGGATGTGTGGAGCCTCAAAAAACAAGAGCTTAAAACAAGAAGAATGTATCTTAGAAAGGGATTGCACAGATGAAGCCTATGTACCTGAACCCTTTTCGGAGCACTTGTTTGAGCCATTTGAGTGGACTCAAATTTTAGCAACAATGGATGTGTGTGTAAATACGTCTATGCCTGCTCAATTTTTCAATGAGGATGGCTATGACATAATTCCCATACAAATGATCTCAACCCTTCACATTGAAGACAAAACTCAAGAACCCAAGGACTTAATGAAAGCTCGACAAGTCTTTTCAGACCTCTACTATGATGCAAAAGACGAGTTAGAAGAACATTCAGCTACCTCAGATGATTCCAAGTCGGAAAAAGAACATGTGAGAGCTAAACTACTCATGAAAGGAGGGAAGGAATTTTGTTTTGACTTTCCAAACCAGGAACTGAGAAGACCGAAATGGTATAGAAGAAAAAGAGACACCAAAAACTTGAAATCTAAACCCATGCCATCAGTCTCTAGTGGAACACAGTTCCTGATGTAGATAGATGCACATGATTGTGTCAAAGACGAAATCACGGGTAGATATCCTTCAGACAAAAATCAATAAATATCAAAAACATCGAGAAAAATGAGAAAGGAAACTAAAGAAAAACCTAAGTACCAGGACAAGGATTCAACCATGACACGAGTTGAACAAAAAAAGAAATATCAAGAGTTGGAGAACGTTCTAAAGGAGATGTATACTATGAAAATGGAAACCACCGAGGAGGAAGGTAAAGATGTAATGAGTGTTCCATCCCATTACAAGAAATATACTCTCCAAGGCCAAAAGATCATAGTCAAACAACTTGTCAGGAAACTAAGAAAACGGGGTGATCCTACGAAGGACTAGAAAATGCAAAAAAGATAGATTTGGCCAAACCAGGAGAAGAGCCTAGACCTGCTTACATTGCAAACGGCTTGATTGGAGAAGAAGAAGAGCTTTTGTTAAGATTACTAAAAGAATACCGGGACATCTTTGCTTGGTCTAATGAGGATCTCAAGGGTGTTGATCCATAAATCTATCAACATACTATACCTATGAGAGATGATGCAAAACCAAGTAACCAGAGGCCATATACTTATAATGAAACATTTGCCAGAAAGATCAAAGAAGAGATAGAAAAGCTAAAGGAAGCCAAATTCATTTATGAAATTGAACACACAAATTGTGTATTTCCAATTGTGGCAGTACCCAAGAAAATTGGAAAATTAAGAGTGTGTATCAATCTCAAGAAAGTGAATGTAGCCACCATTAGAGACACTTTTTCTCTTCCAATCACTTAGCATGTTTTAGAATGAGTTGCAAGAAAATAAACTAACTATTTTTTAGATGGATTTTTGGGATACAATCAACTTTTGGTTGATCCCAAAGATCAGCATAAAACTGCCTTTGCAACTGAATGGGGTTATTTTGCCTATACGATTATGCCTTTTGGGTTAACTAATGCTTCTACCACCTTTCAAAGATTGATGATCCATGCTTTTAAAGAATATCTTCATAATTTCTTGGAAGTATATATGGATGATCTATATGTACATTCTTCAATCCGGGCTGATCATTTTGAACACCTCAAAAAGGTATTCGAAAAATGTAGACTTTATAGGATTTGCTTAAATCCTGAAAAGTGCAAATTTATGGGAAGACAAGGAAAACTTCTTGGACATATAGTGTCTGAAAATGGCATAGCTATTGATATTGATAAAATTCATATTAATTGCCAGTGATAGGGGAACTCTTTTCCTCAATGAGGTAATTGAGTATCTGCTGAATGAATTTATGGTTATCCATAACAAATAAACTTCCTATCACCCACAAGAAAATGGACAAGTTGAGCACACGAATAAAATTCTTAGCTTGGTATTGACTAAAGTGGTTAGTTCATGATGGACTGATTGGGAAATGAATCTCCATGCCACTCTATGGGCTTATAGAATTTCATTCAAGACAGCTTTAAATGCTACACCCTTTTGTTGGGGTATAAAGCCCAATGTGGTCGCCCAGGTAAGTGGGCGGGCCGCCAGGTATGTACACATATTCTTTTGTAAAAACCTAATAAGAACTCACTATGCTCTACACATTACAGTAGAGCGAGTTCATCATATCGTCGTGCTCTTCTTCTCGCACTCTCTCTCGTGTCGCACTTCTGCTCGTACTCCTTCAACTGGTATCAGAGCTCAGATCGAGGCTCGGGGCAGCACTGCAGGAGGCTAGAGTCACCAGCTCAGATTGGAGTGAAATTCGACAGGCGAAGACACGGCCCCAAATCTCGTGGGAAGACCCAAAGGGCTAGGTGTTGTCAGAATTTCATTCTGAGGTCATCTCGGCCACCGTTCGGCTTCGACAAAGGTCTGCGCAGGCCATTTTCGACTACGTGGTCTCGACGGGTGCAGATCCGACTCTGCAAATTTGGGGTTTTCGGCCTACGACTGCAGGTGTTGAGGATATCGACACTCCCAGAGTGCTGATTTGTGGTTGTCTACACATCGAAGGACGGCTCACAGTTCTTGGAGGCGTGTCACATACGACACGGGCGCATCTACACACAGACTGTAGGCAACATCCACTAGTTCATCAGGTAGCTTGTGTTTGCTGCTTGATATTCCAGATTTCTTCCTGACATTGCAGGTACTTCCACATGGGATGTATTGTCAGAGATGATGTATGTCTGTTGAGGGTTTGCTGGCTGTGAGGCATATACTCACGTTCCAAAGGAATTTAGGAACAAACTTGAGCCAAAAAGTAGAAAGTGCATCTTTCTAGGCTATGGTAATTCTGGTGAGATGGGGTACAGACTTTGGGATCCCGAATCCAGAAAGGTTGTCCGCAGTAATGATGTTCACTTGAATGAATCCAAATATTATTCTAAACCAGAGAGGGTTGAGGAGATTAGAAGAGTTGTCTTCCAAGAAGATGGACCTGCACGTGCAAGACAAAATGTCAGGGCTCAAGAGGAGCAAGGACATGATAGAGTGGAACCACAGGTTGTGGCTGAGCCTGAGCCACCTATTGTGCGTAGATCTGGATGTGTCACGCGAGCTCCTGATAGGTTTGTTCCATCTATGAACTATGTCATGTTGACTGATTGCAATGAGCCTTCATGTTACAAGGAAGCAGTGCAAATGAAGGACTCCGAGAATTGGCAATTGGCCATGCAGTCAAAGATGACAGCTCTGCATAAAAACAAGACATGGAAGCTAGTTAAATTACCACAGGGCAAAAAGGCTCTACCTTGTAAATGGGTTTACAGGTATAAGATCACCGCTCATGATAGTCAGCCAAAGTACAAAGCAAGGCTTGTTGCCAAGGGCTTTAAGCAAGAACAAGGCATTGACTTTGATGAAGTCTTCTCTCCGGTGGTTAAGATGACTACATTGAGATGCTTTCTTGCATTGGTTGCCATATTAGATTTGGTGTTGCACCAAATGGATGTCAAGACAGCGTTCTTGCATGGTGATTTAGATGTGGAAATTTACATGCAGCAGCCAGAAGGGTTTGTTGAGAAAGGCAAGGAAGATTGGGTATGCCAGTTGTTAAAGAGTCTTTATGGCTTAAAACAATCACCGAGGGCATGGTACCATAAATTCCACAAGTTTATGCTTTCTCAAGGCTACAAACGTAGTGAGTTCGATCACTGTCTATATACAAAGAAGGCTAAGGATGGTAGTTGGCTGATCCTTATTTTGTATGTGGATGACATGTTGATTGCTGGCAAGCACTTGGAAGAAATTTCAGCTTTGAAGTCAAAGATGGAAAAATCGTTTGACATGAAAGACATGGGTGAGGCAAGTCATATACTTGGTATGCGCATTGAGAGAGACAGATCAAAGAAGTTGATTTGGTTATCTCAAACGGAGTATATTGACAAGGTTTTGCAACGTTTCAATATGGAGAAGGGAAAGGCACTGAGTGTTCCATTGCCACCATATGTGAAACTTAGCAAATAAGATTGTCCTGTGTCTGAGGAAGAAAAGGCTGAAATGGATAAGATTCCATATGCGTCTGCAGTGGGTAGTTTGATGTATGCAATGATTTATACTTGCCCAGACATTGCATTTGCAGTGGGAGTAGTAAGTTGATACATGTCAAACCCAGGCAAGAAACATTGGGAGGCAGTGAAAGGAATATTGAGATACCTGAAAGCTACAAAGAGTATGCGTATATGCTATGGGAGTCAAGAGCTAAGTGTAAAGGGTTTTACAGACTCAGATTATGCAGGTGACTTAGACAACCGAAGGTCTACATCAGGGTATGTCTTTACATTGGCTGGTGGAGCAGTATCATGGCGTTCTAGATTACAAGATTGTGTTCCTCATTCTACTACAGAGGCTGAATATGTTGCAGCATCAGAGGCATGCAAAGAATCAATTTGGCTTAATCGACTATTAACAGATTTGGGAATCAAAGAAGAGATGCCTGTGTTATATTGTGATAGTCAAAGTGCTATACAATTGGCTCGCAATCCAGTTTATCACTCAAAGACAAAGAATGTGGATGTGAAGTATCATTTCATCAGGAAATGCTCGAGGATAATCAACTTCAGCTTGTCAAAGTTCACACCACAGAAAATCCTGCTGATCTACTTACAAAAGGACTTCCCTCAGAGAGCTTTGCGCATTTTCCCAAGCAGTTAGGTGTAGGGTAGTACATCACTTCTCTACATCTCTTGTATATTAGCTTGTATAGTAGCTTCTCTCACACTTAAAGTACCACATTGGACTTTAAGTGGGAGGTTGTTGGGGTATAAAGCCCAATGTGGTCGCCCAGGTAAGTGGGCGGGCCGCCAGGTATGTACACATATTCTTTTGTAAAAACCTAATAAGAACTCACTATGCTCTACACATTACAGTAGAGCGAGTTCACTATATCGTCGTGCTCTTCTTCTCTCACTCTCTCTCGTGTCGCACTTCCACTCGTACTCCTTCACCTTTAACCTTGTTTATGGTCTTGATGCCATACTGCCGATAGAATTTCTATTGCCGACACTAAGGGTAGCTAAAGATCTTGAGTGGAGTTGACATGAATTTTCAGAGAGGCTTGAAGATTTGCAAATCTTGATCAGCAAAGGCGCTGTAGCTCATATCTATGCACAAAAGCAAAAACCAAAATAGTTTTTTGATTCCCATCTAGTCACAAAAATCTGCAAAAAAGGGGACTTAGTTGTAGTCTACTCCCTTAAAAAACACATTCCTAAGTTTAAGAAAAAGGAAAACGGACCGTTTATCATTGAAGACGTATCTCCAAGTGGAGCAGTTAATTTTTCCACTCTAGATAGTGAAGAAATGGCTAATTGGATTAGTTGATGCCGTTTAAAGAAGTACATTTGCCACTAACCATTGAATTGCTAGAAAAGATGCATGCAGCAAAGCAAAGAAATATAAAACGAAAGCAGGTCATTGATGAAGCACAAGAGGAAGCTCGACTTCGAGTACTCAAAAGGAAAGCTGCTCTCAAAAATCAGCAAGTACCTATTCCCATTTACACTCTAGAACTAGATGAACGACTATGGGAATTACAGAAGGATGCAGTGTCAACATATGATGAATGGTTAGATGGAATGGACCTTTGCATCAAAGTGCAACTGAACAATCATAGCACAAATGCATTTGTCAATACAGGAGCTCGAGTAAATGCAGTCAGTTATTCATTAGGAAGAGAATGGGGTCTAGGAGGGCCTCTTTATTTGGCAGTTTAAGGGAATCAAATCTCTTGTATTAAGAAAGCAATCAAAGGACAGCTTTTTAATTCAAACAGGCAAAATGGCTAGTTTATTTGAATTCAAAAATTTTCCCAAAAAAGAAATTCAAAATCTAGCGAGCAAAACCATATCATGTAGCATATCTATGGAAAGAGCTCGGCTTGTAGATTCCAGATCTGTAATCTCCGCTCAAATCAGAGATCATATGTAGGAGTTATAGAAGGCCAAAAATCATAAATTTTTCCACTCCCTTTTTTGGGGGGAAAGAACATCCTTTGACCACTCTTACACCTCTCTTACACACCCACCATTTTTGCACACATGGCATGCATTTATTTGTTAAAATGTTTATCACCTCCATAATCTCATGGCAAATAAAGAGGACCTCCTAGACCCCATCCTCTTCCTAATGCCACGTACAAGAAAGCAACGAATCAGTCTTTGACATCATGAATATCGGCTATCAAAGGATGCAACAAAAACCCAACACCGGCATTGGGAGTAGTCAACTTAAATGTGATAGTACATGGATGTTCATGTCCTCATCAGTTTGTATGCTTACCAAATGAACACATGAATGAAAAAATTATTCTTGGAATCGCATGGATGCGGACATACAAGGCAGTACCAGATTGGGAGACCAATCAACTCAAGCTATCACCAAAAGGCGGACAACTCATTGTTGCAATTGCACCAAGCAAAGAAGAGTGGGAAAGAGATTACCAGCAGAACAAACCATGAAGCAATCAATCTTCTTCATCCTCTAGACAAGCAAACGCTACAAGTAGCATGCAAGGAGTGAGGCATATATGGGTACAAAAAGCACAACTCAAGGACAAGCCGTCTCAAATTTGGGTGCCCAAGACATCATCTATTGTACCGAAGAAGGTTCCAAAGTTAGAGACACAAAGAAGATCATCTTCGAGCAGGGAACCTAAAACAAGATAGATTTGGAGGAAAAAGGAGCACTTATCTTCTCCACAAACTGTAAAGATGATGAAGCAGTGGAGAGTTAAGTCTCAAAACACTCAACCACAATAGTTCATCAATGGAAAACCAAGATACCAGTGGCGAGTTAAAGCTCAACAACCATCATCATTGATACCGATAGCTCAAGAAATTAGTATGCCAGAGCATCCTGACGGTACAATAAAGAAAAGAGCACACAAGCTACAAGATTTGCTCTTTGGGAAACAACAAAAAGAAACCTCGACCACAGAAACCCTTGAATTAATTGCTCAAGATCCAACTCTTGCACATCAAAATGGTTTGAATTGCATTGATCTTCGAAGCATGGTAGAGCCAACCAAGGCTATGCATAGACACGATTGTTCAACCCATGCACACAGTTGTCGCGGAATACACCATCTAGGATGGGTGAAAGAAAACTAAATAATTGAGGGCAATGTTTAAAGAGAGAGAAAAAAGTTGGATGTTACGCGTGATTTTTGCAAAATTACCTAATATTACCCTTACAAAATCATCAACAGGGGAATTTAACTGATAACATCTCCCTGATGAGTATAAATAGTGTATATGCTATTAAAAATATACCAAAAAATAGCCTTGTCTGCTTATTCTCATCATTTTTCTTTATATTGGGACTTAAAATTGGAAAAATCCACCAAGAAATAACAAAGCGGTGTTTCTCAATGGATTTTCTTAATTGTTGATATTTCACTTTTCTTTTTTAGCGCATTTTATTATTTTCTTTGAGTTTTTTAATAGAAAGGGTAAAAATTAATAATAAAAGCAAATGAGCTCAGATGGAGAAACTGACGATACGTTGATGATAAAAAAGACAAGGCATACATGCACACAAAATTTCAATCAAATCGACAGATGGAAGCGGGAAGCCTAAATTAGGCCGCCAAGGCCTACTTTCGCAAATTCTTGCAGAATGAGCTAACGGAATCCGATTGAAGAAATTTTTGATTCTAACATAGATTTCACGGCCTAATAGGAATAACAAGTGAATCTAGGAAAAAGTAGTTTGGGAAGTCCGAGTATAGATATTCAAGGTAGCCCAAAATCACCTCATTTCCACTAGTCACTCTTGGAGGAGAGAGCTTTCTGCCTTCTTTGTGCACGATTTCCAGAGTCTACAGTCGTTCATTTATAGCATCGTCTCACACAAGACATGAGGGATAAGTTCTAAGCTTATTAATGGACAATTCTATATGGCTAGGTAGCAAGTCTAGGCTCAGGAAAAAACCCTAGAAACCTAGCTGTGCACGAAGTCCTACGACACAGAATTGACCTAGCGGCCTGTCAGCTCAACCGAATTGGACGAGACTTGAATTGTAGCATGCCCCTATATAGTAGAACACTCTTATATCACTAGATGACAATTTGACAGGGGTCGAGGGGGTCCCAAGTAAATAATCTAGGTTTTTGTCATATGCCAGAGTTGGATTCTGACTCCACGGGCATCTGATAGACTGGGTCTATACACAATGTACCTAGATGGTTTCATGGAAACAGTCAAGGCAAGCTCTCAAACAACAGAAAACAACTCAAAGGCTACAAAGTGTCAAATTGGACATATAAAGTCAAACTGGCTCCGAATGGGCCCAAACTCGATTAGTAGTATCAGGACTATGTAGCGGACAAGTCCATAGCTTCAAAAGTGACTAACCAACTTTACATGCCAAGTAGTCACAAAAATCAGTGGTTCCAGAGTCGACAAGAGCACAAAGTGATGTCGAGACGATTGAACTTTACCACATTCATTCTAGGACTTGTTTTAGATGTATTAAAGATGTTTAGGTCATCAAATTGTCAATTCTTGCAAAAAAAGTGATTGTTGTAAATAATTGCGATTATTTACTTTTATGTTTGTTTGGCTTGCATTTCATCTTTTCACTTCACCTATCACTTGTACACATCTATTACATGCCACATGTCACATTTGAGCCAAAATGATCAAGAAAAACTTTGTTTTTGCCAAAAAAACGCACCAAAGTCTTTTCAATCCAAACTTTGAGTTAACTGTCACATTTTTCATCCAAATCACCCCATATCTCACACACAGACTCTACATCATGCCTAGAACCAAGTTGCAACAAAAAAAGTACAAATTGATGAAAAAGTTAATAATCGCAATTATTTACTTTTTGCCAAAATGGATGCAATTTGCAACTTTGACCTTATGTGACCAAAGAACATGATATCCCAAGCCCACTAATCAACTTTGAGCAAGTTTGCATCTCAAAAAATCAAAATCTCTTTATATCTACTATTTTAGAGCTTGAAAGCCTAAATTTGGTACCATTTCTACCCAGTGCACTCAAATGAGCTCACACTTCACTCAAGGTACCTAAATGCCACGTGTTTCAAGCCTATGATGTCAAAAATGCAAAAAGTTGGAAAAATTTTCCAAATTTAAATAATCATAATTATTTACTTTTGTTGCAAATTCTACTTACTTGAACTGCATGATTTTGATCTCTACATGTTTTTATGCATCTATGCATGCTCCAAAATTAATTTGAAGCAAAATGGACATCATTTGCTAGCAATTGAGACTCAAGGCATTTCAGATCAAAATTCGCAAAATTTCCTAACTTTGACATTGTATTCACTTAACAGGAGCAATCCAAGCAGCTGAGAAGGAAAAGAAAAGAGTGTCCCAAAAAGATAAGCTGCAGGAGTTTCCACCTTACCAGTTAGATCCAAGCTCAGTGAAGACAACAAAGGCAACCTACTTGTCTAAAGAACAGCTTGAGAAAAACAACACAACGGTTTTCACTATCAGATACAAGAGTGAAGAAGGACACTAGGTAGAATTACAAATGTTACCTAAGGAGGTTTATGATGTAGCGGCAAAGCTAGACACCAAGGAAGCCAACAGAAGGCTAGGGCTTTGAGGTTTCTACGACCAGGAACCATGTGGAGTGGACTTCCAAAAGGCATATGAATTGCTATACTCAATCAAGGAAGATGGATCGGCCCAAATCACGGATCAACAGGGGCAAAAGGTTGAAGTGGTGATCACTAAAGAAATAGTGGCCGAGGCACTGAAACTGCCAACAGAAGGTATGACTATGCGGGCAAGAGATAGAAAGACAGCGTGTAATTTTACCAAAGATACTACTGCCACATTTTTTGATTTTATCCAAAGGTAAGTGGAGGAACCATCTCGCCTCTACCATCAACATTTCCACTTCCTCTCAAGAAGACCGCCACGGTAGACAACTCCAAACCATGCAGTTGCGACTACTTTCACTCAAGTGTTGAAGTCGACAACCAGGCAAGTAATAGATCACGCACAGTACGTGCTCACAACAGTGAAGGGCACAAAGAAAGAGGGAAAGATCACATATCTGAGTGCTCCAGAAGTGATAACAAGAATAGCATATCATGGTATTAGAATGGCCGACAATTTGCCACCAACCCCAGATCAGAACACCTGAATCATTTCAGCTCAACCTTCTCTACGGAACACTAAATCAACAAAAAGAGTATACAAATCAGATGAGGAATACGTAAAACATTCCCATGAAGCCCATAGAAGTGAAAGCTCTGACAACGAAGAAACTAGGGCAAGGAGGGAAGCAATGAAAAAGAAAGCAATGGCAGCTCACGAAGAGGAGCCGTAACAAAAGAGGGCTAGATTTGAAAGAGAAAAACAAACATAGGCAAGGAGCCACCAAGCTGCAGGTGAAGACCCTGAAAGATGGAGTCTGAGAGATTTAAAGGGACCAAGAACCACAAAGGTTCCAGAGGATCCCAAAGATTTGCTCGAGCGGATGTATGAAAAAGCTGAAGCTTTAAAGTTGAAGCTTTAAAGTTGAAGCTTTAAAGTTGAAGCTTTAAAGCTGAAGGAAGCTCTAGAAGCTCATAGAAAAGCAACGGAAGAAGCGGTTGAACAACAGAGACATGTGGAAGCTACCAAACAAAGTGAGTCACATCCTGACCAAGAGAAGATGTCTCCAAGACCCTCTTCACCAACTGTGAAACAAGAAGATCAGCCCATGCCGAGTCCAAGGCCTTCACCCAACAGATAAATCTACAAAAGACGACATAGCAAAGAAAAAAGATCCTGAACAACAGGAAGAAGCAAATTTTGAAAACTCCCAATGAAGCCAAAACAACTGCAATAGGACGTTCCCCTACCACAGCTCAAGCAAAAGTAGCTGAGGCATTCATGAAGCCTCAAGAAGCCAAAGCAGCTGAGGCATCCACAAAGCTTCAAGGAGAAGAAGCAGAACCACCTCCATGACCACAAGCAAAAGCCACTACACCAACAAAAGAGCCACAAATTGAAACAACCCAAACTTCTAAACAACCCCAGGTAGAGCATGAAGACTGGGAAACCAATGATGAAGTCATCATGAAGGTAAATGAGTATGCAAAGCAAATGCAGCTGATGATAGACAAGATGAGAACAATAGCACTTAGCTGCAGTGCCAAGGCTAAAGAGCTGGAGCAAGTGATTGATGCTCTATAAGGAGAGCTAGAAGACAAAAAAAACATCATTGAAGAGGCAGATTAAAGTGTTGAAAAATAAAGCAAAAATACACTAGCTTGCAAAGGAAAAACAACAGAAAGAGATGGAAGAGCTGGGAGAGCTCATGAAAAATTTATCTGATGCATGCAAAAGAAAAGATCAATAACTGACAGAAATAACCAATGCACTTTTAACCACTACTCTATCAGTACAAAAGATCCAAGTGCAGTTAGATGTAGCGAATGCCTCTTTGCAGTACTTCGAGCAACAAATCAATGATCAAGGGGCATTTCTAAAACAGATAAGAGAAAACCCTGATGTAGCCTCAATCAAGGGAACATATGAAGTCTACAAGACTTTAGAAAAGAGGAACAAATACCTTGAACTTGATCTGAAGCTAGAACAAACACAAAGACAAGACCTTGCATCGATGCAAGTTCAAAAAGAAGAGCAATTTCTCAAGGAAATAGAAGCATTGAAGAGAGTCCAACAGCTACTAAGAGAGGGACAAATAGAAACTCAGGAGGAGGCAGGAACCTCTGAATAGCCAACCATCGACATACCATCAATTGCTTTTGCTGAGATGGAAACACAGTCGTCAGAACGGCTAGCAAGAGAGTCAAATTTTCAAGTACCAATCACTGAAGCTGAGCAAGTCCCAATGGTCCAGCTTTTTAAAGGTGAGGAAGATGCACTGAAGGAGAAGATGGTCCAAGAAGTAGATGTTGAATGGAAAGCAGCAATGGATTGGGAGTTGAGAGTTCTCCGCTCAGTAAGTGTAATTCAGATCACTCCCAACCAAATCGATGATCAATGGCATTAGCAATCACTGCCCTACCCATTGGTAAAGGTGGAGCTAATGTAAGTTAAGGAAAGACCTTACAAGGATATGCAAGTAGAAGGATCAGATGATATCCACCCAAAATGGAGAAGGAAGTGGTTAAAACAATAACTCTAGATACCTAATTCGGTTCACAAGAGCACCTACACCCTGCAAAAGGAGCCTTCATTCTGTCTTGTACCAAGGGTAAGGAAATGGTAGGCACATGATGCACTGAAGAAGAAGAGGCCAACATGGCTAAATTACCTACGACTACCAGCTCCAGAGTAGGGACCAGCAACGGAAGAATACATGGTGAAAACCCTGACGGGCACCATGACCTTCTTCAAGAGCCTCTCTAACCTCTCATGTGCAATGCTTTGTAAAATCTGCAAAATGCTGCTTACATGCATTCAAACACTTCATGAGCCTGGACAAGCCAGTGCACCATGGATGTCTTTTCTAGAAGGCAACAAAGGTCTATGCTATGATTTGAGAGGACAGCCTTTGGAAGAAGTCATCTATGGCTTCTACACCAGATGTATGTTTTTGCCATCAAGCATTATGTTTGTATTTGAAGAGGCATTCTATACAAGTTCCTTCACATGGAGGACGAAGATATTTGGGCCAGTGATCAACAACCTTACATCAAGGTGTGTTGGCTATTCAGCCATTGAACTTAAAAACAGAGTCACCATGCAGTTTTTGCAAGTCCTTGACGAAGAAAGATGAATCAGATATGAAAGAGCCCTACATGCGCTTAAAGAACACCTCGCCAGCCGTCAACCCAAAGACTACTTTAGTCCATGAAGCTACGTCAAAGGACGACACAATTGAGGAGGGGGGGAATGTTAGCAGCAAGCTAACTCGGATAACATTTTTTGAAGCTTTTATTGTAAAAACACTTATTATTTTGATAAATCGGGAATGTTGTAACTCCTACTTTCCAGATAAACAGTGTAATTGATGAGCCGGGGCTACAAGCTTTGAGATTGTATCAACCTATCTTTAGTCCGAGCTCCCAAATTATTAGTTTTGACCAAAAAAACCTTGGCTAGGGTATAAAAGCCAATTTTTGTAAGTATTTTGTAAGTTTTTGGATAATAGATTACAGTGTGAGATAAAGGTGCTCACTTCTTTCCTTCTTGCGCTTCCTACTCCCTTCTCGGTTGTCACATTGCAGTGCCGTCTGTCGCGTTGTAACCACAAGTAAGAGTTCTATGCATTGACGTAAGCATTTCATGGTAATTTTTAGTTTTTGGCATCACCGGCCCGCGGTCTAATTTCATCATAAGTAGGAATTTAAGCTTAAAAATCATAAAATAAGTATAGATGGGGTATTGGGGCATCATTGCTAAGCATTTAGATGCACTCTGGGTCAAAAAAGACTAGGTAAAAAACTCACTGCTGTTAATAATCGCAATTTTTGCACTTGACCTAAAGTGAGAATTTGAGACCATAAGCATGTGTGCTAGTTCTTGCTATGTCTGCAATAAGATAGGAGTGAGGTTAGACACCCGTCCCACATCAACTTTTGTAGTTGAAACAAATGTTGGAAATAGGGTTGCAGAGAAACACACACAGCTTGGAGAAGACGAAGGAAGCTCAAGGCACACAATAGAGAGTGTATTACTTAGTGTGCAATGGAAAGATAGATAGACCTAGAGTGATGGACGTATATACAAAGCACGGGGGAAAAAACCTCCTAAAGAGGGAAAAAATGCCCCGGCGGTCCTAGTGTGTTCACACACATCACTACCACATGTATATGGTAACAAATCCCCCCTGGAGTGATGTGATGAATGAGAGCTGGCACATGAGTAAAGGGAAGTGCCATGCCCCGAGGACATGATCAATCCACAAAGGGGAGTAAGCCCAAAGATTTGTGGAAAGCTTCAAGCTTCTCACGAGACAATGCCTTTGTGAAAAGATCTGCAAGGTTGTCCTGTGTTGGCACATAAGCCAAGCTGATCTCCCCTACTGAGAGCCTCTCCCTGACATAGTGGTAATGCACCTCAATGTGCTTTGTGCGAGCATGAAAAACTGGGTTCCTCGCAACTACCAATGCGCTCTGATTGTCAATGTAGATAGTGTTGGTAGTGTCCTATCCAACACCCAAATAAACCATAAGGCGTATGAGCCATACACACTCAACCGTAGCTGTGAAGATTGCCCTCTACTCAGCCTCACAACTCAAAGTGGCCACAATAGGTTGCTTCTTGCTCAATCATGATATTCATGAACTGCCAAGCATGAAACAAAAACCACTTGTGGACACTCACATGTCAAAACAACCAGCCCAATCTGAGTTCCAATCTGAGTTCGAAAAAGCATGTAAGTCTTGCGGCAATGATCCCCCCTTGGGATAAAACAAGCCAAGGTGTAAAGTGCCACTAAGGTAGCGGAAAGTCCTCTTGATAGCCTGCCAATGCTTTGACCTTGGGCTATCCATGAATCTGCTAAACTGTGAGACTGCAAACTGAATATCTAGCTGCGTGTTGCATACATAAATGAGGCATCCAGTAGCAGTTTGGTAAGAGTGACATCAGCAGGATCGCCAGCATCATGTACACTCAAATTCAAAACTGTTTCCATGGGAGTGGCAATAGGTTTGCAATCCTCAAGTCCAAACTTACATAGCAATGTCTCTATGTAATTTTTCTGACACAAGGCAATACCACCATCCCACTATTTAAACTGTATACCCAAGTAATGATGCAACAGCCCCAAATCTTTCATCTTGAAAGTAGCTTTCAAATCAGCCTTAAATTTAGCAATATGTCTCTCATTTGGTCCAGTGATCAACAAATCATCAACATAAAGAACCACAATGAGAAGTACATCACCCTCATACTTTACATACAATGTGCTTTCTGTTGGATTGTTACGAAAGCCTCGTTTAACCAAATGAGTGTCAGCTTTCTCATACCAAGCACGAGGAGATTGCTTCAACCCATACAAAGCCTTCTTACATTTGCACACTTTGTCCTCTTGTCCTTTTATGACAAAACCGCGAGGCTGCGTTACATAACCTTCCTCAAATATGTCACCATTCAAGGAAGCAGTAACAATGTCTGATTGATGTACATCCCAACCAAAATGAGCTGCCAATGCACATAGAAAACGCACAGTAGTCATCTGACAAGTGGGAGCAATAGTCTCTTCATAATCTATGCCTTTTTGTTGTGCATAACCCTTTGCAACAAGTCGAGCCTTATGGCGATCGATCTCACCATCTGACTTGCATTTCAACTTGTAAACCCACTTCGTACCAATGGCCTTTTTGCCACGAGGAAAATCACATAAAGTCCATGTGTCATTTTCTATAAGTGCATCATATTCTGATTGCATGGCAGCCATCCAATTTTCTAAATTCTGTGCTTCATCAAAAGATAGAGGCTCCTCAACATCATGTAAGCTAGACACAGCCAAAGCATAACAATCTGATGCATAAGATGCATGGTGAGAGCCTGAACGAGTACGACTAGACAAAGGTGCATCCAATTTACTGTCATGCAAAGGGTGCACCAGCCATTTTGGCATACCTCTAGCCTGCTCATTTTCAACCATTTCCTCATCAAGTACATCATGTACATCTGCATCAGTAATAGGCTGATCTGTAACATTTTCAGAAACACCCATAGACTGTACATTTGCCTCATTGGAAATTACATTTGTATTTCCACCACTGAAAAGAGGCAACAAAGTGTCATAAATGTCCTGTGAGCTTACATTACTGTCTTTAGTACATGACAGCAAGGGCTGAACAGAATCTTCCACAAACATTACATCCCGTGAAACCAGAATACGCTTTGTTTGCGGATGATATAACCTGTAACCTTTTCTTTCAGCACTATAACCAACAAAAATACATTTGACAGCCTTATCATCCAATTTTTTGCGATGTGTTTGTGGCACCAAAGTATATGCCAAACAACCAAAAACACGCATGTGCTCAATAGAAGGCTTTCTATCATGCCATGCTTCATATGGAGTCATAGAATGCAAAGCTTTCGTAGGACACCTGTTAAGTACATAAGTGGCACACATGATGGCCTCAAGCCAAAAAGAATGTCGGAAAGCTTGAATTTTGACCATACATCATGCCATTTCCGTAAGTGACCTGGTTTTCCTCTCAGCAACACCATTTTGCTGAGGTGTATAAGGCACTGTACGTTGGTGTTTTATCCCATGACTAGCGAGAAATGCATTGAATTCATGAGACATATACTCCCCCCCTCGATCGGAACGGAGGGTGCCCATAGTACATTTCGAGACATTTTCAACCATAGCCAGAAATTGTTTGAAGCACATAAAAACTTCAGACTTCGCTTTAAGCGGAAATACCCATGCATGCCTGGAGTAATCATCAATGAAAGTCACAAAGTACAGGTAATTGCCCAAGGACGGAGTTTGCATGGGCCCACAAACATCGCTATGCACAAGCTCCAACCTGCATGTGGCCCGAATTGAACCATCCCTTGAAAACTTAGAACGCCGCATCTTACCCAAAATACACCCTTCACAAACATGTTTGACAGGTGCTTCAAGAGGCGGCAAAGAAGCAACCATATCAGATTTCCGCAAACGCAGCAAACTGGCAAAATTCCGATGACCAAAACGTGCATTTCAAAGTTTTGCATCTGAAATAGCCCTTGAATCTGCAAAAGCATTTGCAAAATTTTGTCCACACTTGTCATACAAAGTGAGTATACAGCCCATGGCATAAAAGGCCAGATGCAAAAATTTCATCACCAAAACTGAGATCATGAATTGTACATCTATCATCCACAAATTTGACTACAAGTCCAAGTCTAGCAAGTGCGGATACAGACAAGAGATTCTTCTTGATCCCAGGTACATAAAGTGCATCAACAAGTGTGAAAGAACTGCCATTAGCAGCAGTAAGCACATCTTTCCAAATCCCTGAACGGGATAAGAGGCATTGTTGGCACAAGTGACTAAATTCCCATGAGGGGACCCGAGAGAGGTAAAAAATTCACGATGTGAGGTAATGTGCTTTGTAGCACCACTGTCTAAATAACACACATGTGAATCTGCAGCAACTGACAAGCATGCATCATGGATAGCAAGATTGAAAGTGCACTCTGCGCTAAAAGCCCATTCTACATCAACATCAGCATTACAGTCTCCTTTCACAGAAGACTCAACAATGGCTGCATTTGTAGTGGAACCAGCATTTGCAGTGGAACCACCCTCTTTCTTCTTAGCCTCTTTGGCCTTCAACTTAGGACACGACTTGATCAAGTGATCATTAGCTTTACAATAATGGCAACACATCTTCTTTTTGCCCTTATCACCAAAATTTCCAGACGAATTGCTGCCAGCAGAAGCATTAGGAACAGAATTTTTGCCACTCGCAGCAGAACCATAAGAAGTGGCTGCATTACTGTTACCACCCTTTCTTTGAGAAGCAATAAAAGCCTGTTCAACTGCACGCTGCCTAGTCCTGTTTTTTCTAGAAAGTGACTCTTGCAACAACAATGTGCATAATGCATCAAACTTGACAACTTCAGGATTTCCTTGGGTCATCAGTCTCCAAGTACTAGCAAAAGTCTGGTAGGAATCTGGTAAGGCATCAAGAACAGTCTGCACAAGGGAACTATCTGAAATGACTTCACCTGTAGAAATAAGTTGCTGATTGATATCCTTGACACTAGCAAGGAAAGTGTCCATATCATCTTCCTCATGCATAATCTTTGACTCCAACTCTTTACGTAGCAAAGCAATTTTAGCCTCATTGCGACTTGCATAAAGACTAGCCAAAATATCGCAAGCCTGTTTTGCAAATTTCGCTGAACGGATGTGAGGAACAATGGTGCGCTACACAGACAACGCAATCAATGCATGAGCCTGCTCATCCTTAACATCCCAACGAGCTTGTTCTGTCGTAGGCAAAACAACTCTAATAGCAGCAATCCTTGCAGCAAGACCTGCAACATCCTCAACATCGCCTACATACTCAGAACCAGGACGTGCATCAATGCCCTGCACAATATTCCAGAGGCCCTTTCACACAAGAATGTGCTGCATCATATAAGCCCACATAGGGTAATTGTCCCCATCCAACCTGTCCTCAACAGCAAACATCTTGAACACATCTGCGTTGTTGTTGTCAGCCATGGTAAATGTTGCACCTGATGTGAAAACTGCCCGAAAATAGGATAAACGGAGCGGGAACAACACGTGCTATATAGCACAAACCGTAGAAGACTATAAGGCACCTATTATGCAGAAAACGGCACTGACAAAAATTCTGCACAAAATGACGAAATAGCATGTGCAGTACTGCCTGTAGTGGAAACGGAGGCTGAAATGAGCCCAAATAAAAAATCTGAGCATACCAAGCTCTTCCAGCTTGTCCTGAAATATTTATCGACCTGTGAAAAGCTCACCAAATCTCACTGAAATCGGAGAAAGTGAGCAGGCGTGTACTGGAGCAGCTGGCGACTAGGCCCGGGAGGACACAACCTGCTCTTATACCAATTGTTGGAATTAGGGTTGCAGAGAAACGCACACAGCTTGGAGAAGACGAAGGAAGCTCAAGGCACACAATAGAGAGTGTATTACTTAGTGTGAAATGGAAAGATAGATAGCCTCGTGTAACATTTAATGGTCTAGTAACTTCTGTGTAGCGGAAAATAACATAGACATACTGAGAATTTCATTAAGAATAGATTCCTAATGAGCATAGCAAGAGTGGTTGGATGGTCAAAGCAACAAAAGCATAACACCTAGTTAGATAGGCATGAAAAATACTTCCAAAGAGAGAGAAATTAAGCTATTGACAACAATTGAGGACGGGATTTACATGGAGCCGCCGGTCCCCCCTCCAAAAGGCTATGTATTATAGGTTTCCCCCATCAAGGGAGACATTTTACAATACAATACTTTGTGTTCATTCAATAACTTGATGATGCAATGAAGATGGAAGATTCAATCACCAAGCTTACACTTGAAAACACAACATCAATTCCCTCACGGTCTCAAACCCAATACCTCACACACCTTTGAAGATGGTGAGAGCTAGTGGGGTATGAGAGTAAATCGAGAGAAAGAAGAAGTATTCTTATGAGAAAGAAGTATGTCTCCTCACATAATCACTCTTATTATCCTAGCATAGCTTAGTAATATTAGCATGGTAGAGGAGATGAGCATGCATTCCAGCTTGGCTCTTGGATTTGCATCACAAAGCCAAGAGTTGTTGATTAGGCCTCCCTTCTCAGAAGCTTGGAGTAGATGATGAGATTCCCATTAAAGCTTGAGAAGGAGATAGTCTTCTTTACTTCACACATGAGCCCCCTCTCTCTCTCTTGGTCGACCCCTCTTGCTATTTCCTCTTGTTGGCCCCTCATTGGCTCATGCCAGGCTTAGCCAATAAGAAATTAAAAGCATAATTACTAGCCTTGTGACATGTGTCCCCCTTTACCCTTTTGTGAGAGCTTTAGGTATTTAAATAATTCAATTAAACTCTCATTGGACCCCTTAGTCTTTTGGCCAATAGGAATCAGGCAAGCCATTTGGCTGCTAAATGCTTATTGGACCCCTTGGAAGACTGTCCAATAGTCTTCTAGAGAGTTTAATTTCTATTGGTACTTTTATCAAGTGTTTTTAAATGAATTAAAATAAATCTACGCTAGCCTAATTCTCATTTGTCCACCTCTATGGCCATCCAATAGGATTTGAATGCACCTTGGGGGCAACTGGGCTAGGAACCTGACATGTGTCCACTATGCCCTTTGTATAAAGGGAGCTTGGAAGAGTGTGTGTGTGTGTTTCTCTCTCATCCCCTACAAATTGGGCTCGCCGCCTCCTTTCTAGGGATGTGGGAAGACTTTTTAGTCTTCCCCTTGACCATCCAATTCCCCCCACACTTTGGCCATTGGACTTTACCTTTGAATTTTGGAACCTTAGCATTTGGAAGTCTTAATGGGCTAAATCCTAAGGTCTTTGAAGCACCATTCACGCACATTGATCTTTTGCAGATGCCCCCCCCTTTGGATCCCTACTATGACCGGTCTGCCAGCCTAACCAATAGTCTAGCTTTTTCTCCCCTGGTACTTTCCCATATTAAATGATCAGTTTGTTAACCACTGGCGTCCACTTCTAGTAGTCATGGGTCGGGCTTGTCGGTCCAATAGGAAAAGGGTAAGAGTGATCTCCGATGAGAGGCGCACTCTGACAGGAACATTCAAGGGTTAGTTGGCTAAGTATGGGCGCCCAAGTGTGAATGGGGAGAGCTCATATAAAACTCACCTAAACCTTAAAATCATTCATTCTCTCATTTGTGCAATGCAAGAAGAGTGCTCTTACTTCATCTCCTTCTCCGTCTCCCTTGTGTACTAGTGTGTGCGTATGTGTGTGCTTGAGAGAGAGAGAGAGAGAGAGAGAGAGAGAGAGAGAGAGAGAGAGAGAGAGAGAGAGCATTACAGCGGCATGACGGCTACGAGGTGGTTGAGCGCCGAGCAACGACGGCTCCTTCTTCTTCGCGGCGAGGAATCCTCTACGACAGCAAGCGTAGAGCGGTGAGTGACACACCATCGTCATCGTTGAGCTTACTAGTTTAGGCTAGGTGCGTGCTTGGAGCCATCTGTGGCTCGCACACAGTGCTAGGAAAGGCCCATGCTTCGATATGTGCGGTAGAAGCCCACATTTTTGGCACCGTTGTCGGGGAATTGCCATGCACTAATCTCAAGAGGCACTCTGTGCTTCTTCTGTGAGTGTTGTGTTGGGAAGGAAGAGGAAGAAGAAGTTATTTTTTGCAAGCTTTAATTTCCTGCATAATCTTTGTTTTCTGCCAATGTCTGCTTTTACACAGTTTTTTATAATTTGCACAATTAATAGTTAGTGGTGAATGAGTGTTTTCTGCCAATGTCTGCCTGCACACAGTCTTTACATCGTTAGTGAATAGCTTGTTTTCTGTCAATGTCTGCGTTTACACAGTTTTTTATTTGCACAACTAGTAGTTAGTGTGTTAGGTAGTGAAAAAGTAAGCAGTTTAGCAGAGTAGGAAGCTATACTGTGAGTTAGTAGTTAGCAGAGTAGATTAGCTTAGTTAGCAGAGTAGTTAGCTGCAAAAGAGATAAGGTTAGGTTAGTTAGGAGAGTAGGCAAAAAGTTTTGTGTGTGTGTGGCCCAAAAAGGCCACCAAAACCGTGCGTGATGATCGATTCAACAAAAAAATAAAAAAATATAAAATAAATATCCGAAAATATTTAAGCGTGAGGTGTGAGCGTGCTCTACGAAAATTTTTGGATCGGGATCATTTTCCCAAGCCCAAGCCCAGGCCCAGGCCTCAGTCTTATGATATATACTAGACTCACTCTTATATATATCCCTACCCCCACAAGAGGGAATGAGGGCATGTGGGACAAGTTCCTCAAGTCCTCCACCATCCCCTTCACACTCACCCTTTGGACTTACTAATTCTAGCCCTCTCCCCACCTAGGAAAAGACCATTTTTTGGATTCTGAGGGCTGTACGTAACCGAAACGGGGGCTATAAAGCACGGCATGTCCCTCTAGCCAAGATGCTCATTTTGAGCTATCACACGCATATTCTATGGCTCGGTTAAGAAAAGGGACCAAAAATTAAAAAAATTGGGTTATAAACACCTAAAAAACTAGATGAGCGGCCTCCATGGGAACTCACCAACACCTCTAGAGTGTCAAGGTCACATGCACCTATGCTCTGTTCATGTGCTAGAGAACAAGCACATCGAGAGTGTCTCCGTTTACGCGGGTACTCATTATTCCTCTACCTTAGGCTCTAGGCCCTCAACGGGAACCCAAGGTAGTACCACTCAGGACCCGCATATAGCGTCTAGTGACTCTTCCTCTGACTACGACGTCATGGAGGGTTACCCAATGCCTAATCCTGATAGCTCAAGCCAAGACATGCATGCCATGGGCCCATGGTCCGGGCCGAGCGTGCTTAGCCTCTTGAAGGAAACCTTTAGTAGAGCCACTCACTCCGAACATGGAGCTAAAGATGTAAATGAAGGGGGTGGGGAAGTAAATTTTCCATTCATGACCAACGTAGATCCTATGCCCTTAGAGAATATGCACGTGAATACTCCATTCACCGCACCCCCTAACTCTTCATAGCTATTCCCCTCCGAAGTTATATTACCTGATTGTAGAAGCCTTCCCGAAGTGCAAGAGGTTGAGCAATATATCATTGCGGCTAGGGAAAAGGAAATCGAGACCTTACGCAAGGTGAATAAATGAAGAGAGTTAAAAGCAAAAGCCCCTATGTCAATATCTTTGCTAGGAGAGCAATCAAGTGCTCCTGAATTAACAACCACCGAGGGTCAACCCATAGAGCCACATTGCATCTAGTTCAAAAGACACCCATGGCACCTCAATCCTAGATGGAGCGTTCTTAAATGAGAACTTGGACTACAAACTACAAAAGAAAACTCTAACCGACCTATACAGAGGTCACACCTATCACGTAGTTTGGTTAGATATCCTACAATCCACAACGGGTGCTACTATTGTGGAGGATCAACAACAAAGAGTTTGTGAGGTCATCCATAGGGTTATTGAGCTAAAGAGACAGAACAACAGGATCCACATTCCTTCAACGGGTCTCATGAGATTCTTGGATACACGGAAGGCTAAACAACCAACCTTATCGCAAATGGAGACTCCCTTGGTAAGTGCGATGGATCCTCCATATGTTGTTTCGCCAGGGGTCTCAGTGCAATCTGAGCCCACAAGTGATAGCTTTACTTTTCCAAGTCTAGCTCATCTTTCCCTTGATGACACCACGGCTACCATGCCTACCCCAATGATGGGCATACCAAGAAACACGCCATGGACCTCATTTGTTAGTAAAGCACCGCTACATGGTAGCTCAATGCCTGCAACAGTAACTACAAGTGTGTACCAATCGTATACACCTATAGGTCCTCGTACTCATGTAGTCCCTACCCCTCCCATTGTTTCAACGAGTCTTATTGTAGCCCGAGCAAGTCTTTTCGAGCAAACTCAAATCCGAGCAAGTCTCATACATGAAACACGTAATGATTGTATGTCTTTCCTTGTATGGGGAGTTTGTCATTATGTGCACATGTCATATAAACACTTTTAAATGATTATATTTTTTAAAAAATTGTGTCAAATTTTGTAGAATAAAGTTCTAAATCTTAGAGACAATGATCTTTTGCTTCTCAATGATTATATTTGGCCAGCCATCAAGTAGCACACAAAAGAAGCTGTCCACGCTCTCTCTAGTAGTCCACACTCATCACAATGTTACCTCCATCACCTAGTACACTTGAACCTCCTTTGAATCATTGTATGCAGATTTCAAATATAGCATGAACAACAACTAGAGCCCCCATCTTGCCTCCAGATCTTGAATGGCCAACTTCATCTCCTCTATGGATTTGGTCCAAGTTCACACAATCATTTTAACAATCTTTGACAAATGACGATACTTGAATCTACGTAAAGCCTTGGTAAGTGGGTGGCGTGTTAGTGCTATGGCATCCATTATTTAAATGCCCATGAAAGAGGAACGAGATAGCAGGGGTTCAGACATGAAAAATTGGATAGTGAGTATAGATTGGCTAGAGAAAGTGGTCGATTGCGGACAATTGATACTAGGGATAGAGGATGGGATGAGGTGCAGAGTAGTGGTATAAAACACAAATTATTAGGCTTGATTGTGAGTGTAAGCAAGAAACTACCAACCAACCTATCATAAAAAAGTGTGCTCTCTCTGTATTTCTCTTTTTTTTTGACAACAATGACAAAATTTACTTGCCTCGTATTATTCTCCATGATTATGACTGCAAAAGAAAGGGTTATTCTCAAAAGCACCAGCCAATTACATGCCAAGCTATCAATCAACATACTCTGCCAAGGGCAGTTCACCATCTTTCTACGATAGACCTTGTGACAAACAAAGTCCATAATGCACTCCCCTTGTTTATTGATAATGACATATGCATTATCATCAAAACGAACGTCATTCTTATCAGAGCGACGACAAGGCATCCATGCACGGACTACAACTTTTTTCAACAGTGCCATGATTAAGGCTCTGTGTGTGTGTGTGTGTGTGTGTGTGTGTGTGTGTGTGAGAGAGAGAGAGAGAGAGAGAGAGAGAGAGAGAGAATGTGAGAACGCCATAACCTCATTCTAACCAATGAAAACACCCACCTTGGTCCTCAAGTTGCACAACCACCAACAAAGTACAGGAAATTTTTCTTGAAGGCTTGAAGCACATATCAGAAATGCGACTTATTCCTCACGATAGGGTGGGATGTTTGCCTATTTGAATGTGAAAATGACGTTCTATATTGGAGATGTAATTAAACAGCAATTGCATTTAAAAAATATATGCAATCATTGTGCGCATGGACCTCCTTAGTATGTTATGTTGCAGAGAGCGGCCAAGGATGGCACGGAGTATAGGAAGCATCATGCGCAGCGACAGGTGCAAGGAGTACATGAAGCTGCTCACAATTCACATACTCTCACATTAACACATCTCATCTCATCACCTTTTAAGGTAGAAGACAAGAGATGCACGGCAGTCCGGGAGACCAAGTGGTGACAAGCCAGGAGACCACGGCGTAGGTTCGGGTGTAGGAGGAGGAGGAGGAGGAGGAGGAGGAGGAAGAGGGGCCGGGGGAGGTCATGGACACACCGTCATGTGATTATTGCACTTGTCTTTGGTGGAACCTTGAACTCTTCAACTGCAAATCTCAACACTGTTGTAAATGGCGCTTCCTCGGATACCTTGAATACTTTGAAAGAAAGCTTAGGATCCTACATGACCGTCACTTTGAATGAGACCTTACCTCTAGACGGCTTTGCTTCTTACACAGCAGAATCCTATGGGTAGCTTGGCGTCTCTCTCTCTCTCTCTCTCTCTCTCTCTCTCTCTATATATATATATATAGCAGTCCACGCCGGCGTGGGCTTGTAGAGAGAGTTTTCTTGGCCTCATTATAAACTCTCATCCTCCTCATTTTTCCTTGCTTTAGCTATCAAGCTCTCTTTCTGTCAGCCTTCGTCACTCACATAAAACTCTCTGAAGGAGTCCACGCCGGCGTGGACTGCTTGAGACAGTTTTTATTTAATGTCAATAACCCTTTTCTCTCTCTCTCTCTCTCTCTCTCTCCCTCCCCCCCCCCACCCCCCCAAAACCCCCCACAGCATGTGCATGTGGACTAGTAGAGAGAGTTTTCTTGGCATTATTATAACCCCTCATCTGCCTCATTTGTCATTGCTTTAAGTATTGAGCTCTCTTGCTCTCACTTTGGAGCATAATAATGTATTTATCAATCAAATAAAACTCTCTCAAGGAGTCCACGTCGGCATGGACTGCTTCAAAGAGTTTTTTTCACATATTAAAAGGCAATCATCTCTCTCTCTCTCTCTCTCTCTCTCTCTCTCTCTCCCTCCTTCCTTATTATGGTCTACGACTCCGTGTCAATGTAGATTGCTAGAGTGATTTTCTTTTCGTTATTTAGTTAGAAAAATGGTTCAACTCATTGTTTCTAGGTTTTCATAAGGGTTTAAATTGCTATAGATATGTGAATAAGGAAGGGCAATGAGCCCCTTCTTCTTGCTCTAGTATCATATACCTATCCTAGTCTCTTACTATCTGATATCACTCCTTAGAGGCTTTCTTATAGCCTACTTCAAATACAAAGAGCTTGAGATTAGCAACTCTTATATCATTAGTCTTGGTCCTTACCATAGCCAAAAAAAATACAAATAGATTTGTTTTTTAAGTATCTTTGGGTACGATCAACACATATTTTGCTGCTTCCAAAGGGTGGTGATGCTTGCTTTGGCGAGTGGCCTTCTTTCTTAGCTTCCTTTTTTGCTTCTAGCTTTTGGCCTACATAATGCATTAGCAAAGTATACATAGCTCTTGGGAGAACTTGTGGACTTGTTTCTAAATTTTGACCTATATAATGCCTTAACAAAGTGTCCAAACTTAGGAGAGAAATTTTGAACTATTTGATAAGGCTCGTGGATTAGTACCACATGGAAAAGTTTAGGTCTAGAAAATCTATTTTCTTCCTTTTCTTGTAAGACAATAGGTTGATGGCCACATTTAGTAGATAGATTATCAAATAACAGGAATAAATCTTCTTTGCATCCATGAGAAAGAAAATTCGTAGCTTATACATCTTCTAATGAAGGCTAACAATCACAAGAAAACTACTTAAGAAAGTGGGCCATGGAGAGCCTTAGTTGGTAGTAACTATTAGCTAACTCAGTGCATTTTAAAGATATACGCATTTGCTACCTGGAACACGTGCTTTTAACGGCATGGGAAGGCCATTTAAGAGAGGTTTTAATCTTATATAGGCCAAATGTGACTAAGTAATGCACACTTGTTTTGCTCCTCACCCTTTTAGATCTTGCTTGTTTCTTGGATTGCTCGGAAATATTTGCTCGGATTTTGGAAATCTTGGTTTCAACAACCTATGCTCCACAACCACAACACCCAAGTTCTTATTTCCATGGGACCATACCGGCTAGCATTAGCATATCACATCCGACGTCTGCTATGCCTAGGGCCACACATATGAACTTTGGGCCGCCAGATGGCACAACATCGTACCAAACGTGGAACCCAAGGGTTTCCTACGCGTTAAGCCCAATGCCAATACCTAATCCACATGTAGTCTCTGGAGCGCCTTCACCCATGGTGCCTGCTCACTTAGGTGACTTGGCAACATTTGCTAAAGCTATCGATCATCTATTGCTGAGAATATGCGTAACAGGCCTGATAGAGAACCTAGAAGTAAGGCATTACAAATAGCCAAGCTCACACAAAAATTTAGTGGAGATGGGGATGTGAGAAATCATATCGAAGTGTTTGAACAAATATGTGATTCTCTAGGAGAACACAATGACCTACATAAGAGTAATGCTTTAAGCCAAATCTTAAGTGGGAAGTTGGGGATTGGTATAGAACCCCTAAGGGTGGAAGAAAAAAACAATTTATTCTACTCTTAGAAGATTGTCCTCGAAAGAATACATATGAGAGGGAGTGCTTTGGGGTGTAGCTTCTCAACTCCAGAAAGCCCAACAAGAGGAAGGAGAGTCGGTGAGAGACTTTCTTAGTCGCTTAAAGCATTTGAATTGTCGTTGTAATCCAAATGAGCGCTTTAATAATAGTCAATTGCTTGACAGATTCATTAGGGGATTATAACATGAGGATATCTACAATGGCCTAGTCATTAGAGGTATCACCACTTGGGAAGCAGTCACCACCAATGCAATCCAATTGGAGGATAATTTAATGATTCAAGGAAAAAGAGTGTCTGTTGAGCCTAATCTATTAGCTCACAAGCATTAGGGCATCAGCCACCAATGACCCTAAAGCCTATTGCTAAGGAGCCAAAGATATTTGAGATGACTTTAGCAGATCTCATCAAGGCCATTCAAGAGAGCCTTAGAGACAATTGTGCCCCTCAAAACAATCATATGTATCCAAGAAGGGAGCAACAATGGTGCTCAATATGCTATGGACCGCATAATATCAGTGAATGCCCTACTTTTAGAGTAAAATTCAATGGGAGTTGCAATGCCTGTGGGAGGTATGGTCATCAAGCTAAGGATTGCATAGTATTTAAGCACGCGATGGACAATAGACCAACCTTAGCATGGACAGACACACCTCAAGTGCCTGCATTGATGTCGGCTCCATCTCTTGAACAAACGTCACAACACATGGCCCCTAGGGCCCTGAATGTTGTTCAAACAACACCCTTACCACCTCCAATGCTAGGACCGCAACCACCACATCCGAAAATCACTTCAGTGAATCAAGTGGGTTGTGAGCCATCTATTGCTTGTTTGGAAGGCTGTGAGGAAGAGAGTGTTACCATGCACCGAGCGATTTTTTCCAAGCAAGGACAAACCCGAGCAAGTGTTTGTAGACGATATAGTAAATTTTATTGTCAACAGAATATTTATTGTTTGTTATATATTCATGCACCACAACAAAAAAGGGTTATCAATGGATAGAAAGAACAGGTGGCAGGGCTTGATTTGACAAATACACCAACTGTTTGTGTCAAATTAGTTGGTGTATTTGTCCTACAAAAAGAACGATGCCAAGTGAGAGAATATTCTTATCTCTCTCTCTCTCTCTCTCTCTCTCTCTCTCTCTCTCTCTCTCTCTCTCTCTCTAAAAAATGAGAAACAATATCACTATCAAGGACACATTAATTAGCATCAATTTTCAACAAAAACACCACAGAAAACCTATCTTTAGTGTATATTTAAAGCACAAAAAAATTGAAAATTCTTAATAACCCTCCAAAAATCCTAAATTTTATGTGGAGATTTTCAATGCTCTCCTTTTTTTATTGATTCCTAGGTGTTTGGGAAAAATGTGGCTCAGCTTAATATCGTTCCCTTTTCAATTTAAAAAATGCCAGTATGTCCCAAATTTTTTTGAAAAACAAAGTGCGACATGAATCCCAAGAGATGCCTGTTGCAAAGACAAAAGATGGGACTGACAAAAGGAAGGGTGTAGAGTCATCTACTATAGCACACTGGCATGAGAAATAGCATGGGGTCAATGACACATAGTCATTGCTGACAATGTGGCCAAGCAGGTTTTGGGAGGGCTTGGTTATATTTTTTTATTAATGTGTTGCACTATGCCGTGCAACATATGCAGCCTCCTACATTGTTAGCTCAGTTGACTTGAAGATGCGCGTGTGGAGCAGCGAGAGTTCGAGTCCAGCTTGCTAAGTTTTTGGTTGGACAACTTGCAAAGGGCTAATGCTGCATTCGTTGGAATCTCGGCAACACTGCAACAAATATAATAATAAACCTATTAGTATGTTGAACCGAGTAGTAGGCCAGTTGAGGGTAAGCGGAAAGGGAGAAATTCCGCCTCAATATGAAGAAAAATAGTGTAAAGCCCCAAAAAATAAGCTTAATTTTCTTAAATTTTCTCTTGGCAAATTCAACAAAAGAAATTTGTATGTTTGAAAAAATGGTTTTTCTTGAACAGTTGAATGGTTGAACTGAATATGGCTAGTCGTTTTGAACAAATCGAAGGAAGGGAGTATCAGTTGGAGATACCTGTTTTTTAATCAGATGTGGTAACATGCAGCCTGCCAAGCTCTCTCTCTCTCTCTCTCTCTCTCTCTCTCTCTCTCTCTCTCTCTCTCTCTCTCTCTCTCTCTCTCTCTCTCTCTCTCTCTCCTAATTATCACGGGTTTCTGAACACCTAATAAACCACTGATAATTATACCACATAATTTGAATTTCATTTACTAATTTCCCCTATTTAAAGTTTTCAAAAAACAAGGTATTTTAGCTAAAGTAATTAGCTAGATTAATTTTCTGAGCTTCTCCTAATTATCATGGGTTTTTGAACACCTAATTAACCACTGATAATTATATCACAGCATTTGAATTCCATTTACTAATTTCCCCTATTTAAATTCTCAAAAAATAGGATATTTTAACTAAAGTAATTAGCTAGATTAATTTTTAAAGACTATCCTAATTATCACAGGTTCTTGAACACCTAATTAACCACTGATAATTATATCACAGCATTTGGATTCCATTTACTGTTGGAATTAGGGTTGCAGAGAAACACACACAGCTTGGAGAAGACGAAGGAAGCTCAAGGTACACAATAGAGAGTGTATTCCTTAGTGTGCAATGGAAAGATAGATAGCCCTAGAGTGATGGGCGTATATACAATGCACGGGGGAAAAAACCTCCTAAAGAGGGAAAAAATGCCCCGGCGGTCCTAGTGTGTTCACACACATCACTACCACATGTATATGGTAACAAATCCCCCCTGGAGTGATGCGGTGAACGAGAGCTGGCACATGAGTAAAGGGAAGTGCCATGCCCTGAGGACAGGATCAGTCCACAAAGGGGAGTAAGCCCAAAGCTTTGCGGAAAGCTTCAAGCTTCTCACGAGACAATGCCTTTGTGAAAAGATCTGCAAGGTTGTCCTGTGTTGGCACATAAGCCAAGCTGATCTCTCCTGCTGAGAGCCTCTCCCTGACATAGTGGTAATGCACCTCAATGTGCTTTGTGCGAGCATGAAAAACTGGGTTCCTCGCAACTGCCAATGCGCTCTGACTGTCAGTGTAGATAGTGTTGGCAGTGTCCTGTCCAACACCCAAGTCAGCCATAAGGCGTCTGAGCCATACACACTCAACCGTAGCTGTGAAGACTGCCCTGTACTCAGCCTCACAACTCGAAGTGGCCACAGTAGGTTGCTTCTTGCTCAACCATGATATACATGAACTGCCAAGCATGAAACAAAAACCACTTGTGGACACTCGCGTGTCAAAACAACCAGCCCAATCTGAGTCCGAAAAAGCATGTAAGTCTGGCGGCAATGATCCCCCCTTGGGATAAAACAAGCCAAGATGTAAAGTGCCACTAAGGTAGCGGAAAATCCTCTTGACAGCCTGCCAATGCTTAGACCCTGGGCTATGCATAAATCTGCTGACCTGCGAGACTGCAAACTGAATATCTGGCCTCGTGTTGCATACATAAATGAGGCAGCCAACAGCAGTTTGGTAAAGAGTGACATCAGCAGGATCGCCAGCATCATGTAGACTCAACTTCAAACCTGTTTCCATGGGAGTGGCAATAGGTTTGCAATCCTCAAGTCCAAACTTACATAGCAATGTCTCTATGTAACTTTTCTGACACAAGGCAATACCACCATCACACTGCTTAAACTGTATACCCAAGTAATGATGCAACAGCCCCAAATCTTTCATCTTGAAAGTAGCATTCAAATCAGCCTTAAATTCAGCAATATGTCTCTCATTTGGTCCAGTGATCAGCAAATCATCAACATAAAGAACCACAATGAGAAATACATCATCCTCACGCTTTACATACAATGTGCTTTCTGTTGGACTGTTACGAAAGCCTCGTTTAACCAAATGAGTGTCAGCTTTCTCATACCAAGCACGAGGAGATTGCTTCAACCCATACAAAGCCTTCTTACATTTGCACACTTTGTCCTCTTGTCCTTTTATGACAAAACCGCGAGGCTGCGTTACATAAACTTCCTCAAATATGTCACCATTCAAGAAAGCAGTAACAATGTCTGATTGATGTACATCCCAACCAAAATGAGCTGCCAATGCACATAGAAAACGCACAGTAGTCATACGACAAGTGGGAGCAAAAGTCTCTTCATAATCTATGCCTTTTTGTTGTGCATAACCCTTTGCAACAAGTCGAGCCTTATGGCGATCGATCTCACCATCCGGCTTGCGTTTCAACTTGTAAACCCACTTGGTACCAATGGCCTTTTTGCCAGGAGGCAAATCACATAAAGTCCATGTGTCATTCTCTATAAGTGCATCATATTCTGATTTCATGGCAGCAATCCAATTTTCTGAATTCTGTGCTTCATCAAAAGACAGAGGCTCCTCAACATCATGTAAACTAGACACAGCCAAAGCATAACAATCTGATGCATAAGATGCATGGCGAGAGCCTGAACGAGTACGACTAGATAAAGGTGCATCCAATTTACTATCACGCAAAGTGTGCACCAGCCATTTTGGCATACCTCTAGCCTGCTCATTTTCAGCCCTTTCCTCATCAAGTACATCATGTACATGTGCATCAGTAATAGGCTGTTCTAAAACATTTTCAGAAACCCCCATAGGCTGTACATTTGCCTCATTGGAACTTACATTCGTATTTCCACCACTGAAAAGAGGCAACAAAGTGTCATAAATGTCCTGTGAGCTTACATTACTGTCTCTAGTACATGACAGCAAGGGTTGAACAGAATCTTCCACAAACACTACATCCCGTGAAACCAAAATACATTTTGTTTGCGGATGATACAGCCTGTAACCTTTGCTTTCAGCACTATAACCAACAAAAATACATTTGACAGCCTTATCATCCAATTTTCTGCGCTGCACTTGTGGCACCAAAGCATATGCCAAACAGCCAAAAACACGCATGTGCTCAATAGAAGGTTTTCTATCATGCCATGCTTCATATGGAGTAATAGACTGTAAAGCTTTCGTAGGACACCTGTTAAGTACATAAGTGGCACACATGATGGCCTCAAGCCAAAAAGAATGCGGCAAAGCTTGACTTTTGACCATACATCGTGCCATTTCCGTTAGTGACCTGTTTTTCCTCTCAGCAACACCATTTTGCTGAGGTGTATAAGGCACTGTACATTGGTGTTTTATCCCACGACTAGCCAGAAATGCATTAAATTCATGAGACATATACTCCCCCCCTCGATCGGAACGGAGGGTGCCCATAGTACATTTTGAGACATTTTCAGCCATAGCCAAAAATTGTTTGAAGCACATAAAAACTTCGGACTTCGCTTTAAGCGGAAATACCCACGCATGCCTGGAGTAATCATCAATGAAAGTCACGAAGTACAGGTAATTGCCCAAGGACGGAGTTTGCATGGGCCCACAAACGTCACTATGCACAAGCTGCAACCTGCATGTGGCCCTAACTGAACCATCCTTTGGAAACTTAGAACGCTGCATTTTACCCAGAATACAGCCTTCACAAACATGTTTGATAGGTGCTTCAAGAGGCGGCAAAGAAGCAACCATATCAGATTTCTGCAAACGCAGCAAACTGGCAAAATTCAGATGACCAAAACGTGCATGCCAAAGTTTTGCATCTGAAATAGCCCTTGAATCTGCAACAGCATTTGCAAAATTTTGTCCACACTTGTCATACAAAGTGAGCTTATACAGCCCACGGCACAAAAGCCCAGATGCAACAATTTCATCACCAAAACTGAGATCATGAACTGTACATCTGTCATCCACAAATTTGACTACAAGTCCAAGTCTAGCAAGTGCGGATACAGACAATAGATTCTTCTTGATCCCAGGTACATAAAGTGCATCAACAAGTGTGAAGGAACTGCCATTAGCAGCAGTGAGCACAATCTTTCCAACTCCCTGAACTGGATAAGAGGCGTTGTTGGCACAAGTGACTGAATTCCCATGAGGGACAGACTCGAGAGAGGTAAACAATTCACGATGTGAGGTAATGTGCTTTGTAGCACCACTGTCGAAATACCACACATGTGAATCTGCAGCAACTGACAAGCATGCATCATGGACAGCAGGATTGTAAGTGCACTCTGCGCTAAAAGCCCATTCTGCATCAACATCAGCATCACAATCTCCTTTCACAGAAGACTCAACAATGGCTGCATTTGTAGTGGAACCAGCATTTGCAGTGGAACCACCCTCTTTCTTCTTAGCCTCTTTGGCCTTCAACTTAGGACACGACTTGATCAAGTGATCATTGGCTTTACAATAATGGCAACGCATCTTCTTTTTGCCCTTATCACCAGAATTGCCAGACGAAGTGCTGCCAGCAGAAGCATTAGGAACAAAATTTTTGCCACTCGCAGCAGAACCATAAGAAGTGGCTGCATTACTGTTACCACCCTTTCTTTGAGAAGCAATAAAAGCCTGTTCAACTGCACGCTGCCTAGTCCTGTTTTTTCTAGAAAGTGACTCTTGCAACAGCAATGTGCATAATGCATCAAACTTGACAACTTCAGGATTTCCTTGGGTCATCAGTCTCCAAGTACTAGCAAAAGTCTGGTAGGAATCTGGTAAGGCATCAAGAACAGTCTGCACAAGGGAACTGTCAGAAATGACTTCACCTGCAGAAATGAGTTGCTCATTGATATCCTTGACACTAGCAAGGAAAGTGTCCATATCATCTTCCTCATGCATAATCTTCGACTCTAGCTCTTTACGCAGCAAAGCAATTTTAGCCTCATTGCGGCTTGCATAAAGACCTGCTAGAATATCCCAAGCCTGTTTTGCAGATTTTGCTGAACGGATGTGAGGAATAATGGTGCGCTTCACAGACAACGCAATCAATGCATGAGCCTGCGCATCCTTAACATCCCAACGAGCTTGTTCTGCTGTAGGCAAAACAACTCTAACAGCTGCAATCCTTGCAGCAAGACCTGCAACATCCTCAATATCGCCTACATCTTCAGAACCAGGACGTACATCAATGCCCTGCACAATGTTCCAGACACCTTTTGACACAAGAACGTGTTGCATCATATAAGCCCACATAGGGTAGTTGTCCCCATCCAACCTGTCCTCAGCAGCAAACATCTTGAACACATCTGTGTTGTTGTTGTCAGCCATGGTAAATGCTGCACCTGATGTGAAAACTGCCCGAAAATAGGAGAAATGGAGCGGGAACAACTTGTGCTATATAGCACAAACCGTAGAAGACTATAAGGCACTTGTTATGCAGAAAACGGCACTGACAGAAAATCTGCACAAAATGACGAAATAGCCTGTGCAATACTGCCCGTAGTGGAAACGGAGGCCGAAATGAGCCCAAATCAAAATTCTGAGCAGACTAAGCTCTTCGAGCTTTCCCAAAATATTTGTCGACCTGCGAACGCTTGCCAAAGCTCACTGAAATCGGAGAAAGTGAGCAGGCGTGTGCTGGAGCAGCTGGTGACTAAGCCCGGGAGGACGTGACCTGCTCTGATACCAATTGTTGGAATTAGGGTTGCAGAGAAACACACACAGCTTGGAGAAGACGAAGGAAGCTCAAGGTACACAATAGAGAGTGTATTCCTTAGTGTGCAATGGAAAGATAGATAGCCCTAGAGTGATGGGCGTATATACAATGCACGGGGGAAAAAAACCTCCTAAAGAGGGAAAAAATGCCCCGGCGGTCCTAGTGTGTTCACACACATCACTACCACATGTATATGGTAACATTTACTACTTTCCCCTATTTAAATTTCTCAAAAAACAGGGTATTTTAACTAAAGTAATTAGCTAGATTAATTTTCTGATATTTTCCTAATTATCATGGGTTTTTGAACACCTAATTAACCACTGATAATTATATCACAGCATTGGAATTCCATTTACTAATTTCCCCTATTTAAATTTCTCAAAAAATAGGATATTTTAGCTAAAGTAATTAGCTAGATTAATTTTCTGAGCTTCTCCTAATTAGCACAGGTTTTTGAACATCTAATTAACCACTAATAATTATATCACAACATTTGAATTCCATTTACTAATTTCCCTTATTTAAATTCTATTTACTAATTTCCCTTATTTAAATTTCTCAAAAAATAGGGTATTTTAGCTAAAGTAATTAGCTAGATTAATTTTCTGAGATTCTCCTAATTATCATGAGTTTTTGAACACCTAATTAACCATTGATAATTATATCACAGCATTTGAATTCCATTTACTAATTTCCCCTATTAATATTGCTAAGAAAATAGAGTAATTATGCCTAATTAATTAGGAAAACTTTTCAAAAAATTATAGGATAATTTTCCTAGATTAATAATTGTCTAATGCATCTCTGATAATTACTTCAACTAAATCTAATCTTAATTAATATATTTACCATTAATTCTTGGTTAATTTGACTAATTTCAGCCCTAATATGATAGGATAATTAATTATCTTGGTATTACTAAGCTTAATTATAATAATCAGCAGAGATTAATTAATTAAGAGAGGTTTGAGGAGCATACATAGGCCTAATCTTTGATTTATTAACAAATATCTTAATCTAACCTTGCTAATTAAGAAGGATTAGGTTAATTACCGTTAGGGTTAATCAATTAGAGATTAAACTCTAATGATTTCTGTGTAGTGTTCTCCCTAGATGAGAGAGAAAGTCTCAAGGCTCCAAGTCTAAGAAAAAAATGAAGAGAAAGGTCCTTTTTATAGCTTTTTCTGGGCATTTGGCAGATTTTGGCAGTTTTCCCCAGTCCAAGTAGCCCCCTAGCTTGTATTTTGCGCCATTTTCAGCCATCACTGTTCCTGGAAAGTTTCCCCAGCTTCCACACTCACCCCATACCTTCCAGAATTTGCCTGGTTGATTTTTGCAAATCTTTAATGATGAAAATTGGAATTTTCTATCTAACTCTAGAACCTTAGTGTAAAGAAGTCTTTGCTAATGATTAATAATGGAACCATCCAATTTTTGTTATTAATTGAATTTCTTATTGTAATTTTCCAGGACGCGTAACTGTTCCCGTTTTTATCGGAATCAGATTCTGAAAATTTCTAGACATAGTAAAGCTTTGCTTATGATTCCAAAAATACCAAAATTAATAGTGTTTGGAGTCCTACAATAGTGTTTTCTATTAAGTTTTGCAAGCTAAGTACAATCTTTAAGGTTTCGGAAACTGGAAACCTTACTCTCTCTCTCTCTCTCTCTCTCTCTCTCTCTCTCTCTCTCTCTCTCTCTCTCTCTCTCTCTCTCTCTCTCTCTCTCTCTCTCTCTCTCTGTGTCTCTGATCTCAGTTTAAAAAAACAAAACTCTCTAAAAGAGTGCACGCCAGCGCGCGCTCTTTGAGAGAGTTTTTTTCGCGCGTCGGCGTGCTCTCTTTTAGAGAGTTAAAAAAAAAAAAACTAAGATCACAGAGAGAGAGAGAGAGAGAGAGAGAGAGAGAGAGAGAGAGAGAGAGAGAGAGAGAGAGAGAGAGAGAGAGAGAGAGAGAGAGAGAGAGAGAGAGAGAGAGAGAGAGAGAGGACTTCCAGCGCCCTTCATCGTCGGGGAAGAAGCAGGTGTCTAACAGATCCATGTAAGGCTCACTTGGAAAAGTTGTGGGAAATAAGCAGCTGTGAGGCCTTGAGTTGTATCACAGAGAGTGTGGTATGCTGCAATGGGAGGAAGTCGAGTGACGACTACACTGACGTCGATTTGTAAGCTACCATCGTCGGTGCATGGGTTGATGTCAAAGAGGCCAGGCATGAGGTCGAGGAAATGGTTCCCGACGTTGATACCTGTAAGCTCGGCATAGTAGTAGATTGGATGCCGAGGGTTGACGATGAGCGGAGTGAAGACGGTGTTGGGTGAGATATGACTGTCGACGGTGGTGAACATGAGTGTGGAAGAGTTCGGAGAGTTACATGCGGGGAAGGCAGTAGGAGAAGGTGTTGGGCAGTGCTCTACGATGCAGCTGTAATGGAAAGGTGAGGGGGCCCCGGCTCAAACCCATGATTCTGGCCATGGCCTCGAAGCCGCCATCTTGGTCACAACAGCTCTGGTGGCACCGAACAAGAAGTCAAGCAGCGCGAGTGTTGGAGACGAGCTTGCCGACGAGCATGCCGCCGTCCTGGTACACTTTGAGGTAGGTGCAAACGGAGCTGTCCGGCCTCGACATTTAATTGGAGGCGGCACCAAGGAGATTGCAGAGAGGGGAGTCACTGATTATGGAAAGACTTGTGGAGTCCACTCGGGGGTCAAAGATGGGTTGGTCCAGCTGCTCCAAGCACGAGTGGCAGGGCTGGCATTGCAACCACATAAGGTCGGCGGTTGTGTCCATTGTCATGTGAAAGGAGCGACGGGTGCCGTCCACAATTACAGGTCGCACATAGTAGTTAACGCTACCAAGCTCATAACCTGGAGGCTAGCTGTAACGTGCAACACCTTCGATCTTGGAGCGCTCGCCTAATTAGCTAGCCTGTATTGTTATTTATTATGCATCGCTGCTCGTCTCCAGCACATCCCAACACCGACATTGTAGCGTGGCTACTCTGCTGAATGACGAATGTAAGAACGGTGCTGATGTTGCTCAAAAACTTATCTTGTTTGGTCATGATATTGCAGGCGTAGGTGCACGCCTGCGTGGCTGAAACTAGAGCTACCAATCTATTTAATTCCTTTATATGGTAGGCCAGGAACTCATTAGTATTTGATAAAACCTCCCATGCATTTTGACTTCCATGGAGACTCCTCAAGGTCACACTCCTTGAGGACTATATGTCCTTACCTTGATATTGTCCATGTGCAAAGGATTATGTGCCAAATTCTTCCATGGCGGACGTACATTAGTATAGTGCATGATGCGTCAAGGAATTCTGACAATTTGGAATCCTGGTCCAATGTCATTTTCATAGAGCAGCAGTTGCAGCGAGAGTAAAAGGAGGATATACAGCTAGATAGTGACAAAGAGAATGGCAGTAAGGAGTTTACGATGATTTTGGTCAGCCGCATGTCTGCATGGTTGGAGAGGTATGCATGCAACATGCTGCTCGAGGTATGCCAACAAATTTTTTTAAGGGTGTGTTGGCGCCGCTCATGCACATGTGTCCGCACCTAGCTTTGTGCGAGGCAATTGTGACACATCTTAAGAGGCAGATGTTGGAGGTCTTCCCGACTAGGTAGCACGATGAGACAGTAAGTAGAAGACAATTTTCAACGGAGAGAGAGAGAGAGAGAGAGAGAGAGAGAGAGAGAGAGAGAGAGAGAGAGAGAGAGATGATCCCTATCCATTCTCACGTAGCACAGATATGGAGGTCCATGGGGCGAACTAAGGAGGAGGGTGTCAATCTCATCGAGGGCAGGCTCAGATCAAAGTCGACATTTGGTATCTCTAAACACTCCTGAAGAAAATAGAGAGAATTGTAGACACGAGCCCACTTCCTGTTGCCATGTGGCAGTTTTGAGAAACGCCTCTCTCCATTAATATGGTTAGAGTTATAAGTTTCCAAAAAATCCTATCAACGTAAGGGCATCGCACATTGGGTTAGTAATCTGGGTCGAGGCATGATGGACAAGTCAGTAGACTAGGAATCCCAAGAAGTCTGCGAACTTAGAGCAATGCTCATATAAACATGGAAAATTTAAGAGAAGGTTTTTCTACTAAATTCCTAAAAAATTTGTAGGTTTTCTCACCTTCTACTTTGAATTTTAAAGATAAATCTCAGAATTTATAGATGGAAATATACTAAACCTAGGTTTCTTTTGTTTATCAACATGGTTGGGTGAAAGAGAACTTGCATGGGGAGAAGTTGTCCTAAGAAAGTGTTCATAAATTTATCCACCTTGAATACTCTTTTATCAAAGCACTCCTTATAATCCCCCACCATTACCACCTCCCTTGACAAGTCACAACCATCTTTGGCAGCACCACTAACTTTCCCACCCCCTTGATGGTAGGCTTCATATGATAGTTTGACACAAACTTTAATATATACCATGATGTGGAGTTCTCAAAAGAATGACCTCATTAATAGAATTATTTTCATGTTCCCACAATTTTCTCCAGAGTAACTTAAAAATGCATAGCATGGTATTGTACACAACCCATAATAACTTGATGTAGAGTGAGACAGAGGAGAAGAAGAATAAGTGAAGAGCTCCCAAACTCTCCTTATTCATGAGATTAGTTTAGTGGCAACAACCTTACCTTTTTAGTGTAAAGCTTGTGGTTTAATCCTTCAATTGGGGGGCTGAAATTGGAGACGAATATCAACATGCCATTATAATGGTTCCAAGTGTTCTAGCCCATTAAAGAAAACACTCTACCCAAACCTTGCTCAAAGGGTTTTGTCGGTCAAAAATTTCTGGTTGATTTACCATTAAAAATAGGTGCAATCTTCAATTAATTTTTTTGTTGTTGTGGTTGAAGTCACCTAAGAAATCATGTTTGGTTTTTGTTTTGTATATGTGCCTTGCCCTATCTCGCTCGTTTTATGGATTGCTCGGAGAATCTCGCTCGAGCTTTGAGATTCCTCTGAGGAAGATATAGACCCTAATATTGCCTATGGGATTGATGCCTTGAAGAAAGTCCACAATACTACATGGAGGACTATTGGGGACAAGTCAAACCTATCAATCAAGTAGCTGCTCTTGCTGCAAGAGGCCAGAACATCAATTACACTGCTAAGAGAACACCTCTTCAATGCTATGAGTGTGGAGGTCCACATCGTGTGGCCGAGTGTCCTATTAGGCTACAAAATAACACCACACTAATGCAAACCAATCAAGCGAGCACGTCTACAATGCCGATACTCATGTGTATCAATGTGGCATAGATCATTTGATTGCCCAATGTCCGAATAATCCAAATGCATCAAAGATCACGCCATTAAACTTGATTGAGGTAACCAAGGAGCCATCACAAAGTACACATGTGGTACCAGTAAACGTACTCACACGATTGATGCTCCAAAAACAAAATTATATTCTTGAGGAAAGAGACACAACATCTGATTGCCCAATCTCAGAAAAAGAAGAAAACACGAAGGAAGAGATTGCAAGAAGCAGCGAAGTCAGACCCCAGTTCAAAGACCAACATAGGGACTAGTGACAACCCCGTATATATGAACGACGCTGAAGAGGATTCTGATTCAGGTGAAACCATGGAGACCAAACCGACCACTAAGATAGAAACCAACAAGGAAGATCTTCATGAGCCACAATGGCTAGGATCCAAGAAGAAGATAGAAACTTATCCAAACCCTACAAAGGAGATCAAGCGAGTCAAGCAACTAAGGAGTTTGGTAGAAGATACCCAAAGGGATCTAGAGCCAGCACCTAGGTAGATCCAAATTATGGAAACAATGTTCCCTACGCAACAACAACCTCACCAAGTCCATAGACCCTTAGCCATACCTAGTGTCATCTAAGAAGAAAGTGACTTAAAGTAATAGGATAGTGGGCGTACTCACTTCTTGATGGAAAAAATGTTTACAGAGGGACTACCTGACCCTATTGAAGAAATGGAGATCCCATCTTCCCCACGTCAAGGGACTAAAGCCCAAAAGGTGCCATTAAACATTGCCAAATTGATGGATTTCATGTCTTTAGAAGTTAGAACCACCATCATGTCCAAACTATATAAAGACCCTGAGCTAGTCTCAGCTCTTCGAGCTTTCCTCAATAAAAAACTGAAGGTTGGGCTACCACAATTTGCACAGATGGATGGAGCTGGGGAGATGCCAATAGAGGAGGAACACTTACATCCACAACCCAACCTAGATGAGAACCTTATGGTAGAAATACCTGTTAAGGGTGATGAATCCAATGCGACCATACCAATCACTACTAAGGGATTAAGTTTGAAGGGAATCCTTGATGGTGGCATTGGGGTTAGCATTGTGACTAAAAATTGCTGGGAAACTATGGGAAGACCAGTGTTAGTGTGTATACTCGCTTCACCAGGGGCACTTTTCTCCCACTGGGTTTTTCCCCCTTGGACATCCGGTGTGAAAGGACACCTTATCTCTTAGGGTTTCATATAAGCTTTGTAGCTCTGAGTTTGTATACACTATTATTCCAATACAGAGAGATAGACTACAGAGATCTCGTACGCAAGCTCTGTGTCTTCTCCTTCTCCATCTTCTTCCTACTCTGAGTTGCTGTCTTCCTTCCGTTTCCTGTTTCATCATCTTCAACAATTGGTATCAGAGCAAGGTGATTTCCAGAGCCTCTACTTGCGTTTTCGCGTCCGTGCGCGCAATCGCAGTTTTCAGGCAGTTTTCGGAAAATTTGCTCGTGGGAGCATCCTCGACGTTCCGGGAGTATTCCGAGTAGGTGACCTGAGGTTTTACCCCCCTTTCAAAGCTGTTCGAGCCCTTAGAATTTTGTTCTGAGCAGCGTAGCAGAAGTTACTTTTCGGAGGTGTTTAGATCAAGAGGGTGTGCTTTTTGATAGATTTTCTTCAGGTAAACAGTTCTTTTGGGAAGCAGCTTGTCTTAGCTTTGTGCTGAAATTTTGTGTAGAGTTTTGCTTGGATTGGAGAGGAGATTTGTGAATCTCTTGGAGGTTGTTTTGCTCTCTTGTGTGCATCCACAGTATGGCTCAATCTACGGAGAAAGAGATTTTTGGTGCGTTTACATCCGAAGACAAATTGGATGGTACCAACTATTCTCTTTGGTCTTTTATAGCCAAAAATGTTTTGGTTGGTAAAGGATTGTGGGATTATGTATCTGGAGATGAAGTTCGTCCAGGTAGCATTGCACCTGCCACGCCTGTTTGTGGTGCAGGTGTTGGTGCAGTACCCTCACAAGTCACTCCAGAGCAAAAGAGATGGGATACTAAAGAGGCACAAGCTATGGATGTGATTGCCTTAACCATAAAGAGGACAATCACACCACATATCAGATCTTGCAGAACTTCTGAGGATGCTTGGAACACTCTGCAAGCTATGTTTGGAGGAAGAAACGCTGCCAGAATAGAGTTTTTGAAGAAACAACTTGACAAAATACAGATGGACGAAGGTGACGATATCATCGAGCATCTTACAAAAATCAGGGATCTTAAAGAGCAATTGCTTAGCATTGATGAAGTGATTCCAGAGAAGGACTTGGTTTCCAAAACACTCAATTCACTACCACCATCTTATTTGACTTTTCAGACTTCTTTGACTCTGTCTTTGCGAGCTAATCCTGAGCCTCTTCACTTTGAAGAGTTAGTGGCTTTGCTATTGCAGGAGGATCAATCACGTAAGAACAAGTCTTTACAGGTGGATGGTATGGATCATGCTCTTGTTGTACAGAACAAAAACAAGGGTAAAGAGAGTGCTCATTACTCCAAGTCTGGTGCAGGACAGTCTTCGGAGAAGTCTAAAGGTGATTCCGACAAGTCCAAGAAGAAAGGTAAATGTCACTACTGCAAGAAACCTGGTCACTACATTAGTGAGTGTAAAAAGCGAATTGCTAAAGAAAAGAAGAAAGAGTCAAGTTTGGTTGTTTCAGCTTCTGGTGATTCTTCTACAGCTAAAGAAGAGTCTGCAAACTTTGTGCAGGATTCTTATGCTTTTGTAGTATGTTCAGATTTTTCTGCTTACAGTGTTGACAAGACACAAATGATTTGGTACTTTGATAGTGGTGCATCCAGGCATATTACTTCAAGGAAGGATTTGTTTTGTTCATTGGATGCAGCTCCAACAGGAAAGAAGGTGACATGTGCAAATAATGCTTCTTATCCAATCAAAGGCGTTGGTAAGATTTTGATTACCATTTCAGATGGTTCAGATTTATGCTTGCCAGATGTCTTATATGTTCCAGGGATCAAGAAGAATTTGTTGTCTGTATCCTCTCTTGCAAAAAATGGTGTTCGGGTCATTTTTGAGGATGACAGATGTGTTGTACGAGATCGAGAGAATGGTTATTCTCTTATCATTACAGGTACGCTGGAAAATGGACTATTTGTGCTAGATCGTTATGAAAAGAAGATTCAGGTATGTATTGCAGAAACAAAGACTCGGGCCATGCAAGATGCTGAGTTGTGGCATGCTAGATTTGGGCATGTTAGTTATGGCAGTTTGATGACTTTACAACGTCATAATATGGTGCATGATTTGTCTTTATTGGAGATGCCACCAAGACATGTATGTGAAGGTTGCGTTCTTGGAAAGATGCACATATTTGCATTTTCGCAGGATGGTTCAGTTAGAGGGACAGGAAAATTGCAGCTTGTACACAGTGATGTATGTGGTCCTATGAGGACGCCATCTATAGGAAACAGCCTTTATTTTGTGACCTTCATTGATGACTTTTCCAGGTTTTGTTGGGTGTATCCACTCAAAGAAAAGTCAGATGTGTTTGCAGTTTTTCAACATTATGTCGCCATGGTTGAAAATGAAACAAGTTGCAAAGTGCAGACTCTTCGTACCGATCGAGGAGGTGAATACATGTCAGGTGCATTTAAGGATTTTTTGGGAAAGAAAGGCATTAAACACCCATGCACTATGCCATACACACCACAACAGAATGGTGTTGCAGAAAGGAAGAACAGGTCTTTAATGGAGACGGCTAGATGTATGCTCAAGGCTAAGAGTTTGCCTCATAAGCTATGGATGGAGGCAAATGCTTGTGCATCACATGTTTTGAACAGGTGTCCTACTCGTGCCTTGAAGACCATTACTCCATATGAAGCTTGGTATGACAGAAAACCTTCAGTCAATTATCTTCGTGTTTTTGATTGTCTTGCTTATGCTCACATCCCTCAGCAGTTACGTGGGAAGCTTGATGATAAGGCAATCAAATGTATATTTGTGGGGTACAGTAGTGGAAGTAAAGGTTATAGACTTTACAATCCTGCTACAAACAAGATTTTTGAAAGTCGTGATGTAATTTTTGCAGAAACTACTGCTCAACCTATGGTTGCTTTTGATGTACCTCATATGCAGACACATGATGTATTTGAAGGTTTGCTTCCTTCTTTTGTGGAGAATCAAGAATCACAACAGGTTGATAATCTTGATCAATCTTTTGATTAACATGTGACACCTCATGATGTAGAGGAAATTGTGCGTGAAGAGCAAGAAGTTCTCAGGGAAGAAAGAACCTTGCCTAAATGGGTTCAGAAAACTTTGCAGGATAGCAAGTTGGATGCACCGTTGCCACGAAAAACACGTGCTGGTACTACTTTTGGCAGAGAGCAAGTAGATTTGGCTTGCTTTAGCACTCTTTGTGATGCAGATGAGCCTGATTCATTTGAACAAGCTTTAGAGTGTGTTCAGTGGAAAGATGCTATGCAGCAAGAAATTGATTCTATTCATAAGAATCATACATGGGATCTAGTGGACTTGCCTACAGGTAAAAAGCCTATTGGTACAAAGTGGGTTTTTAAGGTAAAAAGGAAACAAGATGGTACTGTTGACAGGTACAAAGCAAGGCTGGTGGCAAAAGGCTATGCGCAACAGAAAGGCATAGATTATGATGAAACCTTTGCTCCTACTTCTCGTGCATCCACAGTTAGATCACTAGTTGCAATTGCTGCTCATCATGGTTGGAAAGTGCATCAGTTGGATATCAAAACTGCTTTTTTGAATGGTGATTTGTAGGAAGAAGTTTATGTAAGTCAACCGAGTGGTTTTATTGTAAAATGTCAAGAGCAAAAGGTATGTAGATTGCGTAAAGCTTTGTATGGTCTCAGACAGGCTCCAAGAGCATGATATGAGAAGATACATACTTATTTGATTGGCCAGGGATTTCAGAATAGTCCAACAGAAAGTACTTTGTATGTCAAAAAGAGAGATGGAGTTCTCATTATGCTAACACTTTATGTGGATGATATGCTTCTTACAGGCAATAATGCAAATGAAATTGAAGCGTTTAAAGATGCTTTGAGAAAAACCTTTGAGATGTTTGATCTTGGTTTGTTACATTATTACTTGGGTATTCAGTTTGTGCAATCAGAGGATGGCATATACATGTTGCAGGCAAAATATTTGCATAAAATTTTGGACAAGTTTGGTATGAAAAATTGTAATCCAATCTCTACACCCGTAGAAACTGGATCAAAGTTGAGCATGCATGATGCTGGAGAACCTTTTGATGTATATACTTATGCAGCAGCCATTGGTTGCTTGATATATTTGGCAGGCAACACTCGTCCAGACATTCAATTTGGGGTTTCACAAGCAAGAAGATTTATGCACAGCCCAGGTATGCATCATTGACAGGCTGTGAAGCGCATACTTCGTTACCTTTCAGGTACCCATAATCTTGCCATGCTCTTTCCAAGGGGGGATATGTATGGAAAGCACAGTTCTATGCAGCTTCTTGGTTACAGCGATTCAGATTGGGCTTGTGATTTTGACACACGACATTCCACAAGTGGCAATTGTTTTTTCTTGGGAAATGCATGTATATCTTGGCTAAGCAAGAAGCAACCCACAGTGGCTACATCAACTTGTGAAGCTGAGTACAGGGCAGCTTTCACTGTAACAGTTGATTGTGTATGGATACGCAGGTTATTGGCAGATCTTTGTGAGTGTCAACAGGCACCCACTACCATTTTCACTGACAGTCAGAGTGCTATGGCAGTTGCAAGGAATCCAGTATTTCATGCAAGAACAAAGCACATAGAGGTTCACTACCACTATGTCAAGGAAAGGCTACATGCAGGGGAGATCACACTAACTTACTGTCCTACACAGGATAACATTGCAGATCTATTTAGGAAGGCGTTATCACGAGAAAAGTTTGAAGCTTTCCGAAAAGCTTTGGGCTTACTCTCATACACATGATGATCTGCTACCTTGTACGGATTCACACAATCACCACAGGGGGGATTTGTAGACATGTAGTAGTGTTAGTGTGTATACGTGCTTCACCAGGGGCACTTTTCTCCCACTGGGTTTTTCCCCCTTGGACATCCGGTGTGAAAGGACACCTTATCTCTTAGGGTTTCATATAAGCTTTGTAGCTCTGAGTTTGTATACACTATTATTCCAATACAGAGAGATAGACTACAGAGATCTCATACACAAGCTCTGTGTCTTCTCCTTCTCCATCTTCTTCCTACTCTGAGTTGTTGTCTTCCTTCTGTTTCCTGTTTCATCATCTTCAACAAACCATAGTAGTGAAGATGGCCAATGGGTCTATCGTTAAACCTATTGGGATGCTAGAAGATCTCAAGATCAAGGTCTTTGGACATAAAATAAAAATTACCTTCATTGTTATGGATTTCTCCAAGCACACTATGGCATCGAAGATGATCTTGGGACGTCCTTTCATGAGGGAAGCAAAAATGGTGCATGACTGGTCTATAAAACATGTCTACTTGTAGTTCCAAGATTCTGTCATTCGAGTGGATCTTGTAACTGGTCGATCACATCTCCTAGGAAACAGGTTTATAATTGATCATAGATCTGACACCATAGTCCACTCGGCCCCATTGCAGTATTGTTACACTTGTAAAGTGGACACTGATCCTGGGGAAGATTCTCCTTATATGGATGTCCTACCGGGATGATTGAGTCGGACAATGTGGATTGGGTCCACCTAGCAAAAACCATAGACACTTGGGGAAACAGGAGGATGACCTGGGTAACACCTAAGGGGGATAAAATGCCACCACTTGTACCCTTAAATATGTTAGAAGCAATGCATATAGCTTCTGATGACCTACAAGATGAAGGTTTGGCTAGCATTGGAACCAGTAGCGTCTCACAAGACTAGTCCACACAATTTGGGGTCAGAATCATGAATTCAAATTGACTATGAGGACAAAGAATCTGAGTTCAATCTTAGTGAAAATGTGGGGACAAACCATTCAGGGCCCAATGGTACCCTAGATGACAATCTATCCAAGGGAGCAGAAGACACAAGAAGCGATTCATCTAGTGACTCTTCACTAGAGATCGGCCGTAATAAAAAAATAGACAAGAAGAGTAAGAGATATAAGAGGCGACAATATCAAGCAAATGTGCATGCTAGAATAAATGAAAATAAATCTACCGTAGAATGGCTTAATTATATAGGGGTATGTGATGCTCATCGGAAGTTGGTAGATAACTGGGGTGAATACCTTCAAAGCGTTATGTGGTGTAGTCCACAACCCATTGACATCGCACAACTAGAGGCTACAGAGAAGCCAAAGTTGAGCCGTACCATAAGGAGACGACAAAATTGAGAGTTCGCTCAACAACAAAAGGAATCAGAAGTGAAATCACAGTCCACAGAACAACAGGACCCCACAGAATTACACTCTGCACCACCTGAACATTTCAAATCCTAGACCACAGAGGAACGTAAGTTTGTGTATACAAAGGCTCAAAGAAAACCTATTGATGGGAGCAATGGAGTCTATGATGATCCAGTGATAGTTAAGGAAATAGAGTTAGCAGACCCAGGAGAAGAGTCCAAACCTATTCTCATTGACCAAGATCTGATAGAGACTGAGGAGTGTGTACTTAAAGAACTTCTCAAGGAATTCAGGGATATATTTTCCTGGACATATCATGATATGAAAGGTGTTCCACCTTCTGTGGTGCAACACACAATCTCCATGAATAGCATGGCTAAACCAGCTCAACAACGACCCTACCCAATGAATCCTAAATATGCAAAGATCGTTCAAGAAGAGATTGAAAAGCTTGTGAAATGCGGATTCATATACCCTATTGAGCACTCAAAATGGGTGTCTACAATAGTGATTGTGCCAAAAAAGAATGGGAAACTCAAAGTGTGTGTGGATCTCAATATGGTCAATGCCACCACTAGGAGGGACAATTACCCTTTCCATATTCAAAACATGTGCTTGAAAGAGTTGCAGAAAAGGAAGCTTATAGATTTTTAGATGGGTACTCTGGCTACAATCAAATCACAATTGCGCTGGAGGACCAAGCTAAAACAACCTTTATAACTAAATTTGGAGTGTTTGCATTTCATGTTATGGATTTTGGCTTAACCAATGCCCCTGCTACTTTTCAAAGATTAATAAACACCGCTTTTAGAGAATATTTGAGGGAGTTTTGTGAAGCTTTCTTAGATGACCTTTGTGTTTATTCCTCTTGGAAAGAACGTTTATCATTCTTACGAAAAGTGTTTGAGAAGTGTAGATTGTATTGCATCTCCTTAAACCCTTTCAAATGCCAATTTTGGGTTAAACATGGAGTCATTTTAGGGCATATAGTGTCCAAAAATGGGATTTCCACAAATGAGAGCAAAATTAAATCCATTGTTGAATTGCCACCACCTACAAACTATAAAGGAGTTCAAAGGTTCATGGGCCATGTTGGCTATTACCGATGGTTTATTTTAAATTTTGGCGAGATAGCTCGTCCTTTGTACAATCTTCTTATTGAGTTCCACTAGACCGCGGAGTGTGACCATACCTATGAGTCATTGAAAAAGACCTTGACTAGCGCTTCTATTCTACGAGTGCCCGATTGGAATGTAATTTTCCATGTGCATATTGATGCATCGAACTTTGGTATTGGGTGTGTTCTAGCTCAACCAGGAGAACATAAACTGGACTACCCCATTAATTTGCAAGTCTTCAATTGAATGATGCCGAGAGAAACTACACCAGTACAGAGCAAGAAGGTTTAGGTATGATTTATGCAGCAGTGAAGAAATTTCGCTACTACCTTCTAGCCAACAAGTTTGTTTTCTATGTTGATCATCAAGCCTTGTTGTATCTAGTAAATAAACCTTGTTCCACGCGAAGAATTACACGATGGTTGTTAATTCTCCTTGAGTTTGATTTTACCATTGTGGTGAGACCTGGTAAAAGACATGTCATGGCGGATCATTTGTCTTGCATACCCAGTGGTGAAGCCCCTACTGGAGTCGATGATGAATTGCCCGATACTTATCTATTCCTAGTCAAAACCATACCTAAATGGAGTGAGAAGATTGTGAACTTTCTAGTTAATGGTTTTCCACCCAAAGAGCTTCATAAGGACATAGCTCAAAAACTGTTAAAAGAATCTGAACCTTGCTCTCTCATTGCAGGAACTCTCTACAGGCTAGGGAAGGATGATATTCTTAGACGTTGTGCTCGTGAGGATGAGTATTTATACATACTGCAAGAAGCCCACACGGGTATAGCCGGAGGACATTTCTCAGGGGAGCTAACAGCTAGAAAGGTGTTGCAATCAGGCTATTGGTGGTCTACGTTATTCAAGGGTGCATCACTTTTTGCAAAAGGATGTGATGAATGCCAACGTTACAAGATCACACAACAAAAGGATAAGATGCCCTTACATCCTGTTAAAGTGACTCAACCATTTGAAAAATGGGGTTTGGACTTTGTAGGCCCAATTACTCCGGTAGCTCGTAGCACTCAATCTTGATATATTATCGTTGCCACTGACTATGTAACAAAGTGGGAGGAACCCAAGGCGACACGCAAGGCTGATGCAAGCTCAACTGCCAAGTTTCTCTTTGGGAACATTATTACAAGATTTGGTTGTCCCTTTGAGATTGTGAGTGACAATGGCACTCATTTTATAAATGGAGTGATAAAAGAACTCGATACTAACTTCATGATAGCTCACTATAAGTCCACACCTTATTATCCACAAGCAAATGGCCAAGGTGAGAGTACCAACAAAACTCTCATCTCCATTTTGACAAAGATAGTTGAGGCTCATCGTATAGATTGATATTTAAAGCTTACACCAGCTCTATGGGCTTATCGTACTGCGTACAAAGTTTCCATTAGCTGCACATCGTTTAAGATGGTGTATGGCCAAGAAGCGGTTATGCCATGGGAGTTTGTCATTCCTAGTCTTTGAGTATCTTCTCAAGAAGGTTGGGATGGTAGCCACTTAGTTGAGCGATTATATATCCTTGAAAGTCTAGATGAAGAGAGGCAATTAGCTGTGAAAAATGCACTTGTGGAGAAAGATAGGAGGAAGAAATGGTTTGAGCGTCATCTAAAGAACAAAGATATTAATGTTGGTGATAAAGTCCTTATGTATGGCCAATGTAGACGGCCTAGATAGTTTCATTAGGTGGGAACGCTCTCCTGTGAGACGGGCAGTGAATCAATCAGTAATTACTATGATAATTACCATGGTAAACCCAAGGAATATAAATAGGGCCCATTACATTGTAATTGGGTTAGCAGTTTGGTGGCATTTGTTGGCAATTGTACTCGAGTTGTCAAGCATTGGCAGTTGTTGTCGGATGTACTCTGTCTATCTTTTTGTTCATAAGCCATATCATACTCATTGTAATCCTTTATCTGTAATTCCAATTACAGCAGTATATTCCAGTTATACCTACTTTGTACTCAGTAATCTGAATCTGAATCTGAATCTAAATATCATTCTCAGTACTTAGTCTGGTTCTTATTTCAGTAGATGTATTCCAGTTCAGTTTCTGTTCCTTTGTTCAGTCTATTGTATGAACTAATACATCACCAGTAGTAGTTGAAATCTTCTAACACTGGAATTAGCTATCTCAAGAGATTAGCTCCAATTCCATTTTGGTGATCACGATGGCTAGAGCTGAAGCTCGTTGACTGAAACACTCTTCTCCCAGTTGGAAGTTCTCAGCTACAGCAATGGCACCCAAACCAGTCGTGGCCGGAAATCCACCATCCGTGTTGATCCTATTCCTGAGGAGTCGGGAAGAGAATCTGGCCCTAAGCAAGAGAGGGTCACTGACACTGAGGCTCATGAGGAGCATAGTCAGGCTAATGAGACGCAGGACTCATAGCATTCCAGTCACTCTAGACGTAGACGGGCAGAGAGGGAAGCACGGAAGGCCAAAATTTCTCGGTCTAGGCAAGGGGATGAGGGTACCAAAGGTAGTAAAGGCAGTTGCCACACTTCCAGTAGACAGGCCAGAGAGGACACTGACACAGAGACAGAAACAGATATTGATTGGGATGAAGATACTGAAAACTGTAAGAAGACTCCCAAACGCCGTTCAGAATCTAAGAAGATAAGGGCAGGAACAGCGGTAATCGGAATGATTACACATCCTCACTGAAAATCTCTTTTCCAGTATTCAAAGGGGGCAAGAAGGATGATCCGGATGTTGACATCCATGCTTTTGAGCAGTATGCAGAGCTGAAGAATATTGATGAGGATGATTGGGGGGAATACTTTCTGCAAACCTTGATGGAGGCAGCGAGAAAGTGGTACTACCATTACCCCGCTTGTCAACTTAGATCCTATAACAAACTCCTTAAAGCCTTCAGACTGGAGTATTCCGACAACAGAGGTGATGAAGATATTCTTTGTGAACTGGATAAGATCAAGCAGCGGAATCTGTCAGTCTGAAGCTATGTAGAGAAAATCAAGGAGCTGACAAGGCAGTTGCAGGAATCGCCGTCCGAGAAGCGCCATCCGAGAAGCGCCATCCGAGAAGCGACTGCGTGCATGGTTTTTGAATGGCTTTCGAAGCAAGAAGCTTAGAGAGCAGGAGGTATCAGCACCAACCAAGAAATTCAATGATCTGGTACAGCGGGCTGTTAACCCTCACATCTCACGGAAACCCTATCACCTACGATGGACGTTCTAACCTACGGCGGACATTGTATTATTTATTTGGTAGAGTCAAATACCGGGCTTGTCGGTCCAATAGGAAAAGGGTAAGAGTGATCGCCGATGAGAGGCACACTCTAACTGGAACATTCAAGGGATTAGTTGGCTAAGCATGGGCGCCCAAGTGTGAATGGGGAGAGCTCATATAAAAGTCAACTAAACCTAAAATTCACTTATTCTCTCATTTGTGCAATTGAAGAGTGCTCTTGCTCCATCTCCTTCTTCTTCTTCTTCATCTCTTTGTGTGTGTGTGTGTGTGACAGAGAGAGAGAGAGAGAGAGAGTGAGAGAGGGAGAGAGAGGGAGTGTGTGGGCGATCGAGCATTACGAAGGCACGACGGCGGTGAAGCGGTTGAGCACGGTGTAGCGGCGTCTCCTTCTTCTTCACGGCGAGGAATCCTCCACGAAGCAAGCGTAGAGCGGTGAGTGGCACACCATCGCCTTCTTTGAGCTTACTAGTTTAGGCTTGTTGTGTGCTTGGAGCCATTTGTGGCTCGCACACGGTGTATCGGCAAGTTCCTTGCATTGACACGTGCGACAGACGCGCACATTTTTGGCGCCGTTACCGGGGAATGCTATACACCAAGCTCGAGTAGCACTCTGTGCTTCTCCGTGGTGCAATTTCTATTGTAGGAAAGGTAAGAAAGGAGTGTGTGTGTGTTGAGAAGAGGGATTTGGTGTTATACTTTGTGGTTTTCTTTGTTAATAAAGATTTCAAAGGTTCTGTGTTTATTCTCTGTGTATTAAAGTAGTTAGTTTTCTGTGTACAGTAAGTAGGAAGTAGAGTAGTGAGAGTTAATAGAGTGTGTTAGTGTGTAAGAGTAGGTATATTAGTTTGAAGTAGGTAGATAGAGTGTGTGTGTGCTCTCGCGCAAGCCGCGGCGACCTTATCCTTATAAAAATGAAAAAAAAATCAATTAAAAAAAAAACAAATAAAAAATTTTAAAGGTAGGACCACGATCGGGAATATCTCCCAGACCTAAGCCCAGACCCAAGCCCAAGCTCACGCTCAAGCATAGGCATCAGTCGCCTTTTAAAAAAACAAATTTTAGCTTCATACGTAGCTAAAAATTGATTTTTCAGGACCAATGGAACGTCAAATGCCCAAAAATTGTGCTGTAAAGCACACAGCGACCCTTTAAGTGATACGCTCGTTTCGAGCTATCACACACTTCAATCAAAAAAATCAAACATTAAAAAAACATTCAAAAAAAACATTAAAAACGTAAAACACACGAGTGAAAACGGACGCTTAAAAAAGGCAAGCGGTTAACCTTCGAGGTTATCCGCCGACACTTGTAGGGAACCCAAAGGACATGTATCTACGCTCTGGTCGTGTGCTAGAGTCCGAACAACTAGCTAGTGCTTCGATTTACAAGGGTACTCACTATCCTTCCACGCTAGTATCACACACTTCAATCAAAAAAATCAAACATAAAAAAAACATTCAAAAAACATTAAAAACGTAAAAAACACGAGTGAAAACGGACGCTTAAAAAAGGTAAGCGGTTAACCTTCGAGGTTATCCGCCGACACTTGTAGGGCACCCAAAGCACATGTATCTACGCTTTGGGCATGTGCTAGAGTCCGAACAACTAGCTAGTGCATCGATTTATGGGGGTACTCACTATCCTTCCACGCTAGGGTCTACGCCCTCGGCAGGGACCCAAGGTAGTGCAACCCAAGACCTAAATATAGCGGCTAGCGACTCTTCCTCTGACTACGATATTATGGAAGAGCATCTTACACAAAGCCCTTGGGGAACAAATGAAACCGTACCTAGCTGGGCCCAACAACGTGGAACTAGTGTTTTTAGCCGTTTGATGGAAACTTTTAGTAGAGCTACGTGCTCTGAACCTACGGCTAGTGAAGTAAACGAAGGGGGTGGGGAAGTAGAATCACCATTCGCATCTCCTGTAGACCCCACACTTCCTTAGAGTGTCCACGTGGACATTCTACCTACCTCATTTAATGAGGGCCCTACCGAGCTACCACCTTCCAAAGTCGCCTCTAAGGTAGTGGCGGTGACTAAAAGTCAAAACACGGGAAGCAACATTGCATCCACCTCACGGCAACCCTCTAGTACACCAAGTTTGGACGGGGTATTTCTCAATGAAAATTGGGAATATGACCTACACACAAAGACTTTGACCGACCTATATATGGGCTACACATACCATGTGGGCTGGTTAGAAGTTGTACAATCCACATCTAGTGCCACTAGTCTAGAGGAACAACAACACATGATCTGCAATGTCATCCATAGGATTATCCAGTCCGAGAGGCAAAATCGAGGAATAAACATACCTTCGACGGGTCCTATGCAATTTTTAGACACCGGCAAAGGAAAACAACCCACTCTATCACAAATGGAGACTCCCCTAGTGAGTCCCATCGATCCCCCATATGTTGTTTCGCCAGGGGTCTCAATGCAATATGAGCCCACAAGTGATAGCTTTACTTTTCCAAGTCTAGCTCATCTTTCCCTAGATAACACCACGGATGCCATGCCTACCCCAATGATGGGCATGCCAAGAAACACACCATGGACCTCGTTTGTTAGAAAAGCACCACTACATGGTAGCTCAATGCCTGCAATAGTACCTACAAGTGCGTACCAATCGTGTGCACCTATGGGTCCACGTACTCATGTAGTCCCTACCCCTCCCATTGTTTCAACTACCTATGCTCCACAACCACAATACACAAGTTCTTATTTCCATGGGACTATACCGGCTAGCATTAGCATGTCACATCCGACGTCTGCTATGCCTAGGGCCACTCATATGAACTATGGACCACCACATGGCACAACATCGTACCCAACGTGGAACCCAAGGGCTTCCTATGCGCCAAGCACAATGCCAATACCTACTCCACATGTAGTCTCTGGAGCGCCTTCACCCACGGTGCCTGCTCACTTAGGTTACTTGGCAACATTTGCTCAAGCTATTGGTCGATCTATTGCTAAGAATATGCGTAACACGACTGATAGAGAGCCTAGAAGTAAGGCAGTACAAATAGCCAAGCTCACACAAAAATTCAGTGGAGACGGGGATGTGAGAAAGCATATCAAAGTGTTTGAACAAATATGCGATTCTCTAGGAGAACACAATGACCTACATAAGAGAAAGGCTTTAAGCCTAACCTTAAGTGGAAAGGCTGGGGATTGGTATAGAACCCTAAGGGTGGAAGAAAAAACGATTTACCCTACTCTTAGGAGACTGTTCTTAAAAGAATACATACGAGAGGGAGTACTTTGGGGTGTAGCCTCTCAGCTTCAGAAAGCCCAACGAGAGGAAGGAGAGTCGGTGAGAAACTTTATAAGTCGCTTGAAGCATTTGAATTCTCGTTGTACTCCAAATGAGCGCTTCAACAATAACCAATTGCTTGATAGATTCATTAGGGGATTACGACATGAGGATATCTACAATGGCTTAGTCATTAGAGGTATCACAACTTGGCAAGCAGTCACCACCAATGCGATCCAATTGGAGGATAATTTAATGATTCAAGGAGAAAGAGTGTCTGTTGAGTCTAAATCTATTAGCTCACAAGCATCGGGGCATCAACCAATGACCTTAAAGCCTATTGCTAAGGAGCCAAAGAAATCTGAGATGAATTTAGCAGATCTCACCAAGGCTATTCAAGAGAGTCTTAGAGACAATCGTGCTCCGCAGAACAATCATATGTATCCAAGAAGGGAGGAACAATGTTGCTCAGTATGCTATGGACCGCATAGTACCAGTGAATGCCCTACTTTTAGAGTAAAATTCAATGGGAACTGCAATGCATGTGGAAGGTATGGTCATCAAGCTAAGGATTGCATAGTATTTAAGCGTGCGATGGCCAATAGACCAACCTTAGCATGGACAGACACACCTCGAGTGCCTGCATTGATGCGGCCCCACCTCTTGAACAAACATCACAACATATGGTCCCTAGGGCCCAAAATGTTATTCAAACAACACCCTTACCACCTCCAGTGCTAGGACCGCAACCACCACATCCGAGATTCACTTCTGTGAATCAAGTGGGTTGTGAGTCATCTATTTCTTGTTTGGAAGGCTATGAGGAAGATATAGATCCTAATATCGCCTATGGGATGGATGTGCTTGAAGAAAGTCCACAATACTACATGGAGGACTATTGGGGACAAGTCAAACCTGTATATCAAGTAGCTGCTCTTGCGGCAAGAGGCCAAAATATCAATTACACCACTAAGAGACCACCTCTTCAATGCTATGAGTGTGGAGGTCCACATCCTGTAGCCGAGTGTCCTATTAGGCTACAAAAGAACGCCACACTAATGCAAACCAATCAAGCGAGCACATCTACGATGCCGATACTCATGTGTAATCGATGTGGCATAGATCATTTGATTGCTCAATGTCCAAATAATCCAAATGCACCGAAGATCATGCCATTAAACTTTATTGAAGTTACCGAGGAGCCATCACCAAGTACACCCGTGGTACCAGTAAACGTACTCACACGATCGATGCTACAAAACAAAACTATATTCTTGAGGAAAGAGACATGGCATCAATTGCCCAATCGCAGAAAAAGAAGAAAACACGAAGAAAGAGATCGCAAAAAGCAGCGAAGTCAGACCCCAGTTCAAAGACCAACATAGGCACTGGTGATGACCCCGTATATATGAACGACGTTGAAGAAGATTCTGATTCAGGTGAAACCATGGAGACCAAAACAACCACTAACATAGAAACCAACAAGGAAGATCTTCATGAGCCACAATGGCTAGGATCCAAAAAGAAGATAGGAACTTACCCAAACCCCATAGAGGAGATTGAGCGAGCCAAGCAATTAAGGAGTTTGGTAGAAGATACCCAAAGGGATCTAGAACCAGCACCTAGGAAGATCCAGATTACAGACACTGTGTTCCCTACACAACAACAACCTCACCATGTCCATAGACCCTTGGACATACCTAGTGTCATCCAAGAAGAAAGTGACTTAAAGTCATGGGAAAGTGGACGTACTCACTTCTTGATGGAAATAATGTTTACAGAGGGACTACCTGATCCTATCGAAGAAATGGAGATCCCATCTTCCCCACGTCAAGGGACTCATGGCCAAAAGGTACCGTTAAACATTGCCAAATTGATGGATTTCATGTCTTCAGAAGTTAGAACCACCATCATGTCCAAACTATATAAAGACCCTGAGCTAGTCTCAGCTCTTTGAGCCTTCCTCAATGGAGAACTAAAGTTTGGGCTACCGCAATTTGCACAGATGGATGGAGCTGGGGAGATGCCAATAGAGGAGGAACACTTAGATCCACAACCCAACCTACATGAGAACCTTGTTATAGAAATACCTGTTAACAAGTTGGGACAATACTTTGAGGGTGATGAATCCAATGCGACCATACCAATCACTACTAAGGGATTAACTGTGAAGGGAATCCTTGATGGTGGCGCCGGGGTTAGCATTGTGACTAAAAATTGATGGGAAACTATGGGAAGACCTCACCTTGCAACCACAACCATAGTAGTGAAGATGGCCAATGGGTCTATTGTTAAACCTATTGGGATGCTAGAAGATCTCAAGATCAAGGTCTTTGGACATAAAATAAGAGTTACCTTCATTGTTATGGATTTCTCCAAACACACTATGGCATCGAAGATGATATTAGGACGTGCATGACTGGTCCAAAAACCATGTCTACCTCCAGTTCCAAGATTCTATCATTTGCGTGGATCTTGTGACGGGTCGAGCACATCCTCTACGAAATAGGTTTATAATCGATCATAGATCTGACACCACAGTTCACTCGGCCCCATTGCAGTATTGTTACACGTGTAAAGCGGACACTGATGTTGGGGAAGATTCTCCTTATATGGATGTACTACCTGGGATGACTGAGTCGGACAATGTGGATTGGGTCCACCTAGTAGCAAGCATAGACACTTGGGGAAATAGGGGGACGACCTGGGTAACACCTGAGGGGGATGAAATGCCCGTACCCTTAAATATGCTACAAGCAATGCATATAGCTTCTGACAAGACACATCCTAAGATAACGAAGAAAACATACAAGTGGGTCCCTAAAGCTTCTTTAGCGATGATGGCTGATGCTAAAAAATAGAAGCCTTGTAAGAAACGTACCACTCGCTCCAAGAAAAGTAAGAAAATGTTGCGGTGGATCCCTAAACGATTATTGGAATCCCAAGGCTACTATCGAGGAAATGATCAAATTTGGGTGCCAAAACGTAGATTGTGTTCTTACCTGTCATCTGATCCATATGAACCCACTCCTGTAGATCCAAAACAAATCGACAGTCGCGGAAAGAAAAAAATCACAGAATGCTACACACCCGCTCCAGAGCTAGTTTGGGTACGAAAGAAAGAACGATTTGTTCCACCTAGCTCAACAAGGGGGGAGTCCCATGAAGCTTCTAGGTCCTCATGTAATGCATCCATAGAGGTAAAAGCTTCTCCACATCGTCGACCTACAATAGTGGACCTCCATAAAGCTACAAAGGAATCCACACCTCCCAGTGTTCAAGAATCACCTAATGAACCACTTCAAGTCCGATCCTGGGAGAGTACCTTACCACCCTTGCAACTCGATGAGGCACCTAAGGTAAGAGAAAACTACTGGCAAAAATCTCCACCTATTACCAACTGGAACAATTGGTTTCAAAGGGTGACAAGCTCATTTCAAATGGTATGATCTCCCCAAGGAAGGGGGGAGTGTTTGCTGACAGTCATCATTCACTCATTCTCCTCTCAACCTTCCTCCCTGACCTCTCAATCTCCCAATCTTAGGGAATGTATATATAAAGCCTTATACTCACAAAAAACAAAAAAATAAAGAGCAAGAGCAATTAGCAAACGAGTATGCACGATAAAAGTCAAAACATTGACTCAGGCCTACACATTCACATCCGGTATATTGAAACAGAAACCTATGTCATAAAACACCTTTGATTCTCATCACTCGAGTGATGGAGGATAGGTAGGATTATTACAATATGAGTGTTTCTGTTTTAGAGTTGAGTGATTACCAAAGTTCTTTTTTCCCCCACTGATGTGCATCCTAGAGGTATTCTTTGTGTTTCCTAGTGTGTACAGGAACGTGTTGTTGTGGTTAGGATTTGGACCTTCATGGAATCTTTCTCTCATCCACTTTTCAAATCAAGCGCGACCATCGACACAAACAGGTGTTTCTTGTCCATTAGCATTGCCCCTTATCTTTTTTGCATCCATGTTTGTCTGCTTTAATTGTGATTGGTAGCATAATATTCATCACATTTGCTTAGTACCAACATTTAATTCAATGTAACTTTTTGTCATAATCACTTGTCTAGGTTTAAAAATCAAGCAAGTTAGACTAAGCTAGTTTGACCAAGTTAGGTGTTAGAGATCTTCTCTTAATACCATGGGGAATGCCTTCCTAATAATCAATGGTTACTTAGGTTCTTAATCCGATTTAGGCAGCATTGTGTGAAATGTACTAGGGCTTTCTAGTGGGCTTGACCCTTTTGACCTTTAGCTTAAGTATTATAAAGGGAGTTTACTAATGTGATGAGCCTGGGGAGGGAAACAGTGTTATATGACCCCCCAAAGTTACAAAATTAAAATGTTGAAAATGAACAAACAAAAAATCAAAGTGCCACATTGTAAAATCTTAAGCTGGAAGAGAAATCTCAGCTTGATTGGGTACTTCACTCACATGTATCGCCTATGGTACTAGAGCCCTAGAGGTTCCCAGTGTGGGCGCTTCTCCTTGAAAAGCAAAAAACACAAGGCATACAAAATAAGCACACACATCAAAATTGAATCACTGTGAAAAGACTTTGGGGGGTCAAAGAAAAGGTAATCAGTCAGGCAATGATTTCATGAGAAATTCCTTTTATCGTAGCTTAACTACAAGGTCTTCTAGGTATAGCCTCTAGTCAGCCCTCGAACATGAAATACTTGGCTCTCCCGATTAAACAACTTAATTGACCAGAGAAAATTAAGAAGCTTACCCATGGTATTAATAGTCGATCTCTAGTGCCTTTCGACCGTTAAATTAGCGACCCCAGACTTGTTTAATTTTTTACCTTTACATCTGTTTATGCATTTGATTACATTGCAATTTAATGTTTATTGCTGACAAATTGTTTAAAATTCTGTTACCAATCAATTTGTCTGCCTAAAACTGTATATGATTTTTAATCGCTTATGAGAACGCAATTACTGTGCCAATGTTGTTTGATTTTGCAGTGACTGAAGAAGGCTAAGGACATTCATCTCAAATGCTCTTCCACCTCGACGAACGAGCTTCAACTCAATAGCTTCCGAGGACGAAATCTACATCAGGAAGGGGGGCATGTTAACCCTCACGGCTCACGGACACCCTATCACCTACGATGGACGTTCTAACCTACGGCGGACATTGTATTATTTATTTGGTAGAGTCAGGTACCGGGCTTGTCGGTCCAATAGGAAAAGGGTAAGAGTGATCGCCGATGAGAGGCGCACTCTAACTGGAACATTCAAGGGATTATTTGGCTAAGCATGGGTGCCCAAGTGTGAATGGGGCGAGCTCATATAAAAGTCAACTAAACCTAAAATTCACTTATTCTCTCATTTGTGCAATGGAAGAGTTCTCTTGCTCCATCTCCTTCTTCTTCTTCTTCATCTCTTTGTGTGTGTGAGAGAGAGAGAGAGAGTGAGAGAGGGAGAGAGAGGGAGTGTGTGGGCGATCGAGCATTACGAAGGCACGATGGCGGTGAAGCGGTTGAGCGCGGCGTAGCGGCGTCTCCTTCTTCTTCGCGGCGAGGAATCCTCCACGAAGCAAGCGTAGAGCGGTGAGTGACACACCATCCTTCTTTGAGCTTACTAGTTTAGGCTTGTTGTGTGCTTGGAGCCATTTGTGGCTCGCACACGGTGTATCGGCAAGTTCCTTGCATTGACACGTGCGACAGACGCGCACACGGGCACTGAAGTTGGAACAGCAGGCCAAGAAGGAAAAGATCCATAAAAAGAGAAGATCCAGTAGCAGTAGTTCTTCTACTGAGAACTCTGATTCTAGTGAAGTGTCCAGCAGCTCTGAAAGTAGCTCTAACAAGAGGTCCAAGGATAAGTCAAAAAAGGGATCTTGGACTAAGAAGATTGAAGAGATGGCTAGGCAGATTTCCGAGATTAGCCACACTAGACAACCAGTTCGGAAAATGGAGACTTGGTGTTCAAAATGCAAATCCAAGGACCATATTTCCAACGAGTGCCCACATTGTACTTATTGTAAGGCCTTTGTCCATTTATGGAATAATTGTGGTATCAGGATTCATCACTTTAAGAAGGGCAAAGATCTGTCAGTGGTAGCCTATACTGAACCAGTTAAAGTGGAACCCGCCAAAGCCTCTCAGGAGGAGAGACCAGGTACCAGTGGTACTGGTCAAGGGTGCGGCAGATACCAAGCGGGTACTGGCTGAGGCAGAGGGCATGGCAACTTCCAGAGTCGGAGTTTGAATTGCTACACTTGTGGAAAGTACGAGCATTTTGCAGCTCAATGCCCAGACGCACCTGCACCTACTGCTACTAAGGCAAGGGCACCATAACCAGTTCCAGTACGGGAAGTCACAAGGAGCAAAGGACTAGTAATTGAAGAAATTCCAGATATTACAGAAAAACTAGTCACTGCTGACAACAGTAAATGGGCTCAACAGAGAGAGGTCTGGAAGGCCAAGGGTAACAAGAAGATGGTAGATGAATGGCAGAAGCAGAGGGAACTAGCAGCTAAAATCACAGAGGATTTAGCCAAGAAGCTGCCAGAGCAGTCAGAAAGTTTTGAAGCCCGAGTCATTCAGACGATACCAGCCCAATCAACTGAGAAAGATCAGTCAATGCCTGGCATACCTAAGACCATGTTGGCTGCGGTACAAGGAATGATTGGTGAACTAGGAGTTGATAGAAGAACTGAAAGCACTGCCAGGGAGAAATGGCAGTGTGAAGATACGACCAGTTCTTTGAGCTCTGACAACCATTCTAATCAAGAGAAAGAAGGAATCCATGTTAAGATCTGTGATAGAATTCAGAAGCTTACTGCGGAGCTGGAAGATATCATAAGAACCTTGCTTGAAGTGGAAAACTTCATCAGACAATGCAGGAAAGCTGAAGCGGAGGCCAGAAAAATTGATTTGACGGCTGTCCGAGATGATGAAGTACCGCTCATTTAGGTGGATTACAAGGTACGGAAGCAATGGGAACCACTTTCAAGTGTTATCTTGGATGGAGGAGCAAGAGTCAATATAATGGGAGTCCATCTCCAGCAGAGGATGGGCATCACGAATCTAAAGCCAGCACCATTTAAAGTGAGAATGGCAGATTACAGAGTAGTACAAGCTATGGGCATGATTGAAAATATGCAGATAAGAGTAGGCAGGGAAAAATTTAAAGCCAGCTTCTTAGTTCTGGATGTGCAAGGGGCATATGGGATGCTGCTAGGGCGTCCATGGTTGAGAACAACACATGCTGTTCATGACTATGTAAATCAAACCTTAACCATAGAAGGGGCTAGCGGCAGAATTCACATCCAGATGAACAATACTAGGAGTTGGAGAAAAGATCTGAGGCCGAAGGAATTATGCCAGAAGTACAAGAAGGCAAAGAAGATTGAACGAATGTTAGCAGCTCTGAACATATTTCCTCTAGCAGAGATTGACTTGAATGCAATTTTACTAAATAAAGAGAAGGCCGACAAGAAGAAAAAGCAATTTTCAGATCAGTTTATTGAAATCAACACAGGGGAAAGATCAGTTCAGTTAACTGGGAGGCTGGAGGAATCAGCTGAAACTGGCATGGCTGTAAGGTCCCCAACCCGCCTATACCATGATCAGGATGGGATCCTTGACAGGTCTCTAGGCCTTATAAAAATTGGAGTCTCTAGACAAGAAAAATCCAAGGAATAAACCTTTGCCATTGACAATGGCTTGGGTCTATAGCCCTAGAAGAAGACCTAGTCCTGTCTCGCAGCGGAAACGGGATAACATACTAACAATCCCAAAAGTCTTTTGGCCCTATAACTTCCATATATTGGGCTAAGGTATCCTCAACCAACTCTTTTTTTCCTCTAACAGATGTGAGGGCACAGCCGTTGGTGGACTCCTCTCCAAGTGAAGAAGTTTTCTAAACATTTTAGTGCGCAGGGATGGATAGTTACCTGACTAATCAGGTCCACCCGTCCATGATTGACAACCTTAGTCAATCCCCACTTACCACCCCGCACTCACACATGATTCTTTTGTTTTTTTAATTACTATCACATTGTTTTAACATTTAAAATAATGGTTTCTTTTAACTTTTCATCACAGTAATTCCTTCAATCAAATACATTGATAAGCATTCTTTTAGCAAACAGACATCATTAAACTTAAGACAGGGTACTGTCATTCGAAACATTTTCCATAATAACCATGACCAGTACTCTTCTTGTCTCAAGACCACCTAAGGGTGAAAAATGGCACCCATTCCTTATTCAAATCCGGAGTGGATAAACCCCCACCCAAGGTTCCGGGTGCCCATACACCAAACCAGTTGCCCATACAACCGGGCGGCTCCCCTAGGATAAAAACGGTATCCTAACTTATGTAGAAACATCAAGACATGACACGGAGTAGAAACTCATCGTTCATGGGGGTAACCGACTTAACCGTGGCTAGAAAGCCAATCATTATCATCAATTTATATAAAGGAGTCGGAGGTGTCTTGAGACAAGCTGTCTTAAGGATGATCAAACATATCTTTCCTAATTCAACCAGTTTTAACCCAAACAATTCTTTCCTATATTATAAACAAATGCACATTGGAAGTTACCTTCCGTTTTCAGCCAGTTTATCCTTCTTACGTATGCAATGCTAACTTATAAAATAACTTAAACTAATTAAAGACTTAATTGAACAATGGGACACCCACCTGGTATTGATTGGCCATCTGCTGCTGCGCTGGCGCCTGAAGACTCCTCCGTAGGCCTACTACTAGGCCCGGCTTCGTCGTCGTGCGACGCTCTAGTTTGTTTTGGAGCTATGTCCTCATCATCAGATGTAGGATTTGCTCGTGTTCTTTTTGGTGACATAACTTCTTATCCTTATAAAAAGTACGTCTAATCATTAGGTAAATAATTCAAAATCAGGACTTATCCTTTGTATTCAATCGTAACCCATCCAAGGTTAAATTTATAGTCTTAGTTGATAAATTCTTGACCTAGTAACTCCTTATTTGTCTATATAGGCATGATAACTTTTTCCACCGCTTCTCTAAGGGTTTTCTAAGCTCTCCTATCTTTCTTATAATTTTCTATATCTTTTTCATAATTTTTCCATCGACTTTTAAGCTAAAAATCTACTTATTTCAGGCTTGTTATTTATTGTATTTAAATTCTCTTAAAGATTTCATTTTCTCAACTTGATATCATAGGTTTATACTTACTACAATTTTCTTAAAAACCTTTGACCACAAAGTCTATTTATTTTAATTAATCATTCGCTAAAAATAGGACTTTTGGTCAATTATAATTTTCTAAATTCACCAATTAACTATGGTATAATTACCACAAGTAGATAAGGTAATTTTTGACCTCTGGTAATTATCTTATTATTATTTAACTTAATTATATAATTTCCATCTTCAACTTTCCGCTAAAAATAGTGTAATTTGACTTAGATAAATATCTATACTACTTTTCGACCTTTGGAATAATTATCACGGCCTCTTTACCCTATAATATAGCTCTGATAAATAGAATGTAATCATATAGCATGATTTACAAATTTCCCTCTTTAATTTTTAGCTAAAAATAGTGTAATTTGACTTAGATAAATAACTATACTACTTTTCTAACCTTGGCATAATTATCACGGCCTCTTTACCCTATAATATAGCTCTGAAAAATAGCATATAATCATATAACATGATTTACTAATTTCCTTCTTTAGTTTTTAGCTAAAAATAGTGTAATTTGACTTAGATAAATATCTATAATACTTTTGTAACCTTGTCATAATTATCAAGGCCTCATTACCCTATAATATAGCTCTGAAAAATAGCATGTAATCATATAGTATGATTTACTAATTTCCCTCTTTAGTTTTTAGATAAAAATAGTGTAATTTGACTAAGATAAATATCTACACTACGTTTCTAACCTTTGCATAATTATCACAATCTCTTTACCCTATAATATAGCTCTAGTAAATATCATGTAATCATATAGCATGATTTATCAATTTCCTTCTTTTATTTATCCCTAAAAATAGCGTAATTCCACTAAGATAATTAGTTAAACTAATTATCTGAGATTAGCATAATTATCACAGGTTAGCTAACATCTAATAAACCTCTAAAAATTAACTCAATTAAATTTTAACCTATTTACTAATTTCCTTTATTTAAATTGCTCAAAAAATAGATTAATTATGCCTAATTAATTAGCTAAATTAATTATCTGAGCTTCTCCTAATTATCA